>NC_081756.1:19319553-19997053 GCF_963082965.1 Carassius carassius | reverse complement strand
AGTAAAAGAAATGGACACAGCGACCCCATTGGAACTCAATTGAGACAAGTGAAGCCCATTTTTAGCGTTTTTTAGCACTTCCGTTTCTGACGCGCAGTCTCAAACTAAGCTTGATGACATCAGCAACCTGTCTGACAGATGTAAATCTTCTAGTAGCTGTGCGTGAAAACTGCCATCGTTAATCTTGCAGAGACGGCGAGCTTGAGCGGGGAGTTCTTTGGCGTGAGTGAGCAGGAGTAAGTATTCTGATTAATTATTTTGTATAGTATTTTAAAATGTAACGCCAGTACGCCATATTAAGTTAATTGCCTGCGAGCTTCTCCTCCTGTCTGTACGGTAATGCACCAGAGAGTCGAGTGGTTATGACGCAATCGTTAGCCTATTTTTACAAAAACTGTTTCTACGGGGCCATAATGTAACATAGAAGGTAATGGAGCCCTTTATACATTGTCATGTATCTTTAGAAATAAATAATGGACAAACAGAGTCTTTAAACGCCTCAGATGTAAAGTTATTCGCTGTCAAAGTGACGCCAAAATGAATGGGAGTCAATGGGAATGCTAACGCAAGTGAAGTTCTGCTACAAGATGGCGGCACGCGGCCGACTTCAACTTCCGGTCGACTTCCTTGCCGCCTGCTTGACAGGAGCGCAGAGAATAAGTTTGTGAGAGAGCACCTGAGTAAACTGCGTGAGAGGGGTAATTATTGCACGTTAATATGGATAATAGCAAACAAGCAAATACATTTATTGAGCACGGAATCGTTTTTTCTTTGCTTAAGCGAATTTTTTTTTTGCGATTGTTAATTTCTGTTCAAAATATAATGTAATGTGCTTGCAAAATATAGTTCTCTGTGCTCAAAACATACAATTACTCACTCAGGATTGAGGCACAAAAATAACGCCATAGTTTTCGTGGGAGGTGAACAGATCTACAGTTGACTGTTCAAATCTCATCCATATCAAGTCCACTATCTGAGGGTAATGTGCCAATCTCTGTATAGTGGGTTTCCCCTTGATAGAAGGTCTGCACCTCTGTTCAGAATGCCTGGAACATGAGTAGCATGTAACAACAGGAAAAACACTAACTGCTTGTGAGCTAGAGCATGAAGTTTCGAGCATTGAGCATTGACTGCATTGACTGCCCTGGCAATTGATATATGCCACCACTGTGGTATTGTCGCAGCACACGAGCACATGATGTACTTGCAGGCGAGGCAGAAAATAATTCAAAGCTGTCCATATGGTCAAGAGCTCTAAATAATTTATGAGTGCTGAACGTAGTCTGCTCGGCCACAAACCATTCACCGTTCTGCCCTCCTGGGTGGCACCCTAGGCTGTCAAGGATGCATCTGTCATCACGACTTTCTGCAACATCACCATCCCAAAAGGGGTTCCCTGTACATAAAATTCTGCACTCATCCAGTGGCGCAGAGTTGCTGTACAGGCGCGCGTCACTGTTACAGAGCGGCAGAGATCACGTAACAGGCTGCAATGATGAGACAAAACCCATTTCATGAATGCTCTAGAGACAGATGAAGCCATAAGATCCTGCAGTTTGAGACATGTGCAATATTGCACTTTTGCTCCTTCCCTGAACTGCAACACACAGTTCATTACAGAAAGAAGATGCTCTTAAGTACATTCTGAACTTGTATTTCCTCAAATGTTTAACACTCGGAGGTCCAAAATGGGGTGGAGAAAGCCGTCCTTCTATGGAACCAGGAAACAATGAGAATAAAATCCCTGATTTATCAGATTATCAGATTTGCTCTCTTGTTTAAAGGGGAAGGGATTTCCTCTTTTCAGAACACCATTGAAATTAGGGGGTCTTTTTGCAAACTGCAGTCTGTAGCCCTGCAGTATAGTATGAGTCACCCACTTAGGAGCAGAAAGTTTCCCATCATTTATTTCCCTCTCCTGATTGGAGGCACTTTTAATTCTGACCATTTGATATTGAGGTGAACGGCCGCTCTCTCACAATATTCAATGAGGACGGATTGGGGTAGAGCAGCAAGCGCATTAGGCTGAGGCACTACAGAAGGCAGGATAGCCTCATCATCAGAGCCTTCAAGAAGGCCTGTGTCATCCTCGTCCACGAAATCGGTAGGCTCGTTTGCAAATGAGGGTTCATCCATTACGATGTTCTCAAGGTGGATTTGATTTGGTCAACCAAATTCAACGCTGGGTTCCCCGGGAGTTCCCCGAGTCCGACTGTTCAAGTTCCACACATTGAGTAGCTCCCACCTTTACCTGTGGTGAAGGAGCTTCTTGGGAAGCACCAGGCAGTGGCTACAATTTTCACGGCATACCAGAGCTTCCTCCGCATGTTTAAGGCCCATACAGTAAGAGTGAGGATCCCCGGCGATGATACTGTGTGTGCCACACACAGTCAGGCAGGCATGCGACAGGTAATCGCCAGAGGAAGCAGGAGATTTGGAGAGTGCCATAATAATGGGCTGTAATCCAACCAGTTGCAGCCAAAACAGAGGGGGAAAAGTGGACAGCCAAATGAAGTGCAGTGTGGGAGGCTTGCAGATAGACACAGCTGTATTGAGTGCGAAACGATCATGTCCAGCAGAGGTTGATCTGAACGACATGTCCTCCTGAAGACAAAGTGAAACATCCCAAAAATAACAACGAGCTGTGACTCGTTCTATTTATGATGTGCTGACACAAAGTTCAAATGATTTGCAATGTTTTGTCACGTCCAGGGTAGATATACAATGTGACAGCAAAAACATGGCAAGTGTGAAGTAAAGAAGAGTGAGTGAGTGAGTGAGTGAGTGATACCATCGTTGTTATGGATGTTCTCTCACAGTGAGTTCACAATTTTAAAATATGTTTGCTTAAGCCTAATTTATTTTCAAGATCTGAGGTAAGATATCTATTGTTACTTTCACTATGGCTATAATGATCATGCAAAATAATGTTCAAACTCACATTTGACACTTTTAACATTGAATAAATCACATAATCATTACCTGATATTTTCATATCAAATATCATATTTTGTATGTTGTTCCTGCCGCGACATCACAGAAAATAAAAAACATTTCTAAAACAGAATTCTTTGTTGCTTGTCACGTGTCCCTGTCGCAGGTGGTTAGGACAAAACTTCTGGTTGGGACACACATTGTAACAGTTTAATCCCCCTCAAAAAATCTTAGTATAAAAATATTAATGCTGACCAGTGTTGGGGAGTAACTAGTTACATGTAACGGCGTTACGTAATTTAATTACAAAATTATTGTAACTGTAATTAGTTACAGTTACTAAGAAAAAATGAGTAATTAAATTACAGTTACTTATGACATTTTTTACGATTACAAAGGGGATTACATTTGAATATTTACACATATCCACATACAGATTTAACTGATTTCTTTCCCAAATTGCACTGACTATTCTGAGACATACCGCCCTAATAATTTCCGGGATGCGGAAACACAGTCTGGTTCGTAGAATCCAGTCATACAAACGAAATGCCTAACGCGGACGGAATATGCCATATTTTGGATGTCTAAATCAAAAGTAGGTCAGTACACTTGAATCAAAACATGACATCGACTAGTGTCTGTAAATATAAAGCCCCAAAAATGCAAAATATGACTTGCACATTCTGCGTGTTTGTGGAAATCAGGCGCGGACTGGACACCGGGAGAACCGGGACAATTCCCGGTGGCCTGGCAGCCGATTTTGCCCCACTATTTAATATCATTATTGTATAATTGCCTGCCGAATGTACTAAAGCGATCATTTGCGAATCCGCCATTTGATAATTAAATCTCTAATAAATCATGAATTGTTAGTCATGACTCGCGTGCTCTCCGCGCCTCCGCCAAACGGTTTGGATCAGACTCAGAGTAATCAATGCGAGAGAGAGAGAGAGAGAGAGAGAGAGAGAGAGAATAGAATAGAATAGAATAGAATAGAATAGAATAGAATAAAATAGAATAGAGTGGACTGCTGGAGCAGAGAAGCAGAACTACTGTTCAGGGTTTCAGGTCAGTTTCATCTGTAAAGATGCTTTTTTGTCTTTGTTTTTTATTTATTTAATCAAGCAGCAGCACGTTGCTCATCAGTCATCACTCAAAATACTATATAAAGGACATCATTATTATCTGTTGTAATGATACAGTAGTAATTTAGCTGAAAAAAAATTCCGATTTTTTTTTTTATAGGTTTAGGGGGAGCTACGACAGACAACAACACAACCCTTACGAAAATTAACATTTTAATATTTAACTATAAATCCAGAGAAAAAGGTTACTATTGTTTAAATGTGGTAACCAAAAATGTAAAATTATTTTACAAATGTATTTATTTAAAAATAAATACAAATCGATTTGCAAAAAAAAAAAAAAAAAGGTTATTTTACTTTTATATAGGCTAATAAAAGCATGGTAATTTTTTGTAAGGGAAAAACATGACTCGTGTACAGTATTAGGATTTTTCTATAAAGATATTGTAGTATTGTAGAGTATTGTATTGTAAAGTATAGTTTTGTTCAATCTTGAGTATTAAAGTCAAGAGAGAGATGGATAACAGGGCAAAATAAAGAGACTGAAGAGAAAAATGGAAGTGAAGGTGCAGTTCAGGAGAGAACTTTTAATTATTTTGCATGTCCCCAAATTAAAAATTTAAACCTTTTTTATGTCAGGTCCATACAAAAAATAGTTTTGTCCATGAATTTGTTTGTATGAGTTTGAATTTTCCAGTCTGAATTTTTTTCCCAGTCCGCCCCTCCTGTAAATTAATGGCAAAGACATGGTTTCATTTACTACACATTGGCCTACTGAAGCTCGCAGTGTTTTCAACCTCTGCCGCCTCAATATAGGAGTACACGAGCACATAAACATAATTTCTAGAACTGCTCTGTGTCACTTCATGTGCATTTTACTTATTTTGAGAAAACTATCATATACAGAGACAGCAGTTTCAAAAAAACACAAATTTTTCAGGAGTTTATTACACAGAATACGTCACATGCTTATTAGATAACTGTATTTAAGTTGATGTATATGCTTTTATTTATTCTTCTTTAATTTTCACAAATTTATAAAAGTAATCAAAAAGTACTCAAAAGTAATTAGTTACATTACTTTAATAAAGTAATTGAAAAAGTTACACTACTATTACATTTTAAACAGGGTAACTTGTAATCTGTAACCTATT
The DNA here is from genome assembly GCF_963082965.1 of Carassius carassius. Lineage (NCBI taxonomy): Eukaryota > Metazoa > Chordata > Actinopteri > Cypriniformes > Cyprinidae > Carassius > Carassius carassius. Next base: position 19,991,877 of record NC_081756.1, on the reverse strand, counting down.
ACATTTCCAAAGTAACCTTCCCAACACTGATGCTGACAGATCTAATAACTGAATCTGCAATTAGGCAAAGTGGAGAGAAGAGATCCAGCCTGGAGATGAGCAGGTACAGTTGATTTGCATGGCAGACATGGAAATCCAAATTTTTTGTTAGTTCAGTTTTTTTATATACAGTATATATACCATATTCAACAGGCAAAGTTCTTCTGTATCTACAAACATATTCATACTTTTTTTTGAATAAAACAAAGTACTGTGGGGGAAAAAAATCTGAATATTTGTCTTGTGACCATCTTTTGATTATTTTAACAAAAGAAACAATAATATAATAATTGTAATAATAATAATCATTTATATATATATATATATATATATATATATATATATATATATATATATATATATATATATATATATATATATATATAGAATCAGAATGAGCTTTTTTAGAATCAGAATCAGAATGAGCTTTTATTGCCAGGTATGTTTACACATACGAGGAATTTGTTTTCGTGACAAGCTCCGCAGTACAACAGAATGACAGCGACAGAACATAAAACACATAATAAAAGAATATAAAAATACAAAAAATACAAATAAGTAGACAAGGAATGACAATATACAAATTGACAATTGTAGGCAGGTATATTACAAAAATGCAGTTATGTATGTACATGTATATTATGTGCAAGATTTAAGTGTATACTAAGTATGTGTGTTAGATAAATTAAGTGTATGTGTATATAAATATAAAGTGTAGTGTGTTCAGTGTGTATCAGCTGTTCATAAGATGGATTGCCTGAGGGAAGAAACTGTTCCTGTGTCTGGTCGTTCTGGCGCTCAGTGCTCTGTAGCGTCGACCAGATGGCAACAGTTCAAAGAGGGAGTGTGCTGGATGTGAGGAGTCCAGAGTGATTTTGCCAGCCCTTTTGCTCACTCTGGATAAGTACAGTTCTTGAATAGATGGGAGGGTTGAACCGATGATTCGCTCAGCAGTCCGGACTACCCTCTGTAGTCTTCTGAGGTCAGATTTAGAAGCTGAACCAGACAGTTACTGAAGTGCAGAGGATGGATTCGATGATGGTGGAATAGAACTGTTTCAGCAGCTCCTGTGGCAGGTTAAACTTCCTCAGCTGGCGAAGGAAGTACAACCTCTGCTGGGCCTTTTTCACAATGGAGTCAATGTGAATGTCCCACTTCAGGTCCTGAGAGATAGTGGTGCCCAGGAACCTGAATGACTCCACTGCAGTCACAGTGCTGTTCATGATGGTGAGTGCGGGGAGTGCAGGGGGGTTTCTCCTGAAGTCCACAGTCATCTCCACTGTTTTGAGCGTGTTAAGCTCCAGGTTGTTGAGAGTGCACCAGACAGCCAGCTCTTTAACCTCCTGTCTGTAAGCAGACTCGTCACCGTCCTCAATGAGGCCGATGAGTGTGGTGTCATCTGCAAACTTCAGGAGCTTGACAGAGGGGTCCTTAGATGTGCAGTCATTAGTGTACAGGGAGAAGAGCAGTGGGGAGAGAACACAGCCCTGGGGAGCTCCGGTGCTGATTGTACGGGTGCTGGATCTGTATTTTCCCAGTCTCACTAGCTGCTGCCTGTCTGTCAGGAAGCTGTTGATCCACTGACAGACGGAGGTGGGCACGGAGAGCTGAGTTAGTTTGGGCAGGAGGAGGTTTGGCATGAACGTATTAAAAGCCGAGCTGAAGTCCACAAACAGGATCCTCACATAGGTCCCCGGTCTGTCTAGGTGTTGCAGAACATAATGCAGTCCAATGTTTACTGCATCGTCCACAGACCTGTTTGCTCTGTAGGCAAACTGAAGAGGATCTAGCAAGGGTCCAGTGATGTCCTTCAGGTGGGCCAGCACCAGTTTTTCAAATGACTTCATGACTACAGACGTTAGAGCCACAGGCCTGTAGTCATTTAGTCCTGTAATTATGGATTTCTTTGGGATGGGGATGATGGTGGAGCGTTTGAAGCATGAAGGGACTTCGCACAGCTCCAGCGATCTGTTGAAGATCTTTGTGAAGATGGGGGCCAGCTGGTCAGCACAGGATTTCAGACAGGCTGGTGTAACACAATCTGGGCCTGGTGCTTTTTTCCTTTTCTGCTTCCGGAAGACCTGGCGCACCGAATCCTCGCTGATCTGTATTGCAGGTGTGGGGGAGAGGGGGGATGCAGGAGGTGTGAATGGTGAGAGTGCTTGATTGGAGAGGTGTTCAGGATGGGTTGCAGGAGCTGTTAATGGTGTGAACGGTTGTTTGGAGAGGCATTCAGGGTTGGTTGCAGGAGTTGTTATTGGTGTGAACGGTTGTGTGGAGAGGTGTTCAGGGCAGGTGATGGGTGTTCTTTCAAACCTGCAGTAAAACTCGTTCAGATCGTCTGCCAGTCGTTGATTTTCCACAGTGCTGGGGGGTGGTGTCTTGTAATTGGTGATCTTCTTTAGACTTTTCCACACTGATGCTGAGTCGTTCGAAGTGAACTGAGTCCTTATTTTTTCAGAATAATTCCTCTTTGCCACTCTGATCTCCTTTTCCAGTGTGTATTTAGCCTGTTTATACAAGACATTGTCCCCCTTCCTGTAAGCATCTTCTTTGGCCTGACGGAGCTGTCTGAGTTTTGCAGTGAACCACGGTTTGTCATTGTTGTAATTTAGTTGAGTCTTGGTAGGAATACACATATCCTCACAGAAACTGATATATGATGTTACGGTCTCTGTGAGTTCGTCCAGATCGGTGGCAGCAGCTTCAAAAACACTCCAATCAGTGAGGTCGAAACAAGATTGTAAATCCTGCTCTGCTTCATTAGTCCATCTTTTTACAGTCTTTACTACAGGTTTAGCTGTTTTTAGTTTCTGCCTGTAGGTCGGTATAAGATGAACCAGAAGGTGATCAGAACGTCCCAAAGCTGCTCGTGGAACAGAGTGATATGCATCCTTTATTGTTGTGTAACAGTGATCCAATATATTACTGTCTCTGGTGGGACATGTAACATGCTGTCTGTATTTTGGCAGTTCACGGGAGAGATTGGCTTTATTAAAGTCCCCGAGAATGATTAAAACAGAGTCCGGGTGTTGTTGTTCTATCTCTGTGATGTGCTCAGCGAGTTTCTGTAAAGCCAGACTTACTTGCGCTTGCGGAGGGATGTAAACACTAACCAGAATGAGCGAGTGAAACTCCCGCGGCGAATAGAACGGCTTGCAGTTGACAAACTGCATTTCTAGATCAGGACAGCACATCTTCTTTAACACAATTACATCTGTACACCACTGTTCATTGATGTAAAAGCATGTCCCGCCGCTGCGCGATTTCCCCGTTGATTCTGCGTCGCGATCCGCTCTAAACAGCTGAAAGCCCGGCAGATGGAGCGCGCTATCCGGTATGGCGTCATTCAGCCAGGTTTCCGTGAAACACAGAGCAGCAGAGTGTGTGAAATCCTTATTTGTCCGAGAAAGCAGAAGGAGTTCGTCCGTTTTGTTGGGTAGAGAGCGTAGATTTGCCAGATGGATGCTAGGCAACGGCGTTAGAAATCCGCGCTTCCTGAGTCTGACGAGCGCGCCAGCTCGCTTTCCCCGCCTGCGCGTCCTGAAGCGCTTGATCAGCGCCGCTGCTCCTCCGATAACAATATTCAGTAAAACGTCTGAATAATTGAAATCCGGAAAAACATCTTGTGGTGCGTTCTGCCGAATGTTCAGCAGTTCATCCCTGGTGAAACTGATTGCAGGAATATAACTAAAGACAGGACAAACTAACAAAAAGACAAAAACATATGCAGAGCACGTCACGGAGGCAGCCATCCTGTACCGGCGCCAAGTACAAAAATATACATATACATATATACATATACATATATATATACACATTTCAAATTTTGTTTTGTTGTAAAAAAAATTATTCACTGACCGACAGTAAAAGCATGAATGTGAATCCTGTATAATATCTTGCAATCAATATCCCACACAGAGTAATCTGAAACTTTGCTTGTACATAGGGTGACCAAACGTGCCATTTTCCCAGGAAATATCCTGGCCAGAATTTCTATATGGCCTAAAATATCCAGGTTTTGGCTTTGTTTGCGCTGCGCAGACCAATCGTTGTATGACAAAGTACGGTGATTTGATGTCAGACACAGATCGGTCTGCTAAGTGCTGCTCAAGTCCAAGACTAATATGTACACGTATTTGCATCACTTTTACCATTCTCTGTAGATCCCACCTTTTCACGCACCAGGATCGGTCAATTAAGTACAATGTCTGCATGTCATTGATCAAACAATCATTACCTTATTAAATATGAAAACAGGATCAGATCAGTCTGACCAGTGCTGCTCAAGTCCAACACTAATATGTACACGTATTTGCATTTGCCATATTTTGTCACCCTAGTACTATTACAATCGGTATATGCCATAAAGTGCAGCCTTGTGTATTTTTAATCATTGTCATCAAAACTATAGCCATGGTTTACATCAGAAAGAACACACTCTAATAATTTGTATGATTAAAGAATTCTTACATTTTTGGCATGTGCTTTTCTCCTCTGATAGAGTGAACACCAACCAGGTGCCATCCAGAAGCTTCTGGGTGAAGCAGAATGTGCGTCCCCTTTTAAACCTACTAACTTCTCTTTTTTTTCTTAATACTACATATGCAATATTAATAAACATGTTCTTTTCTCTATTTGTAATTTAATATTCTGAAAACTTTCTTTTATTTGAAAAGAAAGAAAGAAAGAAAGAAACCCCCAATTTTTTTTAGATTTGGTAGCCTAAATTTCTTGAATGATCCTTAGCACGTGCAAACCAGTCTGTGCATTTCTCAAAACAATTTGTACAAACAGGACCACATAGCCAGTAAATTACCAGCTAACTGTAACTTGCTTAAAAGTAAGTATTTCTATTAATGAACATACAGTAACAGTGGCAGGACTTTGGAGCTGAGGGCCTGAGGATAGCTTTTGTTCATGTTTGGGCTTTAAATGACCTCAGCTAGAACATCATTATAGAATAGCACAAAATACTCAAAAATGAAATGATTTGCGGCTCCTGGAAAGATTAATATGCCATATGCCTAGCCTAGCCAAAGTTTAGTGTTAATATAAGTCATTTATACAATTAGATACAGGATGAATAGTATTTTAAAATGTATTGTCTTCTTATGTTAGATTGTTAAGTAAAAAACAAAAAAAACAATCTATCAGAATTAAAAGACATTGTAATTGTTCTTTAATATAATTGGTTCTTCATGCATGTGTGCAATTAGGAAAACCTCCCCTCTTTTACTTGCAAAACAGGTGTTATTTTTGATTGCTTCAGGTGTTACTCAAGTTATGGGTTCTTATCATTATTTTATATTCAGACAGGCGTCTAACCGTCTTGTCCATATTCATCCGTTATTGCAGCACACTCAAGTGTTGGTACATTTTGTTCTCAAAAGCATACAAATGTAGGCCTGCAAGGAATAGTCTATTTCCTTTACAAGAATCTTGATCATCTTCTGCTGGTGGTAAAGTAAGAAGGATCTCATGTGCATTTTGAAAGTCATTAATTAATGTTACTAATTACTATTATTAATAATTGAACACTTCAAATGTGTGTTCACCTCACATTATTTGAGTAGTCTCAACTTATTAGGGTTTACAGTGTCCAGTGCTTTATCATATAGCCTATGTGAGAAATAATTGCCATTAAATTATTCAAAAATAATGTGCTGATGCAGCCATGATAGCTAATACGGTTACCACACCTCAAAACATTGCTCAAATGTTGTATTTCAAGACATTTCAGGTTTTTGTGCATAAAACCCTGCTGTGTGTATTAATTTATTTTACGTATCTCATCCCACATCTTCATTGCTAATTCCAAAACTTCATATCAAAATTAAGCGTGTGTAAGTCTGTGCATCTCTCAACAGTGTTCAGCAGCAGCAGCAGCATCTCTAGTCTCTACAAAGAGCAAAACTGTAAGCTCCCTATCGCAGTGTTTCCCAACTGTTTTTAGCCACGGCACAGTTTTGATCAGTAAAAAGTCCCACTGTACATCACTAAATACTGAAATATAGCAAAATTGTACAAACATGAATTGCTTCAAATGGTTGTAGTAATCACATTGAATGTGAAACTTGAGCTTAAGTCAGATAGGAACACAAGGTCACAGGTATATATTCAGTAAAAAATTCAGTCCAAAACCACTACCACTTTCAGGAAATGTAAAATAATAATAATAATAATAATATATATATATATATATATATATATGTATGTATGTATTCTTACTCTGGCTAAAGAAATATAGATAAAACCTCTATTCTCATCTTTGTTTACCAGACGCATGCACGCGCTCATAGACTCATAGGTTGCTATGGATACAGGAAGTCTGACATTTCACTTTCATAGCAACCTCTATTAGAACACATTCATATGTAAATAAAAGTAATTGCTGCATTTTTTTTTCTTTCATTAAAGGAGTATGCTATAAGCAAATAACTATTTCTAAACTAAACTGCATACCATCATTTCTCTTATGATAAGATAAAACATTACAATACAGCATTCAGAAAGATAGTCCACACTGCAACTTAGTTGCAAAATGCACATCCTTGCATAATCATAATTCATAGCAAAAGGGAAGCATATGTGACAGTTTTAACTGTTGAGCAAATTCTAACATCATGCATTTCTTATTACTGCCTTTTAAGGTTTTTATCTAACGGATTGTATACCTCACTGTTACCTTTTAAGGCTTTTCTGGTTTTGTAACAGAAGTTTGCAATCTAAAATCTTTGATATCATTTGCAAGAGATTGCAACTCCAAATTAAAGTTAACCAACTCAGTCATTTTTCAGAATTCTCATCATCTTGTTCAGATCCTCTTGTTTTCACATAAGCTGAATTACTTCTTATCCTAAAGACAATTTCCTGCTGCTCCATCAGTTGATCTTCTTTTCTGTTTTTCTCGATGTTTGTCTTTCTTCTGTTTTTTTTTTTACTTTGTTCAAGTTCCTTTATATCCCCTCTACAAGGAGATCAAAGTACATTTTAAATTTACCTGGTGCATTATCATAGTTATTGAGTGACAAACGATTGTGAATATTGTGAATGGGAAATCTCATTCCTAAATAATCTACAGATTCGGTATATATAGATTAATTAAACTATTTTTTTTATAGTTAAATAGCATCGTCAGAGTTGGTATTGTGGCTTTATATACGATCAGACAATTGCATGTGCCATTATAATATTATTATTTTATGAAATCAAGTTCAAATGGAGTTCCAAGATTTTGACCAGTGAATGCCAGCAATATGTGTTTTTCTGTCATTAATGGCTGCATCTGAGGCAGTAAGTGCATCGCATTACATTTTCATCAACTTAAAATATAATATAAAATGTATTGCAGTCATTTAGTTTTTTTGTTGTTGAATACATTTGGCCAAAATCTTCTGATATTAACCCCTTAACTGTCACTCATTTTTGAACATAGACTTTGTATACTTAAATTTGTAAACTTAAATTTTTATAATTCATGAATGAAAGCATTTTGTAACATGATATTGATGTACCATTTACATGGTAACGCAATGTCTGATTTCCAACGATATATAGTTTGTCAAGATTAGATTAGTTTTAATTGTAATATAGTGAAGTAAATGTAGGTGTCCCACAGAGGGGACGGGTGACAGTTAACAGAAGCAAAATCAGGGCCGGACTGTGAAGCAATTTCAGGCTGGGAAATCTCTCAGTCATCCAGGCCACACAGAAAAAAGTGGCTAAAATTGCAACTGTTGGGTAACAACAGCTTGACACTCTAGCAGTACTCTTAAAAGTACTCTGTACCTTTTTTTTTTTACCCCTAATAGGAATATATTAGTACATTAGAGTAGTAATTTGTACCCTTAAGATACTAATTAGGAGTAAAAAAGGAACAAATATGTCCCTTTAAGAGAACTGCTACATTGTCAAGCCGTTGTACCCCAAAAGGTACAATTTTGGCCCCTTTTATAGTCTATGCATCCACAAACATTTCTGAAACCACAGACAACCATATTATTTGTATGGTGATCACATACAAAGGTCTAAACCCTTAGTCTAAGGCCATGGAAAATAATCAAAGTTGTTTCTTGCACTGCACCTTCACTTCCCTTTTCCTTTTCTTCATTTTCCCAAATATCTTGGTCTCTCCCCCTTTTCTTTCCCTTAGCTGTCACTTCTTCATCAGCAGGTCTGTTATGAACAGAACTGTTTCCACCTTGTTGATAACAAAGACCTCATTTCAATGTGTTGTTAGCACAGAATGTGATTTATCTTAAAATGACTTATATACCCTAGATTTAACAAACCTATATTACAATAAAATACATACCAGTCAAAAGTTTTTGAACAGAAAGATTTTTAATGTTTTAAAGTCTCTTCTGCTCACCCAGCCTGCATTTATTTGATCCAAAGTACAGCAAGAGCAGTAATATTGTGAAATATTTGTAATATTTAAAATAACTGCTTTTTATAGGAATATAATTAAAAATGTAATTTATTTCTGTGATCAAAAAGCTGAATTTTCAGCATCATTAATGCAGACTTCATTGTCACATGATCCTTCAGATATAATTCTAATATGCTAATTTGCTGTTCAAGAAACATATTTGTTGTTGTTGTTGTTATTATTATTATCAATATTTAAAAAAGTTGAGTACATCAGGATGTTTTTTTTTTTTGATGAATTGAAAGGTACAGAGATCAGCATATATCGGAAATAAAAAGATTTTGTAACATGCAGTGATTCATGAGACATGGGACAAAACTTGTCCAGCAATTGTAGCTGCTATTTAGTAAAAAAAAAAAAAAAAAAAAAAAAAAAAATTATATATATATATATATATATATATATATATATATATATATATATATAGCTGTTATTTTTTTTTACTTTATTTTTTTCAATTGTAAATGTTATGGGGGGGTTAATAATAGGATGTATTTAACACAATTATCCCATTCAATTCAATTTAATTTAATCATTATTATGTTAAATGACACCTATTGTTCTCTCAATACATCTAAAACAGTGTGTCCACAGAGAAGGGTTCAATCAATCATATGTTATAAAACGTACATATATATAATGAAAAAATAGCTTCTTTATCAAAAGCAACACTTAATAATAATATTATCATAAATAATATCTCATATCAAAGCAAGGTTGTTTTTCAGTGACATATGCATGTTTCATAAGTTTTCAAAGTGTGTCCCCACTTTTTGTCAACATCGTCAGACATTTATTTAAATAATAAAATCAGAGAATATCAGGGGAAGCTGTCACTCTAAATGACCCCCCTTCGTTGTAGAATATTTTAAATCCCAATGTTAATATTTCCTGTGTCACAACCATGGACATGGACGTGGTGTTGCCAGATCCAGCTATTATACACGTAATTGAGGGACCAGACTAATACACAGATCTGTAGAACAAATAGATGACAAAATTAAATGTGTGTAATGGGGTGGAGGTACTATTGGTAGTGGGTCTATATTAGGCTTGTTTAGTACTTCAAATCTGTTGGACAACAAACCCCATGAGTCCAAGTGCTATAAAAAGGAAATCAAACTTTTTGGCCTTTCTCTTTGTGGTAACATGCTAAGTAGGAGAGACTAGGGCTGCATCCGAAAACTGAAAAATGCTGCCTTCGGAGGACGCATTCCAAGGTAGGAAGGCATCAAGGCACGTCCGAATTAAAAGTTAGCTTCACTTCCTGTCTCCTGAGATGCCTTCATCTGGCCGATTTTTGAAGGCAGCATTAGATGTATCCTTCGCTGCCTTTGATATCCCACAATCCTGTGCGTTCCATTCCGTGAGAGTTAAGATGCATGATTGCAGTTTACTTTTATTGAAAATATTGGTGGCTTGATGTAAGTTCGTCAGATATGACTTGCAAGGAAACACACACACTGTGGTTGTTGCCCTTCTTTTACATCTTCCACATCACTTGAAAGGTCTGGGGAAGGGTTACATATGCAAACACTGGTCATGAAGAATGTTATGCTATTTCGTTTTGTTTAGTAGTCAACCTTTTACAAAGTCATGCCAAAAACTTTCGAGCAATGGATTATGTTCGTACTACTTTAACTTATCATTCAAAAAGCAATGCTCATTTATGAAAGCTATTTCATTAGTGAGTATTGTTACATGAATAAATAACAATACATTTTCCCACACATATCACATAGTAAAGTATCATTAAAATATGATAAAAATTAGGTCTAATTTATCAATGTCCATCCCACTCAAAACAGACAGAACAGAGAGTGTAATGAGTTGCATTTTAAGTGTTATTATAGCACAGTTCTAAACCGCCCCTATGGAATCAGATTTGTGCCAAATAAAACGAACACAACTTTTTTGAAAACGAACAAAAAATACCATTGATAAATGAGAAAAACACTCTGAAAATAAAAACAATAAACTAAATAGCAAAAAAAGTAACAGCATCTTCAAATTAACTGCATTCTTTGTTGATTTCACTTTCAGCTTCACGTTTGCTGAACAAAGTTTTGAATGAGATGCCAGTTTTCGTTTTCACTTTCCAAGTTTTTGTTTGCGCTTCGCAGATTTACGTTTGCCATTCTGACACAAACCTCTCATGAGGGCGGGCTTAACAGCAGATCACTCTGATTGACTCGTGAGATTTTGATCGGCGGTTCATTGAACCGGAAGTAGTGTTTTAGTGGCGCGGGCGCATGTGGGGAGATGTAATGGTAATAGGGGGATATTAAAGAAAATTAATGATAAAACACGGACAAAAGAATTTTTTTTTGTGCCAGTGTAAATGCAGCCTTAGTGTATATAGCATCCATACATGTCAAAACTGATATCACCAAAGATTTTAAATTAATCTTTCTGCTTTTTGTCATGTTTTCTTTTCCATTGGAATAATTTATAAGAATGTTTCTTGTTTGCTACCTATAAAAACTACCTAATTAAACTTTGCATAAGTTTCTAACCATTGCATTTACAGTAACACTCAAAACTGTCATTTCTTTTCATATAACGAATGATATGCCTTTTTATTGTAAGCCAGCTGGGTAATCTTTCCCTCGCATTTAAAATTGAAGAAGCCAGCATACCAATTTATGGAATGATATTGCGGACTTTATTCAAAAGGCATTGCAAATTGTATTTGCAATTGCGTTTTCAATTTGTGGACGCATAAAATGTGACATAATCCAAACGCAAATGCAAATCGCGCATTACTGTTTTCATTTTCGATTAAGTGAACGCACAGTGTCTGCCAAATTTAAAATGGAAATGCAAATTCCGTTTGCAATTGTGTTTCCCATATTTTACGAGCTATGAGCCTGTCATATTTAAATAGCAATATTAAATACCACATTTGCCTTTTCACTCTCTCTGCACTGTGCATGTAAACTGCCAAAACTCAAATGGAATCGCAATACCTTTTGCATTTGAATTTCCAACGTCTACACGGAAACCTGTCAATCAAGTGACAGGGGTGGGGCCATTATATTGGGCGTGTTTGCATTGGGAAGTGACGATCGTACTAAAATGTACCATGTTTTTACTAGGGTAAATATGAGTTAACGATAGTGTTTATAATTAAGCCACAGTAGCCACAAATGTACAGTTGTCTGAGACGTTATGAAATGTTCTTTAACATCATGAACCATAAAATGTAGTCAGTGTTCTGCTATTGTTTATTTTCATAATAGGTAAACACAGGCCACAAGTTAACACGGTCACATTTCTTTGATTCAGCAGCTGCACGATGTAAAGAGTCCTGTCTTGAATCTAGAGATCTGGTGCTGAGTCAGTGTAGCTTGATAGCTCAGTGGTTAGTGACTGTCATCTCTCATGGCATACCGTCTTTTAGCGCGTGTTCGAAACCCGGGCCAACACAGACGTTCTTTATTTTTTGTTTATCCTACTAACTTCAGCCGCTGATTTCGGACTTGCATCCTCAGTAGTTCAGACTTTGTGCATTTGACTCGGGAGTGTGATATCTGCGAGGACGCAGGTCTGGTAATTCTGCAAACAGCAGCGTACTTGATAACATGTCAGCTCGCCTTGACTACTGCAATTTTCCTCACTGTATGATCGCCCGTATGGCGGCTGAAGTTAGTAGGATAAACAAAAAATATAAAGAACGTCTGTGTTGGCCCAGGTTTCGAACACGCGCTAAAAGACAGTATGCCATGAGAGATGACAGTCACTAACCACTGAGCTACCAAGCTACACTGACTCAGCACCAGATCTCTAGATTCAAGACAGGACTCTTTACATCGTGCAGCTGCTAAATCAAGGAAATGTGACCGTGTTAACTTGTGGCCTGTGTTTACCTATTATGAAAATAAACAATAGCAGAACACTGACTACATTTTATGGTTCATGATGTTAAAGAACATTTCATAACGTCTCAGACAACTGTACATTTGTTGCTACTGTGGCTTAATTATAAACACTATCGTTAACTCATATTTACCCTAGTAAAAACATGGTACATTTTAGTACGATCGTCACTTCCCAATGCAAACACGCCCAATAAAATGGCCCCACCCCTGTCACTTGATTGACAGGTTTCCGTGTAGACGTTGGAAATTCAAATGCAAAAGGTATTGCGATTCCATTTGAGTTTTGGCAGTTTACATGCACAGTGCAGAGAGAGTGAAAAGGCAAATGTGGTAATTAAAATTGCTATTTAAACATGACAGGCTCATAGCTCGTAAGATATGGGAAACACAATTGCAAACGGACTTTGCATTTCCATTTTAAATTTGGCAGACACTGTGCATTCACTTAATCGAAAATGAAAACAGTAATGCGCGATTTGCATTTGCGTTTGGATTGTCACATTTTATGCGTCCACAAATTGAAAACGCAATTGCAAATACAATTTGCAATTCCTTTTGAATAAAGTCCGCAATATCATTCCATACCAATTCACAATATAGCACTTCTGAAAAGACAGCAGCAGTAGTAAACGTGTGTGTATACCGAGTGCCAACCTCCCGCTCTCTCTCGTGAGGCCAATAAGGAAGTGACTAAAACTGTAATTCATCGACTGGCCGCTTGAGGCTGGCTGCAAAAGGGAGTCAGTTCCATAGACTCCCCATGTTAAAATGCCCAACTTTACAGCAGGAAAAAACATGTTTACAGCCTGGTTCAAAAAATGATTTTGGTCTAAATAGCTAATTTTGCCCTTAATGACAACTGTGAGGGGGGTGAATTTTTTTATAACTCATCCGTTTAAATTATATTAAGACTTAAAGTTCTGCATAATTAAGGGCGTAGCCACTTGAGTGACAGGTGGATTGCCGCTGCTGACTGCCGTCGTGCTAGGTGGGTGTGGCTTCAGCAACTAACTCCCGCCTTTTTGCCCATTTTTGATTGTCCAGCAGAGTCGCGCGGTGACGCGCTGCCAAGATGGCGACGGCCCGCTCTACACACTTTAGGCTTCAAAAACACACTTCAGGAGACTACGGGTGACGTCACAGACACTACGTCCATGTTTTTATACAGTCTATGGTGTATACACACACACACACACACACACACACACACACACACACATACTAGGGCTGTCAGAATGGCTGAAAAACTAAATTCGAATTTTTTACTTATATACTGTCAAAATTCGAATTATATTAAAATTTAAAATGCATATTCAGTTAGGGTGAAGAAAAGCCTTTGCTTCTCTCCTGAGGCCGCAAGACTATGAGGCGCCGTGTAGGATTTAAATCAAACTTTATGGGAGGCCATTTGAGGCGAAACCCATTGAAAACTTGTGATACACACTGAAACACTTGTCATACAAGTGAATCACTTGCGATACACACTGACACACTTGCGATACACACTGAAACACTTGCGTGTACAAGTGAATCACTTGCGATACACACTGAAACACTTGCGTGTACAAGTGAATCACTTGGGATACACACTGAAACACTTGCGATACTCACTGAAACACTTGCGATACACACTGAAACACTTGTGCGTACAAGTGAATCGCTTGGGATACACACTGAAACACTTGCGATAAACACTGAAACACTTGTGCGTACAAGTGAATTACTTGGGATACACACTGAAACACTTGCGATACACACTGAAACACTTGTGCGTACAAGTGAATCACTTGGGATACACACTGAAACACTTGCGATAAACACTGAAACACTTGTGCGTAAAAGTTAATTACTTGGGATACACACTGAAACACTTGCGTGTACAAGTGAATCACTTGGGTTATAGCTCAAATATTCTCCACGTATATGGCTCCTTCCAAACTTATTTAAAAAATGAGGTATTTGTTGTTATTCTTTACACTAGGCTTTTTCGTATGTGATCACTCGTGTGTTATTGCCAATTCTGATTTTTTATTTATTTATTTATTTACATTTTCTTTCCCATGTCCTTCGGTTCATTTAGTCCGAATATATGAGGAGAATATTTGAGCTATAACTTCCGGTTAGTGGGTTTAATTGTATTTATGTAAAAAAAAAAAAGATATATATTTTTTTATTTTATATTATTATTACTTTTTTTCTCACGTTTTGAAAGGGTAAACTCTGGTTCACACTCCAATACAGTAGGTGGCGATAATGCACCTAACTTTGGTGCTACCCGCCATAAAACCGAAGAAGAAGAAGTAGTATAACTTCCGGTTGCAATGAAATAACTTCCGGATACACTGAAAATGTTAATGCTCTCTCACACGCAAGAATGTTTAAAAGTTTTTATATATTTGCACAGATATATAGTGTTTCACTTATACGCACAAGTGTTTCAGTGAGTATCGCAAGTGTTTCAGTGTGTATCGCAAGTGTTTCAGTGTGTTTCAGTGTGTATCGCAAGTGTTTCAGTGAGTATCGCAAGTGTTTCATCGCAAGTGTTTCAGTGTGTATCGCAAGTGTTTCAGTGAGTATCGCAAGTGTTTCAGTGAGTATCGCAAGTGTTTCAGTGTGTATCGCAAGTGTTTCAGTGTGTATCGCAAGTGTTTCAGTGTGTATCGCAAGTGTTTCAGTGTGTATCGCAAGCGTTTCAGTGTGTATCGCAAGCGTTTCAGTGTGTATCGCAAGCGTTTCAGTGTGTATCGCAAGCGTTTCAGTGTGTATCGCAAGCGTTTCAGTGTGTATCGCAAGCGTTTCAGTGAGTATCGCAAGCGTTTCAGTGAGTATCGCAAGCGTTTCAGTGAGTATCGCAAGCGTTTCAGTGAGTATCGCAAGCGTTTCAGTGTGTATCGCAAGTGTTTCAGTGTGTATCGCAAGTGTTTCAGTGTGTATCGCAAGTGTTTCAGTGTGTATCGCAAGTTTTCAAAGGGTTTTGCCTCAAACGGCCTCCCATAAAACTTCGCTTATCAATACATACATAAAACATGTGCATATACACCTATAAATTACTCACATATACATGCATACTACTGGATGTTTAAAAATGTATATATAAAATACACGTGAACACTAATATGAAATCGATACCAATACATATAATGTTAACAATGTATGCATACACACTTGTGAATAACTTGCATATACATATAAACTCGCTGCATACAAACACACCTGCACATACTCGCACATACATATAAACTTGATCCGTGCATATACACCTATTATAGACTTGCACATACATAAAAAAACTCGGTACGCGCATACACATCCATAAAACACGCGCATACATAAAAAATAACGTTTAGTAACGTATACAGTTCAGATAAGAAAAACAAATGCATTATTTGTGTACATATATATATGCGAGTGATTTCATATGTGGATGTGCGTGAATTTTCAGTATAAACGGAAGGCATTTCAGTGTAAACGGAAGGCGTTTCAGTGTATACGGAAGGCATTTCAGTGTAAAAGGAAGTCGTTTAAGCGTGTACGGAAGTAACCTGTCTATATACCGCATTTGCAATTATGGACAGGGATCGTGCTTCACCTGAAGCATTTCGCGGAATGTTCTTTCTTCGCCTACTATTATAAGATCAATTACCATCAGTTTAATCGAATGTGTTGCCTGCTCACCTGCAGTCAGAAACACAGTCTGAATCGCGCACTTTGCTTCGGCCTTCGTGCCCTGGCATACAAAGCATCAACATGCAAATAACACGCAAACGATGCCAACATCATCATCCGCTGGCGAAGTTCACGGACCATGATATCACACTCGCCATCAGTAAGGTAACAGTCTCAACCTAGAAAAAGGTGAGAATTTCACTTCTGTGAAATCTTCACGAAATACCTTCCAAACGCTATGCAAGTTACACACACACACACACACACACACAGAGAGAGAGAGAGAGTTTAACTGCCTCTAGTTAAAAAATATAAAATGTGTTCCCAACTAAGTCCCAGTCCCACTAGTGAGCTTAGCCATTTTCAGAATTAAGGTATAGATCGACTAACACGGTCGATATAAAAGTGTTTAAGCTATTTGCCCATATTTCAGAATCGGAATATTATAGATTTCATAATATAGTGAGTATGTTTGCAAATATTTTGAATAAAACAGGAAAAATACAATAAAAGCGATCCATGTTTCATACAGATCTATTGTGGCTGTGTTGTCACATGACAAGCGGTACAAAGCGATGGCGGTACATTCTAAAATAACGGTCGCCTAAAGAAACTCATACGGTCTATGGGCTCAACTAGAATATTTTGAACTCATATGCGAAAGGGTTTTATTTCTGAAAATGGCTAAGCTCAAGTGGAGCTGGGACTTCGTTGGGGACACATTTTATATTTTTTTTAACTAGAGGCAGGACATTTTACTCTCTCTGTAATTTGTATAGCTTTTCGGAAGGTATTTCGTGAAGATTGCATAGAAGTGAAATTGTGAAATTCTCACCTTTTTCTAGATCGAAACTGCCAGTTACCTTACTGCTGGTGAGTGTGATATCATGGTCCGTGAACTCGCCGGTGTTCTGAAATGTTCAGTGTCTGAGATATTTGGTGTCATTGAGAATAAAGAACTATATATAAAGACTGGTATGCAGTAACAACTATTTAACTTTTTTTCTCCTTAAAAAAGGTTTCACATGGAAGTGCATGAGAGCCTACAGTTCATGTGGAGAAGCTGTTTGTTTGTAATTAATGTATATGTTACAAATCAGCAGAGCTTGATACTTGCACTTCTGCCTGTTATTTTGTTCCTAGTTTGCAGAAGCTATTCTAATGGGGGAGACTTATATTTTCTCAAGTTATATATGAGCCACTATTGCACACAATTTTTTTCTTTCTTTTTTTTGATGCAGGGGATGGTGGATGTGTACTTTATCAGTGTAATAGTTAAGCATCATATGAAAAAAAACGTGTATAGCCTACTATTTGATAAAATTTTGTATTATTAACCAGTTTTAAAGTTTTACTACATTCTGTTCCTGAAATCCACACTTTTGAAATCAAGATAATCAAAGGTAATCAAATCAAGCACAACCTAATAAAACATGTTTCGCGAATAAAGGGTAGTGTAAAAAAGATCATGGTCCGTGGATAATTAATCTCAAAGTGCACCACAAGGCAGTATATGATTAAAGACAAAACAAAGTAAAGACATTTTACAACCTTTCTATATAGTTATATAGTATAACTATATAGTACATTTTATCTACTAAATGTATCAGTTTTGGACAAAAAAAAAAATTAAAAATCTTTATATTCCAGTTCATGTGTTTATTTAAAAAAACATTCAGCTTTCGCTTTGTTATTAAAAACTTGTTTTTGTATGATTGACCAAACGATTAGGAATGACACAGATCCCTGTCCATGATTGCAAATGCGGTTACTTCCGTTCACGGTTAAACGACTTCCTTTTACACTGAAATGCCTTCCGTTTACACTGAAAATTCACGCACATCCACATATGAAATCACTTGCATATATATGTACACAAATAATGCAATTTTTTTTTCTGTATACTGTTAGTAAATGTTATTTTTTATGTATGCGCGCATCAAGTTTGTATGTATGTGCGAGTATGTGCAGGTGTGTTTGTATGCAGCGAGTTTATATGTATGTGCGAATGTTTAATAGGTGTATATGCACGGATCAAGTTTATATGTATATGTGAGTGTCTGTAGGTGTATACACGCGTCAAGTTTATATGTATATGCAAGTTATTCACAAGTGTGTATGCATACATTGCTAACATTATATGTATTGGTATCGATTTCATATGTGTTCACGTGTATTTTATATATGCATTTTTGAACATCCAGTAGTATGCATGTATATGTGAGGAATTTATAGGTGTATATGCACGTGTTTTATGTATGTATTGACAAGCGAAGTTTGATTTAAATCCTACACGGCGCCTCATACAAGAGGGCGTATCGATAAAAATATTACTGATGCACGTTTAATAAAAGTATTAGAATACATGACTATTTTAAATATTATTCACTTAACAATGTTTTTAAACAATTATAATTAAGTTGCTTAAAAAAACTATAAACAAACAGCATCATGTATTTGTAAGGTTTAGAAGTGGAGTTCATATTTCATGTTGGAAAGTTGTAATGCTTAGAATTTAATATGATTTATATTTGAGTTAATATACTAGAAGTATATTTACAATGTTTAGTCAGTTAATTATTTACACCTTTATGTGTTTACATATTTAATGCAGTAAGGATATTCTGCTGAAGCTGCCTATCTGATTCACTCACGTTTATCTCAGTCTAAGTCCTTGCTTCTGATTGGTTAGTGAGGTCACGGGAAAGGCTGTGTTGAAGGAAGTGTTGTTGTTGTGACGGTGTTCAGTAAAAGTGCTGCTTGACTGAAGTCTTCTGTCTCCATTCTGCTGTTCATTATTATAAAGAGTGATATACCACCACATACCGAACCCTCACGTTACATATGCATGAATAGCGCGGAAAGCCAATCACACAAAGTACATTTTTCATTTAAAAACATGAGGGGCAATAATAATATTTATTAAAACAATAATAATTAGTATTATTTCTTCAGTGTTAGTCCTCCATAGATGGCTTTAACAGAAGCATAAAGCAATCGTTAAATATCAATTTCTCTATGGAGAATATTAATTGGATGTTTACTTCAGCAACCTGTTGCACTTTATTGGCTCTGCAAGAATTGCGCTGACCAATAATATTCGTTTTTATTCCCAGGTCTGAAAGCCACCGCGTTTCTAAGACAACAACTTGCAAACAAATGAGCGTGGCGTTTCCTACTTTGTTTGGTAAGAAACAAAAACTTTTATATCGCAAAGTCGACGGAGCTGATCCGAAACCTCCAGGACACCGGAGTAATGGTAAGAACGATGCAGATTTAAGTAACGTTTGTCAAAAACCAAGAGTAACGTTAGTCTGTTTAGCGAACTGGGTAATCATTGCAGATGCTACAGTCGATTGAATTAATCAGCGAGGTTGTGTTGTGAAACTTACGAGAGGCCGTCTCTTTGCAGTCTTTCATGAGCCAGCAGCGCAACATCTCTCGCAACCAGCATCAGAAGATGATGTTGGAGGTCCGCAAACAGGAGGAAATGCGTGAAGCTCAAACTAAACGCATCACCAAAGACAAGCAGCTGCAAGCCAACCTCCAGTGCGACGAGAGAGTCGAGAAAAAGCGCTTCCTGCGCAAAATACAAGATGAAGAATATGGCAGACAAATCGAGGAATCACTTCTCAAGGTTGGTTTTATTCTGCTCGTTATAAAATACGTCAGCTGTATCCTCAAAAAGAGACGCGTGGTCTCATTTCTTTTATTTGTTATGATTAACTGTGCCCTGTAGCGCAACTCTTCCCGCGGTCCAAAAGAAGACCCCTATATGATTATAAAGCGCTTTGGGTGTACAACAATACACAATAAATCGCAATATAGAAGCACCATTAATTAATTCATTCATTTATTCAAAAATGAAATCATGCATTTAAGCACATGCATGAAACATTAACCATGCATTTAAGATCATTCATACATCCAGAGGTGGGTAGAGTACCCAAAAACTGTACTCAAGTAAAAGTAAAAGTACTTCTAGAAATATTTACTCAAGTAAAAGTAAAAGTACTAGTATTGAATAGTTACTCGAGTAAGAGTAAAAGAGTATCGGATAAAAAATCTACTCAAGTAGTTAGTTACTAGTTACTTTGGGTCATATATACTGAGTTTATTTTTATTTAGATATATAGATAAAATGTATGTAATGTATGTGTGCGTGTTTAAATGTATATATTTCATCAGCCTTTACTCCAATTTATGTAATTTATTATAAAACCCTGTCTGTTTACTTAAGTAACAGATTTAGGTGTCATGCCATAACATATTTTTAATACGACTGACTTTATATTAAATGTGAATTTAACATTGAAAGTTAATGTGATATAAATATTGCTACTAATCTTTCATTGTTCAGAAAGAGAGCAAATAACATTTACATTATTAAAGATCATTTTCACTGACAGTCTAGATTTCAATCATTCTCAGAAACTCCCATTAACATCACTGAAACTGTTAACACTGTGAAATCAATATCTTAATTAAAGATTCGTACATACATCTGCACTTTGTTGTTTCTGATGAGAGAATTCGCCAGAAAGAGGTCTCCAGTCAGCGAGCGAGTGAAGGAAGCACCGGTATTTTAGCGATGACTCATCTGAACGCCTCTGATTGGCCAATGCTTTAATAAGCTCAAAAGAATCATGTGTGATTTGTTATAATGTGCAGCGCTGTATAAACGCATCTATCTCTGGCTCAGCGCCAGCAAGCAATCGCAGATCTGAATTTAGCAGCTGGACTTGCTGAACGTACTCGCACCGGTGTGACTGTATTAAAATTAATAAAGTCTTAATCGGCTATTTTTTGTCTTTTGGAAGCTGCATTCAACTTGACTCCCCTCTGTTATAAGCCACACACATACAACAAACTAATGTCACAGTGGTATCGTGTACTGTAATCGAATGTAGCCCAAGTTATTACCTGTTAAACAGTAGACAGCACACGCGGTGTTCATCTAATAAGGATCTCCATCGCTAGCAAATAATAGCCTTTGCAGATTTGCTTTCAATTCAGTGCAGTTCCAGCGACGTTTTCAACACTCTTTCTGTTCTTAAACGTTACAACTCTGAGTGAACCACTTCAGACGCTCAGCGCGTGCGGCAGGGAACTGAACGACTCATTCAAACTGATTCATGAACCAATTCACTCGTTTGCCAATTGGTTTGATCAAGCCTTTGAACAGAATTGACTCAAAATAATGAATCATTCGCGAAAGGGCATCGCTCATTGCCCAGAGAAAAGTAGACGGCGCGTTTGGAATAAACTGAAGCAGTTATAACATTTATTGCATTAAGATAAAGTAACGAGAGGAGCGTCGCCCACAGTAACGAAGTAAAAGTACAGATTTTCCCCCCAAAATTTACTCAATTAAGAGTATAAAGTACCCATCTTTAAATATACTCCGAAAAGTATTAGTTACCCCAAAAAATTACTCAAGTAAATGTAACGAAGTAAATGTAACTCGTTACTACCCACCTCTGCATACATCTAACACTTTAGACCCTTTTAAAACATGCAAAATGAATGTTTTTAGGCAGAAGAGGACAGACGGTTCAGAGAGAGGCAGCTTGAACAGGAAGAGAGGATGGCCAAGGAGCTGGCCAGAATTAATAATGAGAAACTCCGAGATGAAAAGATGAGGCAGTACATTAAAGAGAACAGGTAAGAGATCAGAGAGCTTAACGGCAGTCTAAAGCACTGCATAATAGTTTTATAGGTTTTATTAAACTCTGTGTTTTATTGGCAGCATTGAGCTTCGAGAGCTAGAGTTAAAGCTCAAGTCTGCCTACACAAACAGAGAGCGGGCAGCACAGATGGCAGAAAAGGAAGCTGTTCGATATGAGACAATGGTAATGGTGTGACCTGCAAATGTGTGTCTTACATTTAGGCCCTTATTGTGTGGTTTTGGTTATTGTGAATTTACATCTTACTAGCGTCAAGAGGCTGCTGTTGCCCGTAAGATGAAGGACGAGCATGAGCTTGCAGAGATGGAGAAGGAGAAGCAGGAGCAGAAGAAGTATGAGGAGGTAGTGCGTTACCAGCAAGAACTTGAGCGGCAGCTTGAGGAGAAGGAGCGCAAGAGACATGAAGCCTATGAAGAGTTTCTTAAAGAGAAACTCATGGTGGATGAAATAGTGCGGAGGATCTATGAGGAGGATCAGAGGTAAGTGTGTTCTTTAGTTTCCTGAGTCTAATATGTTCTACTTAGTTTTTGGAAATTCTGGAGAAAACAGATGATGTCATCTCTTTTAGATGGAAAAATAATTCTGGAATGGTTTGAAACTGACAAACTTCATTTACAGGGAGCTTCAGTTACAATTTGAGAAACTGGTGGCCACACAGAGATATATTGAAGATTTTAAAAAGCAGCAAGCGGAGTGGAGACGTATAGAGCGAGAAAAGGTGGAGGCAGAGAACAGGCGCATCGTTGAGTTTGCCCACTACCAGCAAAGGAAGGAGGAGGACAGGATGGCCAAAGTTAGAGAGCGAGAACAGGCCAAAGAAACCCTCCACAAAATGGTACATGACACACACCCTCTGCGCCGTTTAGTACAGGCAAGTAATCAAGATACAAGTATTAATGTGTTCTTTCTTTCCTTCTTGTTTAGCTCTCTGAGCAAATCGAGATGGAAAAAAGAGAGCGTGAGAAGATGGAGCGAGTCCGTGAGGAACTTCATTTGGAAGAGCAAGCTGAGGCTGCAAGACGACAGGAAATTGTGAGAACTCTCTTACAATGTATCTTACTACATCTCACTTTATTGTTTACACCTTGTACACTTTTAAAAAGAAACCACAGGTTAATCTTATGTAGGGTTGCCAGATCAGGAAAACACACTAGCATAAATGTGCAATTAATTTATAATGGCAAACTTAATTTACCTGCTTTCAAATTCCTGATGTGGGGGTGAAACTTGTGTAACCTCTAGTTTGTGATGTGACATGAAACACACCTCCTGGTATTCATTCCAAGGATCGATATACATTTTCATTTTAAATTTATCTGCAAATATACCTTTTGGTGGCTGTTGAAGACATTTTATTTTTTGCCTTAATTGTTTTTGAATTGAGTAGAATAAAAATGTATTAAAGTAGAAATAAAAATGTAAAATTTATTGAGATTGTGATTACCATAACATATTTGTCCTTGAGCTGTATACCTACCTCTAGTGTTGCATACCGGTCACTGCAACTAAATAATACCTGTAGGGTCCTGCTTAAAGGGATGTAGTAGTCAACCTAAGATGCCTGTCAGTTAATGCAAACAATTGTTCAACCGCATGCAGTAGGTTGCTTTGTGAGAAAGGAAACAACAAATGGAAATAAATGGATTATACTTACCTGAAGCGTGTTGACTTGATGGATACTGGCTGGCGCAGTGGCTAAGGTACAAGTTAAAAAAAAAAAGTGGCCCAAAAAACACACAGCAGCACAGCAATTTTTTCCTGTGACATTTTTTAAATAGGCCAGTTTTACAGGAAAATCGTAACCCTGGCAACACTAATCTTCATGATGCCTATTTAGAAAACGCCCCAGTCAGATTTCAGTTAACCAAGAAAATTAAGCATATTTCAGGACCATTAGGTCTTTCTACACTGTGACTTTATTCAGCAGCGTACCCCAATGATGATACTTATTTTTGTCATATATTTTTACTGTATTAAAACAGTTTTATTTATAATTATTAAAAAAAATCAGTGATTTATCATAATTATTTTTAGAATTTGCATCATTTATTGATGCTTTTAATTTTTTTTGAGATTCACTAACACCATGTAAAACTATGTACATTTACCTTCTCTTTACGTCATGTCACTCTCAGGAAGAGATGGAGAAGAGGATCCGGCAGCGGCTAGAGCTGCAGCAGACATGTCAGGAGATGATGGCCTTCAAGCAGTTGCGCATACAAGCTGAGAAAGAGGAAGAGGAGGCCTTTAGACAGATGATGATGGCCAAGTTTGCAGAGGATGACCGTATTGAGCAGATGAATGCCCAAAAGCGTCGTATGAAACAGCTGGAACACAAACGGGCTGTGGAGAAGCTGCTGGAAGAAAGGAGACAGCAGTATCTGGCTGAACAAGTAAGACTCAAAGCCACAAATCAAGCCTGCAAATGTGCAACTTGGACATTATTTCCTTCTGATTCAGACTATACCAATTACCACTGATAGTACAGACAACATTGAATGAATGAATCTAAATATTCAACAGGAGAGGGAGGAAGAGGAGCGAGCTATGGAGAAGGAGAGAGAGGCTCAACGACGAAAGATCATTGAAGAGGAGAGACAGAGGCTCCTAAAACAACATGCAACGAAACTGTTGGGATACCTACCGAAGGTGAGAACACCACACTCTAGTACACAGACACTCGTTTGTAAGCTATCTCACATAATCAGTCATTACTAAGGTTTACTATTTTTATTAGGGATGTCCCGATCAGGTTTTTTTGCCCTCGAGTCTGAGTCATTTGATTTTGAGTATCTGCCGATACAGAGTCCCGATCCGATACTTCTATAATACATTAAAAAAAGAATAAAGAAGAGCGAAAAAAACAGATCCAGGATGTTCAATAAATTACATTTTGGAATATATTCAAATATAAAACAGCTATTTTAAATAGGCTAGTAAAAATATTTCAAAATTTTACTGTTTTGCTTTACTTTTGATCAAATAAATTGCAGGCTTGGTGAACAGAAGAGACTTCTTTAAAAAAAACATTAACAAGCTTACTGTTCAAAAACTTCTGACTGGTAGTATAGGCAATTAAAATTTTTCTCTTATTTTCTAGCTTTTAATTGGCTTAGAAATCTATAAATGCTGGACAATAACAAATAATAATGATTTGTTTATATACTACAAACACTGTTTATCACTTAATAAGGCAGAATAGTTTCTATACTGTAATAAATGCTATGTCAATTAGCACTGCATTGTTCATATACTTTATTTATCACCTGCTGGAGATGACTTGAAAAACAATTTATTGTCTTGTTCGTATATTAATGTCTTCGTTTTTGCATAAGTTTCTGTTATCCTGTGAAAACCACAGCGATAGCTGGACGCTTTTGTCCATATTAGGAGTTTCCAGATATGACTATCAGCGTGAGAGCGCGCTCCGGCTTCTAGTATGAATGAAACGCACACTGCATGAGAGTTTAGCGCTCTGTGATGTTCATCTCGCTGTATTCTGGGTCCGAATTAAATATATTAGGTCATGCACAGACTATCCTGTTTCTTTGAGTTTGAATCTATATTTATTCACACCATCTCTTGAAAACAAAGTAATGTCATGCCGCACGCGTTGCTGTTTCTGTGTAGAGTCAAAAGGGTCTAACTCTATGCCACCGCATAACTAAAGATGTGTTAAAAAATAATGAGAATATATATCCGAGTCCTGATCGGGAGGTAACATCCGATTCCGATCGAGTCTGAAACCACGCGATCGGGCCCGATTTCCGATCACGAGATCGGATCTGGACATCCCTAATTTTTATTACTATTTACTATTTTATTATTACTATTTTTTTATTTGTATTTTTTCTTATTTTCTAGGGTATTTTCAAAGAAGATGACCTAGAGCACTTTGATGAGGATTTCAGAAACAATTTCAAACAAAGACAGGCTGATATTTTCTCAGATGAGGGTTGGGGAGATGAGTCGCAGTAGGGTAATTCATGACCAATGTGGCGCTTTTTTTAAATCCAATCTGTATACCAATGCTGGTATACTTAACAGTGCATTAGGTGCATCTGCCACTTTCACAAACTATTAAACTAATTTCACATAATACAAATGTAACTTTATCTTAAATTCGTACAGTATATTCAAACTTATTGTATAGTCTATTACTTTATAACTGTAAAAAATATAGTGTAGAATTCTAAAATGTCAAACTCAGTTAGGCTACTGATGAAATTCTAGCCTCAAAAAGATACTACCTATTAAACAGATGTGAAATTCTGAATCTCCTGCGATGGATGTCCCAAGTTTTAAGTGTTGTTACTGGGTAATAAATTGTTTTTCCCTCTTTCCTGAACTGTTGAAAGGTAAATTTCACTTTTTGTAGACCCCTAAATGGATTCACCAAATGTCCACCATTTGTAGACAAGACTGGGTTAGCTTTCCTCACGCAAGCATTTTCTTTCCTCTTGAGTGATTTCGTTGCTTCCTAAGAAAGAACTGGGTATGGTTGATGCTTGCCAGGCAGTATATCATACGAGCAAGAATTTAATCAAATGTGACTGCTCATGTACAGTCAAGTCTGTCAGTGTCTCAACAGCTGTCAGTCATTCTGTTCAGTTCGTGCATTGCATTGGTCTGGGCTGGCTGCTGTCATGGCTGTACAGTTCTTCCATCAACCAAGTGTTTACTGTTATCTATACCTGCACTATGAAAATATCAAGTCTCTCTTGTAACAGCTATTATGAAATTCCCTCTAAAAAGGCTGTCACTGTAAGAAACATGCTAAAATGCAACTCATTTCAAAGTAATCATATAGTATAAAGAATTTCCTTTGGAAATGTCAATACATTTATTTATTACACAGACTTCACCATCCGTCTATATTAGACGTTCATTTTCATTTCTATGCCTGGCAAATTCAGTTTTATTAGACCACCACATACTCTTCTTATGAACAATGCTGATAATAAATGATACATCTCGTTCTCTCAATGAATTAGAAATGACCTCCGAGTTGTTGAGAGGTACTGTATAATTTAAAAAACTGAAAGGTCTGTAAACCTTTTTGTGTGTCTTGCAGTTAATTTCCTGTGTGATACAGCTTCAGCGTTGAAATGTCAGTACCAAGCTAACAGTGGTAATGAGTCAATAAGACACTACAGTATGATTGTGAAAAGTGTGCCGTCAATATTGTTACAATGTTAGATGACATTTTGAATGAGCATACAAAAGACAAAAGGATCATTCAAGATCGTTTACTTGCCTTTGGATGGATTGGCGCTTGTAATATATACATATACTACTAGTCTTTGCTCACCGAGGTTGCATTTATTTGATCAGAAAAACAGTAAAAACAGTTATTTTATTTTGTAATGTTACAGTCCTCAGTGGCACATGTTCCTTCAGAAATCATTCTAAAAGGATTCTTTGGTGATCAAAAAACATTTAAAATCAATGTTAAACAATTGTTCTGTTTAATATTATGGAAACCATTTATTTCTAGATTTGATGAATAGAAAGAACAGCATTTTTTTTATAGAAATATTTTGGAACATTATAAATGTCATTACTTCCCTTTATGAAATGGGAAGTCGTCTTGATTATTATGGAATCATATCCCTCTGTCCTGTCACAGCTCTATTTTGTACTCTCCATCATCCATACAGGATGCTGAAGACATCATAGTTTGCCAAGTGTGCCAGGTGCACATGCAGCATGCTGACGCACATGTTTATCCCTGGTCACACACTCGGACATTAAGCGAAATAAGCTCTCTGAGCTTCAGAGCTATACACATTCACTTCTTCCTTTCTTTGTATATCAATGAACATTTTACCTTTAAGTAGCAGATATAAAAGGTCAACATCAAAATCTACAGTCTCATAAAGTTTGTAGACCTTGCCAAAACTTGACTCAACTTCATTGCTGCTCAGTTAAACCACTAATGAGGGTTACCTAGTTCTTTTTCCTAGCACTGGAGCAAATCTTATTTGGTCCACCTTCTGTAATGGATTTTCTTACTAGGCTGGTCAAATATTTTTTACGATTGTCATCTTTCAACTGAAGCATGGTAATCATGATGAATCAACAAACAGAATCAACAAATATTGCTACAAGTGTGATTGCATCATATAATAATTGCTGTTAATTATGTTCATCGTCTGGCTGACTACGTCTTGTATTAATTTTTCTGAAAAATCCTGTCATACGTGCAGTCACCACTTATAATATTGTAGAAACTTAATTTTCTGTAAAGTTGCTTTGTAATTTGTATTGTAAAAAGCGCTATAGAAATAAACTTGAATTTAATTGAATTGAATCATGACCAGACTTAATCTTTCCTGACATTGTTCTGCATCACATACCTTGTCTCACCTGGGAGCGCAGGAAGCACTATTACCTTGAAGGAACTTCAGGTTTTTTGACAGACCAATGAACTCACAATATGTGCCATAGCTTACTCTATCATTGCATTTTTCTTGCAACCTAGATTGAGGTGAATGTCCTGTTGCTGAGACAGAGTGCAGATTGAATTGTCTCAGAATGAAGTCTCTGCAGAAGCTGTGTGTCTACAGTGAAGCTTATGCTAATAGACCAGACTCCAGTGCTGCATTGGATTAGTCTGAACATGATTTGACTTGGCTCAATCATGCTGTACGTCACCTGTTCTGCACAAACACCCTTATATATAGACAAAAGGAAATAAATGTAAATCTCAAAAGTAGATAAATGTAAATCCTAACCATATTGGGATATATGCATCTTTAGATTAAATATTTCTCATACCGTGATTCTTTGTGGTTTTGTCTTTTTACAGTGCCAGAAGTACCAACTCAAGCTTGTTGATGTGACCTTTTTAGGCAATGTTTGAAAAATGTAGTAAAAAAAAAAAAATCCAACATACTAAATGTATTATTGAATAATTTCAGTAATTAACGCATCTAGGCGATTGGTGTCTGGGCTTCTTTATATATTTTTAAATGACATTAAAATGACTTTGACTTCCTGCACTTCCGATACTTCATAGTAATTTTATAATAAATCCAAAAGCAAGATGTGAAAAAAAACTAGGGAGTTGAAATGGCAACTGAGCTAATGGGTGATCCTCTGCTGCCATCTTCTAGATATAATGGTAATTTCATGTCATTTTCATCTTTCATCTCAAGTCTTTGTTTTCCACCAGGAGACAATTTTTTTAACCTGTCTCTTTCATGAATGAAAGTGAACATTTAAACATTTAAAGTTGGCAGAGTTTAAAAAAATATATAATAAAGGTTTTTAATATTATTGTGTTTTTTTCACCTTTTGTCATTTTTTCACCTGTGAAAAGTTTGCATCATTGTATTACCTTTGCACTAAATAGTGTAAAAATATTTTAGTGAAAACAAAAATAGAGCAAAAATGCTGTTGAAACTGGTATAAACTTGCTGTGTTTCAATAGATTGTGAATATCTATATAATGAGATTTATAGGCTGCCTTAAAAAAGACTATCTGCCTGTTCCCCTGAGGAGGGGTATGGAGGTCTTTCAGATGAATGACCAAGCAGTGGGAGGCACAGACAATGGACCAGTAAAGCATAGAAGTAGCGTGAGAACATTTGAATAAAAGATTAGTCATGTTGTTTGGAAATGGACGTACAGCAGTACCTAATTATATTGCATTTTAAGATAATTAATGCTGGTGTGAGCATTATTTTCCATATTTCTCCCTATGGAACAAATCACCCCCGTACTGGAACTATAGTGTGGACTGGTTGGTTTGGAGATAACAGAAACCAGTGACGGGCACATTCCAAAATCAGTCGTCACCAGTTAATCTAGGCCTGCTGCTGTGTCTTATTAGACCGTTATCCACATCACTTCATCACTGATCTTTCTGCAGAGGTGTGGAAATAAAGCTCACTGATCCCAGACCAACCTTGGAAAGAGTAAATAAATAAACAAATGTCAACTATTGGTCAAGATTGGGTGTTTAAATGCCAAGGTCAATGACTCGATTTTTATGAATCTTTTAATGGATCGTCAGCCAAGAGTGCTGAAGTATATCAGCACAGTACCATTGTGTGATAGTATATTTTTCTTCTTTTTCTCTTTCCCCTGATCTTGATCAACTGCTGATAGACTGATAATAAATGTGCCATATTTTATTGACATTTTGTGATACTACAATCAATATTAAACATTACTTTTAGAAATTAATGAACATTATGAATGGCGTAAGTACAAAAGTGTTTATTATGATCTGACTCGGGGGGGTTGGAATAACCAATATGATATAGATAATTATCAATATATGCATAATAAGCTGTACATGAGAGATGGGACTTGTTGTCAGTGGGGTAACTTTAAGGTTTTAAGTCAAAAGTATGATTTTCCAGCATTTGTTTTGTATGTTATGTTTTACTAATATTTCGTTTAAAATGTCCTTAAATGATATCAGTTATGTGATTAATAAATAGATCCATCATTTTTTGCTGTAGATCTTGGGAAAACAGTTGAACACACACACACGTTTGTTTTTGTGAAAAGTGGGGACATCCCATAGGCGTAATGGTTTTTATACTGTACAAACTGTATATTCTATGCCCCTACACCAACCCTACACCTAACCCTCACAGGAAACTTTGTGCATTTTTACTTTCTCAAAAAAACTCATTCTGTAGCCTATGGTTTATAAGCGTTTTGAAAAATGGGGACATGGGTTATGTCCTCATAAGTCACCCCAGTTGTGTCCTGATGTGTCACAAAAACATGCGCACACAATCTGCCATACATTAAGGCAGTACATTTTAAAAATAAAATAAAAAAAATATAGAAGAGGTGACAATCCTGTTATCTATTTTCCATTCTATCAATAAAAAATAGAAGTCTTATAAAATATAAATAACAGTTTTTATTTTTTTTATTAAAAGGATCTAACGGTCGAATATAGTTTTCGATTGATGAACCTTGCTAACAGTGAAAATCTTCTGGTCTGGCTGGTCGGACTTTCCAGAGCCGCACGCTCCTCCTCTCCTCTGCTTGATCTCTTTATAAATCCAGAGAGAAAGCATCATCATTATCAGACTGACAGAGGCGTCTTCCTGAGCCCCGCTCCTCTCCATATAAAAACAGGAGCACCATCCATGCTCTCCAACAAGCTTGACGGCCAGCGTCGAGGACGCTCTTTTGACTCCATCACTAAGAGGTACGAAGACAAGCAACTCAACAATGAGGTAAGAAAAACTTGTGACAAATTCAGAATGCTAACATTTTTACATATCCAAATCCTAACATATTTTTACACATCAAAATGCTAACATTTTTGAAGATGGAGAGAAAAGTGAGCTGCCGATAGTTTAGAGAATTTAGGGCAATCATGAATTGCTAATGTTTAGGAATAAAATAGCTGATATATATTTTAAAGTTAATTCCTTCCAAAAACTTTAATAACATAATTATTAACAACAGTAGGCCTACTACGCCAAGGCTATATGCACTTATCGTTAATGCACATTTAAATAGTTATATTATAAAACTTTCCACACACATTCCTCTTTGAATGTGTATGGACTTTACATGACTTTAAAGTTGCTTGAGTAGAACCCAGTGACACTGATTATAATAGCTCTCTCTCTCTCTCTCTCTCTCTCTCTCTCTCTCTCTCATTAAGCTGAACAAAACAAATTTTCATAAGACAGAGAACAAAGACAAGATATGTTCCTCCAAGAGAGAACATGCTTCAATTGTCTTCTCTCTGAAGAATGAAGTCAGAGGGCTTGTGAAGGCATTAAAACTATTTCAGGTGCATTCTTTTTTTTCCCTTCTTTAAATGTTGTATTATTGTCATACCTATTATTTTCATTCAATTAATTAATCTTAATGTGTCATCTTTCTTTCTTTGTTTCTAAATTGTATTTGATTATTTTCAGTATTTTCAGCTTCAGTAGAATCATGTTATATATAAATGACACAAAAAAGGCACAAATGATTGGATAGTTTGTTGTTTAGTAATTCCAGCTAAAGCAATTAAACAATAACTTTGAAATCCTACGATGGAAAGTATGCACTATGTCCATGAATGAAGTAAATGTATAGATACTGTATCTAAGTTCCTTCTCGCTCCATGCCACTGCAGTGTAAAAGACATCACTATTATAAATCTGGTACATCTTCAAATATATGTTTTATACAAATGACTGTATTAATGTATAAATGTATTTTGTCTAAATATTATTCAAACAGTAAATATAGGATTAATATCAAATTTACATTTACAGTAGGCTAAATTACATATTTTTATTCATTATAAACAGGACAACCAGGTAAAGCTTTTGCATATTGAGTCCCGTAAGTCCCGGCGGCGTAACTCAGAGTTGGAGGTACTGGTGGATTGTGACAGTGATTGAGAAGCTCTAAAAGAGGTTGTTCAGCTGCTGCGCAAACAAGCAAGCATTATAACCATGGACTCACCTGATAGGTTCTCGACTCCTGCAAACGGTACTGTGTTTTGCTCCTTCATTAGAGAGATGAGTGATGCACAGAAATATGTATATAAATCTGTGAAAATACATTTTTCAGATCTTGCTGAGGTGCCTTGGTTCCCCAAGAAGATCTCAGATCTGGACAAGAGTGCCTGTCGTGTTCTGATGTATGGTTCAGATTTGGATGCGGATCATCCGGTCAGTATCGTCTTATTTTATGTTAGAGAATTAGACTGCTGAGATTCACTGATAATATGTCATACTGATCATGTAAAATACTCTTCAGTATGACCTGCTGAAAAATCCTGACATTGATATCAACAACTGACATTCTTTCAACCACATTTCAATGTTGAAACTCAGGAGGTTCAAGTTTATAGTAATTCTTCATAGCAATACTCTCAATAATAATTTTATATTCATGGCAGTTATTAAAGTGCCCCTATTATGCTTATTTAAAAGTCATAATTGTATTTTTGGGGTCTGCTAGAATACATTTACATACTTTAAAATGAAATTCCATGTCCTTATGCATGAAAACAGTATGTATCTGTTCCTATATGATTTCAGGGATTCAAAGACAACATTTATCGCAAGAGAAGGAAATATTTTGCTGATCTTGCAATGAGTTACAAACAGTACGTTTAACAATAAGGTTTTAAAACTCTTACATTAATTCCACATATTTATCTTTAATATTCATATGATTGTCTGTCGTTACCCAGTGGAGAACCTATACCACGTGTAGCGTTCACTGAGGAAGAGGTGAAGACGTGGGGTGTCGTTTCTCGGGAGCTGAATAAGCTGTACCCCACACACGCCTGTCGAGAGTTTCTGAACAACCTGCCTCTGCTCACCCAGTACTGTGGCTACAGAGAGGACAACATACCACAGCTGGAGGATGTGTCCAACTTCCTGAGAGGTGAGATATCATGAGTGCACATACACGGATAAAGTATGTTTTTTAAGATATATTTTAACTGTACAATAGCTACAATACTAGGGGATGAGAAGTTTTAGTTGTGTCACCAGCAGAGGGCAGTAGTTGTATGGCTGTTGTATGTGTGTTTCAGAGCGAACTGGCTTCACCATTCGCCCTGTTGCTGGGTATTTGTCACCGAGAGACTTTCTAGCTGGTCTGGCCTTCAGAGTGTTTCACTGTACACAATATGTGCGTCACAGCTCAGATCCTCTCTACACTCCTGAACCGTGAGTATAAAGCATACTGTATATCCCTTTATCTCTTCAGGCCTGTTTATTGATAGATTTCACGTGACGTCACACCTTTATTGGAACACCCATCTGGTGGGACAAAAAACAACGCTTTGCTCCACTGACCGCCAGTTATTTTTACACAGTTTGCATTAAACTAAAAGGCGAAATTCAGTAAACACCCTATGATTATGTATATTTTGTACAGGCAAGCAGATGACTGAAAGCTATCAATTGACACAATCTTTTGAAACAGACTCTTTACATTTACATATTTTTAAATGAAAAACACAACAATTTTTGTACAAAAATGTGTACACTGCTGCAGCACCTCTTTTTACCCTCTGTCTGAAACAATGGCTCCTTCAGAGGATGCATTCCAAGGTAGGAAGGCATCAAAGCACATCCAAATCCAGTGTCAGCTTCACTTTCTGTCTCCTGAGATGCCTTCATCTGATCGGTTTTTGAAGGCAGCATAGATGTATCCTTCACTGCCTTTGATATCCCACAATCCTGTGCATTCCATTCCGTGACAGTTGAGCTTAAAAAAACGGATGTCGTCTGAAAGTTGCATTTGGTGGTCAATTTCTGTGTAAATGTATGTTTCTGACCAACAACCATTTTTGATGTTACTTCTAGCGAGATATCAGTATTATTAATTAAATATTAGCTACTGTATTATCACCAAATCTCACTCTGAATTGTTGTAGGTCCTTAAACTTTTACGCTGCCTCAGTAGCCTTTCCAAAATCAGTTTCATGAGGTGCTTTCATCTGCAAACGCTGCCTTCAAAGTCATTGCCTGATAAAGCAGTGAGGCAACAAGTCAGCAGCCTAAGCTTTCGGACACAGCCACTCTGTTTTAGTTCAAGTCTCTTCAAAGCCCAGCTTTCTGAAAAACCCAGTTTGCTCTGATTGGTCAGCTGGCCCACCCTGTTGATTGAAAGGTTGTTGATTGGTCAACTGGGTTTTAGCTCCCAAACTTTAATGAGCAACTGTGGCGTTGGTCCATACAGTGTTTGTTTTATTGGCCCTTGCAACATATAATTTATTACTAACGGGCCAAAGAAGACAGTAGGTGAGAATTAAGCAAATGTTTAACATGGTGATGTAGCGAAGTCAGGACTAGATAATAAGATAATAGCAGGACTACAAACAGTGTTTTAAAAGTGTTTTCTACTGAAGAGATTATCTCCATTTGGTTTCTTTGTAACTTTGCAGATGGTTTACATGCAGAAACAGATTTATTACACATTAAAGGAAGTAAAATCATAAACAACATAAAGGTGCCCATTAAAAGAAATACTTAATGTGGTAACCCAGAAATTACCAGAAATCGATCCTTTTCTGCACAGAGCTGCAGTTCTACAGCAGTAAGTGATGTATGTTCACATCAAATCTTTATGTGCGTTTGCTCCTGCTTCACTTACACACTGTTTATATATGTCTTGTGTACTAGGCCTTATTCTGCTTGGTCAAAAAAGCTTGACAAACAGTTAAAGAGATCTTCATGTCTGTGTCTTTCAGGGACACATGTCATGAGCTGCTGGGTCATGTTCCTCTGTTGGCCGAACCCAGTTTTTCACAGTTCTCTCAGGAATTAGGACTGGCTTCTCTCGGTGCGTCTGATGATGCTGTGCAGAAGTTAGCAACAGTATGTATTTCTGTACATTTCGCTGTCCTAGGCATAAAGTTTTAATCATTTTTGCAGTAGTTTTGATGGAGGTTATTTTGGTGTCTGTGCCATTGCAGTGCTA
The DNA here is from genome assembly GCF_963082965.1 of Carassius carassius. NCBI lineage: Eukaryota > Metazoa > Chordata > Actinopteri > Cypriniformes > Cyprinidae > Carassius > Carassius carassius. The sequence goes on along the minus strand of NC_081756.1, from coordinate 19,956,745 downwards.
TTTCTTCACGGTAGAGTTTGGCCTGTGTAAGCAGGAGGGTTCACTCAGAGCATATGGCGCTGGGCTTCTCTCCTCAATCAGCGAACTTAAGGTAGATACACATAATCCGTTTTATACAACAAAAATGTGTAATCTAATAACTAGTTTGAACAAAAAAAAATACTGTACGAGTTCACTTTTTAAATATCTTTAAAAGATACCAAAGATGCATTCATTTGATCAAAAACAATTTTAACTTAAATAAATTGTTTTCTATTGAATATATATTTAAGCTCAATTTTCAGCAGCCATTATTCCAGTCTCAAGGGTCACATCCTTCAGTAATCATTCTATTATGCTGATTTAATTCTCAAGAAACATGTCTCATTGTTATCACAGTTGAACTTGTTAGTGTTAACTGAAAGTTCATAAGAACAGCATTTATTTGAAATAAAATTTGTGTAACATTTACTGCATTCTAGCTAGATAAAAGTATTCATTTCTTTAAAAAAAACAATCTTATTACCCTTAATGTTTGAACAGCACTGTAACTACAGTAACTGAAGTGAATGACTTTGAAACACACATGTTCTGTTTTGAAGCACTCTCTCTCAGGCTCCGCTAAAATCCTGCCCTTTGAGCCCAATGTCACCTGTAAACAGGAGTGTCTCATCACCACCTTTCAAGATGTTTACTTCGTTTCAGAGAGTTTTGAGGAAGCCAAATTTAGAATGCGGTAAATTTGTTTTTCAATATGTGACCTATTACTTTTGCATGCCGTATCATTATTGTTTTGCTTTGACCATATATTTCCTCTGTTTTATTCTTCACAGTGAATTTGCAAAGACAGTCCAGCGTCCATTCTCTCTGCGGTATAACCCATACACACAGAGCGTGTGTGTGCTGAAGGACATGCCCAGCGTCACAGATGTGGTCGAGGAGCTCAGACACGAGCTGGACATTGTAGGAGACGCTCTCTGTCGACTCAGTGCACATCTCGGTGTCTGAAACCATTATGACTCTTGCTCATATTAATAGCATTTATTACTTCTGTCTCTCATTTCAAGGCACGTTACTCAACATTCAACACTGCAATAGTATTATTTCATTATCTGCCTTCTCTGACTTAATGTCTCTGTGAGCCCCTTTCCTCTGCTACTGAAAATCTGCTTAATACCACAAAGCACTTAAATATACAAACACTGCTTTTAGGAGAGTCTTTAAATGCTCTTTAAATACACAGAGTCCTGGTGAACTCATGATCACTATATTCATACAGTCTGGATACTCTAATCTCTTCTCCGCTCCAAATTCAGTCTCTGTAAATACACAGGAAACATGGAAATGGTTCATCCTTGTAGAGTTTAGAGAATCTTAATTCTTGGAAATAGAGCCATTATTTTTTTATTTATTGGGGTTTGTGATATGAAATATGTAAATGTTACTGAAACCGTTGTGTATATTGTTTTGCGTTCTGAAGACTGTAATCCTTGCTGTTTTTCCATGGCCATTCATGTTTATGCTTATTGAATATTAATTAAGTGATTCTTATAAGGTGAGATCAAAATGTAATAAATGTATAAATGCAGCCAACTTTTATTAAATAATTTGTTAGCAAACTGTCTGTATCACACCAATGATTCAAACGGTATTATTGTAACAAATGATCTCATAAAACCCAGACTTCTGGTATATTCGCTGGTCTGTAAACATCATCAGTCACTAAGAAGTGAAGTGACTGCACCCTACAGTGTGACACAGTGGCCAGGAGAGGGCGATGTTGTTCTATTACAGTGATTCAAACTGAAACGAGTCAATCGATATACCTACATTCAGGTAAACATAAGATTCTAAACACATACTGATTTTAGCCTTCTCTTCATACTAAATCTCCAGTCCAGACACATCTTTCTTAAGTAATTAAAGAGTCAAAATGTTTCAGATTACTGGGTCATGTAGCCTACATATGAAGGTGTCTGTTCTAGAAGCAACCAGGTTGTTACTGAATCATACCGAAGAGGTACTGAGCTCTCAAACGAGAACAAAGAACTTGGGATGTTTCCAAGTTCTCCTTTCACTACAACTATGAATACATGTAATTTGATTAATGCGCATTATATCTTGCGATAAATAAAGGAGATGCTTGGACTGTATTTAATGGAGGATCATTGACATCAAAGTACTCTGACGGTTTCCAGAACCACTTCCAACAACAACGTTTGAAGTCCTCTGGAGATTTCTAGCAGACAGCGACATTAAATATCAATTATCTTCGGTTTTCATGAAAATGTCATGCATTATGACAGTCATATTGCATTTTAAATAACATTTAGATCCAGAGGTGGGTAGTAACGAGTTACATTTACTTCGTTACATTTACTTGAGTAATTTTTTTGGGTAACTAATACTTTTGGAGATGGGTACTGTTTACTCTTACTTGAGTAATTTTTTGGGGGAAATTTTTTTACTTTTACTTCGTTACTGTGGGCGACGCTCCTCTCGTTACTTTATCTAAATGCAATAATGTTATAAATGCTTCAGTTTATTCCAAACGCGACGTCTACTTTTCTCTGACAATGAGAAATGAGCGATGCTCATTCACGAATGATTCATTCTTTTGAGTCAATTCTGTTCAAAGGCTTGATCAAACCAATTGGCAAACGAGTGAATTGGTTCATGAATCAGTTTGAATGATTCGTTCAGTTCCCTGCCGCACGCGCTGAGCGTCTGAAGCGGTTCACTCAGAGTTGTAACGTTTAACATCAGCAGCGTTGAAAACGTGGCTGGAACTGGATTGTAAGTATGTCTTCCCAGAAAACATTTGGTCCGACGGCGAGGTCGTGTGGCCGGCCAAAAACAGTCGCGGTAGGACAGCATAAATCCGTAGAAATATGTAACACAGAACATTTCCTTAAAATGCATTCAGATACGTTTGTACATGTCTATAGTTCTGTGGGATTTCATGTATAATTGTTTCTTTGACTTTTGGCTATGTAAAACAGATATACAGGTCCTTCTAAAAAAATTTGCATATTGTGATAAAGTTAATTATTTTCCATAATGTAATGATAAAAATTAAACTTTCATATATTTTAGATTCATTGCACACCAACTGAAATATTTCAGGTCTTTTATTGTTTTAATACTGATGATTTTGGCATACAGCTTGCAAAAGATTCCTGAGGCTTTTAAAAACTCCCAGCCTGGTTCAATACTCAAAACCGCAATCATGGGTAAGACTGCCAACCTGACTGCTGTCCAGAAGGCCATCATTGACACCCTCAAGCAAGAGGGTAAGACACAGAAAGAAATTTCTGAACGAACAGGCTGTTCCCAGAGTGCTGTATCAAGGCACCTCAGTGGGAAGTCTATGGGAAAGAAAAAGTGTGGCAAAAAACGCTGCACAACGAGAAGAGGTGACCGGACCCTGAGGAAGATTGTGGAGAAGGACCGATTCTAGACCTTGGGGGACCTGCGGAAGCAGTGGACTGAGTCTGGAGTAGAAACATCCAGAGCCACCGTGCACAGGCGTGTGCAGGAAATTGGCTACAGGTGCCGCATTCCCCAGGTCAAGCCACTTTTGAACCAGAAATAGCGGCAGAAGCCCCTGACCTGGGCTACAGAGAAGCAGCACTGGACTTTTGGACAAATTTTGCATGTCATTCGGAAATCAAGGTGCCAGAGTCTGGAGGAAGACTGGGGAGAAGGAAATGCCAAAATACCTGAAGTCCAGTGTCAAGTACCCACAGTCAGTGATGGTCTGGGGTGCCATGTCAGCTGCTGGTGTTGGTCCACTGTGTTTTATCAAGGGCAGGGTCAATGCAGCTAGCTATCAGGAGATTTTGGAGCACTTCATGCTTCCATCTGCTGAAAAGCTTTATGGAGATGAAGATTTCGTTTTTCAGCATGACCTGGCACCTGCTCACAGTGCCAAAACCACTGGTAAATGGTTTACTGACCATGGTATTACTGTGCTCAATTGGCCTGCCATCTCTCCTGACCTGAACCCCATAGAGAATCTGTGGGATATTGTGAAGAGAAAGTTGAGAGATGCAAGACCCAACACTCTGGATGAGCTCAAGGCCGCTATCGAAGCATCCTGGGCCTCCATAACACCTCAGCAGTGCCACAGGCTGATTGCCTCCATGCCACGCCGCATTGAAGCAGTCATTTCTGCAAAAGGATTCCTGACCAAGTATTGAGTGCATAACTGAACATAATTATTTGAAGGTTGACTTAAAGGTTGCATTAAAAACACTTTTCTTTTATTGGTCGGATGAAATATGCAAATTTTTTGAGACAGACATTTTGGGTTTTCATGAGCTGTATGCCAAAATCATCAGTATTAAAACAATAAAAGACCTGAAATATTTCAGTTGGTGTGCAATGAATCTAAAATATATGAAAGTAAAATTTTTATCATTACATTATGGAAAATAATGAACTTTATCAGAATATGCTAATTTTTTGAGAAGGACCTGTATATACGGTCACCATTTCGGTCTTAGTTGGATGCAATTGCCAAAACGGTGCTGCCAAGATGTAGACACAAAACAGTAATATATTTCGTGATATTACAAAATCCCGCGATAGGATAGATCTCGTTTTTTTCCGGAAGTTCCGGAGTAGGCAACCACGAGGACAGGAGAAGACTCGAAGAGGACTCGAGGAGGGAGATGTATCGATGTGTATTATATAAAATCTACTGTTGGGTAAGTACATTTTGTATTATTTGATTAACGTGCTTGAATTGTACTCATTTGACACGAAGGAACCGAGAGAAATGATGCCTACATTGTCAACTGAAATTCACTGAGTATGGCTAAAATTAGCTAACGTTAGAAGGCTAAAAGTTACTTATATTGATGTAATTTTTATTGGTACGCTTTAATTATTCAGGGGACATCACGGCCCACCTGTCTTATCAGAAATGTCCTGTTCACTTTCTCACAGTTACACACCTAGTTAAGGGTGTTTCTCAAGGGCATCTCATTAAAGCACAACATCTTTTATACAATAAAAAATAAAATCTAATGCATGTTGATTACCTTTTTCTAATGTTTAATTCATGATTCATTCATCTTGTTCCAAGTTTTTTTTATTTGATTTTTTTTAGCTGTAGACCATAAAGATATTTTGAAAATAAGTGCAAGTCATTTATCTCAACTTTTTTATTTTATTTATTTTATAAAGAAATGTATTCTCTTCCCTCAGATGCTGTGAAGAGGTGGAGACTTTGAGACTGATGCAGCGATGACAGAACACCTGAAGCTCGCTCCAGGAAGAGCTGGGGGTGGAGGTTACAAGAAATGAGCCAAACAACTGTAGTGTGTTTAAGGGACAGTTCACCCAAAAGTGAAATTAGTCATAATTTTCTCACCCTCATGTTACGATCATAATCATTTTTCCTACAATGGCAGTTAATGGATTGTGAGATCTGCTTGGTTACAAATATTCTTCCAAATATCTTTGTGTTTATAAGACAACTGTGTAAGTCAATGACAAGATTAATAAAGAAATGATAAGAAGAAACCATCTTTTAACATTCTAATAGAAAACACATGAACGCATTCTCAGAAATGTAAACTTTGAATTCATGTCAGTTCTGTACTGTTTAAAATCATTTACACCACTTTGATTTCATAAATAGCAATGATTTCAAACATATTTTATGATGAGGGTCTTCTATGTTTTATGATTTTCTTGTCACATGACAACAATGGCTCCTGCAAGGTCAAAAGACGTCCGAATGTTTGCTGGGTTATAACAGAGGGGAGTCAAGTTGAATGCAGCTTCCAAAAGACAAGAAATAGCCGATTAATATTTTATTAATTTTAATACAATCACACCGGCATGAGTACGTTCAGCGAGTGAGTACGTTCAGATCTGTGTTTGCTGGCTGGCACTGAGCCAGAGACAGACGCGTTTTTACAGCGCTGCGCATAATAACCAATCACACAAGATTCTGTTGAGCTTTTGAATGCATTGGCCAATCAGAGGCGTTCAGATGAGACATCGCTAAAATGCCAGTGCTTCCTTCACTCGCTGGCTGACTGAATACCTCTTTCTGAATTCTCTCATCAGAAACAAAGTGCAGATGTGTGTGTACGAATCTTTAAATAAGATATTGATTTCACAGTGTTAACAGTTTCAGTGATTTTAATGGGAGTTTCTGAGAGTGATTGAACTCTAGACTGTCAGTTAAAATTATCTTTGATAATGTATGTTATTTGCTCTCTTTCTGAACAATGAAAGATTAGCAGCAGTTTTTATATCACATTAACTTTCAATGTTAAATTCATATTTAATATAAAGTCAGCCGTATTAAAAATGTTATGGCATGACACCTATATCTGTTACTTAAGTAAACATATAATAATTTATAATTTATAATAAATTACATAATTAGGCTACTTTGACCATCGCATATTATCATTAATAACAATCTATGAAATGTGAGAATCGAGATATTTCATTATATAGTTCATGCATCTGGGAATGTTTCTAATAATAATAATAAAAAAAAATAATGCTTAATAATAATTTGCCAATATGCTGTTGTGACGACCCCCCTAGACACAAATAATTATGATATTTCCACAATATTTACGCTTGCAAAAATATACTTCTGCAAGCAGATAAAAGAAGATATGTCAATGTGCATTTGGTTCGTTATGTTCAGATGTTCGGTAACTTAGCGGTCATGTGAGGAGTTTTCACTCTTCTCTGTGTCGGAGGTTATTTATACATATATAATACATACTTTAAAATATAATTTACTTTGTGATGCAAATCAGAATTTTTTATCAACTGTTACTCCAGTTTTCAGAGTTATGATCCTTCAAAATATAATTCTAATATATTGATTTATTACCAGTGCTGGAAACCGTTTTGCTGCTTAATATTTTTTGGAACCTGTGATATTTTGTTTAGGTTTATTTGATGCATAGAAAGATAAAAAGAACACCACTGATGGTAAATCAACATATTTTAATGAATTCTGAAGGATTATGTGACATTGAAGACTGGAGTAAAGGCTGATGAAATTAATATATTTGTACACACACACATACATTACATACATTTTATCTATATATCTTTATAGAAATAGACTTAGTATATATGACCCAAAGTAACTAGTAACTGACTACTTGAGTAGATTTTTTATCCGATACTTTTTTACTCTTACTCAAGTAACTATTCAGACTAGTACTTTAACTTGAGTAAATATTTCTATAAGTACTTTTACTTTTACTTGAGTACAGTTTTTGGGTACTCTTCCCACCTCTCATTGCACACAGATTTAGTATGTTAATTCATGCAGTTTACTTGAACTTGAAGGCTATGCAATGGTTTCATTGGCTGAAAACATTAGGTTTTCCTATCTACACATTCACTTATTGTGCATTTCAAGTTTATTCCACTGGGGCAGTAAAAAATCTGCAAACAAACTCCAGTGCTCCTTTTGTAGTCACAGAAGAGATAGGATGAGAGGGAGAGAGTCAAAAGGGTTCAAGGTTCCCACCAGAAGAGATATGAAAGGGCAGACAGCAGAGAGCTGTAGATGAAATGCATCTGTGTCGATGTTTCATGTGGGCAACCAGTGAGTATGCAGACAGCTGCTCTCAACTCAGCACTGATATAAAGATTAGATCACAGAATGACCCTTTTTTTACCATTCATATTGAGGCCTATTAAACGGTATAGCACATTAGCTGCAACATTGTTATATTTATTAAATATTTAGACGTAAATATAAAAATTTTGTAATAATATATATAATATTAATGAGAGCACAATATCATCAAGAGCAGATAAAAATACATAAGTCATTAATTATTATAATTATTATTTTTTTTTTACAAATATTTAAAAGTTTTATTTACAGTCTTTTAAAATCGACTCCATTTTTCAGTTTTACTCTCTATTTCTATTCTCTCTCTTCATTATTTCCCCCCAGAGCTCCTCTATCTTCACTGCCAGTAGTCCCAACCACTTAAGCGATTGTGAAGGCTTAAATGCTGTTCATTAAACTTTCAGGGCTGGCTGCTTGATGGCAGGCCGTCCTGTGACAGCACGAGAAGATGAAGTAACTGCATGAGCAGCAGGCCTTCAGTCTCATCATCAGCATAGTCACTGATAGTTTAGCTCATTACTCACCTCCAGTGAGTAGCAGATGAGGTTATCTGCTGTACTGGAAGAAGCCCTGTCATCAAACATGTTCCCTGGATTCACTTAAGGAAATTGAGCTCTATAAACAGCATTTTAAAATTTCTATTGGAATCTCATTCTCTCTCCTAATCTGGTCTCCTAATCCCTCTGAGATATGACACTTCAAAGCAGAAGTAAGACCCTCCAGGGATTTCCTTGATTTCAGATCCAATTAGAGTCTAGCCTGTAAGTAAAATCCCAGGCACAGTATTGATCTTTGGATCAGTGAAAAGATTTATCTTACTTGTAATGTACTATTTAAAGAAAGGACAGTGCAAAAGAAAATTGAATGAAAGTCTGAATAGCTGTCACCTGATGGGAGATTTAGATACAGTATGCCATACGCCAGGGCTGGACTGGGACAAAAAATCGGCCCGGGCATTTTTGCCCAGACCGGCCCACTATATGATCATAAACACCACCCATCTTTGCACGCCCTTAATTATATGCATACCAACTCCTATTCATTAAAACCACTAATGCCATGTAATGAGTGAGTATAGGAACGAGTTAGAGTTAACAGATGAAATAAGTCAAAATTTTATATTTATTAATACAGTTGAACTATACTCCACAGCGGTGAATCCTAAAACAAGCTATAAGCGGCTCTGGCATAGCAATACCAGTGTTTTTTACAGGATTTTTGTTAAAACTATGGTGGTGTGTCCTCGGTCCTTCTAGGGGGGTTCGGGGGCATGCCCCCCCCGTGAGAAAATTTTGTGCATTTTAATGTTAAATTCATTAATCTGGTGCACTTTGAGAGTTCAAGATTAAAAGCTCCAACCCATATTCAGTGTCCAAATTAAACAAAGAAAAATTCAAACCTCTTTTAGTTACAGTGTCTATTTACATTACACCTATACATAATAATAGTTATAATATTAATCCAATGACAGTAATAGCCATATTTTGTAAAACAAATGCACAAAAAAATAAAGGAAACTTTCTTAATTAGTTGTACCAATTTCTATACTTGAAAGAGATAAGCACATGATCTTTTATTTTGACGCAAACTGCATCAAGCTTTTATTTTGGCGGAAAACATGGTTTACAAACGCCTCTTATTAAATTTCTAGTGAATTGTGGTAATCGTCAACTATGCAGATGTGGAAATAATCTACACTCATGACATGGCCTAAGTGTTTTGAAAGTAGTTATGCTTACCGCAGGCTCTACACTTTCTCATCTCTCTCCTGATCCTCCGTCCTCACTATCATCATCTGCCACAGGAGCTGATGAAGGTCAGAAAACATATATTTTGACACAGTTAACAGTGTCTGCTTTAAGGGCCTGGTTCTATTTTTTCACGCTATTTATCTGCACATTCCTTGCGTTTCTTCTCCATCTTTTTTTACAGATACACACTGACACTGCTGCCGCTCGCTCACTCGTTTAAAGTTGTGATTGGGCCAGCCCAGTGTCAATCAAGAAAAGAGCCAATGGGTCGCTGATCTACGTGTTTCATGGGCTGGTCTGTCAGAAAAAAAAACTAACACCAGAGAATGTCTAATAGGAAGAGAATTGGCACTCTCTGCTTACTTCCGGGTTCTGGATTGGTTGCAGTAACACGTCTCTCTATCCATGCGGGGGCGCTCGCGAGCGAGTGCAGAATGAATGGAGGTCTATGGCGAAATACCCCTCAAAACCCACTTTTCTCAGGATATAATTTTTTGTCTAGTAATTTAAATGTTGTATTCGAAAGGGGGGGCTAAGATAATACTCAGCTGAAAATTGCATTTTTAAGTTCACTTATCTGCTCTAAAAAAGCGTTCAAAAATGTGATGACGTCACATATTTTCACACTGCCAGAGGGTCTGCTTTATATCCGCTCATGGCTTCCTTAATCGTGGCATCGATGATAACACCAGCTGCTACTTGAGGTAAGGCTCTTTCGGTTAATACACGAGTTACAAAGAGTTTTAGTTAGCTAATGTAAAAAGGAAAATGTGCGAATATTTTTCAGGTGCCATCAAGCGGGGTCTGTGGTCGTAATCAGTCGCAAGTCCGTCACTGACCAATCAGCATTCATTAGCAGAATGCTAGCTTGTTCCGGCCAACAACGGCCCCACCTGTAAGAAATCGAAAGGACATAAGTACTGGTTCATTCAACTTTCGACCTATAACCTATGTTGAACTTGCAAAGCCTAAAATAAAATCTGAGATTTCTCAACATCAATCGGGTGAAAGAGACACATTTAGCCGTATAGCCCCATTGACTCCCATTCAGTCTGCACTCGCTCGCGATCACCCCCAGTGGAATTCTAATGGAACTGCAACCAAAATCAATACAATGGGGCTGAATAGGGAGTGCCAAGGCTCTCCGTAGACGGGCTCTGCTAACACTGACCTTGACCAATGCATTACACCGGCACAAACCCAGCGCCGCCAATTAAGCAAAACAAAACGAATGGGCCGCCGATGTACAAATTTTATGGGCCGTTTAAAAAAAAAAAAAGTATGAGTATGATATATATCGGCCCCAAAAGCACGTCGGCCCACCGGGCAAATGCCCGGTATGCCCAATGGCCAGTCCAGCCATGCCATACGCCTAAACCCATGGATTTAAGGTTACCATGTTTCTGGAATTGTAAGATTTGTAAAAATAAAAAAAAATGTAAAAAATTAAATTTTCATGCACATTTAGCACAAACACATATCCTATAAATAAATGTAATTTTATTAATAAGATTCGGGAGGAGCGCGTCAGATACTTAGCCTAATCAACACAGGTGGACCATAATCAAGTAATCAATCCCATAGTATAAATATCGCTGACTTACCTCTATCCATTGACGGTTTATCAGCATCCCTCCTCCACCCCATCTCCTCACTTCAAGTTCACTTTATAAATAGACGGGGAAGGGGGGGGGGGTACTCTAGGTTCGGGCCATTCCCGAGCTCGGAGCCCTTCCCCGGACAGCACGCCAAATACGCATTCCATACCTCAGCTAATTATATGTAAGCGTGAACTATTGAATATCTGTTGATCGGTTGGTCGGTCTGTCTGTCTGTCTGTCTGTTTGTGTGCATCCATGATGAATGAAAATATTAATTTATTCCACACACACACTTGCATTTGTGGGGGCTCATACAGGGACTCTCCATAGGCATAATGGTTTTTATACTGTAAAAACTGTATTTTCTATCACCCTACTGCAACCCTACACCTAAACCTCCCCCTGCAGGAAATAACTGCCAATTTTGGAATTTCATAAAATACCGTTTTGTATGTTTTTTTAAGCCTTTTGTTTTAAAGAGACACAGGAAGTGTCCTCATAAACCATGTTTATGTTGTAGTATCCATGTCATTATACACATTTGTGTCTTCATAAACCAGATATACCAGTACACACTGATTTCCATGATTTATGGGGACTTCCCATATACATTTTGTACAGTACAAACTGTATATTATATCCCCTAACCTAAAATGTACCCATCAGAAAAAAAAGAAAACTACTATCATTTTTTGATTTTGATTTTTTTTTTTTTTTTTAATCATTCTTTATGATTTATAGGCTGTTTTTCTCATGGGTACCAAAAAAATGTCCCCACAAGGTCAAACATGTGTGGTATTATTATGTTTTGTCTCTATAATGTGAATACCAGATTGTAATGATAAAACACTTCCTAGTCATCGGGAAGAAGGAGGCGGGAACCGGCGGACAATCAAACAACATTTAATTTCAAAATAAACACCAAAAAAGCGCACCAGCCCCTCACGGACGACTGGTGCGCACAAAATAAAACCAAAACCTAAAATAACGCCCAGGCCTGGTCCTCTCTCGTCCTTCACTGTCGTCGCTCCAGTTTTATATCCTTCCATCTCCTCCATGGGCCTCGAGACCGGCGGGTCGAACAGGTGTAGTTCATCTCCAATCACTCCACCGGCCTCGCTCCCATGTCCCTCGGCCCCGCCCCACTCGTCACACAGATGCATCCACAAACACACACACACACACACACTAGTTTAATAAAAAAAATGTGGTTTTCTAAATCTGAAGCAGTATGAATGGGGCTTTGCTGTTCCTGCAGGTTAAATCCCATTCTTGTGCTGCTATGCAGTCAGAAATGTTACTGTTTGTCTCCTTCCTTTGACTTGGGCCATCCTCCAGATTTTACAGTGTCTTTCACGTGAGGGTGTGTAGATGGTAATTTATGATAACCACAGATGGTGAATAACCAGGGTTGAGATTTCATGCACACACATAAACACAGGTATGTAATTACTGGTGAGGTAATTATCACTGTAAATACCCCAGTTATCAAAGCGTCTAGTTTTTCTAGTTTTGTTTATGTACCTCCTGAACAGCATTGGTCTATGTAGGCAGATGCAACAGACTGTAATGATACCATTTCTGCCATAGAATAGCATCAGTGTTAATTATGTGCAGAACTTTGTGTTCTGATGTGTGAACATGTCTGATGAACTGTGGACCCAAATAGCACATACAAATGTAACCAGGCAGCATGGAGGCACGAGAAATGGGCTGCCCTTGAAAGCCGATCACATACTTGTGTTGCTATGGTTACAGTCCCTATTAGGTAACTAGGCTGCTATAGTTTTCTGAAAAGATCAAAGCGCAGCAGCAGAGCAAAGAACTAGGGGTACGGTGCATGCTCTCATTCAGAGGAAACACACCCACATGCACCTGTACCCTCTCTCACGGGCCACACGTGCACTTCGTTTCCTATTAATCAACATGGATATAACAAAAGAAAAACATGAAAACAAAATCATAAATCAAACCATGGGAACATTTCATTTGACACATGTGACAGGCTTGCAAAATCTTAAAGATACACAGTACGTAAAAATACAAATACAAAGAAGTTATTCAAATGGTTCATTTATTTTTTCTTATACTTAATTTGTATTTACTGAAATCCTTAGAAGTCCCCCTAAAAACATTTAGTTGGTTAAATAAATAGTAGGTTATCATAGAGAGTTCATTTGAAAAGCTCATAACTGCAATTTGTTAGCAAGAAAACTGCTAATTTGTTAAAAGAAATAAAACAGCCTTCGAAGCATCCTCTCAACAGAATTTAATTCTTTGTTGGGTAACTGGAATCACGCCTACATTATTTTCATAGAGTTTTTATTCTACTTTTTCAAATGCACACGTGGAACTGAGGTATATTTAATATTTACCATCAACATCATGCCGTTTAAATTCATTAATAATGTCTCTGAATCCACCTAACAAATGCAGATTGAGCATAAGGATGGGAGGAAAATTTACCTAAGAATAATCTTGCAAAGTTTCGCTACATAGTATAATATAGAGTATATAACTGTAATATTTACAAACATATAAATGCTTGCTGACATATTTAGGGTCAACTTTGATTCTTAAAATATAAATAGATTAATCTGTGAGCGTCTCTTCAGTGTAGAGTGAATCACTCAATCTAGAGAAGTGTAGTCTTGTGCTATAAAGTAAATATGTGTGTGTGTGTGTCTCTCTGTTCGTGTTTGGAGTGTGTAGTGTTTTATTTGTACAATTTTGTACTATTTTAGTCATATCTATTTTAGAATCTGTTTGCGAGAATTAAAGAATCGTTCAACACAACATATGCAATAAAGCTTCTTAGGAAGCATTGCTACTTGACAATCTGGTTTCTGAACCTGTAGATTTTGCAAACTCCTTTAAAACACGTCTTAATCATTGGCAGTGAGTTCATGTCAAACCATCTGCATATAGAAATACTGATGTCTTTCACATTTTGGCATCAGGTTTTACTGCATGATTCTGAAAAAAACATAAATGTGGACCCCTTTCTGTTTGAAAAGTTCAAAATCTCACTTCATTAAATAACCTCTTGCTTTAACTGGAGTGTACAGATGATGTACTTGCTGTGTTCGGGGGAAAAATAGAGTTAGAATGAAATTAAGAACATAGCATATAACTTAGTACATACACCAACATTACCAACTCAAGATACAACTTGTCCACTAATATTTATAAACTAAGCAAATACAGGGCTCAACAATAAGGGCCCAGGGCTAGTGTGAAAGAGTTTTGGCTCAGGTGTCAGATGTTCAGTCAGTGCTATATCATTATTTTATATATATATATATATATATATATATATATATATATATATATATATATATATATATATACAGTACAGACCAAAAGTTTGGACACACCTCATTCAAAGAGTTTTCTTTATTTTCATGACAATGAAAATTGTAGATTCACACTGAAGGCATCAAAACTATGAATTAACACATGTGGAATTATATACATAACAAAAAAGTGTGAAACAACTGAAAATATGTCATATTCTAGGTTCTTCAAAGTAGCCACCTTTTGCTTTGATTACTGCTTTGCACACTCTTGGCTTTCTCTTGATGAGCTTCAGGAGGTAGTCACCTGAAATGGTCTTCCAACAGTCTTGAAGGAGTTCCCCGAGAGATGCTTAGCACTTGTTGGCCCTTTTGCCTTCTGTCTGGGGTCCAGCTCACCCCTAAACCATCTCGATTGGGTTCAGGTCCGGTGACTGTGGAGGCCAGGTCATCACTCTCCTTCTTGGTCAAATAGCCCTTGATGCCTTCAGTGTGACTCTACAATTTTCATAGTCATGAAAATAAAGAAAACTCTTTGAATGAGAAGGTGTGTCCAAACTTTTGGTCTGTACTGTATATATATATATATATATATATATATATGTAAACCTTGCAAACTTTTTCTGTAATGTATTGAACATTTTTGTTGCAAATTCTGCTGAAAAATGGCACCAAGATCAAAGTTATTTGTCTTTCTAACATACCGTGACATTTCTTTAAAAACTGCAAAGTGAAAGAATGGTCCATGCAAAAATTCTGTCATAACTTACTAACCCTCTGTTGTTCAAAACCTGTATGCATTTCTTTCTTCTGCATAACATAAAAAAACATATTATGAAGAATATTAGAAACCAGTTTCCCGCTGAAAATTGCATGGACAAAAAATTCAATGGAAGTCAATGAGAAATGATCATTCTTCAAAATATTTTCTTCAATGTTCCACAGGAAGAAATCCCACTGGTTTGGAACAACGTAAAGGAGAGTAAATAATGATAGAATTTTTATCAAAACAATTATCAAAAAACGAATAAAAACCTAACCATGTAAAATCATAATAATGTATTTGCTGTACATTTTAATGTAAGGAAAACAGTGTTCAAACATACATTTTTTTGACTTAATAATGTATTTATGGTGGGGCCAGCAGGAAAAACTCTTATTGTTGAGCCCCTGAATGTAAAATGTTAAAAGGCATGTGATGACTTACAGTAGCAGCACAACAGAGAACAATATCATTAGTATGAGCCCGTTCTAATTTAAAGGCAGCTTTGTGAATTTTTGTTGTGATTACAAAAAAGAGAAAGAAGTTATTGTATAGGTTTGACCTTATAACCCTGATTACTAGATACTCTAAATATTCAGTTGCAAGCATGGGCAACATGAAAAGCATATTTACCATACAGACACACGTACAAAAACACACATATTTAACAAGCATGCACTCAAATACACATTACACAGCACTACAAGTTGACAATACTATCAGCCACCAACAAAAAAAGTCCCTTTTTAATACATTTAAACGTGTCGAAACGAGTCTTCCACTCATTTGTGTATAACAAACAGACTAACAGAGCGTTATCAAGAAGTAGGAGGGTTGTTCTGGGCCATGCACACAGTGGTTGGAACACCACGATTCATGACACACACAGAATCTGCAGGCGGTTTGTGCAGGCCCTGTCGAGAAGCCTCTACAGACATGAAAAAGAAGAGAGACAACAGACAAGTTATTACCCAGACACCTAGAGAACAAAGATGGGTGAGGAGGGTGCGAGATGACGTGCGAGCCAGCACAGAGGAGACATGAAAGGGGTCAGGAGGAGTAGGAGGAAGGGATGAAAGGATAGCAGAGGGTGACGTTAATACGGTCTGCTAGCAGGCGTGCGGCAGGCTTTAGCATCATACCTCATTGAGCAGAGTGTATGTTGACACCACTTGTTTAAAACATCAGCTTGTTCACAGCATGCAGGTGTTTCACTGTTTTCTTCAAATGTTAATGGTTTAATTCATCACTATGCTCATCAGTGCAGTCTGCCATGCTGCTCCACCTGGAGACGTATTTTCTTTACACGCGCATCAAAGACCTTCCAATTCAGCTCTTTGTGCCTGTCGACTTCAGGTCAAAGAGAGTACTGGTACATCATCCAGTTAGAGAAACAAGAATCAAAACAAACATTCCACTGCAATCCAGGAAAAAAACAAAAAACAAAAAAACAAGCACTCTAACAGGTTTCATAGAAAATTTATTTCATGCTATGGTTTTAGTCATCTTTTCCTGTTTTTCTATGAAGTTTTTGTTGCATAACATAGTGCATGCATTTGTTTTTTTCCCCAAAGTTAGCTAAATTGCATACAGTTATCTTGTAGTGTAAATATACATCTGTCTTTTTTGCTTTTCTTTGTGTCTTAGTAACTACAAGTAATGAGAGAAGATGTAAAACATCTCAACAGGATGCTGTTTTTCTTGTTTTTGATGTTTTTTTTTCTCCAAAAATAACACTGTTAAAAGTCTGCACATGATATGTGAAATAAACTGCTGTTCACAACAGTTTCCACAGGATCTATTCACCAACACGTAAGACATAAAACAGAAAAATAACTCATTTTGCTCAGTTTTCATCTTCTCTCTATTAGATCCAGAAACACAAGCATGCCAGACCGAAACAAAGTTGTAGAGTGGAATTCACGATCTACGTCACAGCAGTAACCACTAGCGTCTCATTCAGAATTTGAGGTCAATGTGACCAGAGCTGAGTCATGTGGTTAACAACAAAGACAGAATGAAGATATCAGTTGCTAAAGCAAAGAACATGGTCTCTGAGCATCTCATTATCCATGGCTACATGTCATTTCTGCAATAGTCAAGAACTCTTGAAAGAAAATATTTGTTTTGTACAGACATATTCATAACAGATATAGAATATTTCCTTTTTTTAATGTAACACCATGCAGCTCATGCTAAAATGAATGAAGAGTCCACAACATCTGTAACTGCAGGTACTATCATTAGTATTATGTTTATAAAACTCATTTTGCTGGCTTAAAAGCCATTCACATTGCACTCTTCAGTCGATGGTCCTTAAGGTCTTCCTTAAAAAAGTCCTGGTCCATGAGATTCCTCACACAGTTGGAATCCGGATAAAAACGCTTGCCACTCTGTCGACTAGCAACATCCTCTACTGTGCTCTTTTTCTCTCTAGATATACGTCCCTCCTTTGGACTTCAGCCTGTAATGCCTCTGGCCATTGTGACGTCCAGCAAGGCTGGAGAAGGGAAACCGAGGATTTGAGATGCTGCTGCCTTCTCAGGTCACTTTGAGCACCTCTGACTCCATATACTTAACTAGGGCAGTGTCCTCTTTGCAGGGATCTGCAGTAGAAAATACAGGGGAGGATGGGATTGCTCAGGGTCATCCTGCCAATGGGCCTTGTTTTCATTCAGCTCACAGAATGAGTAGGAAATAGGCTGAGAAAATAAGACTTCCTTTTTGTCTGCATTGTAAAAACGTTCATTTGGGTTGCTTTTGCAATCCAGGGCTAAAAAGGTCGGAGAAAGAGAGATGGACAGAAAAGCACAGGGAGAATGAAAGAAGTTCTGTAGACAGCAAGAAAGAGGGAGTCCTGATACCTCCTATCTGGGGTCGGTTTAATGAGGTGATGAAGAAAGAACAGAGGAAGACTGCCGGAACAAAGGGGAAGTGCAGTAAAAATTAATCAGCCAAATTAAACAAAAAAGGAACCGATAAAAGGCTATTGTATCATCTTCCATGTGTTTGAACGGGTTTTATGTGAGAATATGCAGGATTTATAAGTAAATATTAATTGTAAATCCTTAAAAAATATCATTATTTCTATCCTTTGAAGGACGGACGCAAGTCTTTCCAGTTCTGAAGTGGTTCCCGGAGCAACAACGTGCTCTGAAAGAAAGGTTTACCTTTCTCGCTCCAGTTCTTTTATTGTATCTGATAAACACTCATAACTAGGGAATCCTTAAAATTTTCCCTGAGATCAGTTGGAGGTTTTCTTTCACTCTGATGGCTTTGTATGAGTTGAGAGTTGGTACATAAAGACAAGAAACAAGCAAAAAGGAAAGAAGAGGAAAAGGAGGAGGGGAGGAGACAAAAACACAGCCAGAAAACAAGGACCGGAGAACAAGACAGACCAGACCAGACCAGACCAAATCAAACAGTGCAGAGAACAGAAGGCAGCAGAGCAGGAGGAAGACCCAGGGAGACAGCTCTAACTACACAACTGATCCATTTCTTAGAGAATGGAAGGGATTGGAGAATGGGACCGCCGCAGGAGAACAGGTGGGCTGCAGGACCCGGTGGACATCGATACCACCTCGGCCAGTGTTCGGGCCTTGCTGGTTATGGTGCCCAGGCTCCGGGACTTTTGATAACCTTGGTTTAGAGAAATGTGCACATGGCAGTTGCTGAGACACAAACGCTTCGTCTTGACCTCTGTCAG
Organism: Carassius carassius; assembly: GCF_963082965.1. NCBI lineage: Eukaryota > Metazoa > Chordata > Actinopteri > Cypriniformes > Cyprinidae > Carassius > Carassius carassius. The sequence continues at coordinate 19,938,013 of NC_081756.1, read as the reverse complement.
TTTGCTCCACACCATGTTTGCTGCTATGGGTCAGGTTTAAAGGGTTTAATATTCGCATGCATTCTCTGGGATGGCATGCACAAAGATCGATTGGTTCATCTGGCATTAGAGTGAGCAAGAAGGCTGTGGATTGCAAGGCAAAGGTTACAACTAGAATTTAGATGTTCACAGATTTGTTAACTGGTCAATTTGAAATTAAGGCAATCGAGAATCCAGTCCAATCCTCAGTTTTAGGCACTTTTCACTATATGACTTGCACCATCATTTTGAGTCATTTTGACAAGAAACACATTTCAAATGTATGCACAGTGAAAAAGGAAAGTCTCTGCTTTCAAATGATACAATTATGTTTCCAAACAGTTAAATAGTTACTGTCATAAAAACATATAAAGAAATATTTTTTAAGGAAATTAATTTGAACAAATAATTCTTAGGATGTCAAGAAAAAATAAAATCCACTTATATTATAATGCATATATTTATCAATATATATTTACAAGTTATCAACAATTTAATTTATTTAAAACATGTAATTTTTTTTCTACTATCATTAGGTGAAACGAGCCATTTTATTGACATCTTTCCAAGGTTTAAAATGAATTGGACAATTACTTGAGGGATGATACTAATAATTTGTACTGTATCAAAAAAACCCTCTGATGTAGAGTAATTTTCGCTCAGTTTTTCATGCAAATATTAAAAAGAAAGAGGTGGTCAACTCGTGCATTTCTGCGTTGTTGTCAGAACTGAGACAAGTGCAAATTCTTTGAATTTCATAAAAAAACGGACACTTGAAAGCAGACTCAGTTTTATTAAAAACAACAAAATTGATTATCACAATTCTCCTCTAAGGGCTTATTTGGACTTTCGACTCAAAATGAAAGAGCATGTCACATATGTCAGTGGCGTATCTACACCAACTCATTATATTATCTGTCTGTGTGCAAAACCAAGTCTTTACTTTCTCATCCAATACCATACAGGCATCAGGACAGATTTCGCAACAAGGCTGCAGGACTGCCCCAACACATGCACAACATAATGCTACAGGAAAAGAGAACAGTGCACTCTGAAGCACTGCATGCACACACACACACACACACACACACACACACACAAACATCTTTCAAAACACTCATACATTTGCACAACAGTAAAACACAAAGACAAAAAACATATTTGTTGGGATCAGTGTGTGTAGTTCTACTTAGTGATGATGTTGACCATACTGTGTTACTTTTGGCTGTGGGTAAGATCTGGAGTCAAACAGAGCATGCTCACACAGAGCAACATGTCATAAGACACAGACAGACAGCACTGTTGGTTAAAAAATGATCACATAACAAATAGGTAGATGGCAGCAAGATATTCTTTTGAATGTGATCAGAAATGGCCGGTTTATGTTGTCACTGTCAGTGGTGTAATTATTGTGGAAAGGAAACTCTAGGTATGATCCGAAGTCTATTCATACAGCAGGGGATAAGGGTCAAACTAGAACAGGTGTGAGATATCATGAACGTGTGATGGTTTTTATATCACTACATTTGCTGATGTTAATTGACAACCTGTAAAGCTATATAGCGTCTAGGGGGCTTTTTATTTATCTAAGGCTGCTGTGGGCGGTTTGAACGTATGACAGCGAAACATGGATGGATCTCAGGTGGTGACCCTGGTATGGCCATCTTCTGGGCTGTGCGCCCAGCCTAGCTGCAGCAGTGGGTAACCCTGTGTGCCATGCGTCGGGCCGGCTGGCTCCGCCCCTGACCTCCCTGAGAACATTCCGGCTAGCATAAGACGGGAGAGAGGGAGAGATGGAAGGAGGTACAAACATAGAGATGCACCACAGGCATGTAGAGTGGTGGAAGAAACAAGTAAAAAACAAACAAACAACAAAGAAAAACAGAAAAAAGGGAAGATTAAGGTTGGCCCCAGGAGGCAGCTGTATGTGTGTTAATATGAATTTGACATAATGCAGCGTGGTGTGAAAAAAAAAAACTTATTTACAATATGTTAAAAGAGAAGAGGTTTGGCGAAATGTGACTTGTGGAAGGATCTGAGCGTGCAGGGAAGGGTCTCTATTCTGATACTCCGTTTCTCATTTTATTTAAATATGAAAAATGTTGACAGGAGTGTTTTAAAAATAATAAAAGAACTAATGGAAGTGAAACTTTAAACAAAAGATGCAATTTTTTAGCCCATTTAAGTCATCTGACTAAAATCTGAGTTGGACATTTAAGTAGAAATTTGGTTTCATTTGGGATTAAACTACAGTAATTAAACTGCATCATCTTAAACTGTCTGTTGTGGGCGCGCTCTGCTTGTCTGTATGTTCAGACTGTGGTTATTTACTGTGTAATGCACCTGGTATATACATACAGTATGTGTGTGAGTGTGTGTGTGTGTTTCTGTATGTCAGGCAATAGCCTCACACAGTGGTTACATACCCTTCCTCACTCGGGTGCTCGTGTTTGGGGATCGTCCTCCGACGTTTAGCAGAAAACACGGAGTGTCTCCCCGCTGCTGGCTTTGGTTAAAGATCTGGCCGTCCTCGGGGGAAATGGCTTGGTCTATGTGGGGACAATCCTCATTGGCTAGCGCTGCTTTAGCTGCCTCACCGTTCACTTTGGGATCTTCAAACACACAAACAAGCAAGTGAGAAGAACATGTAGCCATGGGGATACACCAAGACTGATGCAAGAGATGGCTTGTGTAGGACAGAGAGATAGGTGAGGGGAGGTAATGGGAAGCCCTGCTGGTGACATGGATGTTATGTGTGCATGCATTTATTTATTCTGGGGTTGTGAGCATACTCATTTAACAGCAAAAGTAACATTAACAGGTTATCCTGGTCACAGCATTTTATTAGTACTTATGGTCATATTTTATCTACACTGGCTACACCATTCTGGGAAACAACACTCCAAAAATAAAAAATGTCTGAAAAACCTGAAAATTTACTACACATGCTTTTCCACTGGTTTAAATAAATAAATAAATAAATAAGCAATAAAAATCCTGAAAGAACCCAGTAATTTAAGATGTCTTTGATCATTTTCATATTTAATATGCAGTTTTTCCCATCATTTTCCATCTGTAATTCATAATCTAAATTGAAAAACAGATTTTTTTTTTTCTCGTTATTTCATTATTATTTACAACTTGTGAGCATGGTGCTAACACCACCAAGTTCATGGATTCAATTCCTAAGGAAAGCATAAACTGGTCAAATGTATAGCTTAGATGCAATTTAAGTTATTTTTTATATTTGATAATGGCTGAAAAATTCATAAATTATAATAATATAATATAATTGTATGCCACTTTTTTAATAACATGGAAAAAAATATCTATGCATTGGTTAACATTAAAAAAAATCTCCAAGTACTTAAAAAAAAAAAAAAAAAACTCTTCTGTTTTCAGCAATACATTTGACAAAACAGCAGGGTACAGCTCTGTTTTTTCTCCAAAGAAAGGGGGAGAAGCATTTCCCCAAGCCACGACGTAATATATAGAAACAGCTGATGGCAACTAGCCTGTTCACCTGTGAGCTCTCTGGCAGACAGAAGCTTCTGCTCACTCGATTTACACCTCATCGATCAGACCTGCGAGAAGCGTAGCATTGCCAGAGCTCCTCAGGGGAAAAAGGCTCTGTGAACTATCATATCTCCCACCCGGATTTTCCATTGTATTGCCAAAACTGATTCAAGCACGCTAACATATCACTATCAACAAAAGAGCATCTATCAGCAACTATGGCAGGCTTCAACTTTGTGGTTATTCAAATTGGACATGAGTTCTGTTGGTAACATTAGAGTGGCTACATTTCATTATGGTCTATTGATAGATAGTACAACATGCACACCCTGTAGACATAGACACATATACACTATGGTTTGCATTAACATTGTGACTCTACAAAATATTGATGCATTATTAAAGGGAGAGTTCACCCAACATCAAAGTGAAAATTCTGTCATAATTTAATCACCCTCATGTTGTGCCAAATCTGTTTGATTTACTGTGGATTACAACAGGATATGTATACATACTGGTCATCAGGGGCCAGTATCATTACACTGAAAAGAGAAGCTTTATTTGTCAAAAATAACTGAATTACAAAATCTTGCTAAACTGCAGGTTTAGAATGACATGAGGATTGAGTAAATGATGACTGTATTTTAATTCCTCCAGGTCATGGTCGCCAGAAAATAAAACATGATTCTAAACATGATTCAGGTCATGTCTTATTGTTTGTCCAGTCTACTCTGGCAAGTGCAACTGTGAATAGAGAAAAATAAGATTTCTAAGAAATCTCAAGACAGCAGATGTCATGTGTACTGATATTACTGATAAAAGTGTCTGCTTAATACATAAATGTACGTGTGATTAGCATTTACAGTTTAGGTGAATAATTTTTAAGAAATCATCATGTCTGAATTCTGATTACTGATTGGTGCTGCTACTGCTGGTCTTGCCACCTGTCGCAGTCACCTTTGAGATGGCTGTCTAGTTCATAAACACAGCACATGGCTAATTTATAAATTGTTTAAAACATTTGTGAAATTCATAGGAAGATAATAAATACAATCCAGTTGATCTTATCTTTACAATAATGATCTTCAAGTCAGTATTGTCTCTTATTAAAGAATGTGTGGTTAAACACGGTATATGAATAAATGAAAATGGTTCATTCAGAGTGTATCCTCCTTTCTTCTAAAAGAAAAATCCAGAGATGTGTAGTTGTAGACTACATGTAGTGTATGTTATCTCCTCAAGCAGGAATGTTCACCTCTAATTCTGTGTGAATGAGAACCTGCTCACTCTTAAGTACACGCACAGTGATTATTATTTGCATATGAGCCCCAGTGTAGAGTCTGTTGTGAAAGACAGATCTGCTGGGGCCCTGCTGCACCTGCCCTACTTCCTCTCTGCTGTTTCTGCTCCAAACACCCTCAAATCTCTCTTTCTCTTCATCATCCCCCTCACTTTCAGCACTCTCCTCATTTTTCCTCACCCATGATATGAAAAACAGCAGGAAGTGACAAACAACCTTAAGCATCAGTTCAGATTGACCGCATAAAAATGTAAATATGACTGACCGTCCTGTTGTGTTTTATGTCCTTCTGTACATGCAGAGTTATGGATCAATTACCAAATTCACCTTTGAAAAATTCATTTAGTGACGGTTCTTGTTTACAGCTGTGAGAGCTACATAGCGTCCCCAGTTTAAACACCAAAACTTTTCAGTATGTGGCCACTGAATAACCTGAATTCAGTCGTGTGCCTCGAAGACATAATCATCTTCCTGAACTCATGGCACCAAACGAGAATCTTCCAATAATCTTCCAAATTCTGATACAGATTTGAATACACAATGAAACTGAAAACTAGAAGAATATTATATAAAAATTATTTTAAATGTATTCATGTGCCTGAAATGTCATGTTTCCCTGTGAGTGAATCCTGTTAATAGCAACTATTCCTAGCAACTACTGAAAAATATAAGGGTGCTGATTATATGCTGTACAATATATCAAACACATACTATATGCTGATACATAAAACTAAATATAAATACTGTCATATCTCCAATTGCCACAATTAACAGCGAGAGCCAAAGCAACACATGAAATACCATTATGCTGGATGTGTTAAGTGTGAGTGGACCATTTGAATTTAAAAAAGGGGCCAAGAACATAATGATAATTACACAACTCGTATTTCTCAGGAGACCTCAGAATTAGAAATAATTATACGACAGGGATGGATATAGGCACTGTCTATGGAGGACAGAGTGTTGGCTCATTTTAAACAGTATGTGTGTGTGTGTGTGTGTGTGTGTGTGTGTGTGTGTGTGAGTGTGAGTGTGAGTGAGTGTCACAGAGCTGCACGGAGAGTATTTGCTGTGTTTTTCTGCGACCACGGCCAATGCAACAGATGCTTTCGCTCTATGTGCTGGTGATTCTTACGGTTCTCTGCCCAAAGTCAAATGGATGGAGCTGATAATCAAGACCTTTGTGCCATCTGTAAACTCATTTACAAGAGAGATTTAAAAAGAGAGGGAGAAAGGGGAGAAAGGGAATAAAGGACAGGAAGGATATCTAGTTTTTTATGTATAGTTTGTTATTTAACATTTTCAATCCAACTGGCATGAAGATCAAAATTTAACTGGATTCATTATCCATTATTTCCCATCTAAACATTACAGAGGATTCCTATTAAACCCCAAAAACATCCAGAGACATTTTATCCCCTAAAAACCTGAGCAGCAATTAACGGTAGGTCACGTATTGATTTATACTGCATTCATCCTCAGCTCAGACCATCTAACTGTGTGTGTGTGTGTGTGTGTGTGTGTGTGTGTGTGAATTGCGCGGGAGTCGTGCGAGGCGAGTGAATGACTGCAGCTCATTGCAGATTGCTTTTCCTATTGTGCGGTTGCTTGGACACTGTTGCCATAGCAACAGGCTCTAGTGCAGTGTAAAAACACAGAGAATTAAATAATAAAGAGACTGTGAGAAAACAGAAGGCACTACCCATCCTTTCACTTCATAAGCTTTGTCTTTAACAGGACAGAATGATCACGCAAGTAAACATTGCAGACAGGACTCTCCTTTTATAACTTAACACATAAATAGACACATACTTAAGGCTGTCTCTAATACTGTAATATAATTATTCATTGAGTGAGTTCTCAAAGTTTAGTGTTTGTCATAAACTCTCACAACAATGGAATGATCCTTTTTTTATTTATTTAAAATGTAATTTATTCCTGTGAGGGCGAAGCTGAAATTTCAGTATCATTACTATTTTGTTTGGCCTTCCAAAAGAGAATATAACTAGAAATCAGTGGTTACGTTTTATTTACAACACTTTTCCAGAACAGTACAACCTAAATATTCAGATGTGTGCAGTGCATTTATGGAGGAAAGTTTCCTGTACCTGGTAATGGTCGGGTGGAAATTTTGATAACACGCTTAAAGTATTCGGCCAATCACAGCGCACTAGATACCTGGCCAATCAGCGCACACAGCACTTTTCAGAAAAATGAGCTTTGTAAAAAATCTACCCGTTTCAGAAAAGTGAGACATGGAGGAGCAACAGTGTACAGTAATGTACAATTTGTGGAAAATAATATTTTTTTTAACCTTAAACTGCGTGAACACATCGCATTACACAAAATAATGTTCTTTTTAGCAACGTCATATGACCCCTTTAAAAGACATTAGATATTTCAAATATCACAAATATTTAATTCTGTCCATGGGGTCAGATTTATTGTGCTCTTTTTATTAATTTATTTATTTAGACATGCATTGCTTCAAGTGTTTTTTTTTTTTTACTTTTGCTGTATCTTTCAAAAAAGTTCATCCTTTCCACCTTTGTTTATAGCTTTATATTTTAGAACGACATTATCACAAAGGGATCATAATATTTGGTGGTCCTTGGAATCAAAAAGCTTTAAAGCCCATGGATTATTACATTTAAAGTAAAGAATGTGATTATGAAATTTCAAAATGGGGATTCCTCCAGTCAGACTTATGGAGGAAGGAGTCACTCACAGTTACTCTCAAACATTATGAGAAATTCTTTAAGTAGTCTGATCAGACACGGCCAACAAGCTCATCTCTTCACTTCTCTTTCACAGCCAATCTTTAAATGAGTGCTCCGAATGAAGGCACTCACCACCACTTACTCTCACTGAATGCTGAGGACAGAGTGGAGTGGGATGAAATATCTTATTTATGCTGGTCAGGCACTCTTACTGTTCCACATCCACATGTAATTGTGTGTGGCTGACAGGCTACATACAACAAGTTCAGTGCTTTTTCACTTTGTAAATTAAACTCAGATCTGAACTCAATCCAACATGAGATAATGGATATTGATTATGAATTATGAATTTATGTAACACAACATAGTTTTAGATACAAAATCACAGTTGTTTACTATACCATACTTCCACAACAGATACTAACTAGAACAGTATACCACATTTCACCTCCACCACCTTACAAATGTGTGACACAAATCAAACTAATAGATTATGAAATTCAGTATCAAGTATGGATTAGTTGTTGCATCCCTACTGTATATTCTTCTGTGGATTTTTTAACTCCCTTACAAAATCATTCAACTGTAGCTATTTGCTAAAAGCCATAGAATCAATCATGGTTAACGTCACAAAAGCAAATAAAAACTATTGTGTATTTGCATATAAGTAGGATGTAATTAAGCATCCTACTTGAAAAGCAAGCCGTTCAATGAGTGTGCTCCTGTTTGTCTGGGTGGATATAATTTATCCTCACAGGAGTCTGATGGAAAAACATAAAGATTTGCAAAATGTTGCATGGGGTATTGGTTGTTATGCAACCATGGTGAAGAAGTGTGTTTGTTTCTACACACATCTTTGTAAAGAATGCAGTGTGATGAGATTTTATAATATCTCCAGATGGTTGAGCTGCATTTGAATGATTCTCAAACAAGAGATTTTGAAAACAGGTTACATGTGTGATTTCAGGCAGGTCTAGAGAAACGGTAAGGTGGAAGGGAAGAAAAGGTGAGTTAAATATCTTAAACTTCTGAATCTATGACATTAATCCAGAAGGATGCTACTTAAACAAGCCTCCTACCTGCTCTGTTCATTTCTAAAATCTCCTCTTGGGCAGGAAGAGCGCAATGGTCACTTTGTGGGCTGTGGTGAGGTGAGTTCATGGCAGACTTACAGTAATTCGGTGAGCCCAGCTGGGGGGCACGGGGAATATGCTTGTTCTTTTTCTTTGGTAGCTTCTGCTTAGCCATGGCTAGAGAGTAGTACATCCCAAAGTTATTGACAATGACAGGCACAGGCATGGCGATGGTTAACACACCCGCCAGAGCACACAATGCGCCCACCAACATGCCTGACCAGGTCTGAGGATACATGTCTCCGTAGCCCAATGTGGTCATAGTCACAACAGCCCACCAGAAGCCAATGGGGATGTTTTTGAAATGAGTGTGCTCGCTGGCACGTGGGTCATTGGGATTGGCACCGATTCGCTCGGCGTAGTAGATCATGGTGGCAAAGATGAGAACTCCGAGCGCCAGAAAGATGATGAGCAAGAGGAACTCATTTGTGCTGGCGCGAAGGGTGTGTCCCAGCACTCGCAGGCCCACAAAGTGTCGTGTCAGCTTGAAAATTCGGAGGATCCGAACGAATCGCACTACTCGGAGGAAACCCAGAACGTCCTTTGCTTCGGAAGAGGACAATCCGCTCAGGCCTACCTCCAGGTAAAATGGCAGGATGGCCACAAAGTCTATGATGTTTAGCGTGTTTTTGATGAATTTCTTTTTGTCTGGACAGAAGGTGACACGCATGAGGAACTCAAAGGTGAACCACACTACACACACTCCCTCGATGTAGGTTAGGTAGACCACCGTCTCTGTCTCCAAGTGAAACCTGGAGCTGTTGTCTTCAGGGTTAATATATGTTCGGTTAATGATGGGGTTGAAGGCCTCGTGTGTCTCCAGGCAGAATGTGGTTATGGAAACCAGTATGAAGAACAGCGAGGCAAATGCCACCCACTGCAGGAGAGAGAGAGAGAACAAGGGAAAAGATTGAGAAGGGAAAAATACAATGGTGATCTAAAAAGCTTAAACAGACATCTTTTGTAGCATTATACATTTCTTTACTGTAAATTTTGATCGATTTGCAGAATAAAAAGTATTCATTTCTTTAAAAAACATTATAAATCTTGCCACCTACAAGATTTTAAGCAACAGTGAAATTAAAATATCAAAAGACTACTTAAAAACCTCATTTTGCTATCTAGAAGAATGCACTGTGTGTAGACTGAGTAGAGAAATCTAAACAAATATAGAATAAAGTTACAGGCAAACAAACAGTAATGAATAAACACATTGTCAAACACAAGCTAATGAAAAGCTAACAGAATAGCAACCGAATAAACAAGGCAGACCCAATTGAGCAGCGCTTCTTTGGTGGTTTTGATATCATTGTCAATTTCTATTCATTTTTTTGCACAGACTGCACACTATTCTAGCTATTAATGTAAACTGTCTAAAGTTGTTACTGAACAAAGCACAGTAAACTATTTCTATAAAAATATCATTGCACTACTGTTATTTTGCATACTTTTGCACACACATCCAACTGTATTTATTACTACTGTTCTCACGTTGCTGCTTTTCATAATGTACATACAATCCCTACATTGCATTCCTATTTATATTCTGTATATACTCTGCTCAATACTGTATATAGCAACTCCACTGTACACTACAACACTGTGATTTTCCTTATACCAGTCAAAACTATTTAATTAATTAAACATAAACAACTCCGTCTTCAACTCATGGGATCCAACCCACCCTTTTTTTCCCTCACATCCTCTGACTCGTTTAGGCACTTATTCTCTTTGGAGTTTGATGAAAATAGAAACCCAATGAAAATAGCAACATGCCACAAAATGTCTTGTTTCTTTGTTTCATATAAATGTTGCTCAATATCTCTTCTCAGAAACGATGGTGAATAGAGCTTAAAAATGTATCACTTCGATCCAGCCAATCAATCGACTCAGCATCAGTTCCCATAAGTGATACAAGAATGGAAACCAGGTCAATGTGTCACAAATGACATGACACTTTTACATTCAATAAGGTATCATATAACATATTGTATATCCAAACAAAATACCCCCACCCCCAAAAAAGAAAAAAAAAAAATTCTGAATCATAAAAGGAACTATAAGAAGTAAATTTGACTTTGTGCACTTGATTTTTACTGTTAACATGACTGCAAGAATATGTCCTCAAGCTGCCCTCTCATACTTTTTATTTTTTATTGTCATAGCATATTTGCTACATTTGAAGAACAATGGGTTATCCACCTGTTAGCACGTCCTTACATTTCTTTACAGGTGAGCAGAATAGTCCGTATAAAATGGCCTTGTGCAAGCCTCCTACGGCATGTCCCACGCATGAAGACACCAAGATCGCATCCTTGAGCAACACTTCCAATCTCAGTGGTGAAACTGGATGCAGCAACACCATAGCACAGGTGTAATGGTGCAGTGCACTGCAGCAGAGACGTATATCAGAGGAAGTAAAAAGAATTGACCTTTAACCCTTTGACTGACCTGAGGCCTGTAACATAGGCTACATGCTGTGTCCCAATGTTCCTACTTATACTACGCCCTTAAAGTATGTTTTTGAGAGTGTAGTAGAAAAGTAGGCAAGCTTTGAAACATACTATCACATCATACAGTTGAGTCTTTAACGGACCGCTCTGTCGCAGTTACACACACCCTGTCACTGTAAACTGGCCTGTCAATCATCTTTTCACAGTTTGTATCCTCCACTCTTCATTTCATTTAACTTCCTACCATATCGGAAACTAAAGAAGTAGCACATTGATCTGCCATCCGTGGGACTTCATGCGGAGAACTCTGCTCATATTTTCTGCATAATGATGCAAATTGAGCATCGCGTTATTTCAGTCAGGTCACGTTAGTCACGCTTGCATCAGCTGACAGTCAGCTGTTCCTGACGTGTACCAATCCAGTCTTGACACCTATCACCTGCGGTCTATTTAAATTCCCATTCTTCAGCGTCTCTTCCATCGCATCGCTGCTTGCAATTAACTCCCTCCTCCAACCCCAACTCCACCAACTGAACCTGTAATTCGATCTAACTTTGTTCTTTCTTTACAGTCTCTTCATTCGAAGCAGTCTCTATCACATTTTGTTTACAACTCATGTAATTGAGAATTGTAATTATGCTTATAATGGTTCTGTTCTGTACCCCAGGGAGTTTGTCTTGCTGCTCTACCCTCTATGTCCAAGCATGGCTGCATGGACAGGCGTGTGGAGCGTTGCCCAGAACATAACCATACCGCCAACACTAACTGTATGCAATATAATTGTTATAAAATATACTTGACCGTAGTGGTCCTGATTGAATTAAAAGTTAACGAACAAATGGATGTTTATAAAAGTTTACATTGCTGTTGCAGATAACACAGATAACATTATATAAATAATTTTTTACTAGTTTAAATGTTGATTATTAGTAACTCAAACCCCTTTATCTAAACCTCTCTACTTAACCGTTGGTCGTACACATACACCATGTTAGTAGTTTTTAGTTACGTGTTTTATTCATGTTTGTAGTTCTCACATACTATTTTGGATGGATAGTATAAACATTAGGATGCAGGGACAGTTCAAACTCAAGGACATTCCTTGAGGTTTCAAAACGTTTCTATTTTTAATTAATACTTTTATTCAGACACATTAAAACTGAAAAATAAAAGCTGTTCTTTTCAACTTTTTATTTAAAAGTTTCCTTAAAAAAGATCATAGTTTCCACAAAAATAATAAGAGGTACAATTGTTTATCAAGCATAGAATGATTTTTGAAGGATCACATGACACTGAAGATTGGAGTAATTTAAAATGTAGCTTTACATTTTAACATTAATTTCATTTAGAAAACTGCTATTTTAAAATTCTAATAAAATTTGGCAATTTTAAATGGTAGTAATATTTTACCTTTTACTTTTTCTTTTTTTTTCTTTCTTTGTTTGTTTGTTTGTTTCTTTCTTTCTCTCTTTATTTATTTTTATTTATTTATTTTTATTTTTTGGTGCACATAAGAGACCCCAAACCTTTGAACAGCATTGTTTAATGCTGTTTGATTGAATTAAATCGCAGGCTAGAATTGCTGGGTTCTCATTAGTTAGCAGTTATAATTTATAAACACATTTTTCCATTAAAGTAAATCCATTTCTGTGAGACTGACAGGTAGCTGAATCTGAATGACCAGTTCATGCAATGTCCATGTTCAATGACATTGTCAGCACAATTGTTTAGCCATGATATTGATTCTTTTCTCTTTCTGTTCAAACAGATGAATTACCCCTGCTGGTCTGGACTGTTTGGGTGTAGAATCATGTTACCCTTCTTACAATCATCAAAAGATTAATGACTAGTTACCCGAAACTCTCTTTGTCAGTGGATCTGCCTCAACAAAACACACAGCAGTGTGTGTCGATGGATTGTGGTCTGATTAAAATGCTGACGACTAAGTATTCTGAAGTTCACTCAGTATACTACAGCATGCATTAAAAGATTTCTTTTTTAATCAAATATGAACTTCATAAGGTTTTACGGGGTTAAATGTTTGTTTCATTCAGGCAAATGGCAAAGTTGCTGTTTTCTACAATGACAAAACACTCAGCCCACATGATACAAGCTGTTATTTTATTGTTATAATAAATCTGAAGGTTCAAATCACATGATACGTGATACAATAAAAATAAAACATTAAGCTTTTTTGCAGACTAAGATGATGTGAGTAAATGATTAGGTGAAAAGTGCTAAGTGACCCCATTGCCAAAGCATTTCTGCATGGCAAAATGAAGAGAGTGTAATAGGGACAGACGGAGGGGAAAAAGAAGGGAAGGGGCTAATTCAAGTGTCTCAGAAATAGCACAAAATCCTCCCCCTTCTGCCTTACATCACCTCTTACTCTCATTCTCTGGTTGTACCTCTGTTCCTGGAGATGAAAGCTTGTCACGTTCTCTTATGTAACCAGACACAGTGCACCCACATTAGGGACTGTGTCTGTATTTCTGGATTCATGTGTTTTGCGTCTGCAGGGAGGGCCTGTGTATTGGGCTTTTTGTACATGGCTGTGAGTGTTGGCATTCCTGTGCTTTCATTTTTGGACAATAATGTCCCACTGGGGCCAGTTGGGGAGTCCTGACTAAGTCCTACCAGTTTATTACCATCTGTATTAATTGTAAAGGAGCTGGTTGCAAAGCTTTTTTCTTTCTTAAGGAAAAATGGCAAAATCACAACAAATCTTGAGTCACATACAGTATCTGTAGACTGTTTCTATTTGCTATTTTGGCCATTCTAGCTGTTAGGATTATTATATTTATTATATTATTATTCAAATACTCAAAACATATGTATAAAAATGAGCAGTGTTTCAAAAGTGAATATAGGATACCAACAGGAGCTCTTTCTGCAGGTTATGCTAGTAGATGGCAAGAGTGTTTCTGTGAATTATTCTTTGAGATGATTGGCTTTAGATTTATTTATGAACAAAACAAGTGACTGGCTGCATCTGAAATCAAATACTTCCCTACTATAAAGTAGACGGAAAAACAGTATGTTATATTCGAATCCACAGTATTCATAAAACTGTAGGCGGAAAGTGGTCAGATGACTCTTGCAGCGAGATTGTGAAGTGTGTATCAGATCTCTTTTATTATACTAAAAGTGAAGAAACTTTGTTTTTTGGCAGATTGATTACCATTTGTATAACAACAGTTTTACTACAAAATCCATACTCATGCCTCAGTAAAAAAGGTCTAGCAATGATAGGAACACTCCACTCATATGTAGCTTACATATAAGTGACTCTTTCTGGGTTTCCAGGAGCAAAAACCAGGGTCAGAAATCCATCCCTCAGAGATTACTATTAAATGCTAAAGGTCAAATTTGCTTTCTGGAGGTAAAGAGATTTTTTAGCTAAGTGCAAACAAAGGTTGCACAGCCTTTTTAAATAAGTAGCTATATTTTCCCACTGAGCTGATTTCCGAGGGCATTTGTAGCTTTTTTTCTACCAACATAAAACCGTCTGTAACGATAAAAACCTCGGGAAGGAGGAGGCGGGAACCGGCGGACAATCAAATGATATTTTAATGATCAAAATAAACACAAAACAGCGCGTCAGCCTCTCACAGACGACTGACGCACACAAATAAAAAGCAAACACAAACTAAAATCCAGGCCTGGTCCTCTCTCGTCCTTCACTGTCGTCGCTCCAGTTTTATATCCTTCCATCTCCTCCGTGGGACTCGAGACCGGTGGGTCGAGCATATGTCGCTCATCTCCAATCACTCCACCGGCCTCGCTCTGTTCCCACGTCTCTCGGCCCCGCCTCGTCACATCGTCTTTAATCCTTTTGCACAGAATATTATACTATTCTCAAAAATATAGAGAGGCACCAGACAAAATTTTTAAACCCTTTCCTCTAATTTTGCTTTTTTGCCAACTCCACAGTCTCTAAGCATGTCTGTGTGTTAACAGTGAATTAGCAGGTTTAACCAGTGGCATCCTTTTCAAAATGTAATCAACTTTGAAGTGTACAAATCTTCTCTAAATTATGCATGTTAAAGATTTAAACTGAAAACACGAACACTCGCAGGAGAAAAGATCAGAGGCATAAAAGGCTGTGGGCCACATTACCACAAACTTCCTGTAATATGTGTGCTAGCATGCTTGACACTGAATCCACACAACAAATTTCCATTAGCTTGCAGTAATTCATAAATATATTCCACTCAAGCCTCAGATTTCCCAGCTTGGCTGGTCAGTGAAGATGACCTGTGTACAGAAAGTAGGAGGGCTGTTAAATGTACATTACATTACACACTGCTGTTTTGCCATTAATGTGCAGTAAAGTTCCTACTCAAAACTGAAATAAGTGCTTCTCTTCACTGATGGGAGATTAATGGGGAAGATTGTGCTGGCCATTCTTGAAGGAGAGCTAGCAATTCATTATTGTGTGTTCAGTAAAGCACACCACTAATTTAGCAACCACAATTATTTATGGTGGCTGCTAAATTATGGTGGTGTTGGCGCAGTGGATAAGACACATGCCTTTGGTAAGAGAGACCTGGGTTCGAAACCACTGTGAGAAACTAATGTGTCCCTGAGCAAGACACTTAACCCTTAGTTGCTCCAGAGGCATGTGACCTCTGACATATATAGCAATTGTAAGTTGCTTTGGATAAAAGTGTCAGCTAAATGAATAAATGTTGATGTCATCATCTCCTAATGAACTTCAAACTGACAGTCAAGAAGCCTGTTGTAGATACATGAACTGACAGCAGTTTATTTAAACTCATTCCATAACAAACTTCACTGTAATTTTAACAGCACTTGGCACAAGCCACCAATATATACTCTTTTAGTCATGGGCAACATCCAAACTGACACCCTGCTCTCAGATATAAACACAGCCTCTCCCTTGGCTTCCTCTCAAACAGTGGTCAACCTAATGTGTCACCGACACTCTTTGGTCTGGTTTGTTTGGTTTTCTGTGTGTGTACATGTTCACGGCTGGCAGCGGAACAGCTCCAAAGACACTTCTGAATATGAAAGGAGCATTACTGTATGATATATACAAGAATAAAAGAGCAGTATGAAATGTATCCACCAATCAGAAATGCAAACTGTTTGTTTGAGTGGCCTGCTGGGCATGATAATAAGAACACTGATCAAACCAAAAGTGTGAATTTGGGGTGGACCTATTTCAATTGCATGAATTGAAAATATTATTTAAGCTGCCTCTCATACTAGAGCATGAAGTGAGTTGGATGCTTGCTTTGGTAGACCTACAAATGCAGCAAACCCAATGTATCCTAGCAGTGTAAAGATGCTTATTCTTGCTTATTGTGGGTAATACACAGGGACACACCCTCTCTTTTAAAAAACTGTGGATATTGATTCCAGAGTGAAATCAACAGCCACGTGCAAATGTGCTCTGTCTTTTACCAAACATGCAAATAAAATCAGGAAACGAATTTCCTGTCTCTGTTTTGGATTTTGACTGCATGTTATTTGTTATGTAAAAAAAAAATGCAGAAAACATAAATTACTGCAATCGCTTTTGGCCAGCAAGGGGCTCTTCAAATCTGCCACGTCTGCATGCTTTCAATAAATAAATAAATAAAAAATAATAAATGCATAAAAAAAGGAATTTATTTGTTAATGAGGCAATTCCTATCATCACAAATGACCACACACTTACTTTCTAAATAAAGCAACATTTTGCTTTTATGCATGTGCAAATCCATCAACTCCATGATGTGTAAAAACACAGGTCCATCTCTGCAAATGGTATATGTTTATGACCATTCCCTTATTAATCTAAGTTTCCTATAAGGAACAAGGGCCTCTGCCTGACTTCTGGCCTTACCAATTGAATATCAAGTTGGCACACTCATAATCACACGAGTATGCTACACAAATGGCAGACTTCCACAAACAGCAGTACATGCCACATTTCCAATAATGAGACTTAAGAAGGACTGTGGATTAGAAGTATCATTACACCAAACTAAAAATTAAATTTTTGTGACAATCCTTGGAGTACCATTCAAGTACGATTCCATTTTCACCCTATAATGTTTCAATTCAATGCCATGTGTGATACATGTACAGTTCTCTTTGGCTGACAGGTGGCACAATCTGAATGAGACGCAATGTCAATGTTCAGTGGCTTTGTCAATTGTTTACCCGTGACAACGGTTTTTATTTCTCCTTTGTTTTCACACATATGAACTGCTGCTGCTGTATTGTTTTGGTTGAGAATCATGTAACATCACTTATTAGTGAAAACAGACTGCCTCTGCCTCAATAAAGTGAGCTGATCGACAATGGTCTGAGTAATCTGGAACGGAAGCAGGACAGTCAGCATACCATAAAGTCCATTAAAAAGAAAGGTATCAGCTATCTTCTCGTTTACACAAATGCCTTCCGGCTAAATGAATAATAAGCTGTCCCTCAAAGGACATTAGGACATTAATTTGTGAGGCTGACAGGTGGCTGAATCTGAATGACTAGTTCATGCATGGTTGAATGGCTTTGTCAGCACAGTTGTTTACCTGTGATATTGATTCTTTTCTCTTTTTTTCTGTATTCACACAGATGAATAACCTGTTGGACTGTTTGGGTTGGGAATCATGTGAAGTCATTGCTTACTGCAGTCACTGGAACAAAGGTTGAAACTCACTCAGAACAACAGACAGTGGTCTGATTAATAGAGTGCATTAAAATGAAAGGTATCAGATACGCTGCCACATCTCTTGCAGTGAAGCCTTCTCCTCCAGTCCCTTCTGCAGCACTTTATACCCCAAGCTCTCACTGTGTGCTTTGTTTTAAGCTCTACTTAATGTCTTGTTCTATTCTGGGATCTCCCTTCAGAATAAAACAGGACTTTAAATCTACTGTGAATTAAAAGGATAGGTTTTAAATTAACACTGGCATGGACATATTTTTTCTTATTTGAAAATTAAATATATAATGTGCAGGTTTTATGCAAAGTTCAAAACAATGTTCATTTGAATTCGTCTTTCATCAGTTCAGATTTTTGTAATGAGGAATAATTAATTCATCATTGGCTTATGCAATGATATAAGCAACAGTCAAAACAATATTGCAGTCTTCTGTTTTCTCTAAAATGTGCAAATATAGTATTAAGGACATACATAATAAAATTAAGTACTGACATTTACATTTATACAGGAAAAAATAATATTAAAAAAGACAAAATTTAATTACAGTTAAACAAGTCTTCTTATATAACTTTTAAATATATATTCAAATATATAGTTTTTTTTTTACGTGTTGCATTAGTTCATCATTTCATTAGTCATTTGAAAGAATCATTACACCCATTATAAGGGTGAGTAAATGATGACAGGATTTACATTTTTGGTTGAACTATAGCTTTAAAACTGTTTGGGAGCACAGGAGCAAAATCCGCTGGAGCTTAATTACTGTTCCACCTGCTTTGAGCAAAATCCAGCATGAAACTAGAACTTACTGCATTTGGGTGCCCCAGTTTGAGTGTCTAACACCCAATTCTCATGGCCTATAGTATCAAGGCTATTCACAGTTGCTGGGTCTCTAGAGCCGTTGCCCTGCAGCTCTTTAGAAGGGTGTCCTGCTCTACTTACTGCTCATAGACAGAACTGGGGGAGATGGGTTGGGGGAGGGGGTAGTCACAGGGTGTCCTAAAAATTAGGAGGAATGGAAAAGTAGAGTGTGTATATTACAGTATATGTTGCCATGGCCTTTTTTATTTTTAATGTCGTTGCTTTTTGGCTACAGGCAGGATAAGCAGTACCTTACTCTGTCTCTTTCCTAGCAGATCACTTACAGTAGAACATGCCAGAGGTTAGCCAGTATGCTGTGTCAAGGTACTCCACCCTATCTCTCTCCAGTAATTAAGGAGCTCTACTCTGCAGTCTAATTAATGTTAATCACTCTAGGCTTCCTCTGGGGCTGACTTCTGTTCTGCATTTACAAGAATCTGTTCAAGGTTCGCTCTGATGATCAGGTGCCAGTTCG
Source organism: Carassius carassius (assembly GCF_963082965.1). Classification (NCBI taxonomy): domain Eukaryota; kingdom Metazoa; phylum Chordata; class Actinopteri; order Cypriniformes; family Cyprinidae; genus Carassius; species Carassius carassius. The sequence goes on along the minus strand of NC_081756.1, from coordinate 19,918,863 downwards.
GATGAGAAGAGAGTAAGACATCTCACAACAGGTAAGTCTGTCTTATGAAAGTGACATGACATACAGCCAAGTATGGTGACCCATACTCAGAATTCGTGCTCTGCATTTAACCCATCCAAAGTGCACACACACAGCAGTGAACACATACCCGGAGCAGTGGGCAGCCATTTATGCTGCAGTGCTTAGGGAGCTGTTGAGGGTTCAGTGCCTTTCTCAAGAGCACATAAGTCATGGTATTGCCGGCCCAAGACTCGAACACACAACCCTAGGGTTAGGAGTCAAACTCTCTAACCACTAGGCCACAACTTCTCCACACTTTGCCCCATAATTGCCCCATAATCATTCCATGGCATTCAGTGTCCAGCGTTTCCAGAATACTGTCTCCAAGAGAAGAGCCTTTGAGTTGTACAATAATAATCAAAATAAGCTTTCATAAACTAATGACTCACTAAAGGAGACAACGAGGTGAATACAAACTAAGGAATAGGACAGAAAGAATTAAAGAAATGTGTCAGTAGATAGATAGAAAAGTGTTCCTTTAAATAAAAATGAATCCAGGGATTGGGAAACCTCTTCCTGTTTAAATTTTTCATGCTGGCTTATATTGTTAAAAACATATGAAGAGTTCAGATGCAAAAGCCTCTTAAGTGCCATCTGAAATTTTTCTTCCAAAATTAGCATTTTTATCAGGCTTCTATTATGGTAAGTTATTTCACTTTAATTGCATAGAAAATGACCTATTCATTGCCATTAGAGTAAAATTACTGAGCCTAAACATAGGAGCCTGATAAAAATGCAAATGTTTGGATGAAAATTTCAGATTGCACTTAGAGGCTTTTGCATCTGAACTCTTCATATATACATGTATGTGTATGGACCAATAATACTCCTTTACCATGTCTTATTCTGTCTCCAAATATTTCAGCAATGATCCACCTTATTTTTTCAACTCAGAAGTAAACTGAAATTCAATTCAAGTATATTTATATAACTCTTTTTACAATACAAATCATTGCAAAGCAACTTTACAGAAAATTATGTTTCTACAATACTTAGTAGTTTATCAGTGGTGACTGTCAGTTGATGTGCATATGGCAGAAATCAATTTAAGATGTAATCAAACAGACAATGAACACTATTAACAGCAATTATTATATGATGCAATTAAACTTATAGTAAAATTTGTTAATGCTGTATGTTGTTTTAGGGTTAGCATCATCTGAGGTCCTCTGAGGGGTTGGCTTTAGGGCTTGGTATCGATTCAGATGTATCGATTCGATTCAATTTGATTCGATTTCGATTCACAAGCTCTCGATTCGACTCTTGATTTTTTTTTATTACATTCAGTGAATATAGTTTTAATACAAATGCTACTGATATTTCTAAAAAAATAACAGTAAACATCATTTTACAAATGGTGAATTTATAAAAAGAAATTAAGAGCCACAGGGCCTGTATTTTAAACCTTTTCTTTTTTTGTATACACTCAGTCAAAGGTTCTTAAAAGAACCATTTCTCTTTCCTTTTTAAATTCCAAGGATCCTTCTTTCGCCACAAATAACCTTTTCTGATATAGACAGTTTCTTCAGATGTTAAAGGTTGTTTAAAGGAACCATTTAGACAAAAAGGTTCTTATGGCATCACAAAGCACCTTTATTTTTAAGAGTGAAGGGTCCTTTTAATAGGGCCTTATATTAATTGTTCTTAATATAAATTGGTAAATAACTGGAAGAATAACAAAGTGAAGTGGTAAAACGATTCTTCAAAACAGTGTTTATGATTATGATAATAAATTAAAATAATCTGATAACAAATATCAGTTATAAAACATCATGCAGCATAATTTTTGTTTAGTTTTTTCAAGCTAAAATAACTAAAAGTGGATGACACAGGAAGCCTAGGACATTGAAGTTAAATATGACCGTATATGGCTGCACTTAAGTTAAAAATAAGGTGGACAGAACACATACTGACAGTAGACATAACAATCAAAAGGGATCCCAGCAAAATGTTTTTAAGAACTTTTTGCCATTGGGAGCAAAGATATTTTTTTAAGCTGTAGTTTCCAGTTTAAAATCTGGACCAGGCATCACTTAAACTCCCTTTCCTTTTAAATCACAGCCATGTTTAAAGGGATACTCCACCCCAAAATGAGAATTTGGTCATTAATCACTTATCCCTATATCGTTCCAAACCCGCAAAAGCTTCATTCCTCTTCGGAACACAATTTAAGATATTTTGGATGAAAACCGGGAGGCTCATCTGTGTTTCAACCGTAACGTTATGAAGCGACGATAATACTGTTTATAAGCGAAGAATACAAAAATATTGAATTTATTCAACAATTCCTTTGTCAACAGTCTCCTCTGTGTCTCTCCACATCACTCAAACTACCTACGCTCTTCTGTGTCAGCCGCGCCACAGCCGCGCTGTTTTCTTTCAAATCAAAGCATAAATACATGCAGAAACAGCATCCCTGTGGCGTTGCTATTATTTGTTTTTTTATTTACTTCGCTTACAAACGGTATTCTCGTCACGTTATTACGTTACGGTGAAACCACTGATGGCAGATGGACTATTCTGATGACGTCTTTCATACATTTCTGGACCTTTACAGTGTAACTTACTTGGCAGTCTATGGGACAGTCTCAAGCCACCCAGTTCAGCACAAACAAACAGTGTGTAATCTGGTGTGAAAAAACAACAACATTATTATAACAGATGATGTAATGTGACATATAAGACCAACATCACAATATTTTATATGTTTTATTGTGCACATTAAGATGATTATTATGCAAGAGGAACAGAAACTAAAGTCACTTGTCATTCAAACCTTTCGTAGAATGTGTTTTTTTTGTCCATGGTTTGAGTATACAGAGATCTGATAGATGAGGACTATCCATTTCACTTTTACACCCATTAACGTCTGAGATGTACACTATACGAGCAAACATTTGGAGTTTGTAAGATGGCAAAGATGGCAATGCTGTTTTTTTATTCAGTGTTACATGATCCTTCAGAAATAAACCTACATTACATTTCTTTTTAAACTTTCCTCCTCAAGAACTAGTCATCAAAGCCATCAATATTACCTATTTAAATGAGACTATAGTAGCAAAAACAAGCCATCTAATTGTTCCTAATTAGGCTGTTTCGAGATCTGCTAAGGGGCATGCAGAAAAGTCATGTTGTGAAGTGATGGATTTCGTGTGGAGAGGCAGGAAAGTGTCTTCTGCTCTGTGTTTGTGAGAGTTTCAAAACAATGGGTGAGCGGGTCTAGGCTGGAGGGAGTCTGTTGAGGTCGAGGTGATAATGTGTGAATCCTCCCTCTCTGCAGGTACAGAAACAAGAGTTGGATGTGATCTTGCTGTGACGACAAACTCATCACAGCCAGGCCATACCTGAAAACTAAAAAAGACACTCAGGATGCCTTGAATTTGCTCCATTTTTCTGCTTACCACTACATCTCAAGAATGTTTGATGTACACGACTGCTTGACCTGCAGAGGACTACATGGAGTTGTCTTCATACTGTATGTCTTCAAATGTATTGTGAAATGTATAGAAAACAAAAAGAAAGTGAAGAGACTTCTCTCCGGTGATGTACAGTGGGTATTGAAAAGAAATCACCCCTTTTTAAAATAATCACATTTTTGTTGCTTGCAGCCTGAAACGAAGACGGGCACAGTTTTTGTTTTATCCAGCTATATTTACTCAACATCCAAGTGAAAGATTACACCAGATAGACAACACCAACATGTCAAAACAAAAAAACAAAAAACACTGTCTGCTCAGTTTTGCTGTGTGCTTTGGGTCACTGTCATGTTGGAATGTAAACCTCTTTCTCACTCTGGCTGAGGGCAGCAGATTTTCCTCAAGAATGTATTCAGGACGGTATTTTGTCCCATCCATTTTTTTCCTTCAATCCTGACAAGTGCACCCTGTACACCCCATAACAGGGTATTACCACCTCCATGCTTTACTGGAGGAATGCTGTTATTTGGATGTTCAGCTGTATTGGATTTCTGCCAGACATATCATTTGGTGTTGAGGCCAAATAATTCAGTTTTACTCTCATCTGCCTCAGAATCATCAAGGTGTATTTGGGCAAAATTGTGTGTGGCCTTTCTTGATCAGTATTTATTTATTTATTAATTTTTTCTTGAAATCCTCTCATACAAGCCACATTTGTGGAGAATCTGTGATGTTGTTTGTCACATGCACACAATGACTACACTTCGTCATGAAATCCTACAACTTCTGCAGAGTTGCTGTATGTATCTTGGTAGCCTCTCTGACCAGTTTCCTCCTGGCTCTTTTTAATCCAGTTTGGAGCGACGTCCTGATCCTGTAATATAAAATAGTGGTTCCAAACCATGTTCCTGGAAGCCCCCCAACACTGCACACTTTGCATCTCTCCTTTGACTGACACACACACCCATTTCAGGTCTTGGAGTCTCTGGCTGCATCCGAAAACTTAGGCAGGTGACTTGCTGCCTTGCTGTCGTATCAGGCAATGCATGAAGGCACCTCACGAAACTGATTTTGGACAGGCTTCTGAGGCAGTGTAATGTTTTAATGATCTACAGCAAAATATAGAGAGCTTTGGTGATAACTAAGTGGATATTTCATTACTGCAATATTGATTTCTCGCTAGAAATGACATCAAAAGTGGAAAATGTTGATCAGAAACATACATTTACACACAAACTGACCACCGACCGCAACTTTCAGACGCCATCTTTATTTTTTTGCTTAACTCTCCCAGAATGTAACGCACAGGATTGTGGGATATCAAAGGCAGCGAAGGATACATCTAATGCTGCCTTCAAAAATCGGCCAGATGAAGGCATCTCAGGAGACAGGAAGTGAAGCTAACATTGAATTCGGACGTGCCTTGATGCCTCACGACCTTGGAATGCGTCCTCCGAAGGCAGCATTTTTCAGTTTTCAGATGCAGCCCCTACTAATGAGCTGATTATCTGAATCAGGTGTGTTTGATTAAGGAGACATGGAAAACATGCAGTGTTGGGGGGCCTCCAGAAACGTGATTGGGAACCACTGTTTTACCAAATACCTTCCAGTTCTTAATAATAGACTACACTATGCTTCTAGGCATTGATAAAGCCTTTGCAATTTTTCGACTCTATCTATTGACTTTTTGGCAGTGTCTTGGCACCCATAGTGGATTGTTTTCTTCAGTTTCTGTATACTTCTAAAGACTACTAAAAGAAATGCTACATGAAGCTCTTTCCATGCCGAGCTAATCAAACTGACTACAACTGATCACAGTTGAAAGTCAAATGGCTTTGTGTGCCATTGAGAAGGTGATTAGCTAACACCTGATTGAGTTGAGTCATTCTTTTTCCAACTCTGGTGAACTTATCAGTGATTATTTTCTTCTGACATGTTGGTGTTATAGTAAATACAGCTGGATAAAACAAAAACAGTGTCTTGTCAATGTCTCTTCTATACCCACTGTATGCCAGACTTTTCCATTCATTTAGTCCAACTTTCACTCCAGAAACTCCAAGTACTCACCCTACATTTTTTTTTCTTATTCGACAATCTATTATACTTGGATGTTTGTCACAATATGGAAGAAAATATCTTTTGCTACTTCTGTTCCTTATGTTATACTCTCATTGTTAGTTATATTATACTCTCAGAATCCAAGTCCACAAAACAAACAAAAAAGGTCATGTCCCCTTATTTAACTTTTTTCTTTTCTTGTTGTTAACATATGATAACATATCCAATCAGCCTGGTCACCTCATTTCAATAACATTTTTAGCCTCCAGACTTCTACTGTAGATAAATTCATAACATGTTTTATTCGTTCATTGGCTTATATTTTGTCCCTGCGTAAACAAAACCTCATACTAAATGATGTATTTACAAAATAAAGTAACTGACACAGGGGCAAACGTGTACACAGACAAATAATCATCCAAAAGCCTCCAGAGAAGTTTGCCGCGTTTTCTGACATCTCATGAGGAAGACCAGCTTTCATCTGTTTCATTAGCGTTCTGAAAGCGTTGCCATGACAACTTATTCCCAAGACATACACTGTAAAAAGCAGTATCTTGCCTGCCAAGGACATGAAAATATCAGGTGCTTTGGGAACCAGCACAAACAACTGCCAGATGAGAGTAAAAGAGTGTCATCTTTAAATAGCTAATAAATTAATATTTGGTGAATATTTTTTACAATTATAATACAAATAATCTACAAACAAGTAAGGTCATGTATGTTTCTTGTAATAAAAGATGTGTTCTTCCGTAATGGCACACTTGAACACTTGCCTATGGCTTTGAGAAGTTTAATGTTGTCTAACCACAGAAAAAGTTCATTTGATTCACTGATTCCTGACATAAATCCACTATACTTCTAACAGTTCATCAACATGCCTTGACTCGTTTATCAGCGTTCAGTAGCCTAGGGTGCAATATCCAGATCTTGGCAGTGGTCCTGGTCTATTTTACTTCTATTGAACAGGCATAAAAAAGAACAATCTCACAATAGTCCAAACCAGACTGGCCTTGTAATTGACATATGCATTAAAAATCCTCCTGACCACATTTGAAAGTCATGACATTTGCCAAGTATGGTAACTCATACTTAGAATTGGTGCTCTGCATTTAACCCATCCAAGTGCACACACCCAGAGCAGTGGGCAGCTATAGATCCAGCGCCCAGGGAGCAACTGGGGGTTCAGTGCCTTGCTCAAGGGGACTTCAGTCATGGGTATTGATGGTGGAAGAGAGCGCTGTTCATTGACTCCCTCCCTACAACTCCTGCCAGCACCGAAACCCGAACCGGCAATCTTCTGGTAACTAGTCTTTAACCATTAGACAACCGCTGCCCCATTTTGGCTGACATTTTATTATCTAAAGCAGCTAACACTGTATAGACATACATTTGATCAATTCTGTCATTCCCTGGGAATTGAAACCATTACCTTGGCATTGCCCGAGCCCTGCTTTACGATTTGATCTACAGGATTCAGCGATTACTGCACACATTACAACAGCTAAATGCCCACTGTAAAAGTCTGTCAGGACCAAAATAAATGCTTAACACATCTAGCATCTCAAGTGCTGTCACTCAGACCGCCTGAGAATTTTTTTTTTTATCTGCCTTGTGTGTCTTATCTCAAAGCAGCATGGGCACATAAATAAAGAAAAGCCTTTGCCTCGTGATGTATTCTTTTTAATGTTCTCCCGGAGTGATTAATTTGTGCACGAGCACCCCAGCGGCAGGGAAGGGAGCACGCGGCGCGTGGCACAGCAGTATTGCAGTCAGAAGAGCTGTCGATCAATGGCTACATGCAAGACGCCTGGAATGACTGCACATGTTTTCCCCAGGGTGACCCAATTCAGTTGCTTCAGTTTGATATATCGCTAATAACGCTACCAGAAATGCAATATTTATAATCTTAACAAACACGCACGCGGTCAAATATATTGAAAACCAATTTCTACGTATCAGCTCAATAGCAACTGTATATTGAGATTAGCTTTCAAAGATATTTCATTGGTCAAAAATAATATTGAAAATTATAAAACGAAGAGATCCTTTAAAAACTATATAAAACACAGACCAAGTTGTCTGTATTAGCTTTCTAAACATGTCTTATGCATTTACAAAATGCAGCTAAAAAAATTTAATTTATACAATTTCTGATGAAATCTTTTGAATTAATGTCAAGTGGTGTAAGCATCCATTACAACTTTGCTTGATTATTGAATACATACTTTAATACAACTAGCATTATATGTATATGTGTGTATATATATATATAAATATATATATATATATATATATATATATATATATATATATATATATATATATATATATATATATATATATATATATATATATATATATCATGAGTTCGCTTATTTGTTTGTGGGGTTTTGTTATTAATTAATTTTTATTTTTTTTATCACATGATAGAATGGCTCCTTCCATGTTGATTTGGATGTGGCAGACAAAAGTGTTTTGAAAGAAAAGATCATGGCAAACTATTTAGGCAAAATATATTTTCAAAGAAACTCAGCCTTTTAATACCACATTTTCTTTTGTCTTGACAGTTGTTTATTATAAAAGATAAATATAAGAATTTTTTATTTTATAATAAAATTGTATTTATATATATTTTTTTGTATTAATTGTATTTTTAATATAATTTTTGGGTAGCTCAATCGGACTTTAATATTGGCAGGCTCAATGCAACACGTGTTTGGATATATTACAAGCAGTGAGCAGCGGGGTTGCCACGTTTAAATTTGTTCATCACTCACCCTTGCATATTTAGAGGAATATGGATCTTCAAAAAGTGCCCAAACACGACGCTGCCAACGTTGCCACAACCCTGCACCTTTTGCGTCAGGTGAGTCGCCGAGGGCCAGGCGTTTAGTCATTTCGAGTTCCTCGTCTCCATCCCCTGGATCACCCAAAACTTCTGTGTCCATATCATCGTTGCACATTTCAGCTGGCCCCCCGCCGAAACTGTCCAGTGCCTCTTCAGCCTCCCGGTGCTGCCGGTACGTCATCCAGCAGCAGGGCTCCACATCTGTCTCGTCGATGCCCCAGAAGGCCAGCTCTTCTTCATAAAGAGGGCCACAAACATCAGCGGGGCAATGCAACTTGCCAGTCCTATAATAATTGAGAATGTGTGCAAAAACTCCGGGGTGGCGATCAAAGAAAAACTCGTCGATCTGGGCGTCATAGTCAAAGTGACTGTGGGCATCAGGCTCGGCGAGCCAGGCTAAACGAGTCCCGGGGAGAGTGCGCAGGGTACTGCGGTAGGTCTGGTGTCGAATCCCTCCCACGTTAATCACAACACGGTCTTTCTCGTCGCCCTGGCCCATCTCGTCGCTTAGGCATGTCTCGAGCCCGGGCCAGGCATTACAACGCTGAAAGACCCGGAGGATACATGTGCGCAATTGTTAGGCAACGGAAAAAAGAAAGTGAACTGAATAAACGCAGAAAAACGTGCGCAAAGGCAGCTCAGCTGCAGGAAACCGCTGCATGAGCGTTTGATGTTCTTGTCAGGTGAATATGGGATTTCCTCCAGATGCCAAGAGAAAATGAGAAGGTAGTACAGACGTTAAATGAATGCAGAGGTTGTCATAAATTCACGCTCCGCACCGTGGGGTCCAGAGAAGGTGCGAGGCTGATGGCTTGTGGTGCACCGCTGGTGGCAGATGTGTGTGTGGTTCTGAACGGACAGCTCCCTCCTCTCTCCAAAACGAGATACATGCACTCCCCTTATTATTCCAAGTCAAGTCCGTGGAGGGATCGATGCTCACTGCAACGGTCACATTTTAAGCGTTTTTTCGATGTAACATCAGTCGTTTTCTACAAAGCATATCCAAATGCCCCCGGTGTTTGTTCGGAAATGATTGATCGGATCCGCTTTATTTCCACCAAATGGATATTTTCAGTCTTCCTTTTAGCGCGTGCCTGTCGACCAGTGTAGAGCGAGGTTCGTCATTCCTGCGGAGAGACAACATGAGCACACCGACGCGCATGCGCAATTGCTGAGTGGATGAGTCGACGCGTGCACTAGATCAGATATTGGGATGGTTTCAGACACTGAAAAGCTCTATTCAGAAACACGTTAAGTATTATTGGTAGGACAGGCTGAAAAAGCGCTGCGCCATGCTACTCTTTCCTTTATATATATATATATATATATATAAAGCAATTATATCAAAACGGGTACTGGGATCTACTGTGTGTTAACATGACTGGCAAATGTTTATCATTTTAATCCAGCAGTGCATTTATTGTAGTATTTATTTGCAGACAGACTTGAAGTTCATTTGATTTTGGTAACAACTGTTGCAGATTGAAAATGTGTTTAAATAAAGTATTTGTATTTGACATAAGTTGTATGAAAATGCCCTTGTATAAGTAAAAAATACTCTAAAATAAATAATTCAAAACTTTACATCAGTGTAAATCTATATATTTATGCATACATTTGCAGAATGCAGTCTATTATTTAGGAGCTAACCATTAATTATCAGGCCTTGCAATCTTTGGAAAGCATCAAAATAATTAATGAAACATTTTTTAAAGTGCAGATAGTTATATAATCAATCATTCTATCTAACTTATTAGGAAATCACATTATTGCTGGCCAGGCCTGTTTTCAATTCACGTTTTGCTGTTTTTTCCTCTAATCGTCATTTTTGACAATTTAAAGGCAGATTACAGTATGTGCTTCATCTCAGAAAACACATAATGGGATTTATCACAAATTATCCTATTCTGCTGTGGAGGAAAGGCAATTAGGCTTCAAAGGAAAGATAATGTCCACTCACAGGTTATTGCTGTATGGTCCCATGGGCTTGACCTCCATTGTCAGAAACCCATTAACTCGTAGGAATTATCATTGACAGTCAAAATGTTCAACAACCTCCACATTCATATACTGCTTGTAATATCCACTGAATTAATATCACAAACCTCTGTTATGATATCATAAACTTTATTATGTCATAATAAAAAAAAGGATTGGAATACGATTTCTGCGTTGGATCAAAGTAGGATGTCAAAATTAAAAGAGTCCTGAAATTATATTAAAGATTAATTTATTATATAAAAATAATTATATGAACATACTTTAATATAACTGTATTCATAAAGGTAAGACAGGTTGTATGTTAAACGCAATATTTACTAACCCTACTTCTGGTCACTATGTTAACTGTTATATCGAGAATATTACTGACATCAAGAGGCAGAAACCAGTACTGACAGTTGACGATTTTCATGATGATGATAAAATAGATGATTAATTAATTTATTAATATTTTACATAGTAATAGTCTCCACAAAAATGTCCTTTAAATGCGTAAAACATTGTGCTTCTTGCTGGAAATATTTACAATTAACTGTGGCACTTTGTATATTTTAATATATATATATATATATATATAGAGAGAGAGAGAGAGAGAGAGAGAGAGAGTTAGTGTTCACGTGAGAAAATAAAAGTTATCTTTGTCTTGCTCCTTACGAAAAGGTACATTGCTCCAAAGCTTTACTTTACTTGTTTAAATCTCTAAAGCTCTGTTCCTTCACAGCCACAAGGTGGAGACATACTCTAATTCTTCACAAATAAAAGGCAAGTAAACATGGCTATCACAGGCACAATTTTACCCTTCCCATTGTTTTATATGTACATGCAATAAAGGACATCGATGTAGTTATTTTTAACGACCCAATACGAATTTGTAAATAATGAGACAGATCAAACTGTTCATAAATGTTTGCGATAACCCTTGAATTATGAGGATTTGCGATAGCCTATTTGTGAATTAAAGGCAGCTAATTTATTTTTAAACGAGTATGTAATCTTCTCACTACTTAACTCATAATCAAGTTTTTTTTGTACGGTATATGCTGTTATTCGGCCGTGTTTAGGGGGACTCTCTAAGGGGGAGGAAACTGGGTGTTGCCCCATTTTTTATTTTTTTCCAAGTCGACGGAATCAAAGCAGCAGCAACACAGACGGGGGATTGGAGTTCAGTCTGCGCGAGCGCTGCATAACGGCTGCTTCATCGAGACAATCCTCGTCAACCGGCTTTAAAACATCCTTCAGAAACCGACACCATGGGCGTGGAAGGTTGCACGAAATGCATCAAATACTTGCTCTTCTTCTTCAATTTCATCTTCTGGGTAAGTGGACATTCATTTTTTGCGTGTGGCCTGAGAAACCGCCACTGGTCTCTTACTAAGAGGATTTGTTTAGCCTTGATGTTTTCAGCTGTTATGAACAGGAAACTAACCTGCGTCTCTGATGACAGAAACGAAGATGCCCCTGTAATTTCTGCTATGACTAATTCACCGCAAATAATTTTTTTTAAATGCAGACGTTTATGTAGATGGTAACGTTACTATTAAAGAATCGCCAAGACAAAATGATAAAGACGCATTACAGCTTTTTTCGACCTCAAAGCGAAAATAACGGACGAGGGGCGAGGCGTCCACCAACAAGATTTCATTACATCTAATTTAATTTCATTGTTGCGGTAATTTTCTTTGGTTTATGTCCCCATCAATGTCAAAAGAAAATCTACGCCCTTGTTAACGTTACTCTAAATAAACAGTCTAGCTAGATATCAGTAATGATGGGTTTCTTTAGAAGAGTAATTTACAGTGTTCCAGTTTGTCTTATCTACAGCACATTCTGTCTAAATTATTGGTAAAACATTTACAGTATATTCACAAAATCTGGTTGATAATCAGGTCACATTTTTCCGTTTACAAATTAGTCTCTTGGTTAGAAAGAAGTTAAAGAGCATTGCGTAACTGCACAGATAATTGCCTAAGAAAGTATCACAGCATGAGTCTAAATGATAATGATAAGTGCTGAAACTAAGCAAATCGTGTCTGAGTACTACATTGGAAATTTAATTCACGGCCATTAAGTAAGTACCTTGTATATAGTATGAATATGGGTAGTATGAATTAAATTGGGACGTGCTATATCCGCCATGTTGTTACTGTCACATGACCAATCCCAAAGACTTGCCTACTTATACTATGCCCTAAAAGTATGTACTAATTTGGTTAAGAAAAACTATATTTGAGTATGAAGAAGAATATTATGAAAGCTTAAGACATACTACTTTGTCATAACTGTGTCTTTAATGGACGCTGTGTTGCTTAGTTACGTGGTCCTGTCACCATTTAAACTGCCCTTGTCAATCATCTTGTCAAATTTAACATGATCAATATTTAAAAAAAAAGTTCACAATGTTGATGCAGATTAAATTTAACGAGGACATAAAATAAATATTTTTTCAACAGGTTAGATATTGATTATTTATTACTCAAATCCCTTTCTCTACCCTTTCCATCTGTCTCATATATCTGCCATCTTTGTAGTTTTTTTTACACTGTTTATGTGTGTTTGTAGTTCTTATTGTATACTTGTCCACCACACAATGTTTTGTGGGCAATATTACTGTAGCTTTTAGACTGTGCATGGATCTGTACTTCAACTACCGACTAAACCATCTGGGAATCTCTCACATACTCATTTCAACATACTATGATTTACTAATTCTAATTTTAAATAGTATTCAGGATGGATAATATGCGAATAGGGCCACAGCATTTAGAATACCTAAGACGTGTCACTCGTAGAGTTTTGAATGGGGAAAAATGCAACGCTCTATATGGCCGCTCTATAGTACGAAGCCCCTCCTTCTGAGTAAAAGAGCCAATCTCTAATCGGTAATGTCAGAGCATCACTGCAGCTGCCGATATTAGTCCCGGTTGCTATAGAAATAATCAGCATTCTGAGATGTGCACTAAGGACTGCGCATGTGCACTGGCCGGTCTAGCCTGATGAATTAGCTTTTTTAATGCTATTTGAGTAAAAGAAACAACATTTATGAGACAGTTGTTGTCAGATATAATTGGTGATCTCAAATATGAATTTAAATCTTAAGCTTGGTGAACAATTTTGGAGAATTTGATGTTTCCCCACTCAAAGAGATAGTAGCTGCACTTGCATGCCTGAGAGGCATTTTTTAAAGATGGCCACAGTGTGACATGATTTGTCTTAAAGAGACTTTGCCAATCCTGCGTCAGTTGTGTCACTTCACGTCCATTCATAAATCCTCTCCCATGTCCTCATGGGATAGTAAAGTGTCCATCGAATGTGCACTTCAGAATCCAGGCAGAAGAAGTAGGTCATCCGGGTACTTTTCACCTACTGTTTTTTTGAATACTATTAATTTGACATACTACTACTCACCTCACATACAGTTTTTCACCTAGTAGGGAAGTTAGCGATTTCGGATGCATCTTATGTACATAAAGTTTTAATAATCGTTCTAATTCTATGAGATTTGCAAAGTCCACTCCACAGCTTCAACAGTAATTACTCAGTAGAACAATATCGCTGGAATAACTTTCATTATGTTTTTTTTTCCACCCAATATTAAAGACCTTTAGCGTTTAAAGCAACAGACAACATAACTAAGGCCTAGTCCACACGGACACGGGTATTTTTATAACCGGAGTTTTTCCTCCTGCGTTTAAAAAAAAAATCCCGTCCACATGAAAACGCCAAAACATGCTATGAAGCGCTGTCAAGAGCATGCCACACCAGCAGGCGGCGATATAACCCAAATTGTAAAGTCACCTTGGCCAATCAGAAGCAGTCAGCAGCGCACAATCTGACATCAAACACAGCGGATAACGGCACACACTCTGACATCGCAAGGCAAAAACCCCGGTTATACTGTCCACACGACAACACTGCAACCGGCGTTTCTGAAAATGCTCACCCTGGCCGTAGTTTTCAAAAATGTTCGGTTTCGGTGCCCTGAAACTGCGTTTTCGTGTGGACGAAAGGCCGAACCGCGTAAAAAAAGTCACGGTTATAAAAATACCCGTGTCCGTGTGGACGGGGCCTAAAGCTCATGCTTATAATAATCAAAACCACAGCCATAACTATAACGGCACAGATGATCGAAATTGTTAGAATCACTTTCAGAAGAATTTTTCCCAGCTGATAAATGATAAAAACATTGACAGCCGGTTAAGAGTCCACCTGACTTTAAAATCAGCTTGATCATGCTTGAGCATTTAAAGCGGTAGACAACCTGTCAACAGTGTGCATTGAAATAAACAGTTTGTCCGTTGATGTGTATGCAAATACAGTTATCTTTGTACTTATTGTTCACGACGTGAACGGGCTGTTAGGCACATTGAGACACTAACTGTTAAAGCCAATATGAACCTTGTGGCGAAACAAAAAACCAACTTCACCATAAAGCAGAGGGTTATTTTCTCACTGGCTAATAGGTTTAATACCCATGATGATTTCTCTACAGGCCCAACAGGAGGTGAGACCCCTCATGTGTGAATGAACATGGCAAAACAGCGTGAGGGTTTCCTACCTTGAGGAATTTTGCTTTGAGAACCGACCCAGAGAGATGGTGGTAGAAAAATACTTACTAAGAGGGTGTTAGATCTAAGAGTCCATTACCAAGCCCATATGATGAGTTTGACATTACTTTGTGGGTGCGGGGGTTTGACAGAAGGTCTGGGCCTTCCACTTCTGAGCCTCATGCTTTCACATGCCATGTATTCTACAACCATCTCACACTGCGGGTCACGAGCCAAAAATAGAAGCCGCACCATACTGCTGGCAACAGAAGGGAGAAGTATGAGAAGGGGGCTCTGATTTTAAGACACCTTACACAGGCTGATAACTCTATGTGACATAAGGAGAAGTGTGTGTGGGAGGGTGGATGCTAATTTCTTCATGTTGCAGGAAATATTAAGCAACATGGCCCAAAATATGTTTGTATATTCTCTCCAGCCCTTTGGCCTCAACTGGTTTTACCTTGGCAACTAACTTATAAAGGAGGAAAAAATAGTGTATGTATAGCTGGCTTCCTGTGATAAGTAATCTAGAAATGGAGTAAATTGTAATAAAGAAAAAATCTTTAATAAATCTACTACTTCAAGATCAAGCTGATCAGAGGAATGCTTTATGGTCCATAGTTAAATAGCTTTATGTTTATTTTTAGAGCTACTATATGGCTTATAAGCAAAATGGTTACTAAAACTAATGATGTTTTTTAATATGGTATTTGGCTGTGCATAGTAATTATTCCTAGTAAATTGATAAATAAAATAAAAAAATGTTGTTGACCAGATTACAGATAATTAAAGCATGAGAACTAGAGCACTGACATATGCAATTAGTTGAAAAAAGTCTTATGTTCCCTGAAAACACGTGCTACAACTGATACACTTGTACTGTATGTAATCATTTTTGTATGTTTGTGGTGATGATGATCATCTCAGTGCGTAACTCAAACACTAGAGCAACACTAAAGCCATTGGTTTGATTCTCAGTTATTCTAAGTCACTTTGGAAAAATGTCTTCCAAAAGCATAAATCAAACTACCCAATCATTTCCCAGTAGAAATCAAATCCCATCCATTTTTTTCAAATGCGAGAAGCTTTTTCACCTAGATAAATCACAATAGAAAATAAAATATGAAAGATTGCAATTTCAGTTTCAGTGCCAATTTAGGATTAGCTATTTGCACTCTGCTAAAATGTTTTTTTAGCTTGCTCTTCATACAACAGTTTTAACCTGCAGCCTTTTATCTCCAAGCATTTTGTGATTGTCAGTTCTGCAATGATTGATTAGTCACTGTCCATGCTTGTCCATGTGTAAATAGGCCATTTATTGTTTTTAAAATTCACAACAAAGTGACAAAATAATGTCAATAGTGTCAGTGTCAATAATGCAAAAAGGCAGTTCATCATTGAATTGAGTGATATCATCATCCAGATCAGTTCAGTTTTAATAGTATCTTTTCAATCAAGTCGACGATATCGCTGCAAAGTCAGACTGTGCAGAAGAATCATCTGTTTCCTGTGGTCTTGTCCCGGTGGCCGTCTAGGAGACAAGGTCTTGACTATGGATCTGTCTCTGGTAGGGCTGCACGATATTGGGAAAAAATGACATTGCGATATGAAATCTAATCTATTTTTTTCTTACAAACAAAAATGGGGTGAGCACACTTACATTCTCATTTTAAATGATTTAATCATCGACACCATCGTGTCAATTGATTAATATGCGTGAGGGAGAGTGAGCAAGACAGCGCTCGTGTTGTTTGTAAACGGTGAGCGTGCGGCCGGGGCTCCCTCACTCTCTCTCTCTCTCTCTCTCTCTCCCTCTCTCTCTCTCTCTCTCGCGCTCTCTCTCTCAGAGACATTCGTGAAGGGCCGAGGAGCAGCTGGCCCGTACTGTACAGTTAATGAATAACGGATCAACTACGACAGCCTAAATCGCACATATCGTGGATTCGTACATCGCGATATTGATGCTTAAACAACATATCGTGCAGCCCTAGTCTCTGGGTTTATCTAGTTGTCCTGGTCTCCACTGACATTCAGGGCTGTAGGGGTCCTCTCTCTAGATAAGTACTGGATCTGGGTGACTGCAGTGACCATCTGATCTGGATACGCACTGGATCTGGTGGCTATATTGACCTCAGAATAAGAGATACTAATATTAGCGTAGATGCCATTCTTCTGAAGATGTAGCAAATAAATTGTGTTTTATGGTGTTCTTGGTTCCGGGTTTCCTAATTAATGCTGCCTAAAAATCCTTTAATGGATTTTAATATTAGAAATGTGTTAGTGTGTTATGTGTAAGCCAGGTTAAAGAGATGGTTCTTTAATCTAGATTTAAATGTCTACCTCCCAAACAATGTTAGGTAGGTTATTCCAGAGTTTGGGAGCTAAGTATATCTGAAGTATATCTGCTATCTGAATATATGATTTTGATATTCTAGGTATTATCAAATTGCCAGAGTTTTGAGAAGTGCAGTGGGCATGGAGGACTGTAATGCACTAAGAGCTCGCTCAAATACTGAGGTGCTAAACCATTCAGGGCTTTATAAGTAAGATTTTAAAATCTATACGATGTTTGATAGGGAGCCAGTGCAGTGTTGACAGGACCGGGCTAATATGGTCATACTTCCTGGTTCTAGTAGGAACTCTAGCTGCTGCATTTTGAACTAGCTGGAGTTTGTTTATTAATCGTGCAGAACAACCACCCAATAAAGCATTACAATAATCTAACCTTGAGGTCATGAACGCATTAATGTTGAGAACATTTTACACTGAGAGCATAGGTCATAATTTAGATATATTTTTGAGATGGAAAATGCAGTTTTACAAATGCTAGAAATGTGGCTTTCAAAGAAAAGATTGCTATCAAGTAGCACACCTAGGTTCCTAACTGATGACGAAGAATTGACAGAGCAGCCATCGAGTCTTAGACAGTGTTGTAGGTTATTACATGCAGAGTTTTATTTAAAAGCTTTTATTTAAAAGCATTAGCATGGATTTCCATATTATTGTCTGTAATAGATTGTAATAGGGCCAAATATCCTGTAAGACAAATAGATTATTATTACATGAATCATTGTGTTTGGCTATGCAAAATAAATTGCATTTCCTGCTTTTTCCTACATAAATTCAGTTAACGTATGGAACTATGGCCCCACAAGAATTATGGCTTTTTCTGATTATAACTTCCCCTGACACCTCTGGTCAACTAGAAACTCTGGTGTTTAGAGGGATCTCTGTTTACTCAGATATTCCCCGAACTCATTATGAGTGAATATATGTAATGTGGAATCCATTGAGGACAGGTTGCTGGAAGTGACAGAGCTTCTCCAAGAAGCATCATTTCCAAACCTCTCCCTTTGGCTGGCCCTCTGTTTACTCAGTTGCTAAGCAGCAGGCTGCCTGAGCTCTGGAATGGGCCTAACTGGCCTTTGGAGAGAGTGAGAAAGACAGAAAGAGAAATGGAAGGAACTCTTTCTCTCACTCTTTTACTCTCTGTGGAAAAGAGTTTTCTCCCCTGTTTAACTGGAGAGAAGGTTCCTTTTTCAGAAATCGTTTATAGATAAACTGCCTCACACAATATCCAGCATGCTAATGCACAAGATTAGGCAAATTAAAGGAAGTAGTATTCTTCCAGAATAAACATTTCCTGATAATTTACTCACCCCCATGTCATCCAGATGTTCTTATCTTTCTTTCTTGAGTTGCAAAGACATTAAGGTTTTTGAGGAAAACATTCCAGGATTTTTCTGGGTAATGGACTTAAATGATAGCCAACAGGCTGAAGGTCCAAATGCAGTTTCAGTGCAGCTTTAAATGGTTCTGCTTAGTGCTTCTCTCGTGATCCTTTATGGAAAAAATGTGGTGTGTAAGAACCGCACCAACTAGTGCCTTTTAGTTTGACCTGGGGTGAATAGCTGTGGCGATGCAGTTGAATGTTGGATTCTTGACTAAAAGAGGGAACAGAAAGAGAGAATGGAAAGGAAGTAAGTACAAGTTCTTTGTTTTCACAGCCAGAGCTGAGCGTTTTGCTCATCCTAGTATTCCTACTAATGGTCTTGGCTCTGTCTCACATTCCCGGTATACTTTCCCCTGTGCAGTGTAGCCAGATCTCTTTTGCTTCTAACAGCACCCACCAGGTTCTTTGCGGTCACTAGTGCTCTTTATCTGTGCACTGCATTTCTCCACAGAGCCTGCGCATTCCTGACGAGATCCAGCTGCTCTAAACAGGACCCAGCTCTTTTCTGATTTAACAGTGAATTCACTGTAAATAAAGCCGTATAAATAAAGCCAAATAACCCAGCTTCTTGTCATGCAGCCACCCCTCCCCCACCCCAAACTTTCTCACTTCTCCCTCTTTCCTTTTCCCCCCTTTTTCTATCTTTCATTCCCCCAGCCACAAAAGTCTGTGAGCACCCTTTCTCTTAAATGTGCCATGTGTTTATGAGCCTCGCTCAACTGAATTCTCATCACTGTGAGCCATGTGAAGAGAAAAGCGGACTCGACCATACCGTTGTGGCGTACAGTGATGTTTTGGTATTCTTAATCCTCGGCACTGTGGGCCTCTAGATGGGGTCTGTAACAAGATCCCTCCCTCCCCCACCTCACAGAATGTGTCTCGCTTTCTCTTTGTTGAATGGAAAATAAGCAGACTACAAGAAATAGATGCAAGGAGACTGACAAAATGCATCCACACACCACTTTAAAGGCCCGTTCACACCAAGCACGATAACTATAAAGATAACGATAAAGATATAGTTCTAAAAATCGTTCTCAATATTAAAGAATAGCAGCGTCCACACCACAACTATAACGATAAAGGCACAGAGAAACGATATCGTTGGAATCACTTTCAGAACGATTTTTTTCCCTGATGAACGATAAAACATTGCCAACCAATCAGAATCAATCCTGCTGTAATGAGCTCGAGAATTTAAAGCAGCAGACGCGCGTCCGGTTAGAATACACAGACAATATTGTTCGCTGGTGTGGACGCTAATATCGTTATCTTTATAGTTATCTTTATAGTTATCGTTCTTGGTGTGAACGGGCCTTAAGAGTCGAGATGAGGAAGAAATTTGTCAAAATGTGTGAAAGCTTAAAAACTTGCTGGTTTCGTTTGCGCCATTAATAACAGTGTGACCAAATGTGTTAAAAGCATTTCTTTCTCTCTCTCTGTTTTTTTTTTTATAGCTGGCTGGTTGTGTAATCTTGGGGGTTTCACTCTGGCTTCGTCATGACAATAAAACAAGCAGTCTTCTGGAACTGAAGTATGAGGGCGAAGAAGCACCCATCACCTTCTACATCAGTAAGAGATCAGTTTCTCCATTTCCCATTATTATCGTCTTTTCTCATTGAGTCTCATTTATTTTCCATCTCTCATTCCTCAGTCTCCCAACCCAGTCTGAAATCCTACCACTTTATGTGGTCACATAAAGTAGCTTGACTTTATCAATG
This sequence comes from Carassius carassius, assembly GCF_963082965.1. Classification (NCBI taxonomy): domain Eukaryota; kingdom Metazoa; phylum Chordata; class Actinopteri; order Cypriniformes; family Cyprinidae; genus Carassius; species Carassius carassius. The sequence continues at coordinate 19,898,485 of NC_081756.1, read as the reverse complement.
TCTCGTATGAATAATCTGAACACATTTCTTTACCCGGGATTAATTGTGTGTTCTCAGTTTTAACTCTGGGTGGCAAACATGTTTTATAAGCAGTTCTAATTAGCTGAAATTTGAACTGAAAACATTAGAGAAGAAAGACATTTTTTTTTTAAGTTTTGGATAAATAGTTTTGGAGTGCTGAAATCATTGTCACACTTCATTTAGACTATAAATGATGCAAATAGCAGTATATAAAATTTGTTCAGCTGAAATATTGAGAGGCAGGCAGCTAGTTGCCAAAGAACTTTACAAGGACTTGTTTAATTTATCACCTAGTACCTAAATTTAATTACTGTTTTCAGTTTCCTTTTTTCTATCACTAGTTTCAGTATTTTCAGTGAGTGAACAGGCACACTGCCGCTAAGAATAAACACAGTAGTGTTAAACGCAAATGCCGCTCTTGCTCACTGATTCCTATTGCATACTTTTTTTTTATTTTCTTTGTTTTTAAGTGGCACAAAGATCCTTTTTACTACATGTATACAGTATGTGTGTTAACTCTCTGGAGTCGATTAACGCGTATACACATTATGAGGCATTTTCTCCTGATAACCCCGAAAAGAACTTAAATTACACTTTCAGTTTTGATCGTACAGATGAGAGAAATACATCAATCGAATCTGTAAAGGGTCTACTTTTTTTGTATACAGACATAATAACAACAGAACTTTGTGCATTTATAAAATAAAGATAACAAACAAGGTGTTCTGTCTGCAGCCTTTGTCTGCACTGATCTTCATTTACAAACGTGTCATTAAAATGAACTGTAACTCAGTGAATATACAACGAAGAGACATGAGAGATATATCTATAGAAAGCTTGACATGGCTTCTTTTAAACTAAACAAGTGCTACTGAAAACAAATATTCTGCGATAAAGTAATCCATATGAAAACAACGCAATGTCCGTTTTTCACGTCTCCCTTCATTATCTTCTAATGTGATCATGCCCACAGGCTGAACTATGGCCACTATTGACATTATAATGTTTCACTGAAGCGCGCGGCTTGAATACGCCCATACAACAGAAAACTTTTTTATTAAAAGTTTTTTTATTTTACTGTTTGCTTCGCGATGAGAGGAATAAGACATAATTTACCCCCAAGAAGATGTGATGATAAACATGAGTAAGGGGTCGTTCACATATCGCGTCTTTTGCGTGCTCAAGTTCATTATTTCCAATGTAGGTGCGTGGTATGCGCGCTCATAATGGAAGCGACGCGTTTGCGACACGCACGCGGTGCGACACACTCGTTTTTTCCAGGCGCATCCGCTCCACGTTGAGTTAAAAACATCTCAACTTTTCAGAATGCCGCTAGCACCGCAGGTGATGTGACAAGAACTAACCAATCAGCTTCATCCTTTCCCAAAATGAAGGAACAGCTGATCATAGCTGTATATGGATTGCCATTTTGAAATAAATTTAGTAGCAGAGCTACTTCAAGCTGTTTTTAGTGCTGCAAATCCATTTATCCTTTGCTGAAATTTCCGCGTCTTCATGGAGAGAGCAGGTCATGGTTGCTTAGCAACGGCAGATGCCTCAGGAGCGCAAGTGCCCGAACACTTTGGAAAGAAGGAGAAAGCGGTGCGCCTACTGTAGTGTTTTCAACGTGTTTTTAGGCGCGATATGTAAACTTATGGTGACTTAGGGGCCCTAAGTCTCTTTTTATTTATTTATATACTTGTATTAGATTTCACATAATGTTTCCAAACTATAATTCCCGACTAAATGTATAATCAAGTGAAACATTATGACGTTTTAATAACAATATGCACTATACCATTCAAAAGCTTGATGTAAATAATATTAATGTAACAAATACATGTAAATGTAACAAATGTAACAAACAATGCTGTTCTTTCAATTTATCAAAAAAAAACGGAAAAAATATTATCAGCTCTTTTCCACATTAATAATAATAATAATAATACTAATAACAAGTTTTGTTTTTTTTTTGTATAAAATCAGTGTGTGACTGGAGCAAATGATACTAAAACAATTCAGCTTTGAAAGTCAGCTTTGATTGTTCCTAATAAACTGTTTAACTTCTCTCACAAGTGAATATTATATTATTTTGTGGGATAATTAAATATATTCTAAATAAACTACAAACATAAAATTTATTTTGTCCTCACAATCTTTCTTGTAACTCTTCCCTCTCAGTCACAAACCTGACTGAAAGGCTCATTATGCAGCTCTTTATGCGGGCCTTTGTCTTCTCAGGTGTAAATCACAATGATATTCATGATAGTTGACGCCTACTCGCATAGACCCTTTCTACACAAAAAGTGTCTTAGAAAAATTTAATCAATATTTTGTTTTCTGTGAGTGAGTAAACAAGAAGATTCTCACATAATTTAGAAAGAAAAATTCTAGGCTACAAGTAGGGTTGTAACGGTATGAGATTTTCATAGTATGATAATCGTCTCAGAACATACCACGGTTATACGGTTTTACGGTATACGGTATTAAACAATCAAAACTGTTTTTTTGTTGGGGGGGGTTGAACAAATGTTTGAAAGTAGGGATGCAAAATATCGATTAATTCCATAATCGATTGTCGTTTAAATTAACAATCAATATATCTATTAATCGTTAACCATAATGCTGCAAAATGGATCTATTGCAGGCAGCAGTCACTGGCATGACAGGATATGCAAAAGCCACACACACACACACACACACACACACAAAACGCTTTCTCACTTGAATTAAAAGGGGTTTTAGTCTGAATAAAATGCTATTAGAAGGATCATTAAATGAATAGATGTGATTAGGATTATTTTATCAAATGAAGAGAGAGTGCCATACATTTGAGATCAATTTACTTTGTTGACTTTCCTATCCTGCACGGAGACTGCTGAACGCGCCTCTTTAAATGGTTTTGTGGTGCTCGTTGTTGTATTTTAAAACACAATTGCAATGTTTTCAACTGACATTATGGCATTTAAAATAAAATGATCCCAAATGTAACTGTGGCGCGCGTGTGACTGCGCTATGAATTAAGTGAACCGCATCCATCGGCACTGCTGCAGCAAAACACTGTTGCTCACATTAATTTGATTCTGCTGGATTCTGTTATAGAAAATGTCAGATTTAGAATTTTTGCATTCCGGTAGGCCTAGCCTATTTGTTTTTAAAAATCCAGCATACAGTGCATTAGGTCATGACAGCACATGCGTGCAGACGAGGACGAGCGAGCGCGGCTGTGACTAGATTTATTTGCAGATTACTGCTCATGTCTCATTCGGCACAAATCCAAATGTTTCCATATTCGCAATGTATCTGAATGTTAAACTATTATTTATAATGTAAACTACTTACACATTTGCACATACACAGAAAAGATGATCCTCTTCACATGAGCAAAAACATCCTTGGAACAGCAGAGAGGACCGGTATACGGTCTATTTAAACTGACCAGTGTAACCTTTTAAATGTTTAGTTGACTGTATTTTATTTTGATAATGAACAGACTGTGATGTAAGTTTGAATCGCTAGAATATACGTGTGCTCCAGGCTCCGACGCGATCGAAACAGCTGAGACAGAGAGAGAGAGAAGAAAAACAACAGCCCCTCGCAGATGACTGTCACGCACAAATAAAAATCAAAACACAAACTAAAACCCAGGCCTGGTCCTCTCTCGTCCTTCACTGTCATCGCTCCAGTTTTATATCCTTCCATCTCCTTCGTGGGACTCGAGACCGGTGGGTCGAACAGGTGTCGCTCATCTCCAATCACTCCACCGGCCTCGCTCCTGTTCCCACGTCTCTCGGCCCCGCCCCACTTGTCACAATAATTAGTTCGATTTATTAATTTGTTCCCTTATTTCAGTTAAATCATGGGTTATTTAGGGAACAAAATTAACGAAACATGGACACAAATTAATAAGTCGTTGAAACGAATTAACAAGTTGTAGGAATGAATAGTCTCTCTGTCCTGTGTCCCGCAGCCCTGCAGAGTGCAGTTATCTGATGAAATGACTTAGTTACTACATTTCTATTGCTTTTCATGTTGAAGGACTTTTGTGTTGTTTCTATTTTAATGTACTTTTAAAGTTTAAATCACATTAAAAGCTTAATTAGTACACTGTGAATGAATGATGATACGGTCAACGTAACTCACAGCCGCTCGCACGTGTTCTGCGCATGAGCCGCATGCAGCCCAACATTACATCAGTTAACCTTTATCAGCCTTAATCGATCAATCTCTTATCGACAATTATTTGAAAGCATGTTTTTTTTCAAATTTAATTAATCAAAAACAAGAAAATTTTACCATTGATTATTTATTAGTTTAATAGCTTATATTTATCATTAATAATTAAATAAAATAATAATTAGCTAGCTACTGTAAATTCATTGTCATGACTGGATTCTGTGCTTCACTCCGCATCACAGAAATCATAATGCATTAACCTTAAATTATAAATGGGACATAGCTGTATCTGCACGGGATGATGATGTTCTGAATAGGTAAACATGTTCAATGCATTTCCTCATTTTGCAGCCGCTTTCCGACCACAGCTTTTGCAAACTGTGTCTACCTTCAAGGACAAATAAGCATTCGTCTTTTCTATACAAAAAGTATTCCCATAGGCCTACTAGTGCCAATTTAAACTCATATTTTGATGTAGGATAGAGATTAGAGATAACGGCCTCTGTCTCTGATGTTGTCTCTGCTGTACGTTTGGGTGTAGCAAGAGAACAGTTAGTGGCCGTTCACATATCGCGTCCTTTGCGCGCTCAAGTTCGTTATTTCAAATGTAGCAAACACGCTTGTTTTTTCCAGGCGCCTCTGCACCACATCAAGATTAAAACATCTCAACTTTTCATAATGCCGCAAGCGCACCGCAGGTCATGTAGCTTCCTCACCTTTCCCGTAACAACGTTGAAAGCTCAGCCAAGATGAAGGAACAGCTGATCATAGCTGTATATGGATTGCCATTTTTAAATAAATCAAGTAGCAGAGCTACTGCAAGCAATTTTTAGTGCTGCAAATTCATTTATCCATTGCTGAATTTTTCCACGTCTTCATGGAGAGAGAGGGTCATTGGTGCTTAGCAACGGCAGATGCCTCAAGAGCGCAAGTGCTAGAAGGCTTTGGGAAAAAATCAGAAAGCAGCTCCTCTAATGTTTTCCACGTGTTTTAGGCGCGATATGTGAACGGCCCCTTAGGTGGAACGTTGTTGCCTAGGTGCAGGTGAGATTCTGTGTTTGTTATTTTCTCTCAATAGCTTAGATAAGCAAATGTACACGGTATGCTAAGCGTACATATTTATATTGCAGTATATCGTCATACCGGTATATCGTTACGACTCTAGGTACAAGCTCCAGTTCTCAAAAATCCCTGGAACCAATGTTCTGGATGTGTTTAATGGCCTTATTCAAGTGATTTAACTTTTTTCGTTTTTCACTAACCACGCATAACATTTTTTTTTTCTCAAATACACAATCATATACATACATGCTGCTCACATATTATTATAGCCCAGTTTCTGCTGATTACAGTGAGATTAGACTTTAGCCATTTAGATGTTTATAACCAACTGAAAAAAAAGCACAAATGTCAGGGCATGACAAAACTTCTCCAAGCCACAAAAATACCCTTAGAGCTCAGAGGGTTAAAGGAAATAAAATAATAAAAATAAAGAAAGAGAACTTTTGCTCAATAAATATTTAGCTCACTGGATAACTGTGTTGGTGAGCAGCATTTGAACCAGTAGTGACTACACCCAAATTAATTTTGTAATTTCACCCACAAGGGAAGTCTGTTGAACCACATAACAGAAGAAATGTTAACTTTAGGACTAGCTGATGGTTTTGCATATGTGTAAAGGGTATAAAAGTGGTTTTCACAACCATATGGATGGTTCAGTTTCTTCCTAGTGATTGATGACAAGTGATTTTCCAAATACAAATCTAAAGATCAGTTGACTTCCATGGAAAAATGATTGGATGGTTCACTTGGACATTTGTGAGGTAAGAAAGTTAGTGTCAAGGGCTCTTACAGATGCACAAGTGGGCTGTTTCTGATGGTGACTGCTAAAAGCATTTTGTTTATTCAGGAAGGCCTTGTGCATGTCAAGGCAAAGAGGTTAACAAGTGGGTAAACAATTCTCCAGTTAATGTCAAAGCTATTATAAGACCTTACTGGGCCTTTATTTCAAGAGCGAAATCTCGTATCTATAGCTAAAGTGTTGAAAAAAAAAAGTATTTAAAGGAAAAGTTTATTCATCTTTTGACATTTCTATTACATTTTTTTCTAGAGAACTTTTAAAGGAGCCATCTGTCATGTCTGGCAAAAAAATCAAGTCATACTCCACATTCCATACCAGATGGAATAAAGTGAATTGGTCTACTCTAGAGTAACAAACGAGAAACGGCATAGTCTCTATGCTCCGCCCCTACCTTCACATCAACCCTAGAGCCATAGCCAAAGCCTATAAGAGGACGTTTTGCCTCCAGAGGAACGTTGGGTGATGTCAAGTGATTTTGAAACATGACATCTTTAAGCTACTCCCCTTCACCTTTACCAGTGAATATGTTCATATTCGTTTTGTTCATATTACATTGAGTTGTATATACACATTATTTGAATTAAATTAATTTGACAGACAGCATTCTGTCAACTTCATTGGTCAACATCAGACAGCTGATGTTGACAAAGCTAGCGCCAACCAACGTAACCAGAGCTGCCAACTCTCAAGCATTCACCGTGAGACACACGCAATTGACTCTTTTCACATGCTTTCACGCCACACATCAATTTTCTCACGCACAGAAAAACCACGAAGCAAAGAGGACACGGAGACCAACAGACTATGTAACCAGAGCTGCCAACTCTCAAGCATTCACCGTGAGACACACACGCAATTGACTCTTTTCACACGCTTTCACGCCACACATCAATTTTCTCACGCACAGAAAAACCACGAAGCAAAGAGGACACTGAGACCAACAGACTAGACAGAGCAGGTTAATTATGATATAAAAAAATATCAGATTCTGTCAATTTTATTACGCAATTCAAACAATACCGTTTTGGCACTTGTAAATGTTACACGGCAGATCACTAGCGCAAGTGAACCGATCATCTCTACTATAGTAACAAACGCAGCTACGGTTAGCCATCGCTAACATTAGCACGTTTATCGAACAGCCTTCGATACATTTCTATGTTATAACTTCCCGAAAAAAATACGCAAACATATAAAACAAACTTCTAGCGAAATACTAACAGCATCTTACTTACCAATCCAAAAGAAATGTTGCAAGTTCGGAGTCGAACCTCATTTCTTTCAAGTCCATCAGTTGTCTCCAGCGTTGGAAAGCAGTGCCGATGTTTACTCTGGTTCGGCTCCTTTTCTTATCGGATTTGATTTGTGATTCCGAGCGCGGTTGTTTCCCTGTAGCGGGTGGTGGTGGTAGGGGTCTCTTGCCAAGGGCTTCAGTCATCCTTCTGCTCTCTTCCCTGAACTGAAATGAAGTAGTGGGCTGTACTTTCCACACGATTGACATCAGGTTCAAGTACGCCCACAAGCCGTGCGACTTATTCGTGTATTGCAGGTTGGCTGGTGGTTATGTTGCCCGCATACCGCCTCCCATGGCCGAAACTGGTATTACGACACCTGTCGGGCCGTGGCTAGTAATGCTAATGCTAATTAAGGTTGATATCTCTGCAGCACTATAACTTGACATTTTTTTAATGACATCATCGCCCTTATTTCTTCTCATTCTTTTGATGCATGTAGGTCATTTTTTGGATATTTTCACCTCAATTTTTACACATGGCACCTTTAATGCTTTGTAAATGTAAACATTGTGCTTATTATTATTGTTATTGAAAGTTTTGCTGATTTAAATATGGCACCACTAAGGCTGGCTTGACATAGTTGAGTCATGTAGTAGGCCATTGTTTACCAGCTTTGAGCTGGTATTTTTTAAAATGCAACATTCAATGAAAAATATACAGAATAAAAATATACTCTAATATTTAAAATTAATAATATAAATATTGTTTGCCACATAAAAGTACATCTAAGACTTTAGAGCATTTCGTAAATGAGGCACTGATGAGTAAATAGACTAGGCGGTCGCCATTCTGATGTTTTGTTGCAATATGCATAAATGCCTCTTTTAAAAACAGCTTTGCTAATTTAAGTACAGATGGCTGTTTTCTCAGGCTGTTAAAAAACCTCCCTGTAGCTTTCCCCTTTCCTCTCTTATCCATTGGTCTTTAAGGCTTGCCAGCTAGATCACCTTGCCTGCTTTATGGAGAACACATGGCTCACACTCATCCAAAAGTGAAACCCACTGTAGTATTTCGACATATTTGTTAATGAGCATATAACTAATGGAAACTGGAAAATCTAGTTTAGGAGCCACAATTACAAAGGGTTGGGTCTGTATGTTCTCGTTCTCTGGACCCCTTTCTCAATCTCCTACCCCCATCATACACATAAACACACTCACTTTCTTTCTTCTGGAATGCAGAATATTATCTCTTGTTTTGCTCAGTTGGAGATATTTTTGCAGCTATATGTGCTAAAGGTGAAGTGAAGTGAAGTGACGTGACATTCAGCCAAGTATGGTGACCCATACTCAGAATTTGTGCTCTGCATTTAACCCATCCGAAATGCACACACACAGAGCAGTGATAACACACACACACTGTGAGCACACACCCGGAGCAGTGGGCAGCCATTTATGCTGCGGCGCCCGGGGAGCAGTTGGGGGTTCGATGCCTTGCTCAAGGGCACCTAAGTCGTGGTATTGAAGGTGGAGAGAGAACTGTACATGCACTCCCCCCACCCACAATTCCTGCCAGCCCGGTACTCGAACTCACAACCTTTCGATTGGGAGTCCGACTCTCTAACCATTAGGCCACGACTTCCCCAAAGGGAGGAGTTTAATACATGCGGCCCTGCTTAGGGTTTGGAAAATGTGAAATTCCCAGTGAGTCGTGTTTAGTATTTCCTGAACATTTAAGGCTGGTTTGTTACAGATGTGACTAACTGTGTGTTGCATGTACATCTTGTGTGTATAAGTGAATATAGGTGCTAACACCCCTCGCTGGGTTGCTTGAAACAAAATATTTGTGTTTCATTTCATTTGAAACTCATTTTGATAATTGTAGTTTATAGGAATCTTTAAACAAAGGTTTGGGAGTAGCATGTTTATCTAATCCTGCCAGTCACGATGCATGAATAAGCATGCATAAATGGCTGCTTAACTCACTCCAGTGACAATTCTGTAGGCATCCCTTCACCACACCATTTCCACCTTTGTGTCAACTTTATCACTGACTCATGTTTAAGTCCAGGGGAGTGAGAGCTTGAGTCCTCAATCATGAATAGAATTCAGTTTAAAAAAATCGAATAGTTTCAAATATATACTTTTCTCACACAATAGTTATATGTTTCAGACACTGTTTTGTGTGTGTTTTTGTTCCTCATGTTGATTTTATTTGACTCCAGGTGTCCCCGTTTATTTCTATTGATCACAGGTGTGTCTCGTCATCCCCTCGTCTTGTCATGTTCATAAATAGTGTTTCCTATTCTCAGTTCAGTGTCTGGTATTGTTGATGTCAACCCTCCATCCTATGTGTGAGTTTATGTCTAATAAAATACTATTTTATGTTAATCCTCTTGACCTCCGTGCTCCTTCAACGTAACATACATTGATGTTACAAAAGATTTTTATTTATCAAACAATCCCGAAAAAATAATTCACAAAAATATTAAGCAGTACAACGGTTTTAATCATTTATAAAAATAAGAAATGTTTCTTTAGCACCAAATCAGTGTATTAGAATATATTAACATTGTAAATTATTTTCAAATAATATATTTTGATCTAATGAATGCAGTCTTGGTGGAATTTTTAAAACTGAATGGTAGTGTATGTATATTTTATTATAACTAACATTTTCTTAATTCATAAAAATATAATAGGCTAATAATTAAAAATATCAGTTTTTATTTTGAATATTAGCTGGAAAATATACAGATACAAAAAAAACTTTACATTTCAATTTTTTTTTTTTTTTCGAGATGTCAGGTTTTAACTGTTGTGGCATAATATTAAACAAAATCCATCCAATTTTTCAAGAGTTCAGAACAGCTTGCCAAAGCAATCTTTCCATGTTGGTCCCTAAATCTGCTGCTCAAGTATTTCAAAATTCTTTTTACCCCATAAGAAAAAAAGAAATAAATTTTGTTATTATTATATCAGGGCCTTAACCTTTTGACCATCAAGCTCTAGTGCTTCAGTGAGACACAGCCCCTATTATAAAAGCCCAGCGGGTGGCCTGCGTGATGTATGGGAACAGCTGAGAGCTCAAGCACCATGGGAGTGGCAGTTGTCCGGGGCGGAGGGGGTTATCCTAACACGTGGCAGCCTAATAAAGAAAACTGTCCGAAAAAAAAAAATACAGCTGATTTTTTCTGTAAGGTATTAGATCTGAAAGCAAACCCAGAGAATCAGCAAATTCAAGAGTTGTTTACCATGATATGACATGCACTTGGCAGAATAGTGAAATAGAGATGTAAGGGAATGACGCAATGCAAAAGATGAATGACAGAATACAGTTTAGAACTCAGGTTGATACAGAACAAGTATACTGTGATCTATTGTCTGTCTGCAAAGTGCAAAGATGCCATGTAAGGACCTGCAGATGAAACATAAGAGCTCTCAACATCTTAATGTGAGTAAATGGCCTGCAGCCAGCAGCTGTACACACCCTGCCTTGCTCTTTATGGAGTGTAATGTGAGAAAACACAAGTCCATCAGTGGTAGACGGCTCCAGGAGGGTAAGCTTTTTGCACTGAATAGAATTGTGCTTGCTTTACCAGTCTCTTTAAAAGATCATCACTTAATCTTATAGCTACAATATACTGTAGTATGAGATTAAAGAATAAGCACTCATAAATATTAAATAGTCAATCATTCATTTCTGTAAATCAGTGTTGTGATATTTACGTCTCATGATTATGTTTTAGAAACCACCTCAGGTGAACATAAACTCTTATAAACTCATAATTGTTTTTGTTGTACAAACATTTTAGCCTCTTTCCCTTATCTCATCTTTTCTTGAGTAATCAGCCACTGTGTAAGCCACATGGTGGTGTGTGGTCAGGTTAGCATTTCCTTGAAAGTGCCTTCTGTGGAGTGTGAAGGGGAATGGAGCTGGCCCCGGTGACTCAATTATTCCATTATGGCAGGGGAGGGATGTATCCATAGCAACTAAATTAGATGAGTGACTGCTGCTGTACTTAAACACTAGGGTTCGGATAAGACTGGATTCAGGACTCAAACAAATGTGATATTAATGCCATTGGTCTTTCTTCTAGCTGTACTGGCTGATTGGGTCCACAACATTGCCAACTGTTCATAAGGCTCAACAACAGTGTTGGTCATCTTACTTGAAAAAAGTAATTATTTACAGTTACAAATTACTTCTCCCAAAATGTAATTGAGTTAGTAACTCAGTTACCACATTGTAAAAATAATTAGTTACTAATAAAGTAACTGTGACATTATTTTTTTGTGTTCTATAATGCTATTACGTCCTATAACATCTTTAATATATAAGATGTTTATATTAACTGATTGAAGAATAAAAACACTATAAGTATTTTAGAAAATGTTGTATTTATTTGAACTCAATAGATTGCAGCCTGCCATATGATATGCATAGAAATAAAAACGTATAAAAAATAAATATTGAAAATAAAATTCAAGTACAAAATTAAGACAAACTAATGTAAACTTGGGGAAAAAAAACTAAGGGAAACCTGGCCATTAGTGCAAATATATGTAACTGTATACAGTGGCGTCATGCCCATTCAAAGTGAGGGGGCACGTGCCCCCCTCAGATTTTTCCTCCCTGATAATTTTTTTGTCACAACTTTATTCTTATTATGCTCCATAATATACCAGAGCCTATAACGACTCAAATGTATTATTCTGGATGTGTAATAAATCGGTCAGCAAGCATCAGCCCGCCTCTTTTTCCTAATATGGTGTTTGTGTATCGAATTTAGATCGCGTAGCGCTTTAGAATCTTTGCTGTGTATATGTTCAAGGCAAGCAACTCACTCATCTCGCACGTTGAGCTGGCAGGCAATGTTTTACAGATGGTCTTGAAGTGGTAAGTGGGCAAAGCAACAAATCGGCATTGAATTATCCGTTATTATTATCAGTTCACTTTACTTGCTCATGATTCGCAAGTACCGTATTTTCCGGATTATAAATCGCTCCGGAGTATAAGTTGCATCAGCCAAAAAATGCGTCATGAAGAGGAAAAAGACATATATAAGTCGCATTTATTTAGAAATTTATTTCACAAAATCCAAGACCAAGAACAGACATTTAATCCGGAAAGGCAAGTTATTCAACTACACAGTAACGTTAGCACACAGAATAACAGGCTGAATAGGTGTCCGGTGTGTTAACGTAACACATTAACAGCTATTCAGCTACGCAATAGCATAAAGAACATATACCTGGGAGGCTGAATAGTCTAAATTAACATAACGTTAAGCCAGTGAGTCCAACAAGCAAGTTACCAGTAAACAAGTTCACTAAGCTCCCGCGATTTTCTTCATCCTTCCTTGGTGTCACTTCTGAACAACTCCGCCAACTAGAGCGCCCTCTCGCGGCTGTAGACGGTAATGTTTCCTCTTGGTTCATCTCAGTCTGAATTAATTTAGATATATAAGTCGCACCTGATTATAAGTCGCACTGTCGCAGGACCAGACAAACTATGAAAAAAAGTGCAACTTATAGTCCGGAAAATACAGTAGCAACTTACAAATGAGGTACTACTTGTCATAATACAACAGTAATGCAGTAATACAAAATATATTATTATCATTAGTAAAAGAGTGTGGCAGTAAGATGATAGATTCAATGCCTCAATATTATTCAAATATTATGCAAGTAAGATATATATATTGATCTATTTTATTGATATATATATATATATATATATATATATATATAGCCTATATGACCACTAACACATGTTAAAATGAGCAGAACACTGAATTCTATTTGGTACCTACAGGTCATGAGGCAGAGAAATATTTTGTCATTTTTTCAAAAGAAAAGGCCAGAAAGTCACAGCCCTAGTGTATCCTGTCAAGAAACTGAGAGGGCAGGTAAGCAATTTGTGGGATTTAGTGAGAATTCCTATTTAGTGGTAAGGGAAGAATAAGTATTGATTTGATGAATGAAAAAAAGTCAGCATTTATTAGTAGCCTATATGTAAGAAGCTTCATATGATTTAATTTCAGTTTTTCAGTCAGACAGCCAAGGCTGTGAGGATTCCGCTCAGATTCTGAGTGTCACACAAAGCCATGAGATTGAAGGTCATTATGTCAGGGGGAAAGTCAAGGCTGTTCTTTGTGACAATTTGATACATAATATAAACATTCTATAAGACATCAAATTATTAAGCATTGTCTACTTTGCAGAAGCAGATGCTGATTTTGTCATCCCAGATGAGCGTTTGGCAAGGGACAGGTACATAAGGAAAGGACCTATTCACAGGGAGGAAGACAGATATCCAAAAACTTTACATGGAAGCAAACTCAGAAGTTTCAGCAAGTCATGGTTTGAGAAGTATCAGTGGTTAGAATACCACAAAACAAATGATTCTGCTTTTTGTTTTCCATGTCGAGTTTTTGGACACAGTACACACCATGACAAGTTTTCTGCTGAAGGGTTTAGGGATTGGAAGACTGCTTTGGAGACAGGGAAAGGCTTTGACCGACATAATGCAAGCCAACTACACAAAGACAACTTTCAAAAGTGGCAGATGTACTTGATAAATGATCCAGTTGATGCACAGCTGTCAGTACAGAGAGCAAACCAAATTGAGCTTAAAACAAAAGAAAGGCAGAACGGATTCCAGGCAGTCTTCAGGCTTGCAGACATAGCATCAGCACTCGCCAGATTGAGATTGCCTTTTCGAGGCCATGATGAATCTGAAACATCAAAAAACAAAGGTGTTTTCCGAGAAATAACAGGATTAGTGGCAAGGTATGATGATGTACTTCATGCCCACATTGAATTGGCCAAGAAAAACCCTAAAGGTGTGCCCAGTTACCTTTCTGCACAGAATCAGAATGAAATGATTGGCTGCATTGCAAAAGAAGTCAGAGGGAAAATAATAGATGAAGTGAAGGAAGCAAAATTCTTTTCTGTGTGCCTCGACACAACTCCAGACTCAGCTAAACAGGATCAGTTGTCGGTCATTCTTCATTTTGTTGACAAAACAGCCAATATTCAGGAGTGCCTAATTGACATGGTGAACGTGAAAGAGACAACTGGTATTGGTCTTGCCAGGACTCTTGTGGAGACAATGGAGAAATACAACCTTAAAGTGAGCAATATCAGAGGACAGGGATATGATGGTTGTGCTGCCATGTCAGGAATATATAGGGGCGTACAAGCGATCATGAAACAGACCAATGACAAGGCATATTTCGTGCATTGCTATGCCCATCGTATGAACCTTGTTGAAGTTGATATGTGTTGTAAAGATATACCCTCCCGCAACTTCTTTGGTCTCATTGAGCAGCTCTACGTGTTCATGGAAGGTTCCACCAAAAGACATAGCTTGTTCATTGATGTACAAAAAGAGTTGATGGGAAATGACCCCGGGAGACCCAAGACACTGAAGTCCTTGAGTACAACAAGATGGGCAGCACGAATTGACAACTGCAGAGCACTTCTCATTACCATAGATTCTGTGGTGGAGACGTTGGATCGGATTCAGACAAGTGTTGCATTTGGAAGGGGCACATCAGGAACTGCAATTGCACTGAGAAGAGCCATTGATTTTGAATTCTGTTTCCATCTGGTGGCCTTAAGTAGAATTCTGTCGGTGACAGGTACACTTTCAAAATACCTTCAGGGTGAAGACATGGACATCTGCACAGCTATAGATCTTGTGAATGATTGCAAAATGGAGTTGTCTGTCTTGAGGAGGGATGAAGTTTTTAATGAGATGTGGAATGAAGCAGAAATGGTGGCATCAAAGATTGATGTTGAATGGGTGGAAAGAAGGCAACGAAAGGTTTCAAGGAGACTGGATGACAACTGGCAAAGCCAGACACAGATCAATCAAAAAGAGGAGGTGAAGGTTAATTTTTACTTTGCCACTCTTGACCTCTGCATTCAGAGCATAACTGAAAGGTTTAGCATTGAGAACCAACCTCTTCTCAAACACACTGCCTGCCTCACAAGACCATCTTTAGAGAAGATCCCAAACCTGAAACAGCTGTGTGCATACTACGAAGGGGATGTAAATTCAAATCAAGCTGAAATAGAATACAAACTCCTGATACACAGATTAAATAGAGAAAACACACCGCCCTGCAAGATGTTGGCTATTTATCAGTTCCTGCTTCAGAATGGTCTTGTTGAAGCATATCCTGAAATTAGCAAAATGTACCAGCTCATTATCACTCTGCCAGTCACATCATGCAGCAATGAAAGATGCTTCTCTGCGCTAAAATTCATAAAGAACAGATTGCGTACCACAATGTTGCAGGAGAGAATGGCTGATCTGATGGTTATTGCTGTTGAGGCAGAGAGGACCCAAGATGTGAACTTAGAGAGAGTGAGGGATTCCTTTTGGAGCCTTGCAGACAGATGTTAGGGTAGGCATAAAAGTCCTCTAATTTGTGGTTTTATCATCTGTGTTTTAAGTTATTGGCATTGTGTATAGTCATATTTGTAAATTGATGCACCTGTAATTGTTGAGTGAAGAAGTTAAGATTGCACTATTTAAGAAAAGGGGCAGTATTGCATATCCTAATGTAGAAGTGAATGCCATGTTCAATATGTTTAACCATAACAGCAAAAATAATTGACTTGAGCACTTCTGTATAAACATACAGGGCTGGCCCTACCACCAGACGTCCCAGAGGAATGGACTTTACCATGACCCTCACCCACCTGAGAAATGGTTTTGCAACAGTTGTTACCCAGAATCATAAATCCAATGGCTAGCTAAAGCTCTTCTGTCTGGTTCATAGGTTAAATGTACAAGTTACAAGTTACTAGCTTTTCTGTTAGCTCATAAATTACTCTTTACAAGTTCCTTATTTAAAATATAATAATGAGCAGTGTAACTACAGTATTTCAATGATTTTACTAAAGTAATGTTACATATTAAATTTGATTTGATTACTTTTTTTTACATTTCTGTCAAATATTAATCATTTTCAAATAAACGGGGTAGTGTTAACCTTATTCAGCACTGAAATCTGTCAAACTACTTTCAAAGTCCTTCATCACATATTAATATTAATATTAAAATAACTTAATTTCAGAGCACACCAAAGTCAGACCTCAGCACCTTTATGTACCTTTAATGTAAGATCGTTCTTAGGCCACATACCAATTTAAAATCATAAAAACTGCAATGGTACTGTTTTTAAATCATGTGTAGGGTTGCTGCTAGCTCCGTTAAGGTATTTCTGTCCCTCCCAAACAGCATTGAAATGGTATGTTTAGCAGCCAGTATTAAGAAAAATTCAGGGGGAGAAACCCCCTGACCCCTCCTAACATGATCCATATCACCCGTTAGAAAACAATTGCAACGTCTCAGATTGTGCCCCCCCAGAATTTTGGCTTGCATGACACCCCTGACTGTATATTAGGCCTAAAGTTACTGCACAATAAGCAGAACACTATCCAACTCTTTGGTGTGTTCACGTGAATAGAGCGTCTGGCGCGAGTGATTTCAATGTTAAGTCAATGCATAGACGCGAATAGACAACCTCCGAAAATCGGCGAAACACATTTTTAAATAAACCGCACATTTGAGTTTAAAACAACTACATTCTCGCATGAAATACTTTTAAAACTACATTTCATGACACGATAACAGTAATATTTAGAACATTAACTGAATAAAAATGGTGGTTGAAAATGCTGCGTGAACTCAACTGGCAGAAGTCCCCCATGACGCGAATTTGCGTCTGTTGTGAAGTTAATTTCAAGCGCGAATGAAGCGTATGAACTCAAAATGTTCAAGCGTCCTTTTTCTGCCGTCTTGTGTTTAGTGGTTGTCAGAGCGCGCAGTGAGACAGCATGAGCAGGGCACCGCACACCCAGCCAATCATCATCGGATTTGCAACGGTGTCAGGGAGCTGATATGTAGCCACTACCCAAAGCATGACACCTCGCGATTTATTCAACCAAATTGTAGTAACGTGACACTTCACATTCTCAGTAAAGATAACGGCGTTGCAACGATGGGAAAAGTAATTAATTAGATTACTCCGTTACTGAAAATGAAACTCCGTTAGTAACGCCGTTATACTTAAATGCCGTTACTCCCAACACTGCTCAACAATGAAGAATTTTCTGTGGTCCCAGTCCTGTTTTACACTGATAACTCAAGCAATACACAAGCAAAGTAATACACTACCTGTCACGGTGTCTGGGTTGTGTTCCCTAAGGGTTCCACTAGGTGTCCTCAGTTCCCACGGTGTTTATTCATGTC
The DNA here is from genome assembly GCF_963082965.1 of Carassius carassius. Lineage (NCBI taxonomy): Eukaryota > Metazoa > Chordata > Actinopteri > Cypriniformes > Cyprinidae > Carassius > Carassius carassius. Next base: position 19,880,920 of record NC_081756.1, on the reverse strand, counting down.
CGTCAGTTCGTGCCCTTGCCTTGTCTTCTTGTTTAGTTTATGTTTTGGATGGATGTTTCCTATTGACCCCTGCCTGGACTGTTTATGCTGTTTGGATTACCCCTTAATAAAAGACTTACTTGCAATTGGTTCTATCTCCGTGCTTCATTGGATCCCGGCCGTGACAGAACGACTCCGTCCTTCTAGGAACCAGCGGTATGTCGTCTTTCCGTTCCCCAGCCAAGATGGCGGAGCGGCGAGCCAAGTATCTTCGGTTGTTCGCCCTCCGCCAAGAGGGAAATGAAGTGGGTGCCCTGGCTCAGGTGTTCTGGTCCCTGGCCGAGGGCATGGGCTACAATGATGCGGCCCTCAAGGACTATTTCAATGGCGGGCTGGATGATCCAGTGTCTCAGGAGGAGATGGCGCAGTTAGAGACACTGGAATTCTGGGAATTCGTGCGCTACCTGCAGCATCGGCTTCGGTGGGATGCCCCAGCCACTTCTGTCTCTTCCGGCGGGGTGGTCGTCAGCCCAGCACCACTGCCCAGGATTGCAACCAGCCAAGCGCCACAACCCAAGATGACCGCCAGTCCAGCCCCACTGCCCAGGATGGCTACCAGCCAAGCGCCACAGCACAAGATGGCCGCTAACCCAGCGCCAATGCCCAAATTGGCCACCGTTCCAGCGCCACAACCCAAGATGGCCGCCAGTCCAGCACCACTGCCCAGGATGGCTACCAGCCAAGCGCCACCATCCAAGATGGCCGCCAGTCCAGCATCACTGCCCAGGATGGCTACCAGCCAAGCGCCACAGCACAAGATGGCCGCTAACCCAGCGCCAATGCCCAAATTGGCCACCGTTCCAGCGCCACAGCCCAAGATGCCCGCCAACTCAGCGCCAATGCCCAAATTGGCCACCAGTCCAGCGCCACAGTACAAGATGGCCGCCAGCCCAGCGCCAATGCCCACTTTGGCCAACGGTTCAGTGCCACAGCCCAAGATGGCCGTCAGCCTAGCGCCACAGCACAAGATGGCCGCTAACCCAGCGCCAATGCCCAAATTGGCCACCGGTCCAGCGCCACAGTACAAGATGGCCGCCAGTCCAGCACCACAACCCCAGATGGCCGCCAGACCAGCACCACAGTACAAGATGGCCGCCTGTCCAGAGTCATGGCCCAAGATGGCTGCTTGCCCAGCACCGCTGCACAGGATGAGAGTCTCAGCTGACCCTTCAGAGTCGAGTCAGGTGCCCGTGGACCCTCCGGAGTCGAGTCAGGTGCCAGTGGACCCTCCGGAGTCGAGTCAGGTGCCCGTGGACCCTCCGGAGTCGAGTCAGGTGCCCGTGGACCCTCCGGAGTCGAGTCAGGTGCCAGTGGACCCTCCGGAGTCGAGTCAGGTGCCAGTGGACCCTCCGGAGTCGAGTCAGGTGCCAGTGGATCCTCCGGAGTCGAGTCAGGTGCCAGTCACCGCTGATCCTCCAGAGTCAGGGCTAGTCACCACTGATCCTCCAGAGTCAGGGCTAGTCACCGCTGATCCTCCAGAGTCGAGTCAGGTGCCAGGGAACTCTCCAGAGTTAGGGCTTATCACCGGTGACCTTCCAGAGTCAGGGCTTATCACCGGTGACCTTCCAGAGTCAGGGCTAGTCACCGATGACCCTCCAGAGTCAGGGCTAGTCACCGATGACCCTCCAGAGTCAGGGCTAGTCACCGATGACCTTCCAGAGTCAGGGCTAGTCACCGATGACCTTCCAGGGCCAGGGCTAGCCACCGATGACCTTCCTGATTCAGGGCTAGTCACCGATGACCTTCCAGAGTCAGGGCTAGTCATTGATGACCCTCCAGAGTCGAGTCGGGTTCCAGATGACCCTCCAGAGTCAAGGCTAGTCACTGTTAACCCTCCAGAGTCAGGGCTAGTCACCGCTGATGCTCCAGAGTTAGGGCTAGTCACCGTTGACCTTTCAGAGTCAAGTCAAGTCACCTTTGACCTTTCAGGACTGAGTCAAGTCACCGGTGATCTTCAAGGACTGAGTCAAGTAACCATTGATCTTCATGAGCAAATGCAAGTCACCAATGATCTTCATGAGCAGTGTCAGGCCAGCACCGATCTTCTGGAGTCCAGTAGAGACACCATGGAATTACCAGAGTCTCGTCCTCCCGTTGATCCGGCCGCACGGAAGTGGTGGGCTTCTGATCCGCCCTGGGGGCTTTGTGCATCGACCACAGGCATGTGGTGGTCTTCTGCTCTGCCCTGGAGGGCTTCCGCTGTGACCACAAGGGTGTGGTGGTCTTCTGCTCCGCCCTGGGGGGCTTCATGTTGTTTTTTCCTTTGGTTTTTGTGTTAATGTCTGTCCCTGTTCCTTTCTGTCAGTCTGGCCCTCCGTCCCTCCCCCTGAGCCTCCACCTGTCCACCTCCCTCCTGGTCTCTGTTTTGTGTCTGTCTTGGAGCGTCTGGGAGCCGCTCCGTAGAAGGGGGGTACTGTCACAGTGTCTGGGTTGTGTTCCCTGGGGTTCCACTAGGTGTCCTCAGTTCCCACGGTGTTTACCATTCAAAAGGTGTTTTTTTTTTTTTTAACACAAAATTATTAAGAATTGTTTCCAACATGAAATAAATGTTTCTTTAGCACCAAATCAGCATATAAAAAAGATTTCTGAAGGATCAAGTGACACTGGAAACTGAGTAATGGCTGCTGGAAATAAGCTTTGCCATGACACGAATACACTAATACACATGAATACAATGTTAATACATTAAAATAATAAACAGCTGTTTGTTTTAACTGTAGTAATATTACACAATAATAATAATACAAATAAATGCAGCCTTGGTGAGAGTTCTTTCAAAAACAAAAAAATCCTACAATCCCACACATTTGAATGGTAGTGTACGTATTTTTAAATTTTAAAGTATTTATAAAAAAATATTTAAAACCACTGTATATCTTTGGAATGAAGGAAAGAAACATTATACTTTTTTTTTTCAAAAGCAGTGAGTATGTTGTATAGCCTTCTTTGGAATGCTTGCTTAATAGACAGCTACAGACATACATTCATTAACGTTGCTTCATTGCAGAGTACACAGTTTGTGTAGGGCACATAATAATCTTTTGTTCTATTCATATTACCATATGCAGATACATAAATATGAATATAAATGAAATATATATAATGTGTGTGTGTATATATATATATATATATATATATATATATGTATATATATGTATATATATAAAGGCTGAAACGATTTCTCGAGTAACTCGATTACAAAAAAGATCGAGGCAAATTCCTCTGCCTCAAAGGCTCTTTAAATTTATTTTAAATCTCACGTCAGGTTCTTTCGCAATGGTTTTTTAATGTGACACAACGCGTTTACGTCACCGACAAAGCGGAAGCAGACACTAGCGCTGCGTCCGAAATCGCATACTGCAAGGAGTCAGCAGTGTTTTGATTTGAGATCGTGGGCAAACGTAAAGAGAACGTCGTGGCGTGTGTCCATTGCAAGATAGAGCTGGCATACCACAACTAGGGCCGCCCTATGATTTCCGCGATGCAGAAAACGTGGAGGGAATCGTCGAATCCAGTCATAAAAACGGAATTTACAGTTTAACGCAGAATGGCACGGAATTTGCCAAATTTTGAATGAATTAATCAAAAATAGGTCATTGCAATTACATCAAATCACGATATGATATCTGTAAATATTAAGCCGTAACAGTCTATATGTAAATATGAATCCTGCATGTTCTGCGTGTCTCTGTTAATAAGCATCTGACCGTTTGATTTGATTAAAACTAGCATCACATACACAGAACTGTAAAGGTACGTCAACCCGTCAAAATAAAAGTCCGGTTAAAGACTGTTCAGCAGAATGTACTGTACATTAGCCTACAACAAAAAAAAAATCAAACATTATTTTTTTAAGGTTTAATCGCACAACATTTATTCCATGTTTTATTTTTAATAGTAAATCCCCTTTGTTTACCAAAAAGTTAAGTTAATTTTCAATAATTAAAAGATAAATTAAATGAATGTTTTATGTGTTTAATGTTTAATGTGCCACTCAAAAATGCTTTATTTAAAACCCCAACTGAATGGCACTTAAATGCACTTAATTCATCTGTTATTTTTATTGTCATTGTTTACAGTACAAGTACAGACAGAGAAACAATGGGTAATAATTAAATGTTTATTTTTGATGCATGCATTGCATTCTATGCATTTAAAAAATACAAATATTTTTTTTTCTAAAAAAGGAAACTTGTTCATTTTAAGACACCCAGGAGTCTTATTTTCTTAAAAAAACATTTTATCCGATTACTCAAATAATCGATGGAATTTTTGGTAGAATACTCGATTACTAAAATATTCGATAGCTACAGCCCTAATATATATATACACATAATTAGGCTATAAAAAATTCATTTTACGGTGATTACAGTAGGCTAATAAGCACACATGACGCGGCATTCTGCATGCGCGCCGCTCTCTCCTCATGTTTGCGGCTGACTGCAAATGATCCTAATGAACAACTATGTCCGGAAAAAAGACATAAGCAGCCTGGCGCAGAGAAAAGAACAAGCAAAAAAGCCCAAGATGAAGCTATTGCATCTCTTTCAGGTAGTTACATTCATAATCCTGTTAAACTTTTTTGGCTGTTGACGTTAATAATGTTTATTTACATTAATTCATGTTTTAATTATCATATAATGAGCTCATTGACAACTTAGCCTCCAGAGCAAGCAGGAGTGTGCCTTTGTAAATTTTGAAATGTGGAATGCTCCAGCAGATCAGTGTTGATTTTCGGAGTGTCTATTTACACTTAGTGCAAATAGGCCACATTGTTGGAAGAAGCTATTTACACCAACTCTGCCTACCAACGTGTGGTTGGGCTAGTCAACAAAACAGAAGACTATGAGCAAACGTCAGCTTCAGTGGAGTAGATGGTAAATTGAGTGTTGTTGTTTTGAAGTGATCAGCCTGAGGTCAAATCTGCCTTTTGCCTAACTTTCTTTTCTCCATTTTCAAATCTCGTATTTCATCAGAAAGGCATTTATTTTCAACTAAATGAAGGAAATAATAGAAAAGATTAAAATAAATAATTACATTTCTGTATTTATCTTCATTTTTTTTTTTCAGGCTTACAGACCAAAAAATTATTTCAAGTTAGTATTAATTGTTCTAATGCTTTGCTTTTCCATAAGAATGGCTTGTTTTGCAGTATTCGTAAGGTCGAAGCTGAGCAAACATCACATTTCCTTCTTATGAAGTGACCCTGAAGTATTGTGACATGGCCCTTTGTGTTTCTCAATATTCTCTGTCATCGGATTGTCATGTTTCTTCACATTTGAATGTCATATCTTAAGAATCCAGTTTTGGGCTGTTACTTCCTGACATGTTCAAACAAAGATTTAATTTTCTTTTGTGAAAGGAGAGTACCAACTCTCTCCTTGTACTGTAGTAGTTACTGTCATAGTTTCTGGATATCGTATCATCAAATACTAGGGATGCTCTGAAATAAAAATTATTGGTCAAAGCTGAAACCGAATAAAGTAAAACACTGGACTGAATACCAAACATGGTTTTTCTAGTATTTAGAAAGAAAAAAATAAATTACAAAACAACCATTTAAAAATATTTAACATTTTTAACATTCTAACAGACAATATAGCCTACTAACAAAGCACAATTGAACTTAACTTGACCCCTTCTTTAATCAGGCATGTATTTTTACTGTACAATTAAAAGCAGCCTTGCTGAGAAGAGACTTTGTTTAAAACATTAGAAAACATTACAGATCCTAATTTGAATGCTATGTGTGAGTGTTATAATAAATGTATTACAACAGAGCTGTTGTAATGATTAGTATCATTATTATAATGTTATAATGATACTTTTTATTGTATTTTACAGAACAGTAGTAAAATTACAATACTAACTTATTAATCTTGCTTCTTCTCAGCTTTTATTTTGGCGGAAACATTTGCATGCGATTTATCGCGCAGCCCTACACAAAGGTCCTGATTATATCACATCTTTGTGAGACTGAGTCAATGGTGATGACTGAGACTGAGGAAAAGGAGCTGGCAGCATCATCAGAAAAAAAGCGATATTAATAAGGAAAACAGGAAAAGGGAAGTCATTATTAAAGCTATCACGGGCCTTTATCTTAACGTGCTAACATGCAATTGTTTCCATAAGGAGCTATTTCCACTTAATTCAACCCTTAAAATCACATTTATTAGTGTAGCCTAATAAATGTTGGTTGATTCTGTAGTATTAAATAAATGTTAAAAATAACATCGCAATTCATGATTGATGTTTAAGCATTAGTAGAGAAATAAGTAGAGAAAGAGGTTGGTGTGTGTGCACTGAAAATATCATTTATAAAGTTATAAAAAATAATTCACCCTCCTCACAGCTATATAGACCAAAACCACTTTTTGTACCAGGTTGTAAGCACATTTTTTCCCCTGCTGTAAAGTTGGGCATTTTAACATGGGGAGTCTATGGGATTAAATCCCTTTGGGAGCCAGCCTCGAGCGGCCAGTCGATGAATTGCAGTTTTAGTCACTTCCATGTTGGTTTCACGAGAGCGAGCGGGAGGATGCCACTCGGTGTAGACACAATAGAACAAATCAAATGTACATGTTTGGACCTTCAAAAGCAAAGACGTCGCTGTGTGTTCAAAGGACACAAGTTATAGAAAACAGTCTCTAGAGAAGAAAAAAAACTAGAGGAAAAATCTGCTCACACATCCCAGCACCCCCCCTCCAACTACAACTCTGCCTGCTGTCTGAGAACATGCCACCCACCTTCACTCCCTCTCTCTCTCACTCTCTATCTCTCTCTCTCTCTCACTGCAGCTTTTCCTCTCAACATCAGAGGTGGGTAGAGTACCCAAAAACTGAACTCAAGTAAAAGTAAAAGTACTTCTAGAAATATTTACTCAAGTAAAAGTAAAAGTACTAGTCTTGAATAGTTACTTGAGTAAGAGTAAAAAAGTATCGGATAAAAAATCTACTCAAGTAGTTAGTTACTAGTTACTTTGGGTCATATATACTGAGCCTATTTTTATTTAGATATATAGATAAAATGTATGTAATGTATGCGTGCGTGTATAAATGTATATATTTCATCAGCCTTTACTCCCAATTTATGTAATTTATTATAAAACCCTGTATGTTTACTTAAGTAACAGATTTAGGTGTCATGCCATAACATATTTTTAATACGACTGACTTTATATTAAATGTGAATTTAACATTGAAAGTTAATGTGATATAAATATTGCTACTAATCTTTAATTGTTCAGAAAGAGAGCAAATAACATTTACATTATTAAAGATCATTTTCACTGACAGTCTAGATTTCAATCACTCTCAGAAACTCCCATTAAAATCACTGAAACTGTTAACACTGTGAAATCAATATCTTAATTAAAGATTCGTACACACACATCTGCACTTTGTTGTTCCTGCGAGAGAATTCGCCAGAAAGAGGTCTCCAGTCAGCGAGCGAGTGAAGGAAACACCGGTATTTTAGCGATGACTCATCTGAACGCCTCTGATTGGCCAATGCTTTAATAAGCTCAAAAGAATCATGTGTGATTGGTTATAATGCGCAGCGCTGTATAAACGCATCTATCTCTGGCTCAGCGCCAGCAAGCAATCGCAGATCTGAATTTAGCAGCTGGACTTGCTGAACGTACTCGCACCGGTGTGACTGTATTAAAATTAATAAAATCTTAATCGGCTATTTTTTGTCTTTTGGAAGCTGCATTCAACTTGACTCCCCTCTGTTATAAGCCACACACGTACAACAAACTAATGTCACAGTGGTATCGTGTACTGTAATCGAATGTAGCCCAAGTTATTACCTGTTAAACAGTAGACAGCACACGCGGTGTTCATCTAATAAGGATCTCCATCGCTAGCAAATAATAGCCTTTGCAGATTTGCTTTCAATTCAGTGCAGTTCCATCGCCCCGTTTTCAACGCTCTTTCTGTTCTTAAACGTTACAACTCTGAATGAACCACTTAAGATGCTCAGCGCGTGCGGCAGGGAACTGAACGACTCATTCAAACTGATTCATGAACCAGTTCACTCGTTTGCCAATTGGTTTGATCAAGCCTTTGAACAGAATTGACTCAAAAGAATGAATCATTCGCGAATGGGCATCGCTCATTGCCCAGAGAAAAGTAGACGGCGCGTTTGGAATAAACTGAAGCATTTATAACATTTATTGCATTAAGATAAAGTAACGAGAGGAGCGTCGCCCACAGTAACGAAGTAAAAGTACAGATTATTCCCCAAAAATTTACTCAAGTAAGAGTATAAAGTACCCATCTTTAAATATACTCCGAAAAGTATTAGTTACCCCAAAAAATTACTCAAGTAAATGTAACGAAGTAAATGTAACTCGTTACTACCCTCCTCTGCTCAACATTAACGTAGACTAACCATGTTCCCTACAAACCAATGTTCGGTATAGGTGACGTTTTAGCGCCGACTGCTGAATAAACAATTCCAGGTCATAGATAAACTATATATCTTTATCATTCTTATGTCTCCCTCTAGACAGAGACCCATCCGCTGTTTGTTTCAGTAAGATTTGAGAACGTTTGTTAGGTGCGCCCACTAGTCGCTGGCTTGCGGTGAATTGAAAAGTGTACGGAACATGTTTAGTCTACGTTACTTCCATTGTGGTTCAACTCTGAAGTCTGGCATTTTCTGTTTGTGCTTAAAGTTTGCAGGATGTGCCCTGACTTTCCTATTCCATTTACACACTTAAGGTGTGGTCACTTTAGCAAAATGTCAGGTGTCATTAGTTCGGCGATGTGTAGTGCATAGCTAACACAGAAATTAATTTCAAACCAAGCAGCTTTCTGATGGTTTAATCCGCAGAAAACTCTTAGGGTGTGGATTTCTGCAAATTTTGGGTGTAAAAAGATTGAACGGTCTATTGTCAATAGTGCTGTGATGTATAAAGCACAGCTCACACAGAAGTCCCTTTGAAACCAAGCAGCTTTCTATTACTCAACATGAATCCATGTGACCAACTTAAACACATTGTGATATTTGCTTTTGGAAATGTTCCAGTTTTGGTTGAAATTCCTGATTGTGTTATTCCCATGAAAATGGTCTAAGCGAGATCCGCATTTTTTTACCCTGTCCACTAGAGCTGTAATTTTTAAGGCCCGACAGGACCCGAGCCCGACAAGTAAATTTTGATTGACAGTTTTTTAAAAGCCCGAACCCGTTTACAGCCCGACATTATTCAAATGTGTGCACACACACAGTTCTTTTGCCTTTTGTCAAGAAAAAGTCATTTATACATGTTTTAACATAATTTATTCATAACTAACGTAGACTAGGCCACTTGAAAGTTGGAATAAAGAAATAACCTCTGTAACATCGTAACATCTCAGCACTCTAAATAGACATAGGCTCATTTAGCATTTAAATAGACCAACGCACCAATTAAACAAGTCTTTTTTTAACAAATTAAATTAAGATTAATTTTTAATTAAGATGGGTATTTGGCAATAACGAAATTAAGATAAAGGCTCCGCCGGATTTGCTTCACCACTAGCAGATGATATTTAATAAAAGAATAATGCCAAAATTAGCGTAAATACTCTGCCAACATTATGCATTTACAGAGGTGGGTAGTAACGAGTTACATTTACTTCGTTACATTTACTTGAGTAATTTTTTGGGGTAACGAATACTTTTCGGAGTATATTTAAAGATGGGTACTTTATACTCTTACTTGAGTAAATTTTTTGGGGAAAATCTGTACTTTTACTTCGTTACTGTTAGCGACGCTCCTCTCGTTACTTTATCTTAATGCAATAAACGTTATAATGCTTCAGTTTATTCCAAATGCGCCGTCTACTTTTCTCTGGGCAATGAGCGATGCCCATTCGCAAATGATTCATTCTTTTGAGTCAATTCTGTTCAAAGGCTTGATCAAACCAATTGGCAAACGAGTGAATTGGTTCATGAATCAGTTTGAATGAGTCGTTCAGTTCCCTGCCGCATGCGCTGAGCGTCTGAAGTGGTTCACTCGGAGTTGTAACGTTTAAGAACAGAAAGAGCGTTGAAAACGGGGCGATGGAACTGCACTGAATTGAAATCTGCAAAGGTTATTATTTGCTAGCGATGGAGATACTTATTAGATGAACACCGCGTGTGCTGTCTACTGTTTAACAGGTAATAACTTGGGCTACATTCGATTACAGTACACGATACCACTGTGACATTAGTTTGTTGTATGTGTGTGGCTTATAACAGAGGGGAGTCAAGTTGAATGCAGCTTCCAAAAGACAAAAAATAGCCGATTAAGATTTTATTAATTTTAATACAGTCACACTGGTGCAAGTACGTTCAGCGAGTCATATTATCAGCTGCTAAATTCAGATCTGTGATTGCTTGCTGGCGCTGAGCCAGAGATAGATGCGTTTATACAGCGCTGCGCATTATAACCAATCACACATGATTCTTTTGAGCTTATTAAAGCATTGGCCAATCAGAGGCGTTCAGATGAGTCATCGCCAAAATACCGGTGCTTCCTTCACTCGCTCGCTGACTGGAGACCTCTTTCTGGCGAATTCTCTCGTCAGAAACAACAAAGTGCAGATGTGTGTACAAATCTATAATTAAGATATTGATTTCACAGTGTTAACAGTTTCAGTGATTGAAATCTAGACTGTCAGTGAAAATTATCTTTAATAATGTAAATGTTATTTGCTCTCTTTCTGAACAATGAAAGATTAGTAGCAATATTTATATCACATTAACTTTCAATGTTAAATTCACATTTAATATAAAGTCAGTCGTATTAAAAATATGTTATGGCATGACACCTATATCTGTTACTTAAGTAAACAGACAGGGTTTTATAATAAATTACATAAATTGGAGTAAAGGCTGATGAAATATATACATTTAAACACGCACACATACATTACATACATTTTATCTATATATCTAAATAAAAATAGGCCCAGTACAGTATATATGACCCAAAGTAACTAGTAACTAACTACTTGAGTAGATTTTTTATCCGATACTCTTTTACTCTTACTCAAGTAACTATTCAAGACTAGTACTTTTACTTTTACTTGAGTAAATATTTCTAGAAGTACTTTTACTTTTACTTGAGTTCAGTTTTTGGGTACTCTACCCACCTCTGTGCATTTAAGACTCAATGAATATTTAGTTATCATTTGGAAAAACCTTTACTAACAGAGATTAGACTAAGCCTACATGTTTTTGTGGAGGAAAATGATTGAAACCACTGTAGATGGCTTCAGCGCGTTCCTGCGCTCACTGATGGTGCGTCATTATTCACTCATTATTCTCATATAAACATGGTCAAAACTTTTCCAACTTTTTTGCTGGTACAACCAAAACATAATCAGATTAATCACCAGAGGCAAGCCTCCGTAACACTTACTCAGCATCCATTTTCGCATCTTTTTCGCGCTAATCGAAGCACATCACATGACCGCTCGGTTACCTCGCAAACCTGAGCGCGAGCCTGGCCCGAGCCCGCGTAAGATAATATAAATTAAGCCCGAACCCGTCGGGTCCCATCGGGTCCCGTCGTGTTCGAGCAAAGATATTCAGCTCTGTCCACTTCTTCACTTCCTTTTCTTACCACCTTTGTCTCAATCATCTCATACTCTTTTGTTCACTGTCCTCCTTTTCCTATTGTTCTACATCATATTTTCCTGTCTTTTTTTCCTAATGTCTTTTTTCTTTGCTCGTTTCCTCATGTGACATGCCCAGCTCTCTCTCTCTTTCTCTCAGTTCCTCTTTCACTGGCCAAGACCCAGATGTCTGCTCTTCGAATTAGCGAAAATAGCAGCTGCATCTGGCAACTTTCTTTGCACTCACACATGAATTAAAATACTCTTTCCGAGACTCACTTGCACTCAGACAGAGATGCAGACAGTGGAGTCAGTTCCTCGATCCAGGGGGCCAGAACCGAGAGAGGGGGTCTCTTCAGTGTGTTGTGTCATAAGACGCTCATCAGGAAGCACCTGGCCTAGAAATATCCTTACAATCTTCTGCTTATTCACATCAGTTAATTTTTAGACTACGTGAAACTTCTCTAACGTCTCTAACTTGTTACACTCCCTCAGCTATAGTCAATAGTAGAAGCAAAAAGAAGTGGCTTATTTAAAGAAAAAGTGAAAGTGAGATAGCGGGAGAGTGGTGTGTATTATGCAGCTGTTTAGTATGCTATTCACATCGTAGCACTCCATTCAGGTCTGTCACACTGAAAAATGGCTTGGTGGCAGTTCCTTTAGCTCCTTACCCACCGCAATTAAGTAAATGGAACCAGGACTCGGTCAGTCCCCTCCCACACTGCATTGATTTTTTTTATTTATTATTATTCTCTTGCAAGGGAATGGACACAGTCAGCAAATGACATCAGTACATTTAGATGTTTTAAAAACAAAATATAATTATGCTTTGGAGAATGAGTTTGTGTCACCAGCAGCAATATAGTTAGAAGTGCCCTGGGTGTGTCTTTATGAAGGCCGGACTATGATAGAGAGGGCTGGATGGACAAGATCAACTGAATTTGAAGAAGATATGGAGAAACGAAGACTCCCAGAGCAAGGAATTAAAGTGATTTTAAACCAGTGATGCTGAAAAGTTCTTTGTAGCGTGCCTACAATATAAATACAATATCATGAGCATGCAGACATCAACACTGCAGTAGTAATTATGTACAGTTCTACTTGTACATGGTTTGATTTTGGGTAGGGAAACAACGGGTTCTGTAGATTTAAAAAGGTGTGTGCTGTATGGTGAGCATGATTTCGTTTAGTACAACTTGTTCCTGGATCAACATCCTTGTTGATCCTGGAACGACATTCCAATCAACCAATCAGAATTGAGATAAAACTACTCTCTTGTTAATCAGCTATCATTTCCCACTGATTTTAGGAATATATTATGGGTAAGGTTAGATTTAGGGGTAGGGACTGGGTTAAATTGATATTTTTGGAGAATAATGTTGATCCAGGATCATTAGAAGATGTTGGAACATGTCTTATTTGGCAAAATCACAGGGACTTGTGTGGTATGTCCAGTATCTGCTCTGCATGGAGTGACTGACAAGAGAAGCAGTTTTTTAGAATAGTTAGTCAAATTGGATTATTATTTTATTATTTATTTCTGGAGGAATGAAACCATGGCTAAAAATGTTATTTCTTTAAAAAAAAAAGAAAAAAAGAGAAATGCAAATTAACCAATAACAGAAGTAAAGTGCAGAAAATGCGTTTTTAAAAATTGTTAACCCAAAACTGTTCTTGATTTTGGGTAAGTAATCATAAAGAAATCAACAGGTTTATTGGATCATTTTGTTTTATTTTGCTGGAGAAAACAAATGAAATAGCTAATGGTGTTAATAAACAAAACAATATTTAAATGACAATGGGACAAAAAAAATTAATCAAAATAATATACAGAAGCTAACACACAAGAGGGAACAAGTGTTGCCACAGTAAAAGATACAGTTGCAGGATAATTAATGCTCACTCATTCTGCATCCTCAGTCACAGCAGTTTCAGTGTGCGAATGGCTGTTTTTGAGTGAGATTTCCTGTTCTTATTCTCACTGTCTCTCTGTTTGTTCGCTGCCATTGGGCATCCACACCAACACTGTTGCTGCACCCTCAGGCCTACAGGGGTTGCTATGTTTACAGCAGTTATCACTCAGCCTGTGCGATGTAAACACTGGGAGAGAAGAGTCTTTAACACTTATTTTTTTCATTCTCTTTTTTCCTTCTACCAGTGCACGTCATGTTATAAAAGAATCCTGATTTGTTGTTGACTTGAGGCTTTTTTATGTGAATGAGGGAATGGAAACTTCCAAATGTTCTCCAGTTGTCCTTTAACTTATTGTACGCTTACCTCCCCGTTAAAGTGAGCACATAGTGCCTTCTGCTGGTCACGGTGAAGTACTACACCCTCGGTATGTTTAAAAGCATTCGGACTGGGTGACTCATCAAATATAGTTTGGAGGTTCAGTGTAATGAAGCACCTCTTTATAGCTCACTCTTTGATCCTAGTTTTGTTTAGGGATCTTGGATTCTCCTTTGTGATAACACACATCATGCTTTCTTTCTTGTAGGTGTCTACATCTTGATTGCTGTCGGTGCTTTGATGATGTTTGTTGGATTCCTCGGTTGCTATGGAGCCATACAGGAATCCCAGTGTCTTCTCGGAACAGTGAGTAACAAATCCTGACCTCTCGGCAAACTCCTCGAATCACATGATGCCAAAAAATTACTGGAACGTATGCATTGACTGTAAACCACCCTGTAAAAAAGGAAAAAACGGTTCAAACAATATATCGATTATATTGGTTTATTTTGATTTAATTGAATCATTTTAGCTATTCACTGAACTTGTTAAGGTACCATGACTTGATTTTATATAATTATTTTTACACTACAGTTCAAAAGTTTGAGGTCAGTAAGATTTTTATTTTATTTTAAAATTTTTAAGCATTTAAATAACAAGAAATGTTTCTTGAGCTTATTGGTTGCTTATGTCACTGTTACTGCCATTGGCAATCCATACATATTGGTGTCCATTGTAAATTAAGGAACACTTTCATAGGTTAACTCATTAATAAGAACCTTATTAATAAATCGACTAAAAATGTAATAGTTTTTCATTTAGGTACTTCAACTTTATTGCATTTAGGGAAGACTAATTATAACATCTGTGCCCCTTGTATGCATCAGTTGTAAACTGGTGTGTAACACTATAAAAACTTCATAATCACCGGAAGAAGGAGGCGGGAACCGGCGGACATTTAAATACAACTTTAATAACAAAATAAACACAAAACAGCATGACAGCCCCTCGCGGACGACTGCCGTGCACAAACAAAACCAAAACACAAAATAAAGCCCAGACCTGGTCCTCTCTCGTCCTTCACTGTCGTCGCTCCTCTTTTTTTTATCCTTCCAATCTCCTCCGTGGGACTCGAGATCGGTGGGTGGAGCAGGTGTCGCTCATTTCCAAATCACTCCACAGGCCTGGCTCCGTTCCCACGGCTCTCAGCCCTGCCCCACTCGTCACACGGGGCATTTGATTTTAGTGAATATTTGTCAGTTACACACAAACACATATCAAAAGTATAACATTTAAATCTCTCTCTAAAGAATGAATCCACATTATTGTTAATTACGAATTCAGTGAAAGTTTCCTGACCATATACAGTACACAGCCCTTTTGTTTCTCTCCCACAGTTCTTTGCCTGTCTGGTCTTTCTGTTTGCCTGTGAGGTGGCTGCTGGAATCTGGGGATTCATGAACAAAGACAAGGTCAGTTTCTCTGACACACATGCATACACCGTATCAAGCTGACACATAAACTTCTGTTTACATATTTGTAATTATACTTTTTTTTTCCAGATCTCCGAAGAGATGATCAATTTCTATGACTCTGTGCATGCCCAAAGCGGTTCATTTATAAACAATGAGCAAAAGCAGGCTGCTCTTACTGTCTTGAAGGTCTTTCATGAGACTGTAAGTGGTCCTCACATTCACACTCAAACTCCTCTCAAACTAAATAATAGTCAAGATGGTAAAGACATATTTCTAATCACTGTCATCTCTGGATTTCAGCTTCACTGCTGTGGCAAAGGATCCATTTCATCAGCTGCTGATATGTGGTTCACAGACAGCTGTCCTAAAGACTTGACAATTCCTCAAGTAAGAAGTCTCCCCTCAGTAAACCCTCATATTGAAGAATTCTCATCCAAATCATTCCACATAGCATGACAAAAACCTGTTTGTCCATATTTCAGGGCTGTCACTCCAAGATCAGAGAGCTTTTCTCTGAGAAGCTCTATTTGATTGGCATTGCTGCTTTGGTTGTTGCTGTTATCATGGTGAGTGAGTCCGAGTGTGTTTGTATAGGGACCTGTGTGTTAAGTTATATTCTACTAGCGTCTGATGTTGCTTGTATCACATTTTACCCTTATTTTACTCCTTTTTTTCTTTCTTTCAGATCTTCGAGATGATCTTCAGCATGGTGCTTTGCTGTGGCATCAGGAACAGCCCTGTTTACTGAAACAGAGGGGCAAGAAAATACCTTTAAAACATTAGCCAAAAAAAAATACTGTTTTATATCTACCATCTCCTATTTTGTTTTGTATCTACCATTGTTTCGAAATGTAGTCAACCTATCCAGTTCCTGAAGTCTCAGAATAATTTGTGTGCATTTTTGTTCAAATGTTGCCATTGAACCACCAACAGCTAGTCTGCTATTGTTCATGCTGTAGTTGGTAAAGACCAGTTGAGATCTGTAGACTTGCACACACACACACACACACACACACACACACACAGAGAGAGAGAGAGAGATAGGGAGTACATTATCACATGAAGAATGGATACATTTTTTTTGCTTGTAGTTTTTTTGTGTTAACTGTTTAGTTCTGCTATTGCTATTGGTTAATGTCATTCTTTTCATATGTAAATGTATAAACTGTATATATTTGCAGCCCTGTATGACTCTTAAGCATGAATCTGATATTGAACGCTCGTGTCCATCTTCCTCTCTGAGACTGCTGTTTGTATGTTCAGGTTTCTTCCTGAGAAACCACTAAATAAACAGTGTTAGCTAGGTGAGAGAGAAAGTCAGAATACAGTGCTTATTGGAAGTGAGAGTAAAAGGATTGAGAATGTTAGGGACCCAGGTATACTTCGTTTTTCATGTGCACAGTGGAACGCGTAAACCATTCAAAAATACAATAAATATATATATTCCCTCTCTTTCAAAAACATCAACATTCTGGGTTACAGTGAAGTAATGAGGCCGATTCGTAAACATTAAAATACTCACTGTTTAACATAACACTGTTTAGCCTTTTCTTTATAACTTTACAACTTAAAATTAGTATAATTAAAACTTATTACTTAAAACAACTTCACAGCTCAAAGCATATGCCAGCTTTAACAGATGCATTAATGTAAGTGCTTTTATAAAATGACACATTTCTGCCTTTTAATTCTCCAGAAATGTACATAATTCACTTTGATTGGGACAATTTAAGTGTCCCACCGTTGCATTGGTTTCTGCATTTTTCAACTGTCAAAATTAGTTTTTGTGGCAGCATTACGCCATAAATGTTAACTGAACTTAACCTGTGAATTGTATTGAACCTGGAATATAACTTTAATGGCAGAAAGGGCACTGATCTATGATCATTGTGTTTCTTATATATGAGATCACATGGACGAGAGAGCTGATCCTAGATCAGCATTCTTGCAGTGGAAAGCCAAATGCTTAGAATAGTACAATCTACACTCTCTTTCTCAATACTGTAATGTATTTTCTTACATAGCCATCATTTAAGGAGCTGGACCACATGAACATTCACTGCCCCAGTCACTGAAGTTCTGCCCCTCTTTACAATCATCCAAGCTAGAGAGGATTCATGCATACCTACTAGCCTTATAAATGAAACACCCTATCCCTTAATCACTTAGCAAATCAGACTGATTCTCAATGGAACCGCCTATGTCATAGCTGTGATGTGTTATATTATATCGCTTAACTGCAAAATCCAAGGAGTGGTGCTTATGTACGTGTGATATCTGTTGACAGCGAGTTCAGAAGGACAGGCTTGATTGGACTCTACTGCCACCGATGTAGTTGCTGTAATACCTTGTCTCCTTCAATAGGTGGCATACAAATACTATTCACTTTGAAAACTGGTGACTGCACCCTTACTATGCCCGTGTACATGTCTGTATATTGCACTTATTCTTCTAGACCACATACGAAGCGCCCTCATCCCTGATGCATCAGATTCGTGGTTTACTACATGCATTATGCAACCCTGTCTTGTTAGCAGATATTGCCTATGCTGATATGCTTAAAAATGTGTCTTGTAATATGTACAGCTATATAATATACTAATGACCATGTGAAGACAATGTATGCCTTTAATTGTGGTATTGTTTTTTTCTGGTACTTTTCAACAAAAAAAAACAATGCAATGATTTCATTTGAAGCATGTACGAATTTTCAGGGTCCTGAAAAGACAAGCATGATCTTATTAAATATTATGAAGGCGAAACAATTGTTTATGAAATGAGCCGTTGTTGTTACAAAACATCAGGGTATTTGAATACTATCAGTTATAACTGTTGTGTTGAAAGGATCTCATACTTATCTGATACCCAAATAGACAATTGTAACTCAAGCTCTCTTTACCCTGACACACCAACGTCTTGTTTTGTTGCCCAAATATTTAGGGATTAAATGTATTTCACAAATAACATCTCTTAATTTTGTTCTTTTGTCTACATTATTCCCTTGTTGGTTAAAAGAGATATAAAAGTTCACTTCTAAAAATAGGAATGTTGTCATCAAATATAACTGATCCTCGTCATACCCTTTTTAAATAATGGAATTTACATTTCTTTGTATAAAGAATTCAGAATCTGTTTCCATCATAAATCATGTTTTGTGCATCAGCACATTCTTCTGCTGTCAGTCATAAATTCTATTGTAAGAAAAAAAAAGTCTATATTTATTTTGGTATTTTATTTCTTTATTTTTACATTCTCATTTGTGTCTTTTAAAAAAATACTTCTTAAGATAGATAAAACTACAAAAACATTTGTCACTTTCATTGTTGTGGGATATAGTGAGCACACTGGTGAGTTGCTGGGCTGCTGCATTGGGTGTGTCTTCTGGGCCTTCCTTTGTTTGAAACGAAAGGAATTTGGCCACTCATTTCCAGCAGTCCCACTGACTTTAAACTTTATCCACTATAAAGCCATCAGCTAAAATAATGCATTCTTCACAGTATGAGTCAGTGATCTTCTTGTTGTTAAAATATACGCAGAAAATATTCACATTAAACCAACTCAACTGAAAACCCCCTCAAACCTCATTCAGCCTGTTGACTAAACAGTTTGCCCATCCTCTTTCTTCGAAGTGGGATTTTTAGAACCCTTCATTTTCCCTCATATCTTTTTTTTTTTTTTTTTTTTTTTTTTTTTTAGGATTAACTGAAGTTCTTGGGAGGAAAGATGATGTAATGTCAGTATTTGGGTGGGTAACAGACATTTTTAAGTTACTCCTCTTTAAACAGAATAGTTTAAGACAAGAGTAGAAAGAGAGACGAGCTAGCAAGAGGGTCTTATAAAGGGATGTTGTGAGGCCTTGTTCTCGAAAAACAACAAAAGAAGAAACAATGAAACAGAGGTCTTCCACATTAGTGGTGAGTTATTCTTTTTGTCATGTTTTTCAGCTGCTTAATTTCTGTATTCAAAAAATATATTGATTTATTTAGATTCCTTACAAAAAATTATGTATCTCATGGTAATGCCATGTACTTTTGTATAAGTAACTTATTTTTGAAAAAGCTTTCATGCTATTATGAAAAAAACATTTTTAAAGCATTTACATTATATATATATATATATATATATATATATATATATATATATATATATATATATATATATATATATATAATACATCTATATATAGAGAGAGAAAGAAATAGGGAATTCAACTTTGCATATTACAAAAAACTACCATAGTAGCATACCATACTTTTAAAGATGCCATGGTCCTGAAGTTTTCCCAGAGAGAAGCATAATGTCCCACATAAAATATTTACAATTACAACACCAAGGTAATACCATGAAACTTTGATATATACCATTTAGCATATTCAAACATCATTCACTCAGAGAAATGGTATGATGTAAAAAGAAAAAATAAGAAAACATGGTAATACCATGATACTTTTAGGTGAGGGGGGTGACAAAGCAAAAAGTAGAGTAGACCCAATCTGCACAGCAGAGCTCATATAACCACTGTAACTCTAAACTGGGGCTGATAAACGCATATCTCAGTGCTGAGAGCATAAGTGAATGAGAGGCCCCGCCCCTGCTACACAATCTCTGTATCTCTTGACGACAGGACAGGAGCGCAGTCAGCGCACAGCTGCCTACGTAGAGCTGGGATCAAGTGCACGCGACGCTGCACGTTTGACCTGCGCTCCGGGCAAATTACTTTCAGTTGGTATTGGGATTTTTTTCAGAAGAGCATTAGAGGGGGGATCGGAATACGAATCTCGGATAATCTTTTTCGACGCGCAGAAAAAAAAGTTTGGATTGTGTAATTATTGGAGCAAGTTTACAGACTTCATAATGAGTGCTGTTGTGGCCACTGAGGGCCTGTTCTGTTCCGCCCTACAGCCCAGCACCTCGGTCACCACATATGCGATCCCGACCGATGACCATCCCAGGAGGGATCAGCTATCTAAAGCCAGACGCGTCCAGCAGCAGGTCCAGCAGCGCATGGCGGAGAAATCCTCACCCTCATCCCGACTCAACGCCTCCACAGGTGAGCAGAAGCTGCTGGTGATCCGTTAACCGGGATCCCGTGCTCTTTAAACTCTGACGCCATGCAGGCGACACTCTTCTAGAATGTGCAAATACGTTTTTAGTAAACTTTTTAAACTTTAACTAAATTACAATGCACAATTTGACACATAGGCCTATTTAGGTTACATAGTAAATTAGAATATACTGTACATAAAATTGTAAAGTTAAAAGATTTTTCCCCCATTCCCCTTAAATGGTTATAAATAGGAAATCGTTTAAATAAACAAAACAAATAATTTTTTATAGACAGAGTAAATAAATGTATTTTTTTGTTGTTGACTTAATTTAAAAAAATTTTTTTTGTGTTTTCAAATATTAAATTTGCCCCAATTCTTTTCTTTTCTTTTCTTTTTTTTTTTTTTAATAGAAACAGGAAGCCAAATTTTCATAGAAATAAGAGGCAAGGCTTATCAAACCTATAAGAAATTTATACATTTAAGCAGAACATTCCTACAGTAGTGGAGATAGTGAACACAATAGCTCTACGTGGACTCTGGGTAACACTGACAGGATTTGTTTTGCATCAGAATGCAAATATCTGTTTGGTCTTCATGTTTTGGATACAGTCATTGCAATTACAGGCGCACACTGGTTTTCCAGTATGCTTGTTGTTGCTTTGTTAATAAGAGAGAAAAAGTCTTTTGTGCCTGTGTTCAAGTGGTCGTTTCATTCGTTTTGTTTTGCATTTGGATGGATTCGGCTGCTGGGAACCCCCTGAAACAGGAAACTGTAATTTGGAACAACTGATATCCTGACACTTTCCTGAAAACTGGACAATCATGTTGGCCCTCATAAGAATGAAGTTAAATGTCTAAACATTACATAAGCTCGTATGAATGGAAAACTGGCCCATTGCTCTATAATAAAAGCTTGACCAGATATATAGATGTTTTCAAATGCAAATGTGTAAAATGAATCACTCAGCACATGCGTTTTAGAGATGTAAGCCATTGTGAGCAGTGTGTGTGTGGATGTTTGTGGAGAAGGAGGAGTGTATAACCCATGGGAAAGGTATCACTTTCTTCTCTGGCAGGTAGAAGAAACACCTCATCCCCACTGCCCCACTGTATAAATACAGCTTTCTCTTGTCAAGAAGGTGTCTGAAATACAGCTTTACTAGTGCTTGACCAAAGCACTTAAGTCAAACATTATATTAAAAATCATTAACAGGAATAGGAACCTGAGAAACTTAGCTAGTAGTATCGTATAGTAGGCTACATCTATACAGATCTCATTAAAAGTTAGCAAAGTCCATTTCTTTTTTAATATTTCAGTAAAGTTTTGATTCCAAATCAAAGTCTGATTAATATGTATAGGAACAATTATCCCGGTAGCACTTGAAAAATCTGGCAGGAACTCTAGCTTTCGGGATGTCTGGTAGAGAGAGGAATGTTACCACTGACCCTATTGTTGACCTTAATCACATAAGTGACTTGGAGAACTGCATCTGGACTATGTTAGTGCTCCAGTTTGGACATGACCTTTAAAAAAGAAGAATGACCCAGCTGTTTATATATAATGTGAAAAAAATAAATAAATCTGCGAAAACCTTCTTGGAACCATTATTATTATATGATTTTATTTTGTATTTTTTATTCAACTACAACTTTCTATAGAAAATATACAGAAGAATAAGTCATTATATGTGACCCTGGACCACAAAACCAGTCTTAAGTCGCTTGGGTTTATTTGCAGCAATAGCCAAAAAAAAAAAAAATAATTAGTATGGGTCAAAATCAGAATCAGAAAGAAAGAGCTTTATTGCCAAGTATGCTTGCGCATACAAGGAATTTGTTTTAGTGACATAAGCTTCCAGTAAACAAATCTTAGATTTTATGCCAAAAATCCTTAGGATGTTAAGTAAAAATCATGCTCCATGAAGATATTTTGTAAGTTTCCTTCCTAAATATATCAAAACTTATTTTTTGATTAGTAATAAATCATTTAGACAACTTCAAAGGCGTTTTGATTTTCGGTATTTTTTTTTTTTTTTTTTTTTTTTTTGCACCATTCCAGATTTTCAATTAGTTGTACCTCATCAAA
Organism: Carassius carassius; assembly: GCF_963082965.1. Taxonomy (NCBI): domain Eukaryota; kingdom Metazoa; phylum Chordata; class Actinopteri; order Cypriniformes; family Cyprinidae; genus Carassius; species Carassius carassius. The sequence goes on along the minus strand of NC_081756.1, from coordinate 19,858,452 downwards.
ATGTTGTCCGATCCTAATAAACTATACATCAATGGAAAGCTTATGTATTCAGCTTTCAGATGATGTATACATCTCAGTTTAGAAAAATGTACACTTAAGAACGGTTTTGTGGACCAAATATATGATTATATAGTTTAGTCATAGTATAGTAGCAAGTTTTGCATGCAAAACGAACACATTTAATTTCGTGATTATTTATTTATTTATTTATTTTTATTTGTTTGTATTATTTTTATTTTTTAGTCAGCTCACACATGAGCTCAGTTTGACCTTGTCTGTGACACATTTCTTGGTCACACACACATCCATGTCCTTTGCCGAAGAGTTTCCTGCCATTTGATTCAAAGTGTTTTATCAGTAGGACAGTTCTATTTATGGTTACATAACTTCAGAAAAGAATAACCCTGATAAAGCAGTTGTCTTGCTTTGAAGGTCCATTCAGTCGCATGTAACAGCCAACTGCTGCTTTGCAGTTATTCTAAAAATATGGTGCATAGTACATGCTATTTAATTGTCATCAAGATTTATGCTCTGTTTCTCAGATTTTGTAACCAATTTCCCCCGGAATGTAGGGATTGCATGGGTTTGAATCATCCTGAGACTCACTCTGTTAATTTATTGAGCATGTGAAATAAGAAGCTCACATCTCTCTATCAATACCAGCAGCAACAAATTTTTAATGTTGTTATTGTACCGATTTGTAATGGAACATTTTAGATGGACCAGCCACATGACTCATGTGGTCATGGACAGATGCTTTTTGTAATTGTTTTTTTTTAATGTATTAATTTTTCATTTGTACATGTTTTGTAGAAAACATATCTAAAATAAATCTATATTTTAATAATATATGTATTTAAAATCATCACCATCATTGTAGTTTCTGTCAATACAGCCTGTCTATAACAGTTATATGATGTTTTTTTAATTAATTCATTAAGTTGTTGGTATGTACTGTACTGAACTCACTGAAAAACAGGAGCTAAGCAAAAACAGACATACCAAGGCAAAACAAAACAGATGTTTCAATTTAAAAGTAATCTTTCCCTAAACAGTCCTCCGCCCCAGTCTTAAGGACTTTAGCATTTAATAAACTTCTGTATCTGATGGCTTCCAGGGAACATTTTCATTAAATTATCCAGTGCGTTGTGATTGGCCGAATGCCTCAAGTGTGTGACGGATGTTATGCCCCTTACCATACTGTGATGTGTGTCCTGGTGCGATGAGACAAAACCAATAAAACCCATTACAAACGAGGCATTTGTTGCATCCAGTGGAGACATAATTACTGATTATAATGACTTATACTGCCTTTTTACATATTGCGTTGCATATCGTGCTGCAAAAACATAAAACCATATATGCATTTGTGATCAGAGAAATGACAAACAACAAGCGCTTCTCTACACTGCTCAAAACTGGCGTTTGAATCATCATTGACAAATTCTTAAAATATGAAAAACGTACTTACAGACTGTGTGTCAGAAGAACCAGACTGTCCTTGCAAAGTTGGAACTGCCCCACTTTATAGAAACAGACACCGGCATCGGCGCAAAATGCGCTGAACACATCTGAATATTTGGGTTGAACTGTTCTGGAACAGTGTTGTAAATTCAACTTAACCACTGATTTTTAGTTGTGTCCTCTTTTGGAAGGCCAAAGAAAGTATTTTCGCTTTCATAACGAAACACAGCATCTCCATGAAATGGCGCCAGCGGCAACAGCTAGAATTAATAGTTACGCCTTCTTTCTTTGCATGAACATTTGGGATGCATTATGCAAATCTTCCCACATAGTAATGTAGAGATTTGGGGGTGTGTTAGAACAAGCCATTTTAGGTAGGAGTAATTGACTCCTAACTTTTATAAAGAATATCTCTTTGGGTTTGAGACTTTAGTCTTTGCAACTTTATAGATTTTCTTCATGCACCAAGAGCTTGAAACACTCCACAGAAAAAGGAAAAATTTAAATCGCATCATATGACCCCATTAAGACAATTTGAGGATGAGGGTGTGATAATGAAGCCAATGAAGAATTCTGAAACATGTTCAAAGGAGTGTGGAAATGCATATTGCATTATCATATCATTTTCAACATTATTTATTGCCAAAGTGATAGCTCTTCTTAGGGAGCGCATGTAATTAACCATTCATAATGTTTTTATTAGGTTGCAGAAACTAATAAAATATTAAGATAGATGGTTAACTCTCAAACCCAATGAGTTCAGTATTTTTCTTTTATTTCTTCAGATAAACATTCTTAAGATGTGCCAATTGAGCAATTTCACATTTATGTGGAGCTCTAGCTGATATGTATCTCTCCTCTGAGAGGAGCAATTTGAGGGTCTTATGTCACTGTTGATCAATGTAATACTTTGAAAGAAATCCCATCAAAATGAAAGCCACCTGCTGGGAGAATTTTCCCTGAGTTGTTCTTGCTTCTCTGAAAATAATCAGTTATCGAAATAGTGAAATGGCAAAAGTTAAATATAAAATGTGTCATCTACTTAGTCACATCACTTGTATCACTTTTTTTCTTAGTTTTTTGGTCCATACAATAAAACTCAGTAGGGTACGATGTTATATTGAACCTCCAATTTTCATTGTGTGGACTAAAACAGTTGAGACTATTTAACACATTAGAAAAGGGACACATATTCACTATTAATTATGAGTTTTTCCCTTAATAAACTCAATGAAAGTAATAGTAAGGCAGTTGTTAAGTTTAGGTGTAGAGTCGGATTAAGGAATCTAAAATATGGTCATGCAGAATAAGGCATTAATGTGTGCTTTATAAGCAGAGATTGGCACAAATACATTAAAAATATTTTATTACAAATTACAATGCTTGTAATAATCAAATGTATTTAATTAAAAAACAGGTGTGAGAAATGTATTAAATAAAATGCAAAGTAATTTGTAATTTTGTGTGTAATTTTATGTTAGGCTGCTGTCACTTTAAGACGCACACATGGATCCAATATATCAATCCATATTTCTTCTGATTTTCTTTTTAAACATTTTATGTAATCGTCCTCTTTTTCAGAATTTGACAGCCACTCGTCCACTGTAAAATACCAAACCAAAACCCCTGGATTCAGTTCCAAGTCTGTTATCCACCATGGCAACAGAACAATGGCGGTAGGTGTATCCACATTCACTACAATTCCTATTGCATAATTTATTTGAAGCCAGTGGGAACTGAGCTTGTTTTAGTAAAGCATTACGCTTTAACAATAGACCCTGCAATAACATTTGCGTATAATTTCAAGGTCCCATTTTAAAAGCTCAGACAGAAATTGAATTGTTTGCAGAAAGGAATCACATTATTAATTTCAATCGATTGATGTTAGCTACAGAGTTACATTCTATAATTGTATGTTATTTTGCACTAATAGCACTATTAAAATCAGGTCAGACCAGCCATCCATGAATAGTTATTTGATGTATTGATTGCAAAGTCCACAATCCCTTGACAATGACACTCTGTGTGGCTGCACCCTGCAAACACAATGATGCGGTATTTTGCGTTCTCCTGTGGGAGCTGTGTTTAGAAAGTGAAGTGGAGTACTAGCAAGCTGCGGAATTGAGCTCAGAGCCCAATGTGCATCTGAAACATTCCTAACCCAAAACCTCATGAGCCAAATGGTGAGCCGCAGGCCACATTATGCCTTCTGTGTGATAGTAGTGAGCCTCCAAGAGCAGTTAGCATGTGCCTAATCAATGCATAATTATGATATTCATATGAATCCCTTTTATTTAGACACCTCGACAGTCTCAGTACGCAGGAGAATTTTCCTCTCGCTCTGCAGTGGAAATGGGCACTCAGCAAAGAATCAGTCATGGTGTGCCTGTGCCCGCCGTAGTGGGCCGTGCGTACATGCACCATGATGACACACATCTGAGTGGCTCTAACAACAAGATGCAAACATCGGATTCAAGAACAATGAGTCGGACTGAGCAGGAGGCAGCAGTAATGGCCGGGCTCACGTTGCAACGGCAGTCATCTCCTGTGGGGAACTGGATGGCGTCCTATGGCCAGAGCACTTTACCCAACGTGATGCAAAGTCAGCGCACCCTCAGTGGGACCTTGGCACGAGAGGGTTTCAACGCAGGATGGAGGGAGGCAGAGTTGGCTAATCAATATACATTTAAAGGCCCTTCCCACCGAACCATCAGCCGCATAAATAATCGTCAGGTGCCGCAGCAGCAGCAGCAGCAGCAGCAGCAAAGGCAGAGCAGCAGCTCAGTGCAGTGCCAGCAGATGTCCACTGGGGGCACCAGTATGAAGGCTGCTGGGCATTACCAGGGCACCATGAAGAGAGCGGGGTCTGTGCATAGTATTAAGAGTGTCGGTGGTGGTGTGGATGTTTATGACGGATTGGCCGATGGAACCGCAGAAGCTCTTGGCGGGTAATGTAAAATTATCTTTTTATCGATCAGTTCTTTGCCAAAGTCATTTGATATTGATTCCATTTGATCTTGTTCTCATGACATACAAACGAAATTCAAGCCTGTAGGGATTGAAAATAGAAGCATTCATACAATGCACTGTCCATGATGTAAACTTTTGCTTTAAACATTTGATGATGCATCATGAATTATTAGCAAATCTTAAACACATACTCAACCTTCAAAAGTACGGGGTTGGTAAGGTATGTTTTTTAAAATAAATGTCTTTTGCTCACCAAGGCTGCATTTATTTGATAAAAAACTAAAACCAGTAATATTGTAGAATATTATTATAGTTTTCTGTTTTAACTATATTAAAATGTAGTTAATATTTTGCCTCAGCATCATTATTCCAGTCCGCAGTGTCACATGATTCTACAGAAATGACTCTAATATGCTGATTTGCTGCTCAGAAACATTATTATTAAGGTTGTGAAACAGTTGTGGTGCTTAATAGTTTTTGTGGAACCTGTGAAACATTTTGTTCAGGATTCTCTGATGATTAGAAGGATAAAAAAGAACAGCATTTATTTGAAGTAGAAATATGTAACGATCAAGAAGTCTTTACTGTCAATCAATATAAAATATCCTTGCTGGGTAAAATGATTAATTTCTTTAAAAAAAATCTTACATTGACTTTCCCTAAACTTTTGTTGGGTAATCGTATTAAATTTTGCTCACAAATTAAATATCATTTTATTTAACAAAAACATATTCACGTGTAATCTATTTCAAGTATATTATATTTTTTGAATTTATTTTGTAACACTTTCCATTTTGTTTGTGTGAATGAACAGAATCCATAACCTGGACATGACTACAGCAGTCAGTTACCTCTCTTCCACTGATGTTGCTATGCAGATGTTAGGAGCAGCCTACATACAGCATCAGTGTTACCACAGCAATGAAGCCAAGACCATGGTACAAATATACAATTATATATTAATTAGATCAGAAATATGTGACCCTGGACCATAAAACCAGTCATAAGGGTCTTTTTCTTTTAATTGAGATCTACACATCATCTGAAAGCTGAATAAATAAGCTTTCCGTTGATGTATGGTTTGTTAGGATTGGACAATATTTGATCGATATATACCTGTAACTATTTGAAAATTTGGAATCTGAGGGTGTAAAAATATAAATATTGAGAAAATCCCCTTTAAAGTTGTCCAAATTCAAATTCTTAGCAATGCATGTTACTTATCAAAATTAAGTTTTAATGTATTAAAAGTAAGTGAGTGAGTGAGTGACATGACATTCGGCTAAGTATGGTGACCCATACTCAGAATTCGTGCTCTGCATTTAACCCATCCGAAGTGCACACACACAGAGCAGTGAACACACACACACACACACTGTGAGCACACACCCTGAGCAGTGGGCAGCCATTTATGCTGCGGCGCCCGGGGAGCAGTTGGGGGTTCGATGCCTTGCTCAAGGGCACCTAAGTCGTGGTATTGAGGGTGGAGAGAGAACTGTACATGCACTCCCCCCACCCACAATTCCTGCCAGCCCGGTACTCGAACTCACAACCTTTCGATTGGGAGTCCGACTCTCTAACCATTCGGCCACGACTTCCCCTAAGTAAGAAATTTACCAAATATCTTCATGGAACATGATCTTTACTTAATATCCTAATGATTTTTGCCATAAAAGAAAAATCAATAAATGTGACCCATACAATGTATTTTTGGCTATTGCTACAAATATACCCCAGTGACTTAAGACTGGTTTTGTGCTCCAGGGTCACACATACATTTGAAACAAAGGACACTATGGAAATAACACATACTGTATTATGACAGAAGTAAGGAAATGAGAATAGAGATCCAATTTTCCCTTTATATTTCACACTAGTCAGGGAACCTCATGCATTTATTAATGTCCTTGTGAAAGATATCCAATAATGTTATGATTTTCCCAAAATAACCACTAATATTAGATTTTTTTTTTTTAACTTCAAAACATTTCACATTTCAGATGAAATCAACAACGAGATGAGATCATATTATTTAATGTTGTGATTGATTACAGTGTCATTTTTCTTCGATTACCTTGATTTCCATCCTGGGCAGACAGCAATTTTTGCTTTAGTATATAGCAGCTTTCAGTCCAGGGCAGCAACAGAGCTCTGTTTGGACAGGATTGGAGGGCGCACACACAGGATGTGTTCTTCCTTTCAAAAACAGCTAGATGAAATGCATCCAGCAGGAACAGAATGCCGGGCCTAGTGACGTGTTTTAAAAAGTTGAACTCTCATGAACTTGACACTTTGTCTTAAAATCTCAAAGCTCATCAGGCAGCAGCAACCAAAGACTGATGCATAAGTACAATAACCAACTGTGCAAAAAAATAGTGCAGGGGTTGGCTGATTTATCTGTTGAGAGGTCATTTAGACAAAATGATCAAAATTCCTTTTAAAGTGTATAAATATAAACCGTTCAAGGGAAGGAATTAAGTCAAATAGACAACTCTACAATATAAAGCAAATCATGTGAAGTTTGTTTAAAAAAAAATGTAGTTGTCGGCACAATATATATTTGCATAATTAATGGAGCATGGTAAAGCTCAAGACTAAGCTGCTTTTTCTTGTTTATTGTTCTATGTTATACTCAAGCCAGATGGAGAGAATACCTTCACCCTGTCCTTAAACTTTATCCTGGACCTCAGGGGGCAGAACATTCCGCCTGAGAGCACATAATGCCAAAACACAGACAGATGTCTGAGCAGGTTGCCATGTTGGGCTGAAAAAGTGTTCATGAGATTAATGAGAGATTTAAGAGATTTTTGTCTATGAAGTGTGAAACACAAAAATGGGATTTAGAGACATGGGATCACTTAGGAGTCAGGATATTTCTCACAGAGCTTAACTAGATGTTTTTCTTAATGCACAGGTGCGCAGTTTGAAGGGCATCTCAGCATTAGTACAGCTGTTTAGCAGTGAGAACCAAGAGGTTCAGCGCTATGCGACAGGTGCTACACGAAACCTCATCTACGAGAATATGGACAACAAGACCGCACTTATTGACGCTGGTGGAATTAGCAAACTAATTGGGGCTTTAAAAGAACCTGATGATGAACTACGCAAAAACATCACAGGTATGTTTGAGTGAGTTTTGTTTTTCAGAGCAAGGCGAATTTTGGACTGTGAAAATTCAAAGTGAAAATACAAAGTGGCACGCATGTTTTAGCTAGAAGTCAAGTATATACAGTGGTGTGAAAAAGTGTTGGCCCCCTTCCTGATTTCTTTTTTTTTTTTTTGCATGTTTGTCACACTTTAATGTTTCAGATCAAACAAATTTCAATATTAGTAAAAGATTACACAAGTGAATACATCATGCAGTTTTTAAATGAAGGTTTTTATTATTAAGGGAAAACTAAATCCAAAACTACATGGCCCTGTGTGAAAAAGTGTTTGCTCCCTAAACCTAATAATTGGTTGGGCCACCCTTACCATAAACAAGTGCAATTAAGCGTTTGTGATAACTTGTAATGAATCTGTTACAGCGCTGTGGAGGAATTTTGGTCCACACATCTAGGCAGAATTGTTGTAATTCAGCTACATTGGAGGGTTTTCAAGCATGAACCGCCTTTTTAAGGACATGCCACAGCATCTCAATAGGATCCAGGTCAGGACTTTGACTAGGCCACTCCAAAGACTTCATTGAGTTTTTCTTCAGCCATTCAGAGGTGGACTTGCTGGTGTGTTTTGGATCATTGTCCTGCTGCAGAACCCAAGTTCGCTTCAGCTTGAGGTCATGAACAGATGGCTGGACTGGATTTTTTGGTAAACAGCAGAATTCATGGTTCCAATTATCACAGCAAGTGATAAGTATCTTTCTTATGATGGAGTCATGAACACTGACCTTAACTGAGGCAAGTGAGGCCTGCAGGTCTTTGGATGTTGTTGTGGGGTCTTTTGTGTCCTCTTGGATGAGTCATCGCTGTGCTCTTGGGGTCATTTTGGTCAACCGGACACTCCTGGGAAGGTTCTCCACTCTTCCATGTTTTTGCCATTTGTGAATAATGGCTCTCACTGTGGTTCAAAGCTTTAGAAATGTTTTTTTCCAGACTGATAGATCCCAATTACTTTCTTTCTCATTTGTTTCTGAATTTCTTTGGAGCTCTGCATGATGTCTAGCTTTTGAGGATCTTTTGATCTACTTCACTTTGTCAGGCAGGTCCTATTTAAGAGATTTCTTGGTTGCGAACAAGTGTTGCAGTAATCGGGCCCCTGAGTGTGGCTAGAGAAATTAAACTCGTGTGATAAACCACAGGTTTAACAGTGGGGCAAACACTTCTTCACACAGGGCCATGTAGTTTTGGATTTTGTTTTCCCTTAATAATTTAAAAACTTGAACATGTTTTGTTCACTTGTGTTATCTTTGACTAATATTTAAATTTGATGACCTGAAACATTAAACTGTGACAAGCAAAAAAATAAGAAATCAGGAAGGGGGCCAACCCTTTTTCACACCACTGTACATCAGTTCTGATTCAGTCCAGAAATTCCACCTACATCAGTCGGGTGATTTTTAGGGGCCAAGCAGAATTGTCAGCTCAGACAGGAGGAGGGCTAAGTGGAACAGTGAGTGAGTGTATCTGGGGAAACAAAGAGAAAACTGAAGAAGAAAAAAAAGTGGTCTGGCTGTTTTCTGGAATCGCTCCAAGTCTCAGATGCAGTGGGAAGTAGACTCCCAGAGGCCTTTGTGCTTTGTGAGCTCTGCTATCACCCCCACCCCCTCACACATCCACACTCACTTAGTAAACAATCCTTGACATTCTTTCTGCTGGACTCCGGGTTGCCAGGTCTCTTAGTAACATTTTATGACTTGTACGCTTAACTGTGTTGGCTTCAAAACCCCAAGACATTAGCAGCTTAGTGCTTTGTGTGGTAAACACCCCCATACTAAATAACATTTGAGATCTTAGACTACAAATGTAAAAAAAAAGTTTTTTTAAGATTTTTGTTTTTAAAAATATTTTTTATACATATTAATCACACATTAGCATATTATTATTGATTAATGTAGATATTTCTAATAGATAACTGCTTATAATATATGTAATAGTTCTCAATTCTGCACTTTTTGCAGCATTTGAATTTTAATGCTTGACCACTTTACCATGACTGGGCGGTCAGTTGTTTAAAATAATCATGCCTGCAATGTCAGTTCATCAGTTGTTATGATGACGACACTGCAAAAACAAAGCTGACATGGGTTATGATGAAATGACATAAATTAATTTAGTTTTATAATTTAATTATTAAGTCTGAATGGCAGAAATCCATATGATTTTTTTTACAAACCACATTGTTTAGGTGGTGAAATTGGAATAAAGTAGTCTTTTGGGATGCAACACATATGTAAGTTCATAAAAAGTATGCTGTAGTGAAAAAAAGAGAAGATATATGATATAACTAAAATTTAATAATTGTTACACTCCAGCATTTACAAATATATATTATATTTATAAGCAAACAGTTAAACCCATTAAAGTGGTCTTTGACAAATTTCTTTCTCTTTGTCTTTGTAGGCATTTTGTGGAACCTGTCTTCTAAAGACAGTTTGAAGGAGAGGCTGGCCAGAGAGAGTTTGGCTGAGCTGACGGAGAGAGTGCTGGTGCCTCTGTCTGGAGGAGGAGAAGCTGGTGTCATTCAACAGAGTGCGTCTGAGGCTGATATTTTCTACAACACCACGGGCTGCCTCAGGTACACGCCTCACATTTACTACATGCATGCATTTAAATGCATTTATGTTCTATGCATGCACAGCATGCTCAAAAACGAACTAGAGCATGGGGCGCAAATGTCAACGAATATAACAAAAAGCCCCAGATATTTAAATTGTGGGAGCATAAAATGCATCCATAATGAGCGCTTCATTAAAAAAGTAATTATAAATTGTATATTTCAGAATATATATATTTCAGCCTGTTATTGTGCATAATGTCATGTACTTGTATACAAATAGATTAAAGATGTACCTGAAATAAAGCAAATAAAAATAAGAGTTAATTGAATAAGTATCAGATTTCCTGCTGGAAAGATTTATAGACACAAGATTAACCTCCTACAAATATTTTTACACAAATGCATGAAAAAAAACAAAAAACATCATGACATTAACAACTTCCCTTAATATGCACTGAAGGAACCTGAGCTCAGTGAATGAAAGAACCAGGCAGCAGATGCGGGAAATGCGAGGGCTGGTTGACTCTCTGGTTGGATACATTGAAAACTCCCTACAGGAGGGAAAAGGAGAGGACAAGGTTAGACCGGAGAATTGACATTCAAAAGTGCTTGAGCCAGTTAACAAAGTGTATCTTTGCCAGTTGAAAACCATTCTAGATCTACAGTAGTTCTCACGTGGAATTTAGAAAACAATTGTTATTAAATCGTTATAAAATCAAAAACAACAGTTGCTGTAATCTACAACATCATTTGCAAAAGCATTTGAAATCCTCATTCTGTAATTCTGTGCTACTAGGGTGTAGAAAACTGTGTGTGTGTCCTGCGCAACCTGTCCTACCAGCTGTACTCTGAGATCCCTGCTTCAGTTCTGATGCGTTTGGAAGGACCCACTCGAGCACAGGACACGCGGCACAATGACCCCATCGGCTGCTTTACACCACAGAGCAAGAAAGAAAAAGATGTCAGTCACTCACCTACAATCTGCTATCACATCAACATCAAATTTAACATATTCGCAATATTATTAACCTTACTCTCCCTTCACATATGTATTTTATATTGTTCACATTTGGTTTTTCCCAAACCTAATCTGGTATTTCCCGAAATTATTTGCTGACTTGTTTTTTCTTTTCTTTTTTTGTACAATATATACATTTTTTTGATAGGATATTCTTGAATATACAGTATATTGTATATAATAAAACATATATTACCATTTAACATTTTAAGAACGGTGAGAAGTCACTTATGCTCATAAGTCTATGTTTATGTGATCAAAATATAGTAAAAATAATATTATTGTGAAATATGATTACAATTTAAAATAACTGTTTCCCATTTACATTTTTTTTTAGAAACATTTATTTTTGTGGTAGGAAATCTGAATTTTCAGCAGCCATTACTCCATTCTTCAATATCACATTATTTTCCAGAAATCATTCTATCATTTCTTATTGTTATATTATATCATTATAAATATTGAAAACAGTTGTGCTGCTTAATATTTCTGTGGGAATGATAATACAGTTTTTTTTTCATAATTTTATTGATGAATAGAAATTTTAAAAGAGCAGCATTTATTTGAAACTTTATTAAAACATTTTTGCAACATGTCACTTTTGATCAATTTCATGCATCCTTGCTAAAATAAGTACTTAATTTCTTAAAAAATAAATAAATATATATATATATCTTACTGACCCCAAACCTTTGAATAGTAGTGTAATTATCTCTCCAGTGGAATAGACAGAGGTATTATACTTCATATCTGCAGTCTGTCATTAATGAGTTTCTAATGTGTCCCATCAGAGGAATCAAGACCTGACCACCTTCTCTGAAGTGGCACGAGTCCCGAAAGGAGCAGAGTGGCTGTGGCACCCTAAGATAGTCGCTCTGTACAACCGCATCCTGCAGAACACCGAAACAAACGCAGCCACACGTGAGGGAGCGGCGGGAGCCCTGCAGAACATCACAGCGGGCGACAGCAGGGTGAGATACCAGATTTGACACTAAACTTCAAAGCTGAATTTCTTCCATTACTCATATTCAAAGGAAAAGTTTTGAGTTAAAGAGTTAAACATTGAGTTTTACAATTTTTTCATCTTTTAGCTTAGCATAGATAATTGAATCTGAGTAGACCGTTAGCATCTCTCTCAAAATTACCAAAGAGTTTCTATATTTTTCTTATTTAAAACTTGACTCTTCTGTAGTTACATTGTCCCCAGAAACTCTGCTATCTTTGTAGCTACACAAACTAGCTGGGGAAAGTTCTTTATTACGCTGGAATAAGAGTATAGTTCCTAGTCATATCAGCCTAGAAAATCGCAACTTTTCATTTTCCGTCGGTCTTAGTACACAATGTAACTTTTTTCCTATGTAAAGTTTTAAATAGGAAAAATATAGAAACACTTTGGTCATTTTTGAGCGAGATGCTAACATTCTAATCAGATTCAATGATCTATGCTAAGCTAAGCTAAAAGTGCTACCGCCAGAGCCGGAGATCGGCTGAATGGATTCGAAAACGGTAAAACTTAACCGTTTAACTCTAGGGGAGTTGGAAAATAAGTCTAAATTAAAAAAAAATTGGAGTGTTTCTTTAATCCAATTTGTGCAATGCAATCATGTTACATAATCTTATTAGTAGCTGAATGTGTGACTTTTATCTCTATTTATGACTTCAGCGTGTTCTTAAACTCTCCTACTTATTCATTCGGCATGTTTCTCCATCTATATTTTTCCATCCCATTTCTCACTGTTCTCCTACACTCTTAAAAATAAAGGTTATTCAGTGGCATCTCTGTAAAATCCCCCATCTGGAACATTTATTTTTATTAAGAGTGCATGTTTTTGTGTTTTATCTGGCAGACTGTATAATTGATTGCTCTCTGTCTCTCTTGTTTTCCTTCACTCGACACTTTCCTTTGTTTTTTCTTAGTGGGCCTATGTGTTGAGTCGTGTGGCGCTGGAGCAGGAGCGGATGTTGCCGGTGATTCTTGACCTGTTGCGAAGCCCCACAGAAGCCGAGCTCCGTTCTCTCACGGGTCTGCTGAGGAACCTCTCCCGACACTGCAAAAACAAAGCTGACATGGGTTAGTGAATGACGTTCTGCTTCAGCTCTCTGTCTTTAATTACATCTTAATGTGTAAAACACCCCGGCCAAGATTTCAACATCCTGGCAAAGAAAATGTCTAGATCAGCGAAAAACCGACATCAAGATTTGCGCAACTATGAAAAACCCTTCGACGATCTGTATTTTTATATTCACTTCCCGAAGTGCACCATTCGCCCACATAGCATTAAATGGAATTCTTACACATTGTGTTTTTCTCCCACACATTATTTTCAACTCCCATCAGACTCATACTTGTATCATTCCCAGTATCTGCTGCCGCCCGTTTCTCCCCACCCTGACCTCAGCCCTCTGCTTCACTATAATCCACCCCCGCTGGGTCACACAGCCCCTCCTTCGTCACATTACACACATATATCATTCACTCTTTCTGTTTGTGTAATTCCAGCTAAATTTGTTATTGCTTCCTATCCCTCCCTAGCTACCAAAGTGGTGAATGTTCTGGTGAACAAACTCCCCAGTGATGGGCATCAGAAAGAACCTTCTAGTGACGTGGTGGTCAACATCTGTGGGGTCCTCAACAGCCTGGTTACAGGAAGCTCTCTGGCTGCGAGAGATATCACTTACTTTGATGGACTACCCAAGCTGGTCAGCATTAAGACATCTCATGACAACAGGTAAAATAATAATAAAAAAATATTTTTTGAAAGAAATTCATACTGTTTATTCAGCATGGGAGGACAAGAGCAAGACGTACTTAAAAGCTGATTTGCTTGAATTGTTAACTGTGATAGTAATTGGTTATACATGCAGAAGGAGAAAAAAAAATGAATATTTTTATTTGTGAGTAAAAGCTACATATGTCTGAACCTGGTCAAATGATGGGATTGAATCAGATTGGAGGTGCGAAAAACAATATTTATTGTCTGCTATTCTGAATATTGGATCTTTTATGGTGGTCCCCCAGCATTTATGGTGCTTTAAGCCCTGTATACTTTAAACCTGAAGTGAGAGAGTATCATTTCTTTGAAGTTCAGCAGTGACCCAACTGATATGATAAGAAATCAACAAGGTTACTTGACATTTTCAGCCATTTATACTGGACCTCACCTACCATCTCTCATAGCACTACTAGTGTAATATAGACTACACGCTGTTGCATTATTTAGCTGTTTAATCAAGAACACAATGTCCCAGCATTGCTTCTCATGTTTCTCCTTTCTTATTCTGTCTCAGTCCTGGGAAGCTGAAAGCCGCCAGGGCCGCCTCCACCGTTCTCTCCAACATGTTTCAGTACACCAAACTTCATAAAGATTACAAACAGGTGAGTCCCAGTGTAAAACCCACTTAAAAAACACAAATGAACGTTTAACTGTTCAGAGTCGCAAGTATTAAGTGTGCCAAAAGCCTCTTCTCTGTAATTTGATATGAAAATGGATACCTTAGTGTATCCAGACTTTGCATTGATGGGTATTGTGTGTATTTGCTTAACAAGTATTAACCTGCTTGGCCAATGCCAACTGTTTTATTATGGCAAGTCAATAAAAATAGGCGGTTACAGTGTGTGAATAGCTTGGTTAAGGATACTGGAAAGCTGTCCAGATGCTCTCTAATGTGATATCTGCTCTCTCAGTCAGTTATATAACTGAGCTGGAAAAATATTTACCTACAACCCATTACTGATTACCAGAGTCTTTTCTGTTTTTACTGTTAAAATGACTTTTCTTTTCTCATGTCTTTAATAAGTTTGGAGCATGTTTACAACAAAATTAATTTAAACAAGCAGGATTATAAACATACCAAAAAGAAAAAAAAAAAACAACTAATGACAAAAGTAGCTATTAACAAACTCAAAGGTTTTCTTCCCGAAAAAAGTATCATGGTTGTTGTCAGACATGTTATTTGATGGGTTTGTTGTATTAAATAGTTAAAGCCTAGTCACATTGACCAGTTACACAGGAAGAGACTGTTATGTGACCAAGTCCTCATGAACTGTGCATTCCAGTCATTTATTCTTCCATAGAAGCACTCATTGTTGCAGGCCAGTACTTTGTTCCCAAAGAGCCATTTTTAACCAGCTCTTGCCATTTTTAGGTGTAGTGTGCATCTAATGGTAATTAAATGAACTGTGGGCGTTTCATGTGTTTGCTGTTTGAGGGTAAGACTAGTTCAAGTCTGTTGCGTGTCTATGTTCAAAATGGTGCTGGTCAGATCAGTGGTCCATGTGGAGTGCAGGAAGTTTGGGCAACTTCCTTTCCATCATCTTGATACAATGTACCAATATATTTCAGCATTATATGACTATCTTTTATATTTAGCCTGTTATATACTACTAATTTAGAATGGCTACTAATTTCTCTTTTTTAATATATTACAGAAAGGGTTCACAAGACGAGATTTCACGGATATGACCATCTAATCTCTGTCCATGACTCCATGCTGAACTCAGTGGACAAGGTGGCATTAGATGTCCATGGGATTTTACATATCTTTACCACCAAAGTCACAAGAGGAATGCAATCAGCCTGTTTCTCTCAAACACACACACACACACATATTGTGACCTGTAGAGGAGTGATTGAACTCTATTAGCCAGCGGCACCCTTAAGTATTACAACATGCCAGAGATATAAAGGAATGCTTGCAGAGCACTAAATCTAACAGACAGGCCAAGATGCGCACTTGTGTGTGTGGATGAATGGTTGAATTAATGTTGAAACTGAGGCCTGTTTGAGAGAAGACAGTGTATAGACATGAGACATTAACAGCCATTAGTTCCATTAGCAACACGTTATTTCAAAGACTAATTCATTTTCATCAGACCTGCTTCTTTTACATAGATTTGAAATATAAACCTGTCCAGCTTATCCGTCTTATCCTAAATATATTTTTTTTTATTTTGCACACAGAAATTCACAGTTTATAGGCTATAATCATGAAGTCTAGAAAGAGAAACTGAAATGCACTGTCAACTAAAATGTTGCAGCTGTCTACAACTAAAGAAACAGATTTTGTTTGTTTTGCAATAAATATATGCAATTTTTGCTTTCCATGTAAAACTGCTGGAGGCTTTTGTGGTTGTTACAGTTATATTAGCCTTGGATTTTGAGTGCAAAAGTGGATATAAATAACATTATATCTGAAATATTTGAAGTCAAGTATCCTTACTCTGAAAGCACAAATATGACAAACGTATTGCCTTTCAAAACAAATGCATATTTGAACATTTGTATAAGTAATTTCCAGAGAATTGTGTAGCAAAATTATTTCCAGCCTTGTTGTGTGCCATTTGCAAAGACTAAACAAATAACCACCAATGATTTTAATAAAAACTTTCTTGAAAAAAAAAAAACAAATTCTCAAGTTTTATGTGCAGTCAGTAGCCGATGTTGTTTTTTCTTGGAAATACATCTTTTAAAAAACGGTCGTCTTATATTCAGGGTCTAGACTTTGACATGTCAATAATACACCCACGACAGTAGGTGGCGCCAAAGACGCATAAAACGAGTGTGCCATGAAATAAGTAATGTTCGCGACAGAAAACAAAAGAAAAAGAGAATTCTTACAGGCATGAGTTGTGAATGTCATTAGCTTAATCAATGGGACCAAACTTTCTCTGTAAGTGATTTTAAAACATAAGACAGTACCCAGATTTGGGTACCCAGAATAAGATTTCACTTCTACTGTTAATAAAATCTTTGTAGGCTACTATGAAATGGATGGACTAAATGTTATCTAATTCAAAAGGGCTACCTTTTATTTTTATGGTATATCAAAAAGTGTATATTTTTAAATGTGATTGTTAGTATACCAGTATTTACCATACTTTCATAACAAAAATTAAAATAGGAAAAATATGCAATATGAAAATTATTTAAGAACAAAAAAAAGTTTCACAGAGAGCGAGAGAGAGAGAAAAAAAAATTGGTTTTCAAAAGGCCCTTTTCCAAAAGGTACATCTGGAAAAAAGGGGGTTGTCTTATAATCAGGGTCGTCTTATATTCGGGTCAATACGGTAATTATAAATAAATTAATTAATTGGGGGTTGAGCATACACTACATACATTCTCCAGGAAACATTCAAGGGAACTGATAAAAAAAAAAAGTCTTGTTCATGCATACTCAACTCTTTTCTTCTTTTTTGGAAAGTTTCTTGAGGCCAATGGCTGATAGGTTGGAATGCATTATGGGTCAGTGTACAATTGTTGTGGTCTTTATCTGAGTGCATGGGAACATCAACCGAGCAACCACTGACCAAAACGGCTCTTTCTTCAAGATAGAGACAGAATTGTAAAATGCTGACAAAGAGCTTTGACCTAACTTTACTCGGAGAGACAGAGTTCAGTAGATGAAGAGAGGGAGAGAACAGAGAGTGCAATGTTTGTTTTTAAAGAACTTCTGCCCTGCATTTTCCAAACAGAGAAATGGCCTTTAATGTTTAGAGAGTAAACAGTTAAGACAAAAATATTCTCAAAGACAGAAGTAAAATCTGAGTTTATCCGCAAGAGGAAAATGGTCAATAAAAAGGAAGATTAAGACTTTTGATGTCTCTAAATTACAAAGGCACTCAACATTTTATGCATATCTGGTTTAAGCTGTATGAGCCAAATTTTTTGGCTGAACAGAAAAGCCCAACGCAACCACAGAAATATGCACACATGAAATTACTCAGTTCCCTGTGTGTGACCCAGAAACACTTGGAGGAAGCAGCAAGTAAAAAAGTACTATAAAAAGTTGCTGTTTAATATAAAAAGAGTGAATGCATACATTGCACTAAATGATGAGACACATCCGTCTCATCTCTACACTTCCATATATCTTCTATAGATAGATAAAAAGGGAAGATATATTGAAATTTTAGGAAGCTTTATGGATATTTCAAGACAGCAAAACAATGAACTTTCTGCACGCTCCATTAACTATCATTTCCATTAAATTCTTGCAAAATTATGTAGAGGGAAGTAACCTAAGATAACAGCTTATCTTCAGCAACTGACAGAGTAAAACAAAACACACTGGTCAAAAGTAACTAATGGAATGTCTTTGCGCAATAAAAGTATTTGTTCTTTGTATGAAGTGACTCAACAATGTCTACTGACATCTTATGGAGGAAAATATGTTGACCATTTTATTTCAACTTCAACATTTCTTTCACCCCATTACTTTATTCCTGGAACACAATTGATGAGTACATCAATAGGACTATATCAAAAATACAATATCAAAATACATTTATATTTAATGAGAAAGACAAATGTTTAGAAATGCTATGGACAACACTGTAAAAAGCATAACACATACTGGGATAATTTTCCATATTTTTTTCTTTATGTCACATTCAGGTCTTTTTATCTACACAAGTCAGTGAGGCCTATAAGACCGACTGAAGCTTTCTTACTTTTAAAAGTAAACACCAAAACATATAAATATGTCCTGTTAAAAAGAAAATCTTCTAGGCAACAAAAAAACATTGTAAAATACATTTTTGGCAACAAAATTAATGGAGTTGTTGGACTTTTTCATACTAAGTATTTGTACATTTTCACAGGCAACAGGCACATTTTCTTTCTTTGCTCAGAAACATAATTAATATGTGATGCAACCAAGAAATGTATGGTGTATCCCTCTGAAGCAGAGCAAATATGACTCATCATAAGGAAAAACTGTAAACTGCAAAGAGAGCAAAGCTCCAAAAACGGCTTTCAAAGTAGTGAAGTGAAGAGATACATCCCACATATGGATGCAAGTCAGATAATGATCTCAGTCAAATACAGAAATCTGACTGTGTAAAGTCCTGTTGCACACATGGACGTCAGGTTTTCAGATCTCTGATATTAAATAATCTGGCTAGAACCTTCATCCTTCACACCTCAGTGCATCTGGTGTTAAAGATCACATTTGCTTCACTGTTAGAGACAGAAAAACAGTTAATAAGCACCACAGAGAGGATTTGTTGAGGCTTATAACTGGACTCCTAAATATTTTAATAGAACTTCACATTCACAACAACGAAAAGCAGTGAGAAAGAGTCATAGCTCAGTCACATGAAAATACTTACTGAAGTTCCTTTTTCAGTCTCCTCATTTTGTCGCCTAGCCTGTCGTTCTTCACTCTGATGGGATTGTCAGGTATAAACCAGGCGGCAATAAATTTGCACATCACCACTACATGCTGAGCGGAGAGAAGCACAGGAGATCCCAGACAATGTTGAACGAATGATAAAAGATTAATAAAACAGAAAGCAAAGTTAAATAGCTCTAATATTTGTACCTCGAACAGAATAACAAAGGCAAAGCGGAGTGCCAGAATGAGCCAAAACTGACGGGTGAGACTCTGGTCTTCATCGCTGCGGTAGTCTTTATAACTGTAGAATACACAATACACATTCAATGCAATGAAACTGTATGACATGAAGCCTTCCCTTACTGTACAAACCAATCAAATTCATCTGCATTATTAAAAAGTACATCAAAACCAAGAAAACAAGTGTCACCTGCACTGTGTAATATTATATCCGTTCTCTATCAACTGCTTGAAGTCGTCTCTCACTTTGTCATTGGACATGAATGCTGTTGCCAGAGTGTTGTTGATGTATCCTGTCATACAGCTATCAGACAAAAAAATAATAATATACACTTTTTGATTTTACACTTTTTTTGCCAATAAGTGGTGAAATGAAAATGTGGAAAACGCTGCTTGATTGGTTTACTACTCACTCCAGGCTTGTGCTATTGTTGGTAGCACAAGGTCCATAATGATAACGATACACCAGACGGGGAATGAAGTCAGAGGAAATCCCAATCACCAGTCCATTAGCGATGACAGCCATCACCCCGACAGCTTCTAATATTCTAGTCCACACACCTGCACGAGGACAATACATGGCACAGTGTGTTTACTTGATGCTTGAAAACTGACTACACCTCATCATCACTGCACAAATACATCAACTATTCACCGATGTCATTTGTCTTTTTGGGCACTGGGCGGCGCTCAAGGCTGACCATCTTGATGGCATCCAGTCTGATCTCAAATATGTTATTGATAAGGGCCAATAATGGAGCCAGAGGGAAGGCAGCCACAAAAATGGTCGTGAAACTGAACTGAAGAACTAAATGACAGAGAGAACAGTATAGGTTAGAGGATGACTTTGGAACATTATAACAACAAATAAAACAAATTAAGCATGTGGCTTTACTGTAAAGTTCACAAATGTCAAAATATAACAAAAGTAAATCTTAGCAATCCAAAAATCCTACTACAGTAAAAAATGTATGTTATGGGTAAGTCAGTGATAATGGAGAGAAATACAAACCAATTTCCAAAAACTCATTGAACAAGCTGAAAGCATTAACATCATTCATGTAGTAGTTTTCCACCCAGCTACGAAGCTTGCAGGATTTGTCCTCCTCCTCTTGACATGCCTTACGGCAACAGTTACCACAATTTCTGCGCCTAAAACAGAGCTTTAACCAGCTGTGGCCGGAAACAAAGGAAAAGGAGAGAGAAATCCAGGAAGTCCCAATAAGCACAGTAATTTTTTTTTCTGGAATCTGGAAAAATATGACGATTTTATCTTATACGATTTTGGTGCATATACGGTATTGTTGAAAACACTTACGGCACTATGAACTCAAATATGTTGTTGATTGTTTGTTTGAGCACCAGAATAACAGCCATCTGGATGAAGAGATCTGTAAGGCAGCCACTTGGATGACACTAAATCAGAGAAATATTTGTTTGCAGTTAGATTTCAAGATTAGAATCACACTTTGAATACAAGATTCTGACAAATGCATAAATATACCTAAATATGCATGTCTATATATTAATGTACATATAATGTACAGTAATACTGGCATGACTTTTACCTCTTCTAGTCTCCATTTTCCTGCAATTCGCACATAGTTTCCTGGATAGCCATTGATCCTAAGTTCAGCATATTGAGACATTTTGAATAGCCTGCCATAAAAATAAATAACTACAAAAGCACACACACATACACACATTTACCTTCCAAGAAAGAACGCCACATAAAATAGAGATGAGAACAGAGTGAAGAATTGAAATGTGAACATCTTCACTGTGAAGCGCTTCTCTGTGGCTGCAAAAGAGCGGGCCTCTTCTGCAAATAAACAGTAATTACATATTGTTTAACGGTGGTTTGTCAGTTTATTATGTAATCGATTTTATGCAAACAATATTTAATACCCACCAAACTCACACAGTTTGAAGGCCACGATTTTGTTGACCTGAAAAGAAACAAATGTATTATTCTCTTCCAGAAAGTCCCTATGTTCTTTAACGAGCAAATGTTTTTTTCACATTAGACAGTTTTCTAGCAGTACTTACCCGAGTCATAACCTGAATGGTAATGTAGTGCAGCACTGCTCCAGATAACATGGCTATTGTGTTGGCATGATCACGGAAAAAGTCCCACTCACTTTGGGACAACAATATTGCAGTTAAAACACGGCAGATGACCAGAGCATGGGTCAGACCTATGATCACCACCAACTGAACACAATAAAGAGAAGTTATTATTTGTAACATTATTTGAATATATATATATATATATATATATGTAAAAAGTAAAACAAAAAAGCATCTCACCACTAATGTAACCAAAAGAAGCACCACGATGCTGCGCAGGTAGGAATGGCTGAACTCTTTTGGCTTACACTGAGGGTTATTTACAATCTCCAGAATCAGTTCTTCCTGTGGACCGATCGAGTTATTTGGCTCCATTAGAAGATGCACATTAAATATTCTAAAAGTGATGACGAGAAAAAGTAATGACCCTACCTCCTCCTCACACCAGTCAAACACTTTCCACTTTGACACATACAGAGCTCGATGTCTCTTCCACAGCTCCAAGAACAGGGTTGCTAGTCAAAGAAAAACATCATGGTACTTCAGTATCTGTCATATCACATAGAAATTTGCATTTTATTTTGCTAAAATGGCAAAAACTCACCCCAAATTGCCATGAACATGGCAAAAGCCACCGTCCCTTCATTGTCAAATAGTTGGCTCACCTGTTTGTACACATTTACTTTGTTAACACAACTCGTCAAGACGACACAGAAAACAGATACAGATAATAGTGAGATTTCTTTTTGAAAGAAATTCACATTTTTATTCAGCAAGAACGTACTCCACTGATCAAAAGTAATAATAAAGACATATATAATGTTACAAAATATTTCTTATTCCAATAAATGCTGTTATTTTTGTTTCTATTTATCAGAGAATTCTGAAATAAAAATGGCTTACACAAAAATATTAAGCAGGAGAACTGTTTCTATTTCTGAAGGATAATGGGACACTGAAGACTGGATAATGCTCATCATAAGAGACTTCTTCAACACCTAACTTTTATCCAACACAAATCACTGTTATGTAAATAAACAACAATTACTAGTCTCGAAAAGTGCTGAATTATGAATAAACAGCGACTTGTTTATTGACTGACCTTGGCATCTGAACAGGTGTCAGACAGGTTCCACACGCTGCATCCTCTGTCACATCTTGGACACATGATGATGTTGGAGTCACAGACTTCATGACTGTAAGAACACTCCACAATTTAGAGATAATTTAATTAAATAATTAATAATTAAACTCAGATTAGTCTGTCTGAATCTGACCCGTCATCTGTCTCTACACCTCAACACTGAATCTGTGAATCTGTTTGCTCTAAATATACTCACATGAGCGGACTTGTATTGAAGAAGGCAAGGCCGTACAAGAACACAACAACACCAATAACAGCTGCAGGGACGAGCATGCATGTGTACCAGCCCAGCCACAGGTAATACAGAGCCACTTTCTCCCCGAAATAGTCCCTTAAAATTACATGTGCACACAAATAGTGTTAAAAAAAGACAATCAAGGAAGAACAAGATGAGATGAAACAAGGAGAACTTACTTGATATCAGTGAAAGGCTGTTGAAAAAGCTTCATTAATGCAAACCAGCTTGCCCACTTCTCCTTTAGTTTTTCCTGCTCTTTTTTCTTGAAGAGATAATTCAACAATGTTTAGCACCACTTTTTAAACTAAAAAGGTCAGGTATTTACTTTATGATTTCCTTGGCTTCTGTGTAGATGAATGCAACAAATAAGTGCTATAAGACATTTACCTCATGCAGACAGAAGATGGACTCAAAAGCACCTTGACACAGCAGGTCTCTAAGACTCTCTTTCAGTGTAAAATAGCAGATAGAGACATTGATTATATTAGAGAGGCTCAGTCTTCGTCCCTTTTAATATTTCTTAAAACAAACTTATTTTATTTCTAAAGCCTTTTTATATGTGCTTAAGCAAACACTTTTAGATTCAGTTTAGTATCACATTATACCCATTTTATGTATAGCTTTTTTTTTTGGTAGACTAAGTGTTCGAACGGCTTTAAGATGAAAATAAAATCTTACAACCAGTTTGGGGTAAGTAAGATTGTTTTTGTATTACAATTTTCAAAATGTATCACAATTTCCACAAAAATATTAAGCAGCACAAAAATCAATTTTTATAATAATACAAAATGTTTCTTGAGCACCAAATCAGTATATTAGAATGATTTGTGAAGGATCATGTTACACTGAAGACTGGAGTAATGGTGCTGAAAATTCAGCTTTGCCATCACAGGAATAAATGAAATTTTAAAACATTTTTAATGTTAATAATATTTCACAAATTATTTCACAGTATTTTGATCATTTAAATACAGCCTTGGTGAGTACAGTATACGGTATTTTAAGTAGTTTCAGGTTCAGAATGAGACAAGACAACGATGGGAAAAAGATGAACTGAAAGTGAAAATGAAAGACAGAGAGAGCAGGAGCTTTACAAGTGTACCTCCTGTTCCTATAAATGTATTGTTCAAGACAAAGTGGACGATCCTGATTCTATGAGTAATGGAAAAAGAAACTCATTACAGAAGCCTTGAATGGAACAACAGATTTCGAATGCTTACTGTGACCCTCACCTGGTGCAATATGAGACAGACACGTCACACATTTGCTCTCCGCTCCAGTTACAGGCATCAGACACCTTTAGCAAGTACTTGTA
Organism: Carassius carassius; assembly: GCF_963082965.1. Lineage (NCBI taxonomy): Eukaryota > Metazoa > Chordata > Actinopteri > Cypriniformes > Cyprinidae > Carassius > Carassius carassius. The sequence continues at coordinate 19,834,163 of NC_081756.1, read as the reverse complement.
CTTTGCAAAAATCTCTTCAGGTGCACAGATACCGAAGAACACCTTTCCAGCATCTTCAATTTTCTGTTGAAGAATAATGAGAGCCTTGAGTAAGAGTCTAATTTAACTGACACAATACTAGTGTGTGTGACAGTGACAGAACATACAGTCACTTTAATGTTCTTCTTTTTCAGTTCACAGATAAAGGCATCCTGGTTCTTGAAGATTTGGTCCTCCATATCCTTCATTTTTTCAGCCACCAGGACATAGTCGTATAATTGAGGAAGGTATAAGTTACGCTGAATGAGACATGAAGAATCAGGTTAAGACAGAAAGAATCTGGTTGCAGGCATACTGTACAATTTTTCTGTAATTATAAATTTTTGATCAGATGTTTGACTGTATTATTGTTGTTTGTTGGTTTTGTGTAAGTATTTGAGTCTGTGCCTGTCACTTAGTTTTCTCATGAACTTTAGATCAACTTTAGATCATGTGAATGTGGCATTATAACCACAGTGTGGTAAGATAAAACATCATCATTCATGTGCTATGAATGTGTATTTATCATAAGTGAGCATGTGCTTATGTAAACATGTGACTAGTGACTGTGGCATCGAAAGCCAGTTGACCAACAAATGCACAAAACACATGCCACATGGTTTCTTTTCCTACCTGTGAGGGAAGTAAAGGATCATTTCCATTGTCCAGCTCATACAGTGCCACATCATCCTGCAGTACACCCGAATGACAAAGAATAAGTAAAGAACATTTTATAAACATAAATTGTATAAAACAATGTTTTATTTTGCTAGGGAACTACCACATTCAAGGCCAATGACATCCTTAAAATAGTCCATGTGACATCAGTGTTTCAACCATATTTTTATGAAGCTACAAGAATACTTTTTTCGTGCAAAGAAAACAAAAATAATGATTTTATTTTTAAAAAATTATCTTCCAGTCAGTCTTGCCATCGTACACGAGAGTACCACAACACATGCGTGTGATGCTGCTGACGCAGGAGCAGGTGTTCTGACATAGAACCCGGATGTGCTGCGCCTTGTTTACAAGCAGAGGAATGAACACGCATGCGTCGTGGTACTCTCGTGAATGGTAGCAGAGACTGACCAGCATGAAAGACATGAGGGTAATTAATGACAGAATTTTCATTTTTGCCTGAACTATCCCTTTACAGGGGTGGTTGACTTTTTTCTATGTTCGTGACATAACGGACCTGGGAAGAAGCTCGTTCTAACTCTTACCAGCTGTTTTTGTAGGCATTAAACTGACAGAATTTTAAAAGCACTGCAATTTTGCAGATATTGTTTATGCTCAAACAGCAACATTACAAATTAAATAAAATAAAAAAAAGGGTTCAATCAACCACCCCTTTATGATTTTCACTCACATTGTTACACTGACAGTAAAAAACTACTTTTTTTATTATTAATTAATTATACTGTAAATTAATTTTATTAGCTGTGTCAGATTTTTGGACCCAAGTGTATCTGGACTTCAGTGGAGCTCACCTAAGCCTACAGTCTTTCTGAAACCATGTGTTTTTATAGAAATTGAAACCAGTGGGAACGGAATTATATAATAGGATTGTGCATATTTTATGTAATACTGTTGCTACTAATAGATGTGAAACAAATCAGTCTAAATTAATAATACAACTAATAATAATAATTTTTGTAAAGCTGTCTTTCTTCTTCCTGTTCTAAATTTTACTTTCTCTTGGCTGCATATTTTACTGCTGGTATGACAACAGGTTAAGACATGCCTTTGGGTAACCATTTATAAAACTGCAAGTCTCTGAGTCTGTTTGTGTGTTGGGAAGACAGAAGAATCCCCTAAGAACAAGGATTTTGATTCCTCACCTCTGCCTTACATAACCATTAACCAAAAGTTAATCAAAGTCACAATAATGAAAGTATGTTCTTGCTCTATGACGTTTAAAGAAGCAACACAGCCTCATGACAAATAACTTGGTGAAACACAACAGCACCATTACTCATTCAGTATTTGCAGACATATTGCACAATACAAACACATAGTAATTTTACTCTGACGCAAAATCCATTAACGATGAGTCTAACATCTAATCCGTAATAAACAATGTTTTATGCATCACACAAGATTAAAGCTATCATAAGAAAATAGTTTAAGTAAAACATGAGTGTACATAAACATTATATTGACAGCCACAGTAAAGTCTCTTTTTTGAAGCATACACCTGAAGGTTCTCAGCAACAAGATGTTCAGGTTGGACGAGTGTTCCTCAGAATAGTTTGTCATTTTCTGAGGACAGTAATCCCTCCTTGATAACATTGTTAAACCTGTCTGAAATAATTACACTACACTACACAAATTTTAATAATCCAAATGAGACGGTTATTTATTACATTTACATTTATTCATTTAGCTGACACTTTTATCCAAAGCGACCTACAATTGCTATATACACTCACCTAAGGGATTATTAGGAACACCTGTTCAATTTCTCATTAATGCAATTATTTAATCAACCAATCACATGGCAGTTGCTTCAATGCATTTAGGGGTGTGGTCCTGGTCAAGACAATCTCCTTAACTCCATACTGAATGTCAGAATGGGAAAGAAAGGGGATTTAAGCAATTTTGAGCATGGCATGGTTGTTGGTGCCTGACGGTATTTCACAGTCTGCTCAGTTACTGGGATTTTCACGCACAACCATTTCTAGGGTTATAAAGGATGGTGTGAAAAGGGAAAAACATCCAGTATGCGGCAGTCCTGTGGGCAAAAAGTGCTTGTTGATGCTAGAGGTCAGAGGAGAATGGGCCGACTGCTTCAAGCTGATAGAAGAGCAACTTTGACTGAAATAACCACTCGTTACAACAAAGGTGTGCAGCAAAGCATTTGTGAAGCCACAACATGCACAACCTTGAGGCGGATGGGCTACAACAGTAGAAGAACCCACCGGGTACCACTCATCTCCACTACAAATAGGAAAAAGAGGCTACAATTTGCACGAGCTCACCAAAATTGGACAGTTGAAGACTAGAAACATGTTGCCTGTTCTGATGAGTCTCGATTTCTGCTGAGACATTCAGATGGTAGAGTCAGAATTTGGCGTAAACCGAATGAGAAAATGAATCCATCATGCCTTGTTACCACTGTGCAGGCTGGTGGTGGTGGTGTAATGGTGTGGGGGATAATAAAATAGTCAAAGGTTTTGTCTTGCTTGACACAAGACTGTAAACTTACCTCCCTATGGGACATACTGTTACTGTAACTTGTCTCTCTATATGTTCTGGAACATACTTCTACAGTAATATTAGTAGTGTCGAAAGCCAATGATGTAGCATATTTCCCATTCTAAAATTCTAAGTCCTTTTTCTTCACGAGAGCTATCAGAAGTCTCACGTTGACCATAAATGAGTAAACACTTCAGGATCACTGAGACAGGCTATTACACACACACACACAGTACCTCTCGATCAGTGCAGAACATCCTCAGATCCAAGTATTCAAAGCAGTTCTGTAAACTTCAGGCAGACTGACGTCAGTGTCTCATCTTTTATCCTCACATAGTCTAAGACCAGCTCTAAGTAATGCGAGAAATTAAAACTAACTAGAGACCGACAGAAAGCAGTGTCGAATTCCGCATTTCCAAACTCATCTTCAAGAGGAGCGCAAGCACGACGGTGTGCTCATTTCGTTTACCTTTACAGGTGAGACCACAGACGTCATCACTTTCTGTGGAAGGGCGTGGCTGAAGCTTGTTTAGGACGGAACAGTGCATAGTCTCTATCAATAACGTGAGATCGAAACTTAACTCCCCCTTCTCCCAAAAGCAGTTTACAGACCTCATTGCCAACAGTTATTGAGCTCTGAATGTGTCATTACTCCTGTTAGAATTTGCCGCAGATGTGGTCAGAGTTCCAGTCCTATGTATTTTCAAAATTAAAACGCTCACAGAAAATACTTACTTTACCTCCTTATATTTAAATATACTTTAAATATTTACAGAAATATTTTGGAATAATAATTAGGCCTATAGAATAAAGAAGAAATGTGATAAACACACACACACACACACACACACCCATATGCAGGTGCATCTCAATAAATTAGAACATCGTGGAAAAGTAAATTTCAGTAATTCAACTTAAAAATTGTTAAACTCGTGTATTAAATAAATTCAATGCAAACAGACTTAAGTAGTTTAAGCACACAACACCATGGTCATTTAACCAACTTTTGTTGTTTTGGCAGTTTGAGCAGAAGGAAGCATGAAGTGCTCCAAAATTTCGAAAAACTTGTACAGTGACTTTGGTTTAAAAAAACAACAACAACAACAACAACAACAAAAACACAATGGACCAATGCCACTTATTTAATGTGATCTCAAAATATAGCAACTTAGTCAAAATTTTTTCAGGAAAAGTTGTAATAAAAATGACAAGAATAATTCAGAATAATGAATGACTCAGAATAATTCTGTACATACTAAAACAGGGCTATTCAAATCTTGCCCTGGAGGGCCAAAGCACTGCAGAGTTTAGCTCCAACCCTGATCAAACCCACCTACCTGTGATTTTCTAATGATCCCAAAAACATTTATTAACAGGCTCAGGTGTGTTTGATCAGGGTTGGAGCTAAACTCTGCAGTGCACTGGCCCTCCAGGGCAAGATTTGAATAGCCCTGCACTAAAACACTGATACTGCTACAGGTTTTCACTCTATAGATATGTGGGTTATTTTATTACTACTATCCTTTGAGAAGGAGGCTGCACAATATGACAGCAAGAGCTTTTCATGGATTATACAACCAAATTTAAGATGGACAGTCAAACAACTTTATACAAAATAGTAAATTTGAAATACATGAACACTGAAACAGTAAGTTTAAGTGCTCACACTGCTCACTCTGGTCCACCTTCATCATCTTCAAGTGTTTTACGGAAGTGTTTGTGATTTACTTTTACTTTCTTGCTACTGCTGAAGACAACACAAGACACCTTTTTGTTGTTGTCCTCTTTTTCAGTCCCCCAATTTCTTTTTTTCTCTTTATTCTCCCATGAGCTAAGTTGGTGATGAAGAGGAGCTTCCTCTCCTTCATCGATCTCTTGTCTGTCATCCAATTGTTGAAGTTCAACTTCTTCCTTCTTAGCATGATCAAGTTTGCTCCCACTCTGATCTTTAATCTTCGGTTTAGCAAACACAACTTATTCTCACTGCTTCTGCTGTTATCCTGGTTGAAAGCTGGAGTGAAAGTTTCAAGTGCCTCCTTCTGAGACCTCCTGCTGTCTTGAAGGCCTTGTATATACTGATGAGCAACCTGACTATTGTCTCTATCACTGGTTTCAGCGACATCTTCAAGACTGTAGTGGGTACAGCACTCAGGGTGTCCAAGGTAGTCTGGGAGTTTTTTACCTGGAGATTGTTCTTTGGCTGTCTCTTGACCACACTTCCTTTTAGCTGCATGTGGTGGAGGTGATGGTGGAGCAGGACGGGCAAACGTGCCATCGAGGATGTTGTCTTCACCTAGATATTTAGACGTGAGCTTTGCAGCACTATCCAACTGTGCAAAGATGTCCCTGCTCCGATCACAAAAACCTAGCTCCCACCTGTCAATCTAAAGGTGGGATTTTCTTGAGGAACAGACTGGACATGCTGCGGAATCTCGACTTCATCCTCTGAGGACGATGACAAGTCCTCAACTTTTCTGCCGAAATGCTCAATGGGCTCGTCAGAGTTGCTTAGAGAAAGATCATCTGGTAGCTCAATTATATCTCTATTAGACAGACTGTTGAGGGCATCCTTTTCTTTGCGGTTTTGACCACTCATTGTGCTGCTACTGTGAGGTTATGTCAAGGGACACAATTAGAAGATGGGTATTTATGCTGAGAACCTGTGTGAAATATCTAAAGATGACAGAAATTAAGAATTACTTGTATTAGTGATGCACTAAAGCAGAATCTCCTGACAGCTTCTTCAAGAGTAACAAATGAAGTAAAGTATTGACTGCACATATCACTAATGCTAAACAGAAAGGTGATCTAGAACTTAATTTTTGGACAAACTCATTTGCGACCAAATGACATTACAAGTAAAAAAGCAAGGATGAGGAACTACTCACTCACCAAACAGTTCTTGAGACACCTGAAGAAACCAGAATGAGAGACAAGCAGTGAGTGGTTTACTCAGTAAATATACATTATAACTGCATTATACAGTGGGTTATAATGATACATGAATTTGAATACATTAATGATTCATATAAATAGACAGATAGATAGATAGATAGATAGATAGATAGATAGATAGATAGATAGATAGATAGATAGATAGATATTGTGATTATGTGGTTCTTTAATATAAAGGTGTTTGTTACATGCTTCATAATGGCACTACTCTGAAGAACGCAGAGGATTTATTACAAAGCTGGAACAATGCTTGGGTGTATGCAGGTATCTTACGGGGGTTGAAGACTCATTTCAGCTAAAATCACTGTCCAGAGTGGGTTACTGATCAAAGTTAAGGCCAAAGAGTTTAGTCTTGAGGCTGTCCTCTCTTTCCTATGTAAGCTTAATTAATTAAAAGAAATTCAATTCAAAATTACAGACATAAAAAAAAGCATTACTTGAATGCAATGTCAGTGAACAGAACCAATCGGATCACGCATGCAAAGACAGCTAACGCAGCTATTCAACTAATGTTGCCTGCCACAGTTAACGTGACTATCTAAAATACTCAGAACGCCCTTAGATCCTACGAAATATATACGATAACACATGATTTTAATATAGCATCCATATTATCTGTTACTTCGTTATTTGACTCGTATCTGGTTGTTGACATAAGCAATAGCATACCTAGCTGTAGTGACGGCGCATGTTTCACGAAGAGGTGCGTTGTGGGTAATGTAGTTTACCTTCAAGAACGAAAACACTTCTCTGTTCACTTCTCTCTATAATCAGTTAAGTATTAATATATAAATCTATATAATACAAATATGTGGGTTTCTGTAAAATATCATTATACATTTAAATAATATTGAATATTTCAATAATTGAAAAGAAATTTAATGTAGGTCTAATACATTTTTGTTGTGTTTAAATGCATTTGCTAAATTTAATTAAGGTGTCTTCATTATGTAAATATATTTTATTTTATTCTTTTTATTCTTTTATTTTTAAGAGTGTCGGATAGTATGGAGGATTTATTGGGTCAAATTATAAACTAAAAGTCTAAAACTAAAAGCCTTAATCCAAATCTAAAAATCTAAATTTGAAACTTAAAAGTCCAAGTCGAAAATTAATTTGGTATTTAGGATAGGGCATTTTGTATTTAGGATTGTGTAACAGCTTTTCATTAAGCTGCTGTTGTATTGGTAATAGGAGTGAGCAAGTAATCAACGCGTATAAACTCCATGAACACAGATGTAAGATGCAACAATGTCTTTTATTTGTTGTGCTCTAATTGATTAACGTTGCTTCCAGTTAGCTTCTTGTAGTGTCTCATTCTTTGTTGTTCAAAGAATCAAAGTCCATACCTTTCATAATATAGCGCACAAACATTGTCCATATTCCATATGTCCTTGAACATCACTCTTAACAATGAAGCATGGTTAAGCACCATTAAATTCAATCCAACACAATCTTAGAAGCACGGTCAGCATAATATTCCACGTAGTACATGGCTTAACACGGTCAAAAACTGTGTGCTTCCCACTACCAATACACCTGTTGTCTAATTACCCATGTGCTCCTAATATGCCAATGTCAGAGCACCCCCAATGGACAAATATATAATTGCATTAAAATGGCTCCTACAGATTGGGCATTTGGTATTTAGAATAGGGCATTTTGTATTTAGGATTGGGCATTTTCTATTTAGGGTTGGGCATTTGGTCATTTAGCCATTTAGGATTTAGGATTGGGCATTTGGGGATTTAGGATTGGGAATTTGGGTATTTAGGATTGGGCATTTAATCATTAAGCCATTTAGGATTGAGGATTGGGGATTTGGGGATTTAGGATTGGGCATTTGAGGATTAAGGATTGATGATTGAGGAGTGTATGCAAATTAGGGGGCGTGGCCCAAATACTGGAGGCTGGGTTTGAAATGGCTGGTGCGCAGAGGCACCTTATGGACAGCAGAGGGAGCTCCCAGTGCTAAGGAGCACACTGTAATGAAAGTAATGTAATTGTAATGTAATTCTGTTTCTGTAATGAAAACAGAGAGAGTGAGCGGCTTGAGCGAGGACTGTGTGATAACTTCAACTTAATGACAGCTTTGTAACATTTGTGGCCTCAAACACAAAGTCACCAGTGAAAGGAGGGCTATCGGTCTGATGACGAGAAAGCAGCAGACAGTGCAGCAGGCAAGATGCTAACATTAGCTACTAGTTATATAAGCTGATATTGCTAACATGCTTTAGTAGGGTATTATTATATTATATATATTTTTTTTGCTATATAGCCTATATATATTTTATAAAGATTGTGAGAGAAAAGAAATTAGGCTTGTTTGACTTGAACCGGCGCTGCACACTGCAAGACTGATCGGTTTATGACATCAAAGTACTGCGAGAGCGATTCAAAAGCATAAGGAGTGTTTACTTTCTTTGATGTCATATGTCATGTGTGTATGTATATATGTATATGTATACACTCACCTAAAGGATTATTAGGAACACCTGTTCAATTTCTCATTAATGCAATTATCTAATCAACTAATCACATGGCAGTGACATTATGCATTTAGGGGTGTGGTCCTGGTCAAGACAATCTCCTGAACTCCAAACTGAATGTCAGAATGGGAAAGAAAGGGGATTTAAGCAATTTTGAGCATGGCATGGTTGTTGGTGCCAGACAGGCCGGTCTGAGTATACATACACACACCACATATGACATCAAAGAGAGTAGATGCTCCTTATGCTTTTGAATCGCTAATGAGTACTTTGATTTTAATAAACCGATCAGTCTTGCAGTGTGCAGCGCCAATTCAAGCCGAACAAGCCTAATTTCTTTTCTCTCACAAAAAACAAAAAAAACAAAACAGAAACAAGACCATCTGTGGCAATGTGAAAGGAGTGTATCTACTAATGTCAGAGGGGTTAACCGCAGTTTAAAAAACAAAACAGCATGTCCCAATATAATAATACCCTACTAAAGCATGTTAGCAATATCAGCTTATATAACTAGTAGCTAATGTTAGCATCTTACCTGCTGCACTGTCTGCTGCTTTCTCGTCATCAGACCGATAGCCCTCCTTTCACTGGTAACTTTGTGTTTGAGGCCACAAATGTTACAAAGCTGTCATTAAGCTGAAGTTATCACACAATCCTCGCTCAAGCCGCTCACTCGCTCTGTTTCATTACAGAAACAGAATTACATTACAATTACATTACTTTCATTACAGTGTGCTCCTTAGCACTGGGAGCTCCCTCTGCTGTCCATAAGGTGCCTCTGCGCACCAGCCATTTCAAACCCAGCCTCCAGTATTTGGGCCACGCCTCCTAATTTGCATACACTCCTCAATCCTCAAATGCCCAATCCTCAATCCTAAATGGCTTAATGATTAAATGCTCAATCCTAAATACCCAAATTCCCAATCCTAAATCCTAAATGGCTAAATGACCAAATGCCCGACCCTAAATAGAAAATGCCCTATCCTAAATACCAAATGCCCAATCCTAAACATCAAATTAGTTTTCGACTTGGACTTTAAGTTTCAAATTTAGATTTTTAGATTTAGTTTAAGGCTTTTAGTTTTAGACTTTTAGTTTATCATCTGACCCAATTAATCCTCCATAGGATATGGCACTATGGGATGGGGATGGGGACTAAATGCATGTTAGTTTTCTCAGAAAATACATTTAATTGAACCTAATTTCTAAATGATTCATAAACGACTCCTAAACCCTTCCTTTCTGTGAGCGCTCGCTGCTGTGATTGGTCAGATGGCACAGTCCTTTGTGATTGGTCCAGAACCGTAAATCTTTTACTGTCTATGGTAAATCTCTCTACGGTTCTGGATTGGTCTACTGCGTACAGCGCGTGTCGGAACGTCAGACTTGTCAATACTTAGAAAGGATTGTATGAATTGTAGATAACCAAATTGAGCCTGAGTCTGAAGATTAAACGGTGGAAGAGATTGATTGACAAGAGACCGGTTCACTGGAGCAGGACATTTCTCAGTGGTAAGTGTCAAGTGTTGACAAGTTTGTGATAATTATGAGATGTGTTCAAACTAATTTACTCTCACAGCTAGGATACAGTGACTTCTAGAAGTTAACCACATAAACAATTTTACTGTTTGAGAGCATGCAAGTTGGCGACCTAGAACGCTGGCTTAAAATTTCTTGACTTAGCCCGAACTGGATAAAATTAAAATTCCTGATGGCTCCTTTTTTTTTTGACAAATAGTAATAACTTTATCTACGTGCACTGTCGGCTTTACTACTTAGTTTGTAGATAGTTTATGTTTTTATACAGCTACACATTGCATAGAAAGTCGGTAATCATAACTTCAGTCAGTTAAGACATCATAATCATGATCTGAAAAGTTTACAGTTACGTTTTGCAACTAGCACCCAAATACAGTAAGGTAGTGAAGTGCACACGATGATTTAAGTCTTGAAGATATAAAGTAAATAAATCAGTTGTCATCAGCGCAGAAACCGTAATCTACTTAGCCTACTATACATCATCGATTGCGATTTATTTGTTATTAAATAAACGAACGTTTCGCCAGATTGCTCTTCATTCAAGTCCTCGGTTTACCCGTGCTCATAACTTAGCACAGACTCAGTTGTCCAAGAGCCGAAAACCGCCCCAACCGGCTCTTGACTCGTGAACGAGAACCGCTTCAGCAATGCGTGTGTAGGTTTGTTACCCGACTCGCTGCACACAAGCTGCTCGTGTTCATTCAGTTCTCTCTTCACAGCAGTTCAGTCAGTGTACTGTTTTAGTAAATTAACTACTCCGGGATATTGGTTTATTACGACTCAGAGGGAGTGTCAGCCACAAGTGAAAAATGTAAGTAATTTGTGCTTATTGGAGATGCGAACCGTTTCAAACGATTCAGTCAGATTTGGTGAACTGGTTCAACCGGTTCACTAGAAAAAAGAACCGCTCAAATCGAACGATTCGTTCGCGAACCGGTGTTACGAGATATTTGGTTTCTGAGATATTCGGTTTTAATTCCATTCAGTTCGGCCCAATGAAACCGGTGATCTCGAGACTGAGGTCTCTCTCTGCAGAGCGAAACTGGGCGTTACTGAGTTTGTGGGTGTTTTCAAACCACAGGGTGTTTCTCATTCATGCAATCAAAATGATCCTCTTTGCCTAACCCCACTCCTAAACCTACGTTAACCAACATCACTATGGCATCAGGCATTACCATAGGCAATTACAAGTATAGGTCTCTGCAGGAAAGTAATGGAAGTTACCAGACCAGGGTGTTTTTAGACCATGATACCTGATTGGCTGACATCATATTGACGGTAGGTTTAGGGGTGAAGTTAGGTAAGGGGAATCATTTTGATTGCATGATTTAGGAACACCCAGCAGTTTGAAAACACCCACAAAGTCATAATCGCCCACTTTTGCTCTGCAGAGACCTAAATCTGGCCAATTATGACACATGGTGTAAAAACGCCCCGATTTGGTAACTCCCATTACTTTCCTGCAGAGACCTATACTTGGTTGGAAATCCAAAAACCGAATATCATAACGCCAGACATCACTAAAAGCCACTCCCCTTTAAGACATCATCACCACCAGTGTTGCCAGATTGGGCGGCTTCCCGAACAAAATTTGGGCTGGTTTGGGGTCAGTTTGGCGGTTTTCAAAAATATAAATTGTATAGGCTAATTGGCTAACAAACAAGCTCAAGTGTGCATATACTGCATCCGAACAGTCATCACGTTGTTATAAACTGCAGTGCAGAGGTGCTGATGCTGATGTGGACGTCGCGGCGGTACTTTTAGCCAATCACTAGTGATCTACAGACACACGTGATGATTCATGAGCAATAACGGATCTAATTTTAAATTTATGAACTGTATGAGTGATCATAATGCCTAATTATATGTTACATGGTAAAGAGGGTAAAGAGTGGGAGAGTGTTTTAACACTCAAAACGTGAATTACACCTGTTGAGGGAAAGATGACACCAAGACTCTAGTATTACTGCAACTCCTAAAATAGAGCACAGTTAAATTATTTAATTTATAACATAATCTATTTATATCTAATATCTATTTATATCTAATCTATATCTAAACGATCTTGTCTTTTATCTTTTAAACAGTACAGATTGGTATATCTTCTTAGTTTTGACTGTGCAATAGTAATGTTCTACAATATGAACTTCACAAAAGACTAAAGCCCCTATTAGGGCGGTATTGTTTCTCATGTGGACCGCTGTGAAAATAAATCTACATACCACCTCAGTGATAAACTCATGGATTCGGATGGCGATTATTATTGTTGTTGTTGTTGTTAATTTTCATACAGTATTTATCAATGAATGACAACACAGTTTTGACTGTTATATGTGTGCATAAACAAGTGTGAAATACCAATTACGTTGCTTTTTCCTTTCACTTATATTGGACACTTATGCATTTAAATTCTGACTGTTGACATTGAAAATGATGCATATGTTTTTTCGAGGGTAGGCCTATCGGTAAATCAATTGTAAATCAATCAAATGTTTTGACGGTGACTGCTTGCATAACCTATTTTAATCATATTCGGTAATTGTCTTTAATGTAGCTATTTGCCACCATTTGATACATGGGAAATTTATCTAACGTTATTATTTATTATTTAGTTTTAAGGAGTTAAAATGGCTCTTAACACCTTTGACTGACATGTTGTATCACATTATTTTGTTAGTTAAAGTTTTGGGCGTTTTTTTTGTTGGAGTGGGCGGGTTTTTGTGAGCTTTTGGGCTGGAAATCGTCCATCCAATCTGGCAACACTGATCACCACCCGCACCATCCTCGGCTGCTCTAGTAACTATTGCTGGATGTTATGGAAGAGAAAGCGAGGGAGTGATTCACAGTAGCACCACATTCTCCCTACTAACATCACAAAGCTTAAAGGACACCCGGTAGACACTTTTCTCATCAAAAAAAAAAAGAAAAAAGAGAGAGAGAAAGATTAATCTGTTTTGCTTGCTTTTTTTCATTGTCTCGTGGGAGAAAAGAAACGCACGAACTTAACATGAAGAAACTAACGGGGAAGACGAACGAAGACACTTTGATAGAAATGTCCAACATGCTGGATTCTCAGATTGAAGGTAAGTAAATTGCTACAACATTTGTGCAATCCCCAATATGCTGTATTCAGAATCATAATGAGAAGGTCAATCTCCGTTGTCAGCGTTAAGGACAAGATAAATAAATAACATCTGCGTTAAGTCAGCTGTCGGAATCAAACAACGACGAAAAACTGCTTCGTGTTCACTGGGTCAGTTCGCCTTAACAAAACAAAGTTGATCTTAAATTAAAATAGCTAAGTTCATGAAATGGAAAGTCGTGGAAAAGTAGCTGTCTACACTCGGAGGCTGTTGTTATCTGTTTTTAATCAGGCTTTAAATCCAGTAAAAGCGTCTTGGTTTTCATTTATTTGCATGATCTAAGGATTTTGGAAAAAGTACAGAGAAACGTTATATTGTAGGCTACGTATCTTTGAATGAATTGTAGTGTTAGGAGCCGTTTGGACCACCCCTTTAATTAGTTTTCGCGTTACTCTGTCTTGCCACATGGTTTGGCCTCAGTCCAAGTTTAACTTGGGAATCAAACAACCTTATGTTGTATCAGTTAAATGTCTGGTGTCTTTGTATCAGTGTAGTACTGAATAGTGTAATGAAGTGTTCTCGATTTTTGTAGTATTGCATCAAACAAATAGTTAAATCCTTATTTTATCTGGAATGATACCCAGTAGGTTTTGCATTAGAGGTCCTTAGCACAGCCTGGGAAGATGTTCCTGGGTTTCCCTCATGACAACTAAATACAGGAGGCTACCTGAATAGAATATCCTGCACTGATTTAACTCTCAGAGTGACAGACACTCTCACTCAATATTACTCGGCTTGTTTTTTTTTTTTAATAATGTTAAATGAATTATTGAGCTGAGCAGAACTGAAAGGAATCAGTCCAGGGTCTGGTGCTTAGCTCTTGGCTGTCACCCTAAGGTTTTTTGTGTCACATGTTGAGTAATAGTTGTTAAAGCATTAAGGCTTGGAGACTTTTATTAAGTTTAAGGCATGTAGGCGTATGTTTATGTCAACAAATTGTGTTTACATAAGTGTGTGGGTTTGTATGCCCATGTATTATTATTGTTGCTGTTGTTATTATTATTATTATTATTATTATTATTATCATCAGGGGCCATTTTAAGATTTTCGCTTTAGGGGGGCTCAGCCCCCAATTAGGTTACAATAAAAAAAAAAAAAAAAAAAAAAAAAAAAAAAAAATATATATATATATATATATATATATATATATATATATATATATATCAATAAAATAAAAATGTTTGACTAATATTGTAAGGTGGTATGCTAAATGTATTGCAGTAGTCAACTGTATTGCATAGATTGGTATAACATTTGAGTCTGAATAAGCCAAATACAAGTCTACTCACTCACTCACACACACACACACACACACACACACACACACACACACACACACACACACACACACACACACACACACACACACACACCTGTTTACTGTACAAACACAACATTTTATTGTTTGCATTTCTGGTACAAGCCTCTTTCTTTAGCTCATGTATGTAAACCTATTTGTTACATGCACTGTAATTAATATGTTTATATTAAAAGTAACATTTTCAAATAAAAATGGCAACATGATCATTTTATAAAGTACAATACAACAATACAGATTGTCGAAGCAGTTTTACAGTATTAAATAGGAAAATACTATGTCAATGCAAAAAGACAATAGTAAACAGTCAATTTTCAGTTGAAGTTTATCATTGAATTCAGTGATGTCATCATCCAGCTCAGTTCAGTTTAAATAGTATCTGTACAATCAAGTCGACGATATCGCTGGAAATTAAATGTCCCCAACTAACCAAAACTCCAGTTTTTTGGGAGAGTGAAACCGATATTTTTGGAAGCCGGGTCCCAGAGTGGATACATTTTAAAATGCCGTTTTTGTGTGGACAGCGAATCTGTATTTTTTCTGAAACAATGACATCATAACCCATAGTCCAAGTCTTCTCCATTTTTAGTTTATCTCTGTAGCAGAATTACAGCGCCACATGCTGGTCCTGCATGTATACTTCATCGTTTTGTGTCAGTTTTGTGATTTCGTGTGGATGCAGATATTTCTTTGGATAAAGAAAAAAAAGAGATCGGATGGGGAAAGCTGTGGCTTTGTGTAGACAAAGCCTAAAAATGGCCTAGTGACACCCATGTTTATTATTATTATTATTATTATTATTATTTTGCTTAGGACTGATGCTGGGGTTTGCCTGTGTCTAGAATGTTAGGAAAGCAGCCTCTTGGTTAGAAATTATCTAAATGATATTTCAGGGGAACCCAAACCTAATCCCTCTTGCTTTGCCTGTCACTGCGACTGTTTAATCTATTTACTGATCATAGGTGATTCACTGGATAGTAATTTGATTATGCTTCCTGACTGCGACTGTGACACTGCACTGCCACGGCTCACATTATGTCAGCAATGTGTGATTGGAAAAAATAGAGAGATTTACAGTGACTTAAATTTTGTATATAAATTTGACTTGCACTGTATTTCATTAATACACAGAAATGTTTCACTCTGAAATGCATTGAAACCTCAAGTTAACTTACTTGAGGTTTCAATGCATTTCAGAGTGAAACATTTGCTATATGAAAAGTTTTATATTGGCCAAATGCTTAGCAGCTACAGTACAAGTGCACTAGAAGATTTGCGAGTTTAATATACATTTGATTTATAGATTCTTTATTCACTGCAAAATGAACAAGTGCAGCAGAGCTTGGTCTACATTTAAACAGCACTAAACTAAAGCTCTTTTAAACTGCTCTTAGAGAAACAACCAAAAACCCCAACTGATGGGCAGCTCATTTTAGCTGCTTAACAACGTTCATATTGCTTATTTTATTTTAGCTATAAAGCTTTTTGTTGAGGCAGTAATTAATGCATGGCAATATATTAGGTTACTTCTTTTGATAATGTTTATTGCAGCATGCACATCATGACTATTCATCAGTGTAATATTGTTTAGTTTTAGATTTAGTTTGTTTTAAATTCTTTTATATATACACTTCTCAGCTAAAATAATGAAATCTCAATTGCTCGTTTGTAAACTGAGTTGGATAATTAATCTGGTTTAAATTAAAGTGGTTGTTTGACTTTTTTTTATATATATATTTTTGTTGATTTTGTTTTAGTGATTAACAGTTTCAGTATTGCAAAATTAAAAAAACTAATCTTCAGAGCATATTTCATGGTACATGTATGTATTTTTCCTTAGTCTTAGAATTTAAGTCCAATATAAACATATGCACAGTATAAATACCAAGGAAAAAATTTAGGGTTGAGACTCCAATCCTTCCCATTGTAAACTGACCCCTAAATTTGGAAACCTGAGCTAATTTGAGCTACATTTGGCCTTAAGGTCTAAGGCAAAAGAATGGCAAAGTGTTTAGATATACACATGTACCTAGTAATGTGATCTGGCGATAAGTAAATGACCTCAGAGAGCTGAGATATGGAGGTTTCTGTTAACATCTGTTTAACCAACATTTGTGGTGGACCGTAACAAACCATAACCTACTTCAGCTGAACTTGTATAGCATTTGTCACAGTGCATAGTTTCAAAACCACTTTATGGAAATCATCCCTTAGTGCCACCAGTGAGCAAACCAAAGAGACAGAAAAGTGAGAGGAAAAAAAATCAAAGGCCAGTGTCTCCTGGCAAGGCACACATTACAATTGTTAATCCAGCAAAATCATAAAAAACCTGCTGAAAAACTCTTTTGCTTTTCAAAGGTACTGCATAGTGTCTGACAGTGTGAATCATTCTGCTGTCTCTTCTGTGTTTATCAGTGCATTGTCACGCTGGACTGTCACACAGAAGACAGAGTCTCTTATCAGGGAAGACCTCATGGTATCCTTTCTAGAGAGTGCTACATCAACACCCATGTGGGCCCTGAATAGATTTCAGAGTCGTCCCTGTTACACTATGCCGGCTGTGTTTGTTTTTATGTGTTTGCATCAGTGGTTTTCTTACCTTGACCTCTCTTATAAGGTAATAGAGAGATTAATTTAGTTACAGAGTTACTCTACTAAAATGAGTTATTATTGAAATGGTATTAAATAAAGTCACTACTTCTATATTGTGGAAAGGTTCAATATTGAAGACATCTAGTGCCACACTCTAATCAGATAATTAACTCAAAACCTTTAAATGGTCTCTCAGTCTAGTTCTGTATGCTACACAATCATGGGGAAGACTGCCGACTTGACAGTTGTCCAAAAGACGACCAATAGCTGCGTTTTCCACTATCGAGCTTAAACCGGGCGTGCTAGTGCGTGCCAGGGCCAGTCACGTTTCCACTGTCACTTCCGGTGCTTGATCGTGCCTCGTTGGGGCTTCCTCAGGGCCAACAGCCAGGGTTTTTTGGCCCGACGAAAACATTGGGCCAAAGCGGGCCAGCTGGGGCTAAAGGAGTGCTTATGAACGAAGGCGGAGTTTCTCCGTGTCTGGAGAGCTCAGCGCTGCAGATCATTTCATAAAGATAACCGCTTTAACACCAGTATTAAAGTCTTTTTAAAAATAAGTTGAACTCAAAACTCAGTAAGGCTATAATAAGCAGGCTATTTTCATAAGCGGTAAAAAGAAATAAAGAAAATATAAATACATTTATTTCAGTGTGATTAATTTTGAGTCCTGATAAATTAATTCATTATGATCAATGTATCATTTATTCTATAGTAAAACATCGATACTTTTGAATTTGAATATTTAACAAAGCATGCAAACAAACGGCCGCTTTTATTGTGTGTGTGATCGCGCATGTTCCAGTGATTTATTTCTACGTTTTCTGATAACTTCTCTTTGTTGGTGAAATGATGGTTGCGTGACTGTTCCTGAGAGGCATGTAAAGGGCGTGTTTTAGTGATTTGCAGCGGTGCTTCAGGCTCGACTGTGGAAACCCTGCGCTATGCTGGCCTTGGTGCTACTGGCCCGAGGCTATTAGCCCCACCCCGCCCGTTTTAAGCCCTGGCTCGCACTGACCCGACAGTGGATATGCGGCTATTGAAACCTTGCACAAGGAGGCCAAGACACAAAAGGTCATTGCAAAATAGGCTGGCTGTTCACAGAGCTCTGTGTCCAAGCACATTAATAGAGAGGCGAAGGGAAGGAAAAAACCCTGGAGACCGCACCCTGGAGAGAATTGTGAATCAAAACCCATTCAAAAATGTGGGGGAGATTAACAAAGAGTGGACTGCAGCTGGAGTCAGTGCTTCAAGAAACACTACGCACAGACGTATGCAAGTCATAGGTTTTAGCTGTCGCATCCCTTGTGTCAAGCCATTCTTGAACAACAGACAGCGTCAGAAGCGTCTCACTTCAAAAAGGACTGGACTGCTGCTGAGTGGTCCAAAGTTATGTTGTCTGATGAAAGTAAATTTTGCATTTCCTTTGGATATCAGGGTCACAGGGTCTGGAGGAAGAGAGGAGAGGCACACAATCCACGTTGCTTGAGGTCCAGTGTAAAGTTTCCACATTCAGTGATGATTTGGGGTGCCATGTCATCTACTGGTGTTGGTCCACTGTGTTTTCTGAGGTCCAAGGTCAACGCAGCCGTATACCAGGAAGTTTTACAGCACTTCATGCTTCTTGCTGCTGACCAACTTTATGGAGATGCAGATTTCATTTTCCAACAGGACTTGGCACCCGCACACAGTGCCAAAGCTTCCAGTACCTGGTTTAAGGACCATGGTATCCCTGTTCTTAATTGACCAGCAAACTCGCCTGACCTTAACCCCATGGAAAATCTATGGGGTATTGTGAAGAGATATGCCAGACCCAAAAATACAGAAGAGCTGAAGGCCACTATCAGAGCAACCTGGGCTCTCATATCACCTGAGCAGTGCAAACGTGGTAGTCTTGTATGTTTTATTTTCATTTCCAATTTCCAAGAACAGCTTCACATTTATATGGTTTTGTGTTTAATCAGAAGAGAATATGGCTATTAAAGGGGTCATATGACGTTACAAAAAAACAACAACATTATTTTGTGTATTTGGTCTAATGCAATGTGTTTATGGGGTTTAATGATTCAAAAAACACATTATTTTCCACATACTGTACATAACTGTTTCTCCTCTTTCTGAAACACGGTTAGTTTTACAAAGGTCATCAGTCTGATAAACAAGGTGTGCTCTTAATGGCCAGCTATCTAGTGCGTTGTGATTGGCTGAATGCCTCAGGCGTTTGACGGAAATGTTACACCCCTTAACATTGTGTTGCCGCATGTGTGCCTGACGGATAGGATAAAATTTTAGGACACCGGCGCGCTGAGACAAAACCAATAAAACCCATTACAAATGAGGCATTTGTTGCATCCAGTGAGAACATAATTACTGATTATAACGACTTATACTGTCTTTTTACGTATTGCGTTGCATAAATTTGGAAGGAGTGTTGTTGGCGCAGTGGATAAGACACATGCCTTTGGTAAGAGAGACCCGGGTTCGAATCCACTGTGAGACACCAATGTGTCCCTGAGCAAGACACTTAACCCCTAGTTGCTCCAGAGGTGTGCAACCTCTGACATATGTAGCAATTGTAAGTCGCTTTTAGCGTCAGCTGAATGAATAAATGTAAATGTAATGTAAATTTGTGTTGCATATATTTAGCTCTGATTTCTAAATATAAAACCATGTCTGCATTTGTGATCGGAGAAAGGACAAACAACAAGCTCTAACAGTTACTCTACACTGCTCAAAACTGGCATTTCAATCATCAGTGGCAGATCCTTTACATATGAAAACGTACTTACAGACTGTGAGTCCGAAGAACCAGACTGTCCTTGCAAAGTTGGAACTGCCCCACTTTAAAGAAATAGACACCGGCATTGTAGGCTACTCTCACAGGAAGCCGTCCTTGTCCTCTGCAAAATGCGCTGCACAAATCTGAATATTTGGGTTGAACTGTTCTGGAACATTGTTGTTAATACAACTTAATCACTGATTTCTAGTTGTGTCCTCTTTTGGACGGCCAAACAAAGTAGTTTCACTTTCACAACAAAACACAGCATCTCCACGACATAGCGCCGGTGGCAACAGCGAGAATAATAGTTAAACCTCCTTTCTTTGCATGAACATCTGAGCGGCACTATGCAAATCTTCACACATAGGGATGTAGAGATGTGGGGGCATGTTAGAACGCGCCATTTCAGGTAGTGTGGATGAGTCTTAACTTTTATAAAGAATATCTCTTTGGATTTGAGACTTTAGTCTTTGCAACTTTACAGATCTTCTTTATGCACCAAGAGCTTGTAACACTCCAAAGAGAAAGGAAAAATTGAAATCGCATCATATGACCCCTTTAATCGCTGAAGAGCTACATTTATCTTTCTCAACCAGGAGCTGGTAATGTCATTGTTTCTAAAAGAAATAAAGCCACAGTTTCAGTGTTCAATGTATCCTATATATTATGCTCCATCCTTTATATTTTGTTAAAACCTTGGCTTGCACTTTTCTACTCCATTTTAAATGATGTTCATGTATTCAAATTAAGCACGGTTCACTAATGCACACATGCCACAATATCGATACAGAGACAGCTGTATCGATACTCGTATCGTCAAATCTCTGTAGTATCGATGTCTCAAACACAGCACTACTTTCGATGGTGAAAACGACATATCCCATCGTGCCACTCTCCTTCATAGCTTCATCAAGCTTTGCCTTTATGGTTTTAAAAGTACAACCTCTAGCGGTTGAAAATTTACATATTGTGCCTTTAAAGAGTGCAACGATGTAAGCTTTATTCGTTTAGATGATAAAAAATTAAGTTCACTTTATTTTCCTATATTTAAAAAAAGGATTCAGTGAAACTGTTGATGTGTTTATTAGGAAATGACTGTGGGGGCCACAGGTTTGTATTCAGACAGGTTTTATCAGCATCAACACTACTGCTGCTTTTTCCCTCTAAGCTTCAAAGTATTACACAAAGGTGCCATTATCAAAGCCGCCTTTCCCAGTAGGCCTAATAATCACTAATAATATCACGATCAGAGGAAGCCTGCAAAACCATAGCACCTGTTGGCTCCGCTCAGAGCAGTTATTGGTCTTCTGATTTTGGTAATGGTTTAAAGTGTTAACCAAGGCAAGTTATTTTCATCTTAGAGAAATGCATGTAGAAAAGTTGATTGTGTGATTTCAAATTTTTAATTCCAACTTTACACTCCTATCCGTCTCATGGGTTAAGATGGCTGTGCCGTTCTGATAGGCTACCGGAGGACCTTCCAGGCAGGTTCGGACAGAGCTGCATGTGCCGCTTGTCTGTCCGTTTCTCACTCTGCTGTTTTTCATCTTCTGCTGTGTTTCTGCTTCATATTCCTTTTTTTTAATTATGCTTCATCAGCATCCCAGAGATCACAATTGTGACAACTGTGCTTGTCTGTGGCACCAGATATTTGGGGATGTTAACCTTGCTCCAAATGCTAGCGATGTTTAAGGAAATGTTGAAGCCTTTGCCCATTCTTTCAGTCAATAGCCTCATGTAACCTTCAGTACGTCAACTTGTCAAGGTTTGTGCCTAAGCTGTAAGGCTGGATATGATTTTATGTTTACAGCTGCTTTTATCAGAAATGCTATTGCTTTGTGGTTTTGTTGTATAAATTGATATCTGGGTTGTTCCAAAATAACTGAAGAATGACGGCAGCACAACTGGCAACTCAAAATTGAATAAAGCACAATCGAATTAACAGAACAACCATTCTGAGACCATAATCTGATCTGTCCATTATGGAACATATATTTACTTGCACTAATTTTCAGTGTTAAATAACTTTAATTTGATTGTCAGCATTGGGCTAGCTCCCTAATTGTGATATCATGCACCAACCAGGCATATGTGTTGTGTGTATCCTGGTACAAAAAGAGAATACTCTGCATGACTGTTCCCCACAGGAAGTGCTTTTATCCCACAAAGTTGGCTAACAAAGCATTGAAGTCGTTGTTGGCTGACTAACCAATGGAATGTCTGCCGAAATATGTGGGGAAGAGAGCAAAAGTGCAGCAAAGACAGAAATGACATGTACTACTGATCAAAGGATGTGTAGTGTGACATTTCACTTTAGCCGCTACAAAATCGAACACTGTAAAAGACTGAGTGGGTTTAATTTGGAGCTGCTGTTCAGCATAGAAAAATATATAAACGGTTCTGAAAATGTAAAATGTCTCTTGAAACAGTGGAATGAATCAATTTAGCTGTCAGCTGAATACCTCTAGTCACTAGTTTACATTAATACTGCCCACCCTTGGTCTGCACTAAATGTGGGCAGGAACTACTGTACTACTGTTGTGGGCAGGAACTACTGTTTTCATACACTGTGTAAACATAAATAAATCGTACCTTTAAAGAGTAAAACAGCTTGTCACTGGGGCAGTACTCTTAAAGGGAACGTTTTTATAGTAGAAATGTGCATATTAGTACCACTGAGTAGAACTGTTTACTTTAAAGTACTGCTTTGAGCATTTTATGGTTAAATAAGGTACAAAATTGTCCCTTTAAGGGTACTGCCTCAGTGACAAACTACAGAGTGTGTAGAAGAGCATTAATTCTTTGGGGTAGGAAGGTTTCCTGTAGACTACTGTATATTGCATTTGTGGTTCTGATATGTACTGATGTGTCATTTCCTCTGTGTCTTTTGCAGGTAATAATGGCAGTATTAACTCCATCTCTGATCGAGGGACACAGCTGCCTGGTGACCGGGAGGTAAAATGCCAGATATTTTCATCTCATTCAGATTATCTTTTCAGATTATGGTTCAGGTCTATCATGTTTGAAAAAGCAACAGATGTGAGTGGTATTATGTAATGCGGTATTTAGGTCACATTCTGAGGTTGAGGTAGTTTAAACGTGTGATTAACCACAAGGCCTCCCTACTGCTCTAAAATTTTGTGCCAATTTGAAGTTAAGTCTAGTATGACTCTTGAAGACTGATTAGGGCTGTGGGGGATTAGGGAAAATATCTAATTGTGTTTTTTTTTTTGATAGATATTGCGATTGCAATTTGATTTGCGATTTTAAATTTGCAAAGTCAATCTTCAGCTCAATATTGTTAATAATGTGCAGCACAGTATGAGTTACATTTCAATTGCATTGCATTTACAAAATTCATTTTTGTTTTTGGCATTATTCCAATAGGAATTACTGTTGTTCTATCCAATACAATTCCCATTATAACCCTGAAATCCTTAAAATTTTAAACTGTGTTTTGGGAGGGGTTCTATATATATATTATATTATATTATATTATATTATATTATTATTATATTATATTATTATTATTATTTTTTTCCAGCAGACAAGATTATTATGGTATAACTAATTTTTCAGAATTAACTTAGTTACTGATTTTCACTGGAAATATAATTTTTTGTATAAATAAAGAACTATTTCTTTTGTCAATTATTAAAGTATTACATGTTACACTGTATTTGGGATTTTAAGAACAAGTGGGAAATGTGCTGAATGTTTCATTTAATTCAAATGAAATTAGCAAGCAGGTAACGTTAGACTGAATTTACATTAGTTTTAAACGTGGAGCCAGGCGCGATTCGACGCAGGTTGCGAACGTGCGTCAAGCCCCATTCATACTGCCAGATGCGCTTGTGGAGATTTGCGGTGCAGGGCCGAGCAAGAATATAACCGAGCGTTACAAAACAGGCTGCGTGAGTGCGGGATTCGTGCCGCGTGGAGAAGAGAGTAGCGAGTGTGAGAAGCATTCAGAGACACAGGCTGTGTGTGCGGTCTTCTGAATGGGGAATAGCGAACATGCAATAAGAGATGCTCTAGATATGCATTGTGACGCAGCTCTTGTAAATTATATTTTTTGTTCGTTGTCTGTTTTTTCAAAGTTACATAATGTTTTTCTTTAGTTTTAATTTGCCTAACTATTGACCTGAGCCTGTAGACGCCATAATCCCACTTTGTTCCTGCTTTCCGTTTTATTTTATTTTATTTTATTTTTTTTTAATGGTGGGCGTTTACACAGTTGGCTAGAGCAGAGCTGATTGGGGAGAACGGAGGTGCCCTCACTCTATTAGTAAGACTGTCACTCAAGGCTGACAGTCATGCATATGTTCTGGAACAGAGTAATATCGCGTCCACATTGCAGGCTTTTGCGATTAGCAAATCACAACATCTCAAATTGCAATTCTATTTCGATTAATCGTACAGCCCTAGTTCAGATGGATTGGTCTGTCTACGGTAAGAATGTCTATGGTAAGAAAATGTTAATGTTTATTATAAAGGTGAAGAGGTTTGTTGTCATTGGACCCTTTTAGTGTATTGTTCAGCTGCATTAAAGTATGATAGTTCTCACTTTCCTCAGTCTTAAGGGTGTCATATGATACGATTTCAAGTTTTACTTTCTCTTTGGAGTGTTACAATCTGATTGTGCATAGATAAGATCCCTGAAGTTGCAAAGACTAAAGTCTCAAAACCAAAGAGATATTCTTTATCAAAGTTAAGACTAGTCCACGCTTCCATAAAAAGGCTCATTCAAACACGCCCCCACATATCTACATCACTATGTGGAAATATTTGCGTAATTCCACCCAAATGTTCCCACAAAGAAAGAAGGTGTGATTCAAGTAACCACAGTTAGTGTTGAAGCAGCCATGTCAGGGAGATGCTGTGTGTATCTAGGACGAAAGCAAAAGCACTTTATTTGCCCTTCCTAAAGTAGATGCGTTTAGGAATCTTTAAGATTACTTACAGCAGAACAGCAACGCATTTTATGGACGACCGTTTTGTGAACCTCGGAGAGGAGGTCATGCTGACTTTGCAAGGACCTACAATAATGTGCAGTATTTTAAAAATAATGTATTTTACACACTAAAGCATGGCAACATATTCTGTTATACCAAATACATAAAATAATGATCTTTAAAAAAAAGTATAATATGACCCCTATAAGCACTGATTTTTGCCATTTTTACATGAACGCATATAAGCGAGCATCAGATCGATTATAGTATGACTTTTTGTTTCTCTTGCTGGTGCACTTTGCTAATTATACTTTCTTCATTTTAGTGCAGTCAGCAATAAAGGAGTATTTTGGCAAACTACATTCATTTTTGTCTCAATATTTTGTCTAAACCTGGACACAGATAAAAAAAGAATAACTACAAGGTTATGGAATTAGTCACCCTTTTGATATCAGTTTGGTGAGAGGGCATCTAGAGTTGAAGTTGTAGTTCTGCTTTGTATTAAATGATGAAGCATTACAATGAACAGCACTGTGTATTCTCAGTCTGAACATAAATCAGATCGTCACAGGAGAGTCTCCAGGCATCTGAGGTGTGCAGGAAGGGGAATGACCCGCCCTTATCAGAAGTCTCTGTGTGAGAGAGTGTGCAGCATGAGTAGGATCAACATAAACCGCGGATACTGACAGGTGGAGATACCTAATGGAGTTTACTAATGCTGTATCTTCATGGACGGGGCTTCATAGATGGCGTCATAAAGTGTTCAAGGTAAAGAAAGCATCAATTTAGCAGCATTATCTCAGTTATCATAAGAAACATAAGAGTAATAAATTAATCTTGTCTCTGAACTTTGAATAAAAATATGAACAGCGATTATATTAAACAATGTTTCTGAACTCAGAAGATTAAATGTCAAAAGATAAATAATATTAATTTAAGCAATGGCATTCAAGTAAAAAAAAAAAAAAGCAAATAAAATTTAGCAGCAATATCTCAGAAATTGTAACTTATTTTGTCAGTTGTGCAACCTTTTCTTTCAGAGGAGAAAACTCAGCCAGTGAGCTTTAATGCGCGTCATCTTTTTCTACCAGTCGTGGACCGGCGGCCACAGTATCACTTGTGCTCGCACATGCAGCCTAGTGATGCGCGGGTCCGGTTTCTTTCCAAACCGCGGGTCCTGACTCCCGCTTTTATGAAATTAATTGGCCCGCCCCAGCCCGCAAATAAAGTAACATTTCTTTTCTCATTTCTCGTTCTCTGAAGTTCCTCCCTCCACAGCAACACATAAGCACGGCACTATTAGCAGCGCATGCGCAGCTCATGAACAGCTCTGTGAACTGTTTCATCCTGTCAAAGAGTTACTCAAGATGTGACGGAGCATGTGATTTGTTGAATGAGATCGAGAGATCTTCTCATTCGTGAATGAGTTGAATGAACTGATACATCTCGTTTATGAACGAGCATGTAAATCTCGATCTGCAGATACAAAGCGCAGTTATAGGTGCTGTGCAGATACGCTCGTTTTTATATTTAGCATACAGAACATAACTCAACGTTTAATCCCCAATTAATGTGAATATTATATATGAACTGTCTGACCAAACAATTAAAATGTTAATTATGCAAGAAAACCTCGTGCTTTGTTCATCTGAACAATTTATTTAAACTATTTAATGCGATTATGCACACATTTTAGTAAAGCCAAATCAGTTTAGTAAAGCCACTAATGCAGCCATCTTGTTGTAGTGCTTTTTTGCTGCTTGCGTGAGGAGAAAAAACACAGACGTCCATAGGGAGACACTGGAAGCGTGCGTTGCACACACCAACATGAAATACGTCTGTTACAAATCCGGAACGCAGTCATTCTTTGAAGTATCGATACTAATAAATTTAGGAATCGTGACGTTTTTAATTTCCGAGAATCGCGATACTTTTGAAGTATCGGTGCACCGTGCAACACTATGCGAGGGTTAATTAAGTGATTGATGACTGTTCATGTCTATGCAATTTCAACGTATTGATGTAAACTTGGGATTCCACATTTTCATTCTCTTGAACTCATTCTTTCCTAACTTTCTATCTTCCTGCAACTCTTGCAAATCTCTGCAATCCTGATTGTGTGAGTATGTGTGCTTATGTGTTAGATTAGTTTGTGTCTTAGATTTATCTAATAAAGCCTTATTCATATTGAAAAGAGAAGTATCTTGTATTTTGTGCTTAAAAGTTAATGTCTTAAACTGCCGATCTTGTTACTGTGCTAATTAATAGTGTTTTCACTATAGTGGATATTAATATCCAGTGCAGATTTGATGTTATACTGCTCGTTCAATGAATCGCTGGCCATCTCAGTGATCAGCCGTGAAACAGTGATTCAGTTCAAATTCCCTTTAAAATCTTAAATGATTCCCTTTGAGCTAAATTGACCTGTTTCCCTTACAATGCCGACAAAGAGGTTATCCTTCAAACATACCGCCTTTCATTAAAAATGAATTGCTTGTACAAATGTTAGAGCGATACGGTAAATTGGTCTCCCAAATAAAAATTCAAATTGGATTCAAATTGGCTGTAAATGGCCATTACTAAAACATGTAGTGTCGTTTAGATGTTTCGTGTTTATGGTGTTAAAGGATAACAGAGAAGAGTTGGACTTAACGTTTAACTTTAAACACAATGAATTAATTTGTGATCTATGCCACAACTAATAACATGAGATGCCTTAATTGCAGTGAAATAGGACACCTTGTGAGAGCTTGCCCGAGAAAAGAAGAAAAATCTAAACACCAATGTATCGTCAGTCTCATTTGAAAAGGCAGGTGAAGATAATGAGGTAGTTCAAACTGTTAGAGAGGAGCTGCCTACAACAGCTAATGTAGTTGGAAAAAATTAAACACAAAGATCTAAAGATGTAAACCTAATTGATCTATCCGATGATGCAGCAGCTTTGAAACAAGCGATTGATGAAGGATAAACTGGTTGAGATGGAAGAAGATTCTGTATCTGATCAGATGCAATCAGCTAGTTCAGGTTCAGGTAATGGGCAGATTTCTGACAAAAAATCAAGACGTAGAACTGGTAGGAGATAATTGTTTATTGGAAGAACAGGATGAGTGTGTTTTTAAGACACTACAAAAGAGAAGAATGAAGCAGCATCATTACAGTAAACCAAAAATGGATGATGTTGATTAGAGTCAAACTGATACTGAAAATGTTCAGGAGTGAATGTCTCTTTTCTGATCAAGAGATTTACAGGTTGAAAAAGATTCTCACCCAAGCTAATGTACAGTTAGGGACTAATGTTGGTAATGAAAAACATTAGAATTATACTTTTATGAGATGACTATTGGTGTTTCTTGTGTATCCTTTTCTTCTCTTTGATGAAGGAATTTCATATTGCTTCTCTCAATTTGAATGGAGCACGAGAAGGGAAGAAAAGGTTTGAACTACAGTACATGAGTTGATCAAGATAAAAAACAATTGACATTTTGTTTTCAAAAGAAACACATAGTGATGCTTTTAATGAAGCTGATTGGGCAAGTGAATTTGATGGGTTATCCATTTGTAGCCATAACACATCTTTAAGTGGGGATGTTGCTATTCTGTTCTCAAAGAACTCGGTTTCATACCAAGTTGAAGAAATTGTAAAGAGAATATTTTTAAAGATAAGAGTTCAATTTGAAAATCAGGTTTTTTTTTATGTATCTATGTTCCCACCAATGCAGTTGAAAGAATGGGTTTTTTAAATATATAATGTAAAGCAATAAGTGATTGTAACATTGAAGATTTGTTTTTAATAGGAGGGGACTTTAACTGTATTGAAAATGCCTCTGATAGAAATCATGTTGAGTCCCATATAGCTTCTTGAAAAAGACTTGTTTAATTAATAGAAATGCATGATTTAACAGACATATGGATAATTTTTCATAAAACACAGAGGCAGTATACTTGTCATCAACTTAAGCATCAACTTAATCTCTTTTCAGAGATTTTTCTATTATTCCAGTTGGTTTTTCAGATCATAGTTTAGTGCAGTGTTTTTGGGATCCATAAAACCTAAGAGTGCGTTGTGGCATTTTAATAATAGTTTATGAACTGATTTAGAATGTAAGGATATTAAAAGGCTTTTTTTATATATATTTTTTTTATGATTTTAGAACCAGAAAGTCTGATTTCCAATCATTGCAGCAATGGTGGGACTTTGGTAAAATAGATATTAGACAATTGAGTCAACAGTAGGCTTGCAACATCACCAATGATTTAACTAATTTAATGGAAATTTAGAAAATAATATAAAGAAACTTCAAGAAGAAAAACGAAAAGAAGATATAATTGGCTGAACTTTTAAACCTGAAAGCACAAGGGGCTCCGATCAGATCCCATTTCCAGAATATAGAGTGGATGGATATAACATCAATTTTAATTGGTCAAAAAAATGTATATATTTCTTATGCTCTAAAGATGGTGCACTCTTGTTGAATCATACAGGGATTCGTTAGAGGGCAGTAGAATTTTACAAAGAACTGTATAGCAGTGAGCTAACACACAGGTCAAACAGTGACAATGTGTTTATTGAAGGTCTTCCTCGGGTATTGGATGTTGCCAGTGGTGAGCTTTTTAAAGTGATGACTTTAGAAGAGTTATGGGAAGCCCTTCAAAGCATGGATTGCGGCAGAGCACCGGGAATAGATGGCCTCTCTGCAGATTTTTATAAGTCTTTTTGGCCCGAGATTGGTTCAGATCTGCTTGCAGTCATCAATGAAAGTTTGAGCAGTGGAAGATTACCACTGAGCTGCCGCAGAGCAGTCCTTACTCTACTGCCAAAGAAAGGAGACCTGAGAGACATTAAAAATTGGAGACCTGTCTCTTTGCTATGCAGTGATTATAAAATTATATCTAAAACGTTAGCAAATTGATTAAGTAAGGTTTTAGTAGAAATCATTCACTCTGATCAGACTTATTGTGTTCCAGGTAGGCAAATTTTTGATTATATTTTGTTTCTCAGAGACTTTCTTGATATTGGTAAGCTCTTGGACATTGATTTTGGTTTAATATCAATAGATCAAGAAAAGGCGTTTGATAGAGCGGAACATGGTTATTTATGGTATGTTGTAAAAGCTTTTGGTTTTAATAAAGTTTTTATTGATAAGTTAAGAGTCTTATATTGTAATGTTGAAAGTTTGCTGTAGGTGAATGGTGACTCATGTGCCCCCTTTTTAGAGGTTTAAAGGTTAGAGTTTTTAGAGGTATTAGAAGGGTGTGCTCTGTCTAGTATTTTATGAAATTTTATTAATAAGATTCGGGAGGAGCGCGTCAGATACTTAGCCTAATCAACACAGGTGGACCATAATTAAGTAATTAATCCCATAGTATAAATATCGCTGACTTCCCTCTATCCATTGACGGTTTATCAGCATCCCTCCTCCACCCCATCTCCTCACTTTGAGTTCACTTTATAAATAGACGGGGAAGGGGGGGTACTCTAGGTTCGGGCCATTCCCGAGCTCGGAGCCCTTCCCCGGACAGCACGCCAAATACGCATACCATACCTCAGCTAATTATATGTAAGCGTGAACTAGTGAAATATAGTTTGCCAATTGAACCTCTGTTGACAAAGTTTAGAGCAGAATTAAAGGGTGTATGCATTCCTTAATGTAAAAATGTTTTTAAATTATCAGCTTATGCTGATGATATTGTCATTCTTTTTAAAGAACAAAGGGATGTGAATAAAATTACAGAAATTTTATGTGACTTTGACTGTATCTTCGGCTAGGGTAAATTGGAATAAAAGCGAGGCTATCTTATTTGGTAAATGGCCGAATGGATAACCTGCTTTTCCTGTGGGTTTAAAATGGAGCAAAGATGGGTTTTAATACCTGGGTGTACATCTGGGAGATGATATATCCATTAGAAAAAACTTTGAAGGTGTAGAAAAAAAAAAATGTGGGATGTTTGAATAAATGGAAGTTTTACTTTCTAATGTCTTATAGAGGATGGTTTAATTATCAACAATTTGGCAGCTTCTACTCTTTGGCATTGGTTAACTTGTATTGATCCACCAACGCTTTTATTTAAAAAAAAGTTCAATTTATTTTAGTTAATTTCTTTTTGGGATAACTTGCATTGGGTTCCACAAAGTGTTTTATTTTTATCTAAAGATGAAGGGGGACAAGTCTGATTCATTTGCAAAGTAGAGTATCATTGATAATCCTGTAAATGAAAATTGGAGTTTGGCTGCTTCTATTATTTAAAAAAAAAAAATTGAAGGTTAAGGCTTGGACAAGTCTTTGTTTTAGATGAACCTTAAAAAAATGTCTGTGTCCAAGTTACCTATTTATTATTGTAATTTATTTAAAGTATGGTTACTTTTTAAAGTGTTGAGATGTGAGAAAACTGACTCTTTGTATTAGACTCTGCAAGAACCACAGTATTATATAGTAACCATAATTGTTTTCCCTGTTTTGACAGACTTATCAAGTCTCATGTCACTACTCTTGGGAGGCTAATATTCATATAACTGGATCTGAACTTTCTAACACTAAAGCAATGGTGGAAAAGTTGGGCCTGAAGTCAGTACGAGTAATAACTCAGCTGTTGACTAAGTGGGAAGAAAACATTACTGAAGAAAACTTAAAATGATCAAAGACTTGCAGAAGGGCGGACTCAACCTGAGGATGATGATTTTTTCCCGAATTTGTGTTTGGTACCTGATTTAGAAATGTGTAATGGTTTTCTTTTAAGGTGTAATAATTTAGTTTTGTAAGAGAAAGGGAAAGCATCTGGTAAAGCTATGTTGTGTTAAAGTTTTCAACAAAAAAAAGTATTGATGGAAAAATAGACACACCTTAATGTAATGTTCTACACTTAAGTGAAAATGTAAGATCTGAATGGGGGGCACTCTATGAGTCACCACTTAGTAAAAAAAACAGGGGATTTACAATGGAGAGTTTTACACAGAATTATAGCTGTTAATGCTTTTGTTTCAATAGTGAATTGTGAAGTCAACCAAGAATGTCTTTTTTGTTTACAAAGGGAAACAGTGTTTCATGCTTTCATGTATTGTAACAGATTAAGACCTTTGTTTTCTTTGTTACAAGATCTGTTTAAATGGTTTGACGAAGTGTTTTCTATGGAGATTTTTATTTGTGGTCTTAAGTATTCCATAAAACATTCCTTTTGAATGTAAGTTATTTAATTTCTTGTTGGGTAAAGCGAAAATGGCAATTTTTGAGAGTAAAAAAGAAAAATGGAGGTAAATTTTGACTCCGATGTTACAATGATTTTTTTCAATCTTGGTAAAGTCAAGAATTCTAATTGACTTTTGTTATTATAAAGCAACAAAAAATATTATGTATTTTGAACAAAGATGGTGTGTAAAAAATATTCTTTGTAATTGATGATGTTTTGATTTTTAACAGTTTGTTGTGAGGATCTCTCTACTTGGTAGAGAATATATACTCTTGTGTAACTTTTTTATGTAAATTGTAGCAAAATGGTGTTTAAAATTCAAATTCTCTCTCTCTCTTTCTTTCTCTCTCTCTCTCTCTCTCTCTCTCATGCGCACACAAACACACGCGACGCGACGCGAAAAAATCATTTAGTAGCAGATAATTAAACTAATAACAAAACATATTCACAGTAGCTGATTCAGAAGCGGCAGATTGTCGTAGCAAAGTCAGAATTACCTCCTCTCCGAGGTTCACGAAACGGTCATCCATAAAATGCGTTGCTGTTGTAAGTAATCTTAAAGATTCCTAAATGCATCTACTTTAGGAAGGGCAAATAAAGTGCTTTTGCTTTTGCCAAAATACACACAGCATCTCCCTGACATGACTGCTTGTAACACTCCAAAGAGAAAGGAAACATTTAAATCGCATCATATGACCCCTTTAAACATTAAACATTTAGGGTTTAATATTAAATTTGTTTAGTACTAACTGCTACATCAAAAATCAATTGCTATTTTGTTATCATTTAAATTAGGGCTGCACAATTAATCGAATTTCTAATCGTGATTACGATTATGTGAGTGTTTTCAGCCTTTTATATATATATGTGTGTGTGTGTGTGTGTGTGTGTGTATAGCATGCAGCTTCAAACAATGGCATAAATCTGTTCAAAATAATCATTATTAATAATCGCAATTACAGTTTCAAGGGAATAATCGACAGTTATGATTTTTGTCATAATCGTGCAGCACTAATTTAAATTGACATGATGTATTTAGTCAATTATTAGAATTTTATTTTATTTGAGACTGGACTACACCAACTTCATGTTAAATTTAATTTTGTTGTGTCCAAGTGTGTGTTTTTAGATAAGAGGTGAGCCATCACCTTCAGTATCTGTCTTAAACATGCAATGCTTTGTCACTCTCTTTTAACACTTCTACAGCTCTGTTGTGCAACACCAGTGCTTTCTCATCTACTTGGCCTTGATATGACGATCCTAATGTCTACTATTTGAAATGTGCCGCTTGGTAGAAATTAATTTGCATGAGTGCAGATATCAGATAATGTGAAACTTTATAGATATCATTAAGAATCCCTTTAGCCTAATTGAGGATTTTTTAGAATTTGTTGTTGCTTTGATTATAGATTGTAGGTTATAGATTCTTTGTAGCCTGCGATTGCCATTTTGACATCAATAGTGATCAATAATCCTCCATGTCTTTTCCTACCAGAGCAGCCGAAAAAGGTCCCACCGAAACAGTAGTGTTGATTAACAAAGTACCTGTTTGAAAATAAGTGCTCCTGTCAGCTCTATCACATTTAATTAGTAGAACGCAATAAAATGCCTTCATAAATGGCACACTGCCTCTACTGTGTTTTTTCATGTGACAAATTATGTCTTACAAAAATTATAAATAAACAATCCTAAGAATTCTTAGCTTTATTTATTTATTTTCAGAAAGGTGCTATAGTATTACTACACGTGTCATTTAATGTTTTTTTTTTTTTTTTCATATTAGTACATCACTATTCTTTTTATTTCTGTCTGTTTGTGTGTATATGCCTGCTTAACCATATTTTGCAGAGTGGACCTCTTCATTTATAATATGGTCATAAAATAACCTTTCTTAAATTGTAGAATTGCAAAAGGTTTTCTGTTAGGGTTAGGTTATTTAAAACAAGCTGTATATAAAAACAGCAGAGGTCTATGCAATGTCCCCATTTATATACTGTAGTTAAGTAAATGTGTATTTGTATGCATGTTGATTTTACACTTTCTGCAGAAGTAACCGTTCTCTAAATACCGTACCTGTGGTTTTGTCACCTGGAGAAGATAAGAGACCTTACAGTTGATAGGAATCACATGTGTCATGTCTCATTTGTTCATTGTGACAGAAGTCAACTCTGATTGAGTCTCCGTGGTCATGTGGTTGTGTACGAGAGTAGGAATGTTGTTAATTTGAATCTCTTTTTTCTTTTGTAGATAGACAAGTTTGGACAAAACAGGGACTCTGTGTACTTCAAGGATGGTGTTCGGCACATTGATTTTGTCCTGTCCTACGTTGACGACAAGGACGGAGACAAGAAAGCGGTATGCCACTAATATACTTTCATAGTAATGTTATTAATGCACGTCTAAAACATGACGCTTGTTTATTTGTCATTTATCTGTTAATTCATACGTAGGGTTGGGAATCGTTAGTAATTTTCAGATTCCGGTGCCATTTAAAATCATTTAACAACTATTAAAAAATAGTGGCAAGGAAAAATGCACAATACTCAACTGCTCAATACTGTTTTTTACTTACTGTCAATTTAAATTAAAGGTTGGCAATGACAAAATTCAACAAATATTACAGTATACAAATTTTCAGCTTCCGATTCTGGTTCCATTTAAATGAACTATTGATGTTTTTTACTATTTTCCCTTCATTGAATGTAGTGTTGCTGGAAGGTAGTAAATAATGTTGAGTAATTCTAGTCCATCAATCAGCATGTGCATTCAAAGTTGATGGTTTTTACACTATCAATAACATTTTGCTTTTCAAACAGGAATAAGCTGGTTGGCTAAATAGTCTATTGAAGTCTGAGAAACTTGTTCATTTCCCTAAATTAATGAATCATAAACTGTTATACTTATAACCATCTAAACACACTCTTCATAAAGCCCCTATTTTACAAATAATAATGCAGTCAGGAGATGGTGTGATGCATTGAGTAGTTTCCACATTTTTAAAAATGTAAAATGCATGAAAATACATATTTTCTATCACTTTGTTTATCACTCTTGAAATGCCCTGTACACTAAATAATATAACCCTTATGTACATGTACAGTCAGACAAAACGACGTGCAAAGTTATCAAATGTGCGAGTGTGCATACAGTCGTGGGAAACGTGTTTGGCAGTTAAAGACACAATGCGGCGCGGCGAGTCTGTGGAGTATGCTCCATTGGAAACAATGTGCTCTGTAATTAAAGAGATAGGGTGGCGTTTCTGTTATTTGGTTTATGACATCCTTTAACGGAAATGCCGAATCATCAGAACACTGGCACAAGGCTGCTCACAGCGCTTGGTCACGTTTCGCACTAGAACCGTTTTCGGGGATCGAAACTTAGAAAATTGCTTGCGGTTACGGTTCTTTTCAAAAAACAGAACCGGTTGTGAATAAGAACCGGTTCTCGGTTCCCACCCTATTCATACATTTAAATTGCAATTCACTCATGACAGGTTTGTCAGGTTTTCCACAGGTGATCCCATTATGCATTTTTATGCAGGAATGCTAATTGGTGTGCATTTTCTCCTAAATGTTCTGTACTTAGCCTTGTTAAGCAATCAAACAATGACTGATGCTTAATATTGCTCATTGTGTTCAAAAATAGTGTGATGGGGACCTGTACATAGGCATGTAGTGGTGGTGAGATGGGGTGCAATGTCTGCTGGGTCATAAGATCTTCAGAGTCAGATTGAAGCTGTTGCACAATACAAAACGAGGTGTCAACCACTTCTGTCTCATCAGACCCTTCATTGACACTGAAAGGTTTGCTGGTGAACCTGTTTGAACTGTTTTCTCCTGTATGCAGAGGGTGTTGCGCAGTCAGGCTTTCTGCTTAATGAAGGGCATATCCCTTGAGGGACCCGTTTGAGCTGGTGTTCCATAAGATTGGTAGCTATAAGTCAGCGGTGCTTGAGGAAAATACAAGTTTTCTCTAAAGACATAGTTCAAAGCTTGTTTACAACCCTCAGAACCTAAAATGTCACACTGTTACCAGATACAAAGCTCAATGAATAGATTACTTAAGTGATGAAAAAAAAAAAAAAAAAGAAGAGGCCATGAATGATATAGTTGAAAACGCCTGTTTTTGTGTGTTGTTTTTCCTCCAGGAGAGAAGAAGAGAGTTTGAAGCCAACCTGGAGGAAGCTGGTCTTGAGCTGGAGACCGAAGATAAATCGGTGAGGTTCTGAGCCACACATGCCCCCTCATGGTTGCACTTCTATAGTGCATCTTTATTTTATTTTATTTTTCTCCTATACCGAAGCACAGACCTTTATCTTTTTCTAAGCCCACTGTATAGAGGTGTGTGTGTGTGTGTGTGTGTGTATATATATATATATATATATATATATATATATATATATGCATTACTTCACAGTGTCATTTGATGTGATTTTGTGAATTTGATAATCACATAGAACACTTCTCCACTCAAGAATATCTTCCCCTGCAGGAGTCAGATGACCGTAAGACGTATTATCTGAAGATTCACGCTCCGTGGAAAGTGTTGGCCAACTATGCTGATGTGCTAAAGATCAAAGTGCCCTTTAAAGCGAGTGATATTCCCAAATCTCGAGAAGGTCATCTGGAGTGGCTCACTCAAGCTTTCCGGCTTCCACACAACATCATGAGGCCAGAGCCGGACTACTTCACTGCACCTTTTGACAAGAGCAAGGTCGACTTCTTCCTCATTGATGATAAGGACAAATTTTTTCTTCCGTCCACTCGCAACAGGATTGTGTACTACATCCTGACCCGCTGCCCTTACTACAAGGAGGACTGTATAGAGAGAGATAAGACCGGAATTAAACGTCTGCTGAACAACGGCACCTACACTTCAGCTTATCCCCTTCATGACGTGAGTGTGAGATTTATGCACTTCATTCTATCTGTCTGTCTATCTCCTAATAAAAGTTAGGGGTCAGTAAGATTTTAAACTATTAATTAATACTTTTATCCATTTAAGGATGCTTTCAATTGATCAAGAGTGGCAGTAAACTTTTACTGTAGTGACTTTAAAAGTGACTTACATTGTTACAAAAAATATATTAAAGTATTAATGCCATCACAGAATTAAATTACATTTTAAAATGAATTAAAATTGTAAAACAGCAATTGTATATAGTAATAGTAATACACCACTACAATATAGTTTTACTGTGTTTTGATCAAATAAATATATCATTGGTGCACACAACAGACTCCTTTTAAAACATTTAAAAAATCTTACCAGCCTCAAAGACAAAAAAGCCCCCTTGCATGTTAAAAGAGTTAGTGTCTTTGGTCAACATCTGATTGGTGTTTTTTCCTCAGTGTAACTATTGGAAGAAGGCACAAGATGCGCAGTGTGAGAGTGAGAGGTATCATCTGTATAGATACTGGGCTCGATTCCTCTGCTTCTACAAGAAGCAACCACTCAATCTGATCAAGTGAGGACACTGCAGACACAATGCAAGCATACCTGTCAGAGTGCAATAACCAAATCTGGAGCTGATGCATCTTCATTAAACTGCTGATTGCAAGATAACATCTCAGTAGAAGAAATGATTATCCCCACTTTTTTTAGAGCAGCATATCGAACCATAGTGTTACATTTCCTATTTGTGTTTTGTCATAGGAAGTACTATGGTGAGAAGATTGGTATCTACTTTGCCTGGCTGGGCTTTTACACAGAAATGCTGTTTTTTGCTGCAGTCATGGGTGTGATCTGTTTTGTTTATGGTGTGCTTAGTTACGAAGACAACATCACAAGGTTAGTATCACTGGAAGGTTATATGTTTCAAATGAACACACATCCATGCCTCCTGAGTCTGAAGCTATGTGGTTGCATGCATTCTTAACAACCCTTTGCTATTGTGACCAGTGCCTGTGACTGTAAAAGCTAAGCCATCAGACAGGAAGTTGTTGTTTCTTTATTATTGTAATGGTTTTTGCAGTTAAACACTAAATATTGTTATATTGAATGAGACTGTTTATATTTTGTGTTCTTTTTTTTAACCATAACTTCTGGTGTTAAAGTATTAGTCAAATGTTTTTGCCATAGAAAACAAAGTATTTGTGACCTTTTATCTCACAGTTAACTCTGAATGTCTGAATTGCAAGATGTAAACTCTAAATTCTGAGGGAAAAAATGCATACCTAATTATAGAGAATTGTGACATGTTAACTCAAAAATGCAAGGAAAAAAGGCAGACTGACTTTAAAATGCAGAATGCTGAATTTATATCGTGCATTTCTGACAGAAGTTTTCTTAGAATTGCGAGAAACAAAGTGTGAATTGTGAGATTAAAAAGTCACTTAAAAAAAATTCTTCCATGGTGGAAATGGGCTTCCATAGTATATGACAGTGTCTTTAAAAAATACTTTTTCTGTTTTTATGTAACAAGCAAAACCATTAAGGGCATATACATTCTGTGAAAGATGGACTCTGGAGCCTAGATGCATTTGTTTTTCTAGTTTGCAGAGCTAAAGATGTTTGTGGAACATTCTCATAAAATGGTGTTTGTTGTTAAACCTGAGTGCTTTATTTGTGCCCAAGTTTTCCATGGTGTGTTAATACTGTTTCCAACTTCACTGATGTAATGCAGTCAGAGGGTGAACTGAGATTTTGGTCATATTCATGTCTGCATCACAGTAATATTTCTCTCTTTTGCTCTCCTCTTCCCTGTTTTCAGCAAGGAGATCTGTGACCCACAAATCGGTGGGATGATTGTCATGTGTCCACTCTGTGATAAAAAGTGCACCTACTGGAAACTCAACTCAACATGTCTGTACTCCTGGGTGAGAAATATTTTAGCTTCACTGTTTGAAACATAAATAATGATTTCCCTTCATCACAGAATGATCTTTTTTCCTTTAGCAATCTCATCTATTTGATAACGAGGGGACTGTCTTCTTTGCCATGTTCATGGGTATTTGGGGTGAGTGCACTCTGTTTAAAATACTAGCTCAATAGCTCCATCTAGTGGTTTGAAGGAACTTGCTAGTCAGACTCGAGATGGAATGAGAGATTAGCAACTGTTCACGAAGCATTTTAAAGTATTCATATTGTCAAATAATTGGTCACAGAATTTGTTCACTATACTATACGTCTACAACGAAGGAGCATAATTTGTCTATGCTTTTTGAAAAAGTGTCTTTAATTACTTCAATGGTAGTGGTGCATGTAGATTATCCATTACTGAACACTGACTTCATTTCACACAGGCCTCAAAAATGAGCTCCGCTTATGCAGTGATTTGATTAATCAGCACTGAGTTAATATTTCTGCACCCAGTGTGCTGTGTACTCATAAATTTAAAAAAAGTTTATTTAGCTTCTAAACCTTTGTAAGAACTTGTTTGAGTACAATTATTGTAAAGAAGAAAACAACACTCTGTGGCACCATAGGGTGAAGCTGGTTTGATTTAAGTAGAATTGATAGTAAGTGTGAATGTGATACTCCTAAATAATGTATTTCTTATTTTTTCTGCTCTGTTCTCTGGGTGCTTTGCAGTGACCTTGTTCCTGGAGTTCTGGAAGCGTCGACAGGCCCGTCTGGAGTATGAGTGGGACCTTGTGGACTTTGAGGAGGAACAGCAGCAGCTACAGATCAGACCAGAGTATGAGTTGAAATGCACAGGCCGTAGACTCAACCGTGTCACGCAGGTACCTGCAAACACCACGGCATCAACATCCTTTGTTAGTCAAGGAGAGTTTTTGTAAAGATGCACTGATCGAGCAGAATTAGCTGATTGGCCCGGACTGGTGAGCAGCTGGTCAGTCTCATGTCTTGCCAATTCCGGGCTAGTCTGTTTTGACGTCACATCTACGCTCACATCCACATGTAAACATGTAATTGACATAGAAGTTCTTCACTGTGAGTGAAAAAGACAGAGAGTTTGTAATAAGTAAAAGTAAACTGTAGGGAAACCACAGGACTCAATTAACACTTGTCTTTGGACAAGTAGATTTATTTTTTAAAGGCAAGTAAGAGACAATTTTACTTGCCCAACCGGAAAAGAACCCTGAAGCTCCTTATGGGCATGTTTTCTCTCAAGAACCAAATTATTTTGCGCCACAGTGATTCAGATTTTATTGCATTCAGTGTAAGCGGCGATTGATAATGTTTGTCATGTCAGATGAGGCTCACGCAGCCTGAGTGAGAGAGCGACTCGTCCAGAAATCAAAACAAATGAGCACAACAGCACAAAAAGTAACTCAGAAATAGATGCATACTACAGTAGAAAAAGTGTATTTAAAATATATTATAATTATATACTGTAGTTAAGAAAAATTTCTTGACCATGATGTTTCCCCGACTATCAAAACAATGGCAATGCAACACAGATTTTTTACAATAGTGGTTCAAAAAACAAGAAGTTAAAATGAAGCGACATACATTTTAGACACAATATTGACTTTTTTTCGCAAACGAAAATAGTTCCAATCAAAGCCACAGTGGAACTGTTGTTTCTCTGAGAAACACAGCAATGTTTAGTTAATGAAAGAATCCATGTTTTTGAATAAATCAAGTGATTTAGTAACCCATTCATAAAGACAGTGGCCCTGTCCCAAATGGCACACTACATGCGCACTTGCGGTCTTGCAAACTTAAAAATGGCCGCCCCGTCGTGCACATGTCCATTAAAGGGTTAGTTCACCCAAAAATCAAAATTGTTATTAATAACTCACCCTCATGTCGTTCCAAACCCGTAAGACCTCAGTTTATTTTTGGAACACAGTTTAAGATATTTTAGATTTAGTCCGAGAGCTCTCAGTCCCTCCATTGAAGCTGTGTGTACGGTCTACTGTCCATGTCCAGAAAGGTAAGAAAAACATCATCAAAGTAGTCCATGTGACATCAGAGGGTCAGTTAGAATTTGTTGAAGCATCAAAAATACATTTTGGTCCGAAAATAGCTAAAACGACGACTTTATTCAGCATTGTCTTCTCTTCTGGGTCTGTTGTGAGAGAGTTCAAAATTGGAGACGTGAACCGTTTCAAACGATTCAGTTCGATTTGGTGAACTGGTTCAAAAAGATCTGGTTACATCGAATGATTCGTTCGCGAACCGGATATCACAAACTGCTTTGTTTTAAACTCTCTCACAATAGACACGGAAGAGAAGACAATGCTGAATAAAGTCGTAGTTTTTGCTATTTTCGGACCAAAACGTATTTTCGATGCTTCAAAAAATTCTAACTGACCCTCTGATGTCACATGGACTAGATGATGTTTTTCTTACCTTTCTGGACATGGACAGTAGACCGTACACACAGCTTCAATGGAGGGACTGAGAGCTCTCGGACTAAATCTAAAATATCTTAAACTGTGTTCCGAAGATAAATGGAAGTCTCACGGGTTTGGAACGACATGAGGGTGAGTTATTAATGACATAATTTTGATTTTTGGGTGAACTAACCCTTTAAGTCTACGAGACCGTAGGGCAGGGTTCCTCAAATCTGGTAACAACTATACAGTTTCTTATTATTATAACTTAATTAGTCAATGTAAGAATTTCATGTGAAAGATGACGCATTTAATAAGGTTGGGGTCACAGAGCACTTTATTTTTTATAGTTGTTTAAGTGAGAGAACATCTGTAGCATATTATTCCGGATTAGGGGAATTGAACTCTAGTCAAATTATAGAGCTTGAATTGATGACACAATCTTTATTGCTAACAGAAAAAGGAGCCTTATCTTCCTTTCCCCAGCAAGTGTGCCCGATTCTGTCTTTCTGGAGCAACTGTTCTCTTTTGGGTGAGTTAGTAAGATAAACAGTACAACTGTATGATATAGATGAGGTTATCTGTCACTATTACACAGCTCTTTGGAATACTTGATTATGATTTGTCAATCATATTTTGCAGTGCAATATTATGTCCTTTTAAACTGTATATTTGACCTTTTGTCCGTGGCTACCAAACACTTACACTTTGGTAGCTCATTTAAACTAAGATAAGTCTGTTAATAAGTCCTTCCCTCTCTTTGTGTTTTGTCAGACGTGTCTGATAGTGGCCTGTATAATGGGAGTGATTGCTTACAGATTGGCAGTTTATGCAGCGTTTGCCAGCGTCATGAAGGACAGCCCCACCAGTAAGATCCAGCTGGTGGGATCTCTCATCACCCCTCAACTTGCCACCTCTGTCACCGCTTCCTGCATCAACTTTGTCATTATCCTCATCCTCAACTTCCTTTATGAGCATGTGGCCATTTGGATCACTGATATGGGTGAGCAAAAACGGCATCTTCATTTCAAAAAAAAAAAAAATAGAGTTGTTTGACATGTTAAAGGCATTACAGTTTTATAGTTTGCTTAATACAGTTCATCATAGATGAGAATGTGTCCACTCTATTTTTTTCTTCATTTGTTTATTTGTTGAGTAGCAATGTAATAGCTGGATAATGTACAGTCAAATGGTCATCACAAAATTACCTTCTGTATTTGTTTTCTGATAATGACTGTACATTATACCTCATCTGTTTGTTGAGTTGCATGGAGAATATTTGATTATCTTCCTCTTTTTAACTCTCAGAGATCCCCAAGACCCATCTGGAGTATGAGAATAAGCTGACCTTGAAGATGTTTATGTTCCAGTTTGTGAACTACTACTCTTCCTGTTTCTATGTGGCCTTCTTTAAAGGGAAGTTTGTGGGTTATCCAGGAAACTACAGTTATATGTTCGGAAAGTGGAGCAAGCTGAGAAATGAAGAGGTGAGACTGTCTGAAACACCAGTATGTCAGGGGACCCCATGTTCTTCAGCTGAATATCAGAATAAGTAGATCTAACCTGACCATATGCATTTTAATATTTAGTGTGCCCCTGGGGGCTGTCTGATTGAGCTGACCACACAGCTGCTTATCGTCATGGCTGGAAAACAAATGGTTGGGAACGCTCAAGAGGCTCTGTTACCGTAAGCATTACATTGAACTTTGACCTCGAAGAATGTTTGTTTTTTACTTGTAATTTTATTTCACATATGTTTTTTAGAAAGTCAATCAGTGATTGTCCTCTAGGCACTATCCATATACTGTTTAGTCATTTTTACATTGTCATTTTGCAGACGCTTTTATCCAAAGCAACATACAATTGGGGGATAAATAAAGTAATTCTTCTTAAAGAGGCAAACAGACACAGGAAGTGCTTGTAATACCAAGTTTTAGATATTGTTCAAGGACAAGCTAGAAAGAGAAGAAATGAATAAAGAGAAATAATAGTTATAATCTTTTAATGATGAAGTCAAGTAGCTTCGAAAGACAGGAGTTTTTAGCTGTTGTTTGAAAATTATCAGGGATTCAGCATTCCGGACGGGGGTGGGAAGATCATTCCACCAGCCAGGAATGGTGAACGAGAATGTTCTGGAA
Source organism: Carassius carassius (assembly GCF_963082965.1). Taxonomy (NCBI): domain Eukaryota; kingdom Metazoa; phylum Chordata; class Actinopteri; order Cypriniformes; family Cyprinidae; genus Carassius; species Carassius carassius. The sequence goes on along the minus strand of NC_081756.1, from coordinate 19,790,612 downwards.
AGTGATTTTGAGCCTCTCTGTGATGTTACCACGAGGCGTCACCACCTATCATACCTAAAACACACATAAACACATAATGGTCCCTTGTAACTGTGTCACAGACTTCTCAGAAACTTGTGGGGCAGCAGGAAAGGGCGAAGTCATCCAGAGAGTACATACAGTAGATGGGAGCAGGACCACAATCTGCAGAACTTCAGCCAGTTTGGACTCTTTTATGAGTATCTGGAAATGGGTATGATTTTACGCCGTTATACATATTGGAGTTATTTGGTGTTTATATATCAAAGCAATTAATTAAAATCATTTTGATATTTATTGTAGTTTGTGCTAAATAAAATTATATTGTCACTTTTCAAAATGTAGGCAGCACCAAGAGTTTTTTTTTAAATACATTTTAAACTTTATTCTGTAAGGATGCCTTAAATTGTGACAGTGAAGACTTTTTACATTGATTACACTGAAAAAAAAATTATTCACTGTTGCCACAAAAATATTAAGCAGTACAGCTGTTATTTCATCAATGATATGAAATAAGTTATGATACTTGAGCAACCAGTTAGCACATTAGATGATCTTGTGACACTGAAGATTGTAGTAAACTCTGCTGAAAATTCAGCTTTTTAATCACCGAAATAACATTTTAAAATATATTACAATTAAAAGAAAGTTTTTATACTGTAATAACATTTCACAATATTGCTGTTTTTACAGTTTATATATATATATATATATATATATATATATATATATATATATATATATATATATATATATATATATATAATATAAAATAAATGCAGCCTTGGTGAGCATAGGAGACTTCTTTCAAAAACATCACAGAAATCTTGTTGGAGGTGTACGGAAGTGAATGTTTTTTTTTTACTGTACACTATATATTTAACGTATATTGTACAGTATTAACAGAGTTAAAGCTGCAGTAGGTAACTTTTGTAAAAATGTATTTTTTTACATATTTGTTAAACCTGTCATTATGTCCTGACAGTAGAATATGAGACAGATAATCTGTGAAAAAATCACGCTCCTCTGGCTCCTCCCAGTGGTCCTATTGCCATTTGCAGAAATACATCGCTCCTGTTAAGAAACGAGAAACAACCAATCAGAGCTGTGGTCCGTAACTTTGTTTGTGTTCAAAATTTACAAAATGTATATAATAAGCGAGTACACAATGAATCCATTTTCCAAACCGTGTTTTTAGCTTGTCCTGAATCACTAGGGTGCACCTATAATGAGTGTTTATATTCGGACTATTTTAGATTGCTTTGGGTAGGTACCGCGGTGGAGTAACCCGGTACCTTTGTGATTCTTCATAGACATAAACAGAGAGAAGTAGCTCCGGCTACAATGTTCTTCCGCAAGACGCAAGCAGTTCTGTTTATGAACTGCTAGAGCGTCAAAAGTTACCGACTGCAGCTTTAACACAATAATAATTGAATGCATTGTTTTTTCTTATATATATATCTTATATATATATATATATATATATATATAAGAAATTTACGTAAAAAGGAATATTCCAAAAACAAAACAATTTGAAGATTATATTATTTAAAGCTGTCTTTATGCTCCTATTAAAGAAGGATGAGAAGTGTCTAGATCTTTAGATTTGAAAGGGCTTTTTGTGAGCATTTGTCCGTGCTTCATCTGTTAAACCAGTTGTTTCCTATGTGTTTTAAACAGTGATCCAGTTTGGCTTCATAACACTTTTCGTGGCCTCTTTTCCACTGGCCCCTCTCCTCGCCCTCTTCAACAACATCCTGGAGGTGCGAGTCGATGCTTGGAAGTTAACTACACAGTTCAGAAGGCCAGTGGCAGCGAAGGCCCGCAACATTGGAGCGTGGGAAGAGATCCTTAATGTGGTGGCCATCTTGTCCGTGGTCACAAATGTAAATGCAAACTGTTTTGTTCTGCTTTCGATTTTTGACTCAGCCTGTAATTTTACTGTCTTGTGTAAAATTGGATCTGGATTTGAATTTCCTTCTAATAGTTAGTGAACTATAAGTAATGTCATTTTTCCTGTATAACAAAATGAAATGTATTGCTCAATGAAATCAAAGCACTATTTCTACCATACTTAAAATCTGTTGTTATTTCTTTCCTCCTCTCTCTCATTTGCACTTGAGGCTTTCATCGTTGCATTCACCTCGGATATGATTCCTCGCCTGGTCTATCTGTACGCCTACCGCCCAGGCAGCGAGGCCACTATGAGAGGCTACATCACCAACAGCCTCTCCTTTTACAACATCTCTCAGATCCCTGAAGATAACCTACCTGAACATGGAGAAAACCCATCCTGGTTTAACAGCTCGACCACCACGACATGCAGGTGTGTAACCGCCTAGCGAAAACTGTTGTCTCTATTAGACCTACACATCAATATGCTAAATTAAAAGTATGATGAATATATATAAATATTTTTTTTTTCCCAGGTATCGGGACTACAGATACCCACCTGGACATGAAAAGCAATACACACACACAATGCAGTTCTGGCATATCTTGGCTGCTAGGCTAGCCTTCATCGTCATTATGGAAGTAAGAAATATGCATAACATAAGGCTTCTAATTTCAATTTAGGGGTGTACCCGCACTAGGCGATCTGAACCGTGCCCGAGTGTGTTTGACTAGTGTGATCGCTTCGTTGATTCATTTAGCCATCCATGGCTTGCTTGGAAGAGGTGGGACAGAGCACGGTTCAGTTGGGCTATAGTGTGATCACACGGAACAGCTACTATTTTGTGTGCACTACTGTCATCATTACGACCGCAAACATCATCTATTACTACTACTACAGTACCTTTCAGTTAATTTAATTTAATTAAATCAATTTTATATTTAGGTTTATAACAGGTTGGATCTGGTTCTTAATGAACTGGAATTGTAGTTTGCCGATAAAGCTGCTAATTCTTTTATTAATGTCAGCTGCCTCCGTAATAATCCTCTCTAATACATGCAAGTAAAAATTGCTGCACGGCATAAATGAATTTATTAGGCAGTCTATTAGTGAAAGTGGTTATCTCGTACATGGTGTAAGCGTGCTCCGGTCCAGAATGTTTAGTGCAAGTGTGAGTGCAGGTCAGCAGGGGAGAGGGGAGGAGGATAATCATGCTCGGGCTCTGTACAAGGCAAGTGTGAGTACACTTTAGGAAACCGAATTAATACAGTGGAATATGCAGGGAAATGTAAAATAAGTATGAGTATATTTGTATTGGAGTAACATGATCAGGAAGGTAAAGAAAAGGACAAGCAAGTTAAAAAAGCAAGGAATCTAAAAAATTCAGTAGCTTAGACTTGTTTTTTTTAATTTTATTAATACTTTTAGCAAGGACACATTAAATTGTTCAAAAGTGACAATTAAAACTTCATTTTTACAAATAAAAAATGTATTTCAAATAAATGTAGTTCTTTTGAGCTTTCTATTCATCAGAGAATTCTGAAAACTGCATCATAGTTTTTAGAAAAAACTAAAACAAAAAACAAAAACTAAAAAAAAATGCAACATTTGATATTTATTGAGTACCAAATCAGCATTTTAGAATGATTTCTGAAGGATCGTATGACGATGAGTGTAGTAATGGCTGCTGAAAATTCTGCTTTTCAGTCACTTTAATAACATTTTGAAATATATTTATTTTATATTATATGTATTTTTGATCAAATAAATTCAGGTTTGGTGATAACAGACTTAATGGAACACCAGAGGCTTAATTCAAAAACAATAAAAAAAATTTTTGGCTCTAGACTTTTGAACCTTAGTTCTGTCTGTTAGTATAAAAACATGCTGGCTCAATCTTTTTCTGTCCATAAGAATTAGCATCACACATCTGATCTTGGTAAAGCTTCGTCATGAACATTGCTTATAGCAAGTCTAAAATAAAACTGAACTCAATACAGGAACAACAGAAGGACATACTGTATGAGCTTAAATGTTTGGTATACATTTAGATAATATTTAACACAAACTTAGATGTGGAAATTTGGTTCTATGTACACATGATGACTGTTCTTCTGTTTCCTCTCCTTTCTCAGCATGTTGTATTTGTGGTGAAATTCTTCGTGGCGTGGCTGATTCCAGATGTGCCGGTAGAGGTAAAGGCACGTATAAAGCGTGAACGCTTTCTGGTTCAGAAATACCTGTACAAATACGAAGTGGACAAACTCAAGATGCAGCTGAGCCAGAGTTGCAGCCAGGCTACAGAAATGGCCTCACTGCTGCCCTCTAGTCCGAGTAAACACCGGGTGCTTTCTGAATGTATTTGATTATCCCTGAATCCTCAGGACTACTCTAATAAGCATGGAGGAATCGAATCTTTGGGACCCCTCCATACATTTATTGCAAAAAACTGTCTAACTTCATCCAGACAACTGCCAGAACTTTTATAAAAAAAACTACTTGTGAGTTTTATGGGAAAACCACTTTCCTCTGTGTTTCTCTCAAATGTATGGAGTGCACTTGGCAGAGCTGCACTTCTATAATGGCGAAAGCCTGGAGACTGTTCACAGAGATTTCAGCAGCAAACCTTTTGGAACGCGGCCTGCTGCTTCTCAGGTTACCTTGAGCAAGCTCCTGGGAATTCAGCTGATGAATAATCATTTATGACCATTAAAAGAGTGAAAATGTTTTACAAGGCAATAAGCTTTTATGTCCGTCCAGCTTGTTGCCATTATATATTTTTAAGAAGTAATCTGCATAACCTGCTATATGTCTCGCTGTGAAAGAGGTACATGAAGACAGTGAATTTTTTTTTTTTTGATATGTCAGATTTTCTTGCAGGGTTGTGAGGTTTGACAGTTAATAAATGTTGTTAGATATTTTCTTTACAAGAACAAGCTGATAGCTGAATAACTATCAAGAAAATCATCATCATTTCTGTAGTGCTTGGATTATCATGTTTCACATTTTTATGTTTTATTATTGTTATTTTTGATTAATGCTGTATCTTGCCACACATTTTGTTTTGTGCAATATTAAATGTAATGTTTTTAAATGTATTCTAACTATTGTTAGTTTTCTTCAAGGATGAATTTGTTTCAGCACAATCATAACCGATATATTATCTGGTTGGAAGGATTATTTATATCAGATTAAGCTTTATAATGACTTGCAGTATGTTTTCTGATACTTTGAAAATCAGAAACTCAAGCCAATATTCATCACCTCATCCTGTAAGAGTCTGTCAAGCTTTGCGCATGTCTGAAGCTAAATGAGCATTAGCTCTCATCTGTAATCATGACTAGGTGAACACTAGTCTTGTGTAGCCCTGTTGATGAACACTGTTCACTCCACACCAACCATCCTCTATAGGGACATCACTTGTATGAAAGAGAATAAACGTGTTCAAATTATGTCCCAAGAGTTGTTCTGTTTTTAAACTTTCTTACAATTTCACTACACTAGTTTTTTCCTAAAGAAAATTCTATACCCGAGGTTAAACGTGACAATCGTTTCAATATATATATATATATATATATATATATATATATATATGGATCTATTTGTGTCACAAATGCATTTTCTTAACAACTGTCATAACGATACTCGTATATGTGTATATTATTTTTTGGTCGTCTTATCTATTTGGTCCACAGGTGTTCACATAAAAAGTTGCATTAATCCTTGAGGAAAAAAATAAACTCACGAATAACCATGGATCAAGTTTATAAAAGAAAGTCTTGTCTCCAACGACGAGAACATGCCAAAATAAAGAGATTGAAGTGTATGGACACGTGTTCAGCGCTTGTTGGGCGTCCTCTGCTAATGCGGTCGTGAACACAAGGTGGCGCCTGCGCGTCACTGAGCGCGCTCTCGACTACCTGTTGTGGGAACCGCTCAGGACCGCAAAGCGTCGCAACTGCGCAGAGTTACTTTCCTACAAAGAGGTCTGTGATTTAGCAGGTTATCAAAAAAAAAAAAAAAAATACGACGATATACAATTATCTTATCAAAATGCCCCCTTCATTATGCTCAACCATAAGAAACTGACTTAAATTAATAATAGCTTGCATCTGAGGTGTATTTGCGTCGAATTCGACGTATTTGTACATACAAGTTTTATTTATTTATTTTTGCTGCGAAGGACGGTGCTACGGAAAGAGGGAGGATGGACTGTGAGCTATGTATGAATTATTAATACGCTTTCCTTCACACCATCACACGGGGAAACACCCCTCATTCGGTTTCCATAGCACCGCCCCAGGAGGCCTGCACGGCCTTTCATGGAAAACAAGCAATAGGCATAAAAGCTCAAATTCAGAAACTTAGAATGTCAGGTCACGTGCCCGTCATGTAAGCATCGAAAAACTATCCTCTGTCGCTCGTGGATCATAATTCAGATAATTTGAGAGCGAAATCACAGAAAATGTGAATGGAATGTGAACATTGTCCGCCCTCTGTAACCCCTCCCAAAGCAGTGCACCGCTGCTGGCTCTGACGGGAGCGATCCGCTCCGCGCACAGCGCACTGCTGCTTGATAAAGGAGTGGCGGCGGAAGCTCGCGCCGCTCTGAACGCGAAACTGTCGCTGGCCTTGGTGCTGAAATCCATTCACCTTCTTCTAAAGCTACTCAACTGTCGCTTTACACCGAACAAGTGACGGTACGAGGCGAGGAATTGGTTACCTTTTAATTTTTTTTCTTCTCTTAATTAACCATACATCGTTTTTTTGCAAATCCGAATTTGTTTTTCAACTCCGTCAATTTAAAGCGAACGTAAATTCGTTGACTCAAGTCTGAGATGGCATCGCGTGCTCTTATCGCGCGCAGGGAAGTTTATGAGTTTATAATTATGAGTAGACAGAGCCAGACCACTTCTGATATCTCTCGTGTGTAGGCGGATTTTTTTTTCGCTCTGTGAACACCGTCGTGAATTTTCCTCATCTGTCTAACTGAATCTCTGATCCGCTGGGTGTCGGTCCAGTATGCTCTGTAATCTTACACTGTGACATGGTACTATAACATTACCGGGGAAACGAGGGATTATCACATTTGGACATGGAGACTCCGAGGGAGCCTGGTTTTAAGCCCAGCAAAGAGGGGCTGAAGCAGCTAGCTGGGAAGACACTGGGGCACGTGTACAAGTAAGACATTTTAACATTATAAAACAGATTCAGTCATTTAGAAATAATAGGCCTACATTTGTGTGTGCGTGTGTGATTTAAATTAACTATTGTTATAACAGAACCGAAAATCACGAATTTGCAGCAAGTTTTGTCTATTCATTAACGAGTTTCCCTAGTCGGTTTTGGCGTCACGCTTCATGAAGACGTGAAGAAAATTATGTAATTCTGCATAATCTTGGGAGGAGGGGATGGAAGCATGCAAGTTTTTCTGTCTTTTAAGGTTGTCATTGTAATCCGGTGTTTCAAATGCATTTACGTTTGAACATTTATCGTTAAATTAGAGGATTCCCTTAAGTGCACCTTCTTTTTAGAGACCATTCACGTATTCCCGTTACACCTTAAAAAAAAAGAGACCGCGATGGAAATCATACGAGGAAATTAGTTTCTACATAAGAATTTCACGTTGGTTTGATGCTCCTTTATATTGAATCGTTTTGTGAGTGTGTCTTGTAAAAAAAAAAAAAATTGAAATCAATGAGGAGAGTAAAAGTAAATAAATAAATAAAGATCGACAGCCTCGACCATCTGAACGAATTTTTCTTCCGAAATTTAAAATATCTTCCTTTTTTTCTCCCAGGCACTACATTTAATACATATCTCCTCATCCTTTCGTTTTTTTAATACTTACAGACATTTTGTAGCCTCTGGCTGTTTTCCAAAATATTAGGACATTGTCTTTTATTTGTCATCTGAGATCAAAAACGGAATTGACAATTATAATGCAGTTAATGTGCATTTTATGTATTTCAAATCTTCAAAAGATCACAAAATAAAATGCATTTTATTCCCGTCACATTTGCAAATGTGATTTATGAAATGAAATTTAATATGCCTGAAATAAAATTGTATTTTTATTTTGTTATATAAAAAAATTACATTCTAGACATTTTGCACATTAAGTTATATAATTTCCCTTGATACAAGATAATGCTTCCATTATCCAATAGTAAATAACTGTACGCAAAAAACTCTCCTCGCGGCTCTGGTATAATAATATTAGTCATTAGTGAAGTTCGTGCATATCAGTGGACCTTGAGCCTGTGTATGAATGTAAATAAGGTGAAGGTGAAGAGAATGCTGCAATGCGGTACAGCGCGCTTTACAGCAGCACACGAAGCCTATGTGGAGTTAACACAATCTTTGTGGTGAAAAAAAGAGAGAAAGAACTCTTTCTGTAGGCCATTTGAATAACTATTGCCTGAATCTGTGCAGCTTAGAGTAGGCTACAAGTGGGAATGTAAATTGAATTAAATGTTAATATGAATTCTTGACACGTTATAAGTAATAAATGTGGATGAAATTCATTACTGGTTCTCCAGGATTGTAGTCGTTATGATGTTAGTGTCATACAAGGAGTCTGACAAATGTTCTTCTGACTGATTCAGAGTGTTAGAAAAGCGGCAAAAGCCTGGCGAGAACATCGAGCTGACCGAGGATGGACGGCCTACCCAGACCAAGGAGAAAAAGCCACCTTTGTGCGACTGTACGTGCTTTGGACTTCCGCGCCGCTATATCATCGCCATAATGAGCGGCCTTGGCTTCTGTATCTCCTTCGGTATTCGGTGCAACTTAGGCGTGGCCATAGTGAGCATGGTGAACAACAGCACCATTCACCTGAACGGGAAGATCGTCGTTAAAGAGGTTTGTGCGCGATGCACGCTTGGATTTCATATGTTTCGTGACACCCCCAGACCCCTCAAGAGCGTGCACACACACATACACATAGACACACATGTACCTTGGCTACACTTTGTTTAACGGAAAATAAAAAGGGACAGAATTTAAAAGCACAATGATTTGTTTTTGTTGGAAGGAGGCTTAGTGGATGTCCCATTGCTAGCTTCGAAAATATTGAAAACAAGAAGGCTACTCATGCAAAAAGAAATTGACCTTGGTTACTTAAATGTCATCAGCCTCAAATTGATTAAATCTTCAACTGGAAACTAACCCTGCGCTCTTGTCATTTTATTTATTAATTCATTTATCTATTTATTTTGTGCACAATCATTTATATTTTGTTTGCTACAGCTCTGAAACATATTCACATTTTCAATTGTCGCTAGTCTTTTACAGATAGGATTAGCAACCTGATATTTTCTGTTGTTTCTCTCCCTTAGAAGGCAAAATTCAACTGGGACCCAGAAATAGTTGGAATGATTCATGGCTCATTTTTCTGGGGTTATATTGTGACGCAGATTCCCGGTGGATACATTTGTTCTAGATTGGCGGCAAACAGGTAAAGCCCTAGAAAAATAATAATTTATTTATACTTCAGATTATTATTATTATTAGGCAATTATTAGCTCATAATGCTACAGTAATTAATTGCCTTTAAAATCCCACTTGGTTAATAGAATTTCCCACATTGCAATAGAAAACAGTAGGTTTACCTTGTGGCTAAAAATACCTAATGTTAACGATAGGACATTGAGTAAATTAATAAAAACAACGAATAATAAATAGTCTTTAACAATATTTTGTTTTATCGTAGGTTAATATAGATGTTAATTTTTTCAAACCTGCAGGTAAATTGTTTATTGTTACATGAGCTGGCGAGTTCAAATTGGCCTAAGTGTTCGTCAGAAATTAAACTTTATGCTCTCTATCGGAGAAGGTGAATGTATTATTTAATGCAAAATGAGAATTAATGTAAGACGATAATAAATATTCGAAATAAACTTACAGCTGACGATTAAAGCGATAGTCACGCCCGAATTCGTATTTCCAAATTCGATCTGCAAATATTGACTGTACAGAGACACGTGATGCGTTCTACATTTGGTTTGAGTTCCACACAGTAAATAGCTTGCATGGCGGTACCATGCTGTATCATACAAGGGGTGATTATTCATATTGGCGAATGGAACTGTACCTGCCATTGGAAGAAAACAATGGATAATGGGAGGAGCTTATTTAGCAGAAGTTCAACTCAATCTTATTTATTTATTTATTAAAGACTCTTAAAGTCACACATTTGTGGTGAAATTAATTTCATTACGAGTTATTTTATAACACTTTATTTTATGCATAATTGCAGTTTAAACCAAGTTTATTTAGTCAGAAAAACGAACAAAAGAGAACGAACTTCTTGAGAAACTTCCAAAGCTAGCTATCTTTGCTTCTCACGTTCTTATTTGAAGGCCATGGTGAAATGCATATGAGACATCACTGTTGTGATTTCATTATTCCAATATATAATATAATATAATATAATATAATATAATATAATATAATATAATATAATATAAACCTTTGGAATACAATTTTCATTTGTTCAGAGGGGAAAGTGGGGGGAAAGACAGAGTTCATTGCTATGGTTGATCAGCCTGCTTGTGTTGTGTGAGTGGCAGAGTGAATGCTGACCCGTCGTGTGAGTTTGTAGGATTAGACTGTGGGAGTGGGTCTGTGGGGCATTCTCCACCTGTTAATGAGATCCCGGGGGGAGCCGTGTCTAATCTGCTCAATGAGGGGGGCATGGCAACCAGCCCCGGACATTTGCCAGAGGGTTTAGCTGTACCTCATTTATCACACAACAATTTATACAAAAATAAAAAATAAATAAAGCTGCAATTTCGTAAACTGGAGATGTGTTTAAACAATTTATGGCTGGCTAACAATAAATAAACGCTGTCAAGGAACTATCCTATAATAAAATGCTTTGCAATTATTAGGTCTGTTAACTCAGTACTTCGAATCTTTGATTTAATTGACGTTGCTGAAATTGTACCACAGTTCTCAGTTCATATTTTGGCTACTGGTCGACGTGATTGAGATCTAATAGAATCAGCGAGTCTCGTGCTGGAGAACTCCCTCAATCCGATTAGCAAGCGTCGCCGGGAGAGAGGTGAGATGGTCTCGAGCTCTAAGAAGGGGGGAAAATAAAATGGAAATAAAATGGAAGGCCATATTTCCTCTGTGGCAGTGCTGGCATCACCCCGCGCGACCGAATGGCAATATTCTTGTTGCTGTTGTTGTTTTTCTTAAGAACAGATCGCAGAAACCATATATTTGAATTGCTATTATATTTTGATTGAAATAGTGTGAGTATGAATTATTGATAATTATTGATATTGATACTTTTCTCTCAGCGATAAAAACTTATGAATAACATGTTATAGAGGAAGCTAATATATATTTACATTCTATAACCTATATTCTATAATTTAACCATGTATCCATCTATTATTCAGGGTTTTTGGCGCAGCCATTCTCCTCACATCCACACTGAATATGTTCATCCCCACAGCTGCACGTGCTCACTATGGTTGCGTCTTATTCGTTAGGATATTACAAGGGCTTGTAGAGGTAAGAAAGAACGATTTTCTCTCACTCGTAAAAAGCGATCTAATACCATACCCTCTATAGTTATATATATATAATTTGGTCACTTGATAATAAATCTTCCTTTAAAACAACAGAAAAAAAATCTTCCTGGGAAAAGCCTGTAACAATCAGTTATGGCATGATATACTTTTGCTGAAGAATCTATTTCTTTGTGAAATAGAGCTGATGTGTAGTATTATTGTTTTTTTAGGGTGTGACCTACCCAGCCTGTCATGGGATCTGGAGTAAGTGGGCTCCTCCACTGGAAAGAAGCCGTCTAGCCACAACCTCCTTCTGTGGTAATTTCCATCTTTATTCTCTTTAAAGCCAAATAGATTAGTGCATAATAAAGAAAACCAATGCCATTATATTTGTTTAGTTGCTACCGTAGTGCCTCATTATTGTGTGCATGTTAAAATTTTAAGATACATTTGTTGTTTATCCGCATGACCGCATCATGCATGAACCATATTTTCCAATGTTGTTTTATTGCATATTCAGTGACTGATTTTTTGATCAATTGAACTCCTCTTCTTCTCTTCTGTAGGTTCCTATGCTGGAGCTGTCATTGCCATGCCTTTAGCTGGGATCTTGGTGCAGTACACTGGCTGGTCATCTGTTTTCTATGTCTATGGTAAGAGTGGTTTATGCATGTGAGCCGTGGTTTTGATGTAAACTGTCATTGTATGAGTACGCTTAACGGTCTTGATGAGTGTATTTTAGAAAGTGTAGTATGGATTAACAAGAATTAGTGCTGTCTGGAAAGCAATGAATTGTAATCCAGTTAGTTATATGAGGAGTTTTCAGTCAGCTGATTTTCCTGTCTGATTCTTTTATGATGTTTTCTTACAAGACCAACATCTTAAGAACTGTTTGTTTCCCTTTAGGCTGTGTTGGGATTTTCTGGTATATGTTCTGGATCCTTGTGTCATATGAGAGCCCAGCTGAACATCCCACCATCACAGCTGAAGAACGCTGCTACATTGAGGAGAGTATCGGCGAGAGTGCTAATCTCATGGGTGCTACAGAAGTGAGTGACCACAAACATAATCTTGCTCCACTCTTGATAGGAATGTAATCTCTGGGATATAGTGGGGTTGGATATCTCAGAAGAAAATGCTTGATCATAGGATTCAATTCCTTTTTTAAGAGCTGTTTTGACTAACGGCATAACATTCCCTCTCACCCAAACCTATACTTAAGCGCCGCTCTATAATTATCTTTAATTCTAATGCTCATTAGTTGCTTGCTGCTTGTTGACACAAATCTACTTCACTTGGTTGTGCCTAGGAAGGTTGTCCTTCCAAAATATTTTATTCAGAATTCTGATGTACATCGAAGTGTAATGGATTATCCAAAATATTTTGTTCTATGCATTGGTTGTTGGTTGGATTTTGAAATGTGGATGTTGCTTATAACACAGGCTTGCAAGGATGCAGTATAAAGGGGCTAAATGATTGGAGAAGTCCTTTATGTGTCAGCAGAGAGAAGTCTTTGATTTTCAGCAGACAATCCAGTTATGGCATTTTGATTGTAAAAAAAAAAAAAAAAACATGCACAGAAGAAGTGTTCACAATAAGATCTATACTATTCATTTAGAATATTATGCTATAAGACAACTTTAAGATTGGGAGCTAAAACAAACTCCTGGTTCTCTCTCTTTTTTGAAGAGATCTGAATCTGAGATTTCATATAGGGTAGGTGAAACCACAGAGTAATTTTTGTCAGGATGTCTTGAAAACAATGAGAAGATAAAAGGCATATTTCTTTGGTGATCACACTTCTAGGATTATAGTTATTTTGTAAATATTAGACACAGCCGAATTTGTACCTTATTGCAGTCGTATGGATTTTGAGATAGAGGCTGATACAAGCAGTGTCACTCACTACAGGTCACCAAAGGTTGATTTTGTCACCATGGTGTTATATGAGGACATCTAATGAAATCTGTGAGTTTAAAGTACCAACAAGTAGTTAGTCTATATAAAATATCAGACAGCGCGCATTTCTTTGGTCTAAATGCCATGCGCTCTTAGGGAACATCAGGACTGACAAAGAATAAAAAAATGTCATTCCTGCTCGCAAAATCAAGACATGACATATAAATTCATTAGCAGTATGGGTATTAATGTAACAGTTTACTCCACATGCTGCAATACTCCTTTCTCTTTCAGAAATTCAAGACACCTTGGAAGAAGTTTTTCACATCCATGCCTGTCTATGCAATCATTGTGGCCAACTTCTGCAGGAGTTGGACCTTCTACTTGCTGCTCATCAGCCAGCCTGCATACTTCGAGGAGGTGTTTGGCTTTGAGATTAGCAAGGTAATTGCAGTTTACCTTTCATATTGTTTGTATTTGTTTTATACAAACTTAATAATTGACAAAATAACTAATAATTACTTAATCTGCAATCAAGCTTTATTTGGGTCAGAATGTCTAGCCTTAGTGTCTAAGTCGCATATGATGTTTGTCTGTAATTCCAGTGTGCATCAGCAAATGGGTGACCTTTGTCATTCCCTAAGGTCTGAAATAGGTTGATGAATTATTCATTGTGAATAGTTCATAATGAATTATTCATCAATCATTTATTGGTGATTTAAGTCTGTGCTTGCATCTCATTTTGCTCTTGTTTTCTCACTTCCTACAGTTAAACCTTCAATCGTGTTTTTACATCTAGTTGTAGTATTAACACACTAATGGTGATGCCTTACATACAGTATGATGGTGCATGTCAATTTGTTTTATTTTTTAGAAGACATTTATTTATCAGATTTATCCAGTATTTACTAAAATTGTTTTATTTTGGATTTTTAAATGGACCTGTTTTCCTCTTTTCTGTGGTTTAATCACATCCTAATTTTCCACAGTATTAACTAACATTGGTCAATGGCTAATGCTTTCTGCAGTGTTTTCAGTAAGATGCTTCTGAGCCTGTCGGCTGCTGTCTTATTCAGGTTGGCATGCTGTCAGCCTTGCCCCATCTGGTGATGACCATTATCGTACCCATTGGAGGACAGATAGCCGATTACCTTCGTAGCAGAAACATCCTGTCTACTACCACAGTTCGGAAGATCATGAACTGCGGAGGTGAGAGCAGCCTACTGCATATAGCTCCTATAAGACTGAATTCTGATTAAATCCATTGTTCAAGGAATGGATGAAAATAACTAAAAAATTTCTTCAAACTGAATATTAATAGTCATAATAATAGTCATGTGATTGTCTTTTTTAGCTTAGTGAGTTTATTATCTTTCACAGGCTTTGGGATGGAGGCCACTCTATTGTTGGTGGTTGGTTACTCGCATAGTAAAGGAGTGGCCATTTCGTTTCTTGTGTTGGCTGTCGGCTTCAGTGGATTTGCAATATCAGGCAAGTCTTTGGGGAAACAGTATGTCTGATTTAATATTTTACCTTGCAAACCTGATTTTTATACACAACAATGACAAGAAAAAAACAGTAATAAAAAGCCACCATATCCACAGCCAGGGAACACAGCAAATAATGACTTATTTCTGACAAAATACCATGTTTTCCTTTTATCACTCAAAATGCTCTTCCTCTGCTGCAGCTTGGAAGGAATAGGTTGTTCTGCTGGACTTTTTCAATAATTCATACACACTATCCCCTGAGAGCAGCCTCACAGTCAGAGCACTCAAAGGGGGAGGGGCTAGAGACTCCTCCGCTCTACAAGATGGCTGCTCTTTCTATTTTTAGTCTGAATCTCCAGCATCATGTTAGAGATACTGAAAAATGTTCACTCTTGCTGCAGGACCACAATGTGCAGATTATACTAGAGGAATTCCGTGATTTAAAAATCTCATTCTGTAATGTTGTTTGTTGAAGTATTATTTTAGTGTCATTGATATACTATTATAGTTTTAAGTTTTATCAATGTTGGGTTAGGGTTAGTGTATTTTTGGCAGTGTGTATTTTAGTATAAACTTTTTAAAAAAATGTTTATTGTATTTTAAATGCTTTTTTTTAATTAGTAATTTGTTTAGTGAACAATAGTAACCGTGGTGTGTTGTAATTAATTCAGTGCCAAAAAGAGAAAAAAATTTAATCTTTTACAAAGTTATTTCTATTTTGTCCAATGTTAATGTAATGTATACCTTTACTGTCCATCAGGTTTCAATGTCAATCATTTAGACATCGCTCCTCGCTATGCCAGTATCCTCATGGGAATCTCTAACGGAGTGGGAACTCTGTCAGGAATGGTGTGTCCTCTTATTGTGGGAGCCATGACCAAACACAAGGTAAGACCACCTTCAGGACTTTCTTTTGAATTCTAGATCTTCAGTACTATGTGTTTGGATTGGATGGATCATCATTTAAATTAAAGATTTTGCCCCATGATGGATTAGAAGGTGTGACACTTACGTGGATTGAGAATCACAGCATAACTGTTATCTTGATTCTTTTCTATATTATTATACCTGATATATAAATAATATTGTGACTTCAAAAGGTTTTGTGTGACAGATTTTCAGATCTCTCTCCCTACCTTTTATTCATTACCAAAAGTGCTCAGATTCACCAGCATTAAGCCTATGATTATTTCATGCGTTTTTCTTGGAGCTCCCAGGATATTCCTTTGTCAATGAATTCCTGACAACTCTTTCTTCCTTTCAGACCCGAGAAGAGTGGCAGTATGTGTTTCTTATCGCTGCCATGGTGCATTATGGCGGTGTAATCTTCTATGGCATCTTCGCCTCCGGGGAGAAGCAGCCATGGGCAGATCCAGAACAGACCAGTGAAGAAAAGTGTGGCTTCATTGATGAAGATGAGCTGGCTGAGGAAACTGGAGACATCACCCACAGCTACGGTGCTCTGGGAGGTCCAGCCAAGACCTACGGTGCCACTACACAGTTGAACAGCGGATGGGCAGAAGGATGGGATAAACGAGAGGAATATGTACAGGAAGGTGTGGAGGAAGGGGGCTACAGATACAGGCAGGGTGGGGATTACTCCTAGACCTCGCAAATAAGCACTACCACACACACACACACACAGACAATGCATACAGCCCTACAGCAGCATACGGTGGAACAAAAAAGTATTTGGATACACTTGGACAGAAGTCGCACCTAAAAGTGTATAAATTCCATTGCATCAAATAAGAAAATTTAATTGTAATCTGCAAAAAAAACTGCAAATTGTCTTTCTTTGCTTTAAATAAGTGGATGTGTGAAGTGTCCTCATTTTGAAAAAAAAAAATATATATATTTATTTATTTAGTTATTAGATATGTCATTATATAACTGAATATAACAAACCTGTTGATATCTAATCTAATGCAATGACATTTCTACATTTTTAAGTGTAACTTAAATGTCCAGATACTTTTTGTAGCCACTGTACAAACAGTACATGATTAAAAAAAATATATATATATATGCCAACACTGTAGATTTTGTAGTGTCTGTGAGTTTTGAAAAAAATATTATCGGTGAACATAGAAAAATAACCTATAAATTGTTGTATGTTTGCACAAATTTAAATGATCAAATCCTACATTTACATATTAATTTAAATGAGTCAATTATACAAAGGAGATGGCACATATCAAAATTGGCAGACTGTAAATGTTCTATGTATTAAAACAGAGTAACTTTATTTCAAGTGCAATCATGTGTAATATTCTGAAACTGAGTTTTTCCACTCCATTATTCCGAGCCTTTTCAGCATAAAGAAGCCTGTAGAGTTAGTCAGGAAAGTGGCTTCCAGAAGCGAGGCTCTAGAGTCATTCGTGGAGAAATACTGCTGTAGAGAATTCCAGCCAAGCAACTGGTTTCCACTGTCTTTTTTCTGATTGCACTGAGAGAGCTGTGCAATGTAATTTAACTGCACAACCTCATGATGCGTTACTCGTCCATCATTTGTCATGTTTTTTGAGAGATTAAAGAGGACATTTGTCTATGACACAGCAGAGGAAAAAAAGCACAGTTTTTTAGATAAAAGCAACAAAAGTGTTTCTCAAGCTCAGCAATTATTTCAATCGTATCCGTAAATATATATATATTTTTGGACGGTGCTGTTCAATTTGGTGTTTGGTGTAATAAATTAATCTTGGGAAGGGGTTTGATTTTCGATAATTGGGATTGCAAGAGCTACAAAAAGCAAAAGCACAGTGTGTCAAGGCTACGAACTCTTTAATTTCCATGCAATTGTTTTAACTCCATGCCATTTTGACATCTGTGAATGTTGGTTATGCATGGGTCAGAACTGTTTTTGTCTTTACAAATGTTTTTTTAATTTTATTTTACAAATGTTGTTACATATGATTTACATAAGATTACTAATCTGTTACATATGTGTCAATTTCTTTGCACAATTAACCAAAGGTAACTTGTAGTGAGAGATTTTAGCTGGGATGGAGGGGGGTGGCAGTGTTTCCATTAAGTAAAGAAGGAAGAACCTGTGAAAAGGACTTGTATAGTCCTAGCAGCAGGTAATAACCATATTCAATGTACAAAGCAATAAATCAATGGTAACAGTTACTTAGCAGTCACTCATTAAAAAATATGTAACACATTAGCACATTTAACTGTAATCATTTTGGTTTAAGTGTTTTTGTGATGACAATTAAAAAAAAGAGAAAATAGTAAATAACTACTTACTGTTAAATATATATATATATATATATATATATATATATATATATATATATATATATATATATATATATATATATATATATATATATGTATATATATATATATATGAAAATATATTTAGATTTAGCAAGAGTCCAGTGCAACTCTCTTTACTGTGAAGAGTTTATGTGCTGGACCCACTCACCAGAAGAGAATGATTCTTAAGTGCCACCTGCAGCTGGTTCCTGTGTGAAACTCTTACTGGGGTCCTCAGCTCCGCAGGTGGCCGCACCTCTGTAGTCGTCCTGTATGGTTGCCAGTGGTTGCTTTTTGAGAGTATGTTATTGTCGGGTATCCTTTACGTTAATCCTCTCTTTTTGTCCTTCCCCTTTGTTTCTGGTATGTGTATTGTCTGTGGTTAGAGAAGCTCTCCCTTATCTCCCTCTTCCCTCTTTCCTCCTTGCATTTTCCCACTACTGTTTCAATATTCAGTGACACAAGGATCGTGTATAAAGGTATTCAAAAATCTTCAAAAATGACAGTAATTTGCCTGATGATGTTGAAGTACCTTATTCTTGTTTTCTGCTTAAGCGTGAAGTGTGAATATATGGCTTCTGTGTTACTGTAAACGGAGAGGTATGTTGATGTGAAATTGAAATGCTCTATATAGCCTTTTTATATATAAAAGTATAACAAACTTTACTTGTCTGTGTTGTTTTACTGTGATTCCATTAGGCTTTGCATGCAGGCCAAAGACACCCTGCTTAAAATTGTGTCAAATTTGCTGCCAATATTGTAGATATATAGTAATCAGTGTTGGTTTCTAAATAGTCTTCAAGCACACCAAGTACTTTTTCCAGCTGCTGCGAGTTTGTAAATCATATCTAAGATTTTAGCCCAGGCTATGCATCACCCACATAGCATCTCTGTGCCCTTTCCTTGCTCTAGTAAAATCAATATAGGGGTCCCTGGAGATCGGCAAAGCCTATTGACCACACAAACGTCCTAATGGAGGCAGGAAGGAGGGGCTGCACTTAGAAGCTATTTAGAGGATGTGTTCAGACTCCTCTCTCATCAGCATCTCTGATGCAGGAAACCTACTGCCCTCCTGCTGTTGTGTATTTTTAGCAGACAAATAAAAACATTTCAAAACTACTTTAATGATGGTATTAAGTTAAAATCTCAGCTATAAGTTTAGAATTTCATAATTTGGATAAAATTAAAAATAATTTCATAAAAAGTCTCTTTGGTAACACTTTACAATAAGGTTCCATTAGTTGATGTATTAACTAGCATGAACAAACAATGAACAATACAATTATTACAGTATTTATTAACCTTTATTAATGTTAGTTAATGAAAACACAGTTGTTAATTGTTAGTTCATGTTAATTCAGTGCATTAACTAATTTCAACAAACACAACTATTGATTTTAATAATGCATTAGTAAATACATAAGTTAACATTAACTAAAGATTAATAAATGCTGGAGAAGTATTGTTCATGCTTAGTTCATGTTAACTAATGAACCTTATTGTAAAGTGTTATCATCTCTTCAAACATTTGATCTTTATGTCTGACAAATATTTTCTAAAATAAGGTTAGTCCTGTTGATTGCATCTGTGCCTGTTCTTTCAGATAGATAGATAAAAAAAACAGTCCTCACACGAAATAGTGCTGCAGATTCAGACAGATCCACATCCCTGCGGAACACACAGTAAGAGAGGTGCGAATGAGACACTCACCTGCCAGACGCTTTAGAGGTTGTGACCTTGGCAGTATTTTTGCCTTGGTGAAGGATATCTATCTATCTATCTATCTATCTATCTATCTATCTATCTATCTATCTATCTATCTATCTATCTATCTATCTATCTATCTATCTATCTATCTATCTATCTATCTATCTATCTATCTATCTATCTATCTATCACAAACATCCTCCACAACCTGGAACACAGCCGAGTGTCCCCATGCATTCAGTAGGGCAGTCAAAGTCAAGCTCCTGTCCCGCCGTAGGGAACCGTCACAGTCTGGACGATGTCCAGCTTTGCCCTTTCTCTCTGTTACAATGTGTAAGTCAGTTACTAATTGGATAACCTTTCTTTCAGCAGCTGATTTACAATATCAGATTGACTGAAGAAACATGTTCACACTCGGGTGAACATAATTGAAAGCTTGTCAATTGAGTGTGGACGTGTAATTGGTCTAAGTAAGGTTTTGTTCTAAATTCCACAAAGATGCTCAGGTTACTGTTTTTACAGAAATGCTGATTTAAAACACACCACCATGATAACCAAGAATGCCACAAATAGAACCACAAAGGAAGAGTAAGAGCAGTTTTAATAGATAGATTAATTGTAATAGTATCTTTTAAATAATATTATAAAACGGATAGTTCTGGTCCTTGATTCTGATTGGTTGAGCCGCGTTCAAAGCTGTAAATTACTCTCCAAACATACACCTTTATTTACTTCTGTGTGTTGCGCAACTACATTGTTTAGTGGAAGAATAATGTTTTTTATTTATATTGTTACAGTTTATTTGCTCTGTTTTATTCTGTGAAACCTTACTACGTGTATGGAATAACCGTTTTATTAAAGCAATAACTCTGCTTCGAGTCGAGCCTAAAACCGGCCCTTAGCTGTTATAAATTCACTGTGAACCATAGCTTCTTGGGGATTATTGCTTTAATAGCTATTAACTTCTAGAATAATTAAATCATTGTAAAATATTACAAATAAGATGTAAAATAATATGTTTTTAAAATATGAAAAGGATAAAAAAAATCTAAGAATAAAGTAATTATACTTCTTCTTGACAACTTATTGGTTAGCGGATACCATGTTGAGCTATTGCTTTTGCTAATTAGACAACCACAATGATCCTGTCACTTGTGACCCTATTACACGTGTTTACTCTGGTTCTGTCAGCCGTAACCGTCACGGATGTCCAACACAGATTGCAGTCCACACCCTCCTCACTTGGTGTTCATTCAAGCTTCTCAGTTATATCCGTCTAATGTCACACTGAGAAGAAAGATTAGGGCACACACAGAGTGTACTGGCATAATAGCATTTTTTCTATAAGGACTAATAAAAAAATAATTATTTTGAAGCATCATTGTAAACCTGGTTGTTTTATGCTCACGTATGTGTTTTTGTTGGTGGGTGGAGGTGCTTGTGCATGGAGGCGTTTGGGGCAGGTGTTGCAGTGGTCTCTTGGGGCGTAGAGGGGTGGTGTAGTGAGACTGAAATCACTCTTTGATGACAGGGGCCTGCATGAGGGCCCTGAAGGCTCGCATCAACCCATAAATATCTCCTGATCCCCTCATGGACATGGCCGGCGACTGGTTGGCGTATCCAGTGTTTCATTCTCCATTGGGAAAAGGAGGGAGAGGTGAGGGTGGATGTCTGTGTAATCCATCTCATGTGTGAGGGGGAAAAACAGTGAATGAATGAGCTCTCATATTAAAACCGAATAAGTCCCTTCCCCCACTGGCCCAGCTCTCAGTCTCCTCATCAATTATTCCATATAGTCATTAAATTCTTGTCTATTCCAGCTGCGGAGCATATTAGGAATTTTTATGCTGCTGTTGTTTAGGTTTAAGTGGCGAGTGTTATGTGGTGATGTTTACCACTACTTCAGTCCCTAAAGACAAGTGAAACTGTTAAATTCAGCATATACATTATATAAAGCAGAGAGAGAATCTGGGCTTTCCCACTCAGCTCCGCCCTTTAGAAACCACCTGACTGCAGGCATGTGTGTGTGTGTGTTTCTGTCTATAGCCTTAGGTGGGTTTTTGCGTCAGTAGTACTGCATGCTGACGTCTCATACTCTCTTCCTGTAATCAAAATTCACATCTTGTTCAGGTGCTGGAAGAAGAAATCATGTGGGTGGGGAAAAGTCTTGCTTGTGATACAGGAAGGGCAAGCCATTACAGCTGCTGAAGGATTTCAGCAGATCATGAACATATATCTTCTGCTGTGACAGAATTTATGGATACATCTCTTCATTTTTTCATTTTTTTTTTCAATCCACTTTTTTTCATTAACTTTTATGCATTTAAATACATCTTCAACAGGAGCATATATACATAAAAATAGGCTTTTCTGGCCAATAATGATGAAACAAATTTTTATATTTAGTCATTATTAATACATAAAAAAATGAAATATTAATTTATGAAATGGGCATGCACAATTAAATATCAAATATTAGCCAAATACTGATACAAACAAACAAACTTTTAACCCTAAATATGTGCTGTTGATGGATTTTGCATTTATACATAATATGCAGTGGTGCGCCTCACCATCATCTGAATGACAGAGTGAGTGACAGAGAGGAGAGAGTGCCTGAGGGACTCAGGGGAGAAACCTGACCTTTAAACAGAGCTGGCTACCAGTCCACAATCAGACGTACGTCCCACAGAGGGGCAAGACACATCTAGTGGAGACGGTGCATAGGAAAGGGCCATTAAGTTAAGCATATCTGTTATCTTTCATGCAACACAATACACATCATGTATGTTTCAAGCAGTTGTATAGTTCTTAATGTTTGAAAGCACCATAAAACTGCAGATCCCAAACAAATGTTTTACTTGTTTCCATACTAGAGCAAATATTCAGACATTTTTTAGTTGCAGTCATAACAAGAGAACTTTTTCTATCATAATGAATGACAGAATTACAAAAATGAACGACAAGGAGAGAATTAAAAATCAATTAGTAGATTCATTCGTTGTGCGTGGAGGTGGGTATGTGTGTGTGTGTGTCAGTGCTGCCAGACTGAGCTTTATTTACTCAGCTCTCACAATACCCCTTCACCAGATGGGAACCAACAGAGTGAGGGGGGAAAGAGGGAGGAAAAGAGGCAGAGAGAGAGGAAACAGAGGGAAAGAGAGGAGTGGGAGATGTGTGCCCCATGCTTACAGCCACGAGGACTCCTTTGTTCCCCGTCAGACCCCTATTGCAGCATGACAGGGGGACACAGGCTGGCTGTAAAATCTCATTAAAAAAGAGAGAGAGAGACAGGCCTCAAGAGGGCTTGAGATCCCATTAAGACGTCGACATACAGACTTCAGTCATAAAGCCGCAAGGACTCCTGTCAACATGCATGTACAGAAACATCAGGGAAAAAAGCTAGATTTTTATCAAGAACAAAACACAGAACAAATGAAAATGGTTTCCAAGAGAGAGCAGAGCATTCTGAAAAGATGAATAAAAATATAATAAATTAATTAAAAACAAAAAAATTATATATATGTGTGTGTGTGTGTGTGTGTGTATATATTTATTCTTACACTCGATGGATAGTTTTTTATGTTTAGTTTGTTTTCTCCCCACTGTTGCATTAATATATATACACACACAAAAACACACACAGGCACACATGGTGCATTGGCTCCCCCACCTCATGGGCCTGATTATTGATTTCCCTCCTGTTGTGTAGACACCTCCTCTGCAGATTTGATTAGTCACACAGAGGTGACAGAGGGGAAGTAAAGCTCTTAGATTAGAGAGTGGTGACAGAGAGAAGGTGAGAGAGAGAGAGGACGAAAGAAGCCGAGAAAGACAGCTCTATAAGAGATTTAGAAATAATGAGTGCAAACTTTCATCTGATTGATGATCATGTGTATACAACTAATTTTGTAGTAATATTTAGATATTCTGAACTTGATTATATTTCTGTTTTTAAATTCACCTGCATGTATTTCTTCATTTGATCATGCCGTCATAATGGATTTTTCACACATTTTTGCGGGAAGCAAGAGATCACATTATGGCAACTGCTGGTTTTTCAGGTTTGATATCATCATTAATTACTTTATGGCACTTTGCTGTCTAATGCACTGATGAACTGACTAACTGCATTCTTACTAATGTGTATTTTAACTGCTGGGATAAACACACACACACACATAAAATGCGGAATATTTCTTTAAATCGCATCGTCCCTTGCGTTTTGTGCATATGCATGTTTCACAGTGAAAGAGTGTTAAATTACACACCCTGTAAAAAGCTAAAAGTGAAAATAAAATCTCCAAGTGTGAACACAGATCCTAGAAAGCTCTCTGGAGAGTGCTTGTTCTTAACACTTCTATTTTTATGACTTAACATAGTCACATGAAATATAGAAAGAAAAGTGATATGGGTTAAGACACTGCAATTAAGTTAACTATTTCTGCAGTAAGATCTGGAGCCAGATTCAAAGGACCGGAACAAGACAGATTGGTAGCAGTTTGGGCTAGAAAATTTGATGATGACCAAGAGTGAGTTAAGAGGTGTGGGCTGGGTTTTCTGCAAATGCTTTTTGGCCTGAACTCCCAGGACAGATATTAATTCAAGTCCAAGCATATTTTAAATGTGTTTAATTTGGTATGTCTGTTGAGGAAACCACAATTTTTAAAGGTCTTTATTTTCAGAGGTACATAATTTCTGAATTCATTTCTGTCTCAGTGTTGATGTTTTGAAATGAACCCAATATGCAAAATTCAATGTAATTTAGATTATTAACATGATCATACTTTACTGGAATCCCTGTTATACACAATACACACCATTCTATAATCTGAATTATTGTTTATACTTTTTAGCAAGTAAAAGGCCTTTTAAAAAAGTTCCACCTTCAGGTTGTGGTTCTTGTTTCTTTTTGGTGTGAAATTTATGCAGATTATTTGATAAATTAAACATAATAACTTCTATATTGTTACTAATATTTCAAGAAGACCACTTAAGAAATTGAAGCAACTAGGTATACTTGTTGTTGGAATATTTATCAGATACTATTTTTTTTTTAGAAAAATTATGTTAAAATGTGAGCATCAAATATGATACATCAGGTTTTGGAGGAATGTTCATTATACTGTTCAATCATCACTGTATTGCGATGCAAAAAAACTAGAGGGCTTTGATCATAAAACTAAGCATTTAAATATCATCTTACTGTAATACGACATATTTCTTTGAGATATAGAAGGACAACTGATATTTATATGTATTTTATGTACTGTATGCATTCTGTTATAAAGGTTTCGTTAATTTACATTAGAAGCTATAAGAATCTCAAACCTTCTTGTTGATCATAAGGTGTTTTATTTTTCAATAGGCTCCATCCTAAATGAGTCCTGCCAACTGAAATCTGAATAAATCTGATGTGTCTTTGTTTGACATAAGCTTTAACTTGTTATTAAATTTTATTCATCTGTTGTCTCTGTTATCTATTTCATCTGTCTGCTCTTCTCCGCCTCTATCCATTCATCATTGTACCTATAGGTGACTCATGCAGCGCAGAGGTGATGTGGTTGGTGACTCATTAGCACGCACTTGCTCTCACTGTGTAAGCTCTGTTTTTCTGACCAACATACAGTTTACTGCTACACCTGCATTCCTTTTTCTACCTTCTGTTGTTTTGATCAGTGGGTAATCATCCTTCCATTCCAGTATCATGTGTAGAAATGTTCACAGCACTTTGCTGTACTGTCACTCATTCCTCCACAGATAGACTGGACTAAGAAGCACTTTCTGGCCAATTATTTCAGTATACAGCAGTCTGGATGAACCAGCTAACTGTCACTCAAGTGAGCAAAACAAAAGAGGTAAGGTAGTGAAACAGACTGAGTGACAAACAGAAAGAAAGATAATGAGAGAGAAAATATGGAAGACAGATACTCAGAAAAGATGCTTAACTGATCAAAGTAGCTGTCATGCACCTTTCTAGAGAGAGAAAGAAAAAAAACAATACTGATTTATATCTAACACAACACATAAGCATGGATAGAGGCTGTTGCATACTATTGAGAATCAAACCAACAGATAGATAGATAGATAGATAGATAGATAGATAGATAGATAGATAGATAGATAGATAGATAGATAGATAGATAGACAGACAGACAGACAGACAGACAGGCAGACAGACAGACAGACAGACAGACAGACAGATAGATAGATAGATAGATAGATAGATAGATAGATAGATAGATAGATAGATAGATAGATAGATAGATAGATAGATAGATAGATAGATAGATAGATAGATGGATGTTTATTTTTGTGTGCGTCCTATAGATCCTGTTGACAGACAGACACAAAGGTTTAAATGAACAAGATTATGTACTTGAGTGATTAAAAAAAATAATAAATAAATGTGGCTGTATGTCTATGTGATGAGTCATCCTGAACCTGGAGACACTTACACCTGTTTCCGGAGCTACAGCACCCAAGAGATGTAGTCGTCCCCTGATTAAATGAACAAATCAAGGTCAGGCAGAGAGCTGTGGTAGAACTCAAACAAACTTGCTTGCATGGTTTGTAAACTGCAAGAGAAGTGTACCACTACATGTTTGAGTATAAATGTGTGTGTGTGTGTGTGTGTGTGTGTGTGAGAGAGAGAGAGAGAGAGAGAGAGAGAGAGAGAGAGAGAGAGAAAGAGAGAGAAAAACTCTGAGTAGTGCGATATCAAATTCATCCACCAGAGTAGTAGTTCCACCATTCATTCCCTCAAGGTTACTATTCTGAAACATGAGAATTTGACGCACATTCTGACGCAGTCATTACTGGGGCATTCTAGCCCCACCCACCAACCCTTCCTGAACCAATGAAATTCAATATGCTCTCTCTTCCTATACGCTGTCCATCAACATCATGGTATGGCTGCAGCAACACTGAGTGTGACTATATCGTACCTTTACACTGACAATTGTTCCAAAAACCTGCACCTAGATAAACAGATCGACAGACAGACAGACAGATTCATATCTAACACAATACATAAGCATGCATACAGGCTTATATAGATAGATAGATAGATAGATAGATAGATAGATAGATAGATAGATGGATGGATGGATGGATGGATGGATGGATGGATGGATGGATGGATGGATGGATGGATGGATGGATAGATAGATAGATAGATAGATAGATAGATAGATAGATAGATAGATAGATAGATAGATAGATAGATAGATAGATAGATAGATAGTCTAGAAAATGTGTATCTGCAAGAGGGACACAGAAAGAATTTTCATTTGTCATACTGTATTCTGTATGAGATGTTCTTTCCAAACAGAACATCCGCCCGGCCGTGGCTCTCTCCATCTCATTCTCTTTTTCAGTCTCTTTGTCCTGTGGCTTTTCTCTCTGAATTTTTAGAGAGCAAAGAAGGTTGCCATAGAGACAGAGATGCTTATAGTAGTAAAGAAGGAATGTGGTTGTCATGGGATATTTTGTAAACTAGGAGAAAATCAATGAATTATTGAGACTGAGCTATGAAGAACACTAATGTGAGGTGACTATGTGTGTGTGGTGGAAAAAGAGAGAAGGGACAGAGATCATTCTGATCAAATCAACAATAATTACAAAGTGCATTCATCTGTTTTGTTTAACTTGAGTAGTTGTTATATTAAAAACTTGAACCGCTCCAGCGTTTGGACATTGTAACAGACCTGATGATGTGGATGAGTGAAAGCTGATAATGCACTGATAGCTCGTTCTCCATCACGTGATAATTTCATTACGGCTAGACTTGATCCCATCACCACTCACAAGTAATCATATTATTGTACACACACAAAGTGAGAGCAAAAGAGAGGAAGTAGAGGATGTTGCATCCGGACCACAGGGATCCTAACAATAGATTCCTGTTTTCAGCTTTGTTGTCTCCTGTGCAAATCTTTCTAGCACAAACTAAAAGATCTCATCATCAGTAGCCCACTTATTCACGGAACTGAAAATATAAATCTGATTATAGTGATATGAGTTTGCCTCCCTCAAGTCTGCAAAGCATCTTGAAACCCACAGGAATACTCCAGCCCCACCTAGTGACGATTTCATGAATAAATCGCGTGGGGGTTCTAAAACGGTATGACATAGGCCTACCTGTACTTTATATTTATTGCAAAGCATGTCCTAAGAAGAATCAAACAAAAATTATTTAAAATAAATCTTACAGTATATGTTTTCTTATAATTACCAAGCCAGAACAACTATAGGTACCTACGCGTGAAATGATGACCCACAAAACAAGAGGCTAATATGTGGAACAAACGGTAAACTAAATGGTTTCAAGATATAATGTGTTCCAAATACGACGTCAACTAATGGCACATTTGCAACAGTAACACTATTAACGTCACGTCATCTGCAGCGGTGTACAATCTGACAGCTGCAGTACAGTAATTTGCAGTCGCACCCTGAAGCCATTGACCCGGATGTTGAGTTGCCACTTTATGAACAGTGACCTTCTCACTCACTCTGTCTGCAAGGAAGCAATACTATAATTAAATCTGTTCCTTTTCGAGTAAATTAAGGCATGGCGCATATGAAATGTAGGTTAAATTAACTCATATGCGTGACTGACGTGATTATTTTGCTCCATTAATGTTGTTTTCACACTTGCTTTTTAAGGTGGATTTTGTTTCTTCATCTGGAATTATTTAATTATTAATATTTAGATATAGAGTTGAGTGCATGCCATGAATCTATATCGAGCATAAAGGCTAATGCTGTGGGACAAAGAACTGTAATTAGTGATGGTCCCATCTGATGCTAAACCGGCCCCATAGACCCCAGGGACCAATTTGGACAGACACGTGCCTGGTGTTCCAGCGTGTCTATCCGAACACCAGACGCGTTCCTTGGTTGTCCAGGAAATGCACAATTCCGCCTTCTGTCACGTTCCTGCGCAGTGATCCCTGTCGTGTAGCTGGCTCTCTAACTAGAGAGAGCATCTTGGTTATGTATGTAACCACGGTTCCCTGAATAGGGAACGAGATGCTGCGGTGACGTCACCGTATGGGAACACCTCTCGGTGTGACGAATGTCTGAAGCCCTATACCATCCCGCCAATCCTATTGGCCAAATAGCGCTTGTCACCGCCCCACGCATGCGTACGCATCGTATACCTGGGTGCCGCGCGCTATTTCGCTCAGATTTCATGAACTGAAGAAGAATGCTATCAAGGTATGGAACGGCCGGGACCGCAGCATCTCGTTCCCTATTCAGGGAACCGTGGTTACATATGTAACCGAGATGTTCCCTTTCATAGGTCACGTCGATGCTGCAGTGACATCACCGTATGGGAACCCTATACCATAACGCCTGACGTACCTGTTGTGACAGCAAGGCCTTTATTCTTGTGTCCGAAACAGACAAACAGCTGGTCAGACTCGCGCCATGGGGCTGTTGAAAGCGGAAAGTGTTAGAAGCGACATTAGGGACATAATTAGGCCTCGGTCGCAGCAATACCTTCACAGAGCCTGGTGCAAATTGCATGCACGAGGGTGAAACAGAAAGAGCCTGTAAATCCCCAACTCTTTTGAGGGAGGATAAATCCACAAGAACTGTCTTTAGAGTCAGGATTTTATCCGGGCTGGCTGTAAATCCTCGTTTGAGAATACGACTGGTTCGACAAAGCTCGCTTCCTGCACTAGGGTTAGATGCGGGGGCGACCTTAGAAAACACTTCTACCCTCGAGCGCAGTACTCTAAGCCGCAGGCCATCACAGTGAGGGCAAGAAGAAAGGCCGCTAAGTACTGCCTGTGCGTGATGTAAGCCCAAGCAAACTACGCACCTTCATGAGAGTCTCCCTTCGTGATGAACCTGGTACACGGTTCCTTACACTTCCGAAAATTCATCGCGTCCGCGAAGAGGAGTTAACACTGCTCGGAGAAAACCGCTGAGAACGCGAGATGATTCCTAGGGCACAGATGATTCGCTTTCCTGAAGGAAATGAAATCTGAGCGAAATAGCGCGCGGCACCCAGGTATACGATGCGTACGCATGTGTGGGTCGGTGACAAGCGCTATTTGGCCAATAGGATTGGCGGGATGGTATAGGGTTTCAGACATTTGTCACACCGAGAGGTGTTCCCATACGGTGACGTCACCGCAGCATCGAAGTGACCTATGAAAGGGAACACACATTTATCCATTACCCGCCATAAACATCCGAGTGGGCGGGAAAACCAGACATTTTTGACACGCCTTTTCCGAGCCCTATAACACGGCATAGACTGCAGTATCTACTGGATGATACGTTAATAGTTTAATTTCAAAATATCAACGCGGAAACAGAAATTAACTCGTAATGTATGGTCCTTTGAAAAAAAAGACCCTTCAATATCAGCTTTACCACAACAGACATTTCAGATGAAACATATTTAAAATAAGCTTAGACCTGCAAAAAGCGTTCCCTTTAGTCAACGATCAAGTTAACAGAATGTCATGTGCAAGATGCAAACTCATTCCACAAAACATTTAATTAACATTTTACAGCAAAGATACTTGAAAGATGTCGATAGATGAGTGATAATAACATCTGCTGGTCAATTGTTCCAGGTTTTGAAAACAATCAGGAGATGAGCATGTATCTCCCAACGAAACGTTGGAAGTTTATATGGATAAAAGACAAAACCAACCAACAAATAATTTCAAAGACTTAATCCATAGCCTACTGTTAAAATAGTCTGCACGGTCCGTGCACTCGCAGCTTACACACAGGCTTCAACACGGATATGCAAATCCTACGTGGGTAAACAAACAATAGATTAAGTTTATCTTTTCATCTGCCAGAAATATCTATAGCCCATATTCAACTTCATACCACAGAAAAAATTCTGTAATTCTGTAAATCACGAAAATATGATGTAGATGACTTTCAAATACTGTTATCGTTTATGCTAATAATGAAGAAAAACTCTTTTATATATAGGCCATAAAAGTTGATTTATATATACAACACTGATAGTCTGAGCAGGTAGTGTGTTAATGCAATTTGACACCGAGAGCGCGTTTGGAGGAGAGAGGGAAAGTTTGACCGAGACATTGTTGGCGGATCTGCTGAGGACACACACAGAGAGAGGTAGGCACTGTAGACCTTTTTTTATTGTCAGCACAGTAACTAGATAAAAGTGTAATTGAAAATGATAGACTGAAGATATTTGTTTATTTGCTAAGGGCAACAAATTAAACAGTAGCCTACTTGCAGGCTATATTTCAAAGTCTGATTCAAAAAAGTTTGATAGCCTATCACTAGCGGTCAGTGAAATGTTTCTGGTCCTCGATCTGAGGACAGATATATTTTGAGTTGCTTTAACAATACGCACATATCTGTAAATACTGTAAATAATGTAGGTATAAAGGAGCTGTTGCTGAAAATGTCTTCATCGTGAACGTTACGTTTCGTGAGATACTGGATGATGTAGCTATACAGCAATAGAAGTATTTTAGCAGGCTATTTTATGCATCCCATCAGTATTGCCATCAGGACACGGCTTCTGTATTAACAATCTTAACTCTGCACTCAGAAACAAAGTTCATTAAGGTTTTATATTTTCTAGGAGTATGAGAAGGTTATTGTTTAAGCTTTTTCACCTGGCTCCAGTCAACCTCTTACTTGTGGTACTGCCAGGACTGGAGGATGAAACAATATTTGCAAATAGTTCACCAAAAATGAAAAAGTATTTAATAATTTAGTCACCCTCCTGACATTCCAAACATGTTTGACTTTTTATATTTCGTGGACCACAAAGGGAGAAGCTTTCAATACCACGACTTAGGTGCCCTTGAGCAAGGCATCGAACCCCCAACTGCTCCCCGGGCGCCGCAGCATAAATGGCTGCCCACTGCTCCGGGTGTGTGCTCACAGTGTGTGTGTGTGTGTGTTCACTGCTCTGTGTGTGTGCATTTCGGATGGGTTAAATGCAGAGCACAAATTCTGAGTATGGGTCACCATACTTGGCTGAATGTCATGTCACTTGAAGTAAGTTTGTGCTGCTCTCTAATCTCTACCATAACAATTAAAGGAGAATATAAAAGTCTTCAATGCTGCATTATATTTTAAGGTTGCATATATTATATTATCATTTTGAATTATATTCTAAGTCATTTGAAGTCATCTGATACATTTTTGTGAGCAACAGAATACAATTTATATTATAAAAAAAAATATATGAAAATAATAATTAAAAAATAAGTAATAAATTACCCTCTTATAATAAATAAATTTGTTATACAATTTACAACATATTTTCTCAATAATATATTTAAATCTTCGAGAGAAATGTGTAATATTAACCTAATATGTTTGAATATTTTGGCAGATAAAAAAAAAACAATAAACTATTAATTATTAACGTGTCCATATGTATGACTTCCAAAATACTTGATCACCTAACAAAAATTGTACACAGTTTGCCAGATACAGAGGGTACACAGTCTTAATGGCTCCAGTGAATTGCAAGTTTTACTCACACTGTTTGAGGTTGTGATCCACTCACTCTAAGCAGTGTCACACTTTTCCTTACAGTGGTTTCTCAAATTTCATTGAAATGTAGACCTTTGTAGAAAAATGTGTTGATTGTGCTAACATTCTCATTGATATACTGCAGCTGAAGATGAGTGTCAAACATGCCATTAAAATAAACACTCTGTGTTGTTTTTATGCATGGATTTATTCCAAGTAAATTAGTTGCCTTTGGGTGTTTCTTCTATTTGCTTTGAAGCAGAGATCTTTTCTTTACACGCAAATTCCTTGATAGAACAAGTATTCTACATTTGGGCTGTCATCCCAGTATTAGGTATGATAAATGTCAAGCCCTTTCTCTACAGTAACTCATGGCTGTAATTTAACAGAGGTGAGAGAAGCAAGACTACCAGGTCAGCAGAAATGCTGGACGTATACCCGAACCTGACACTTAGATTGGTATGCAAGTTAAAAATTGTAGTTTGTGTATGTTTTCGCTTGTATATCCATGAGCTTTCAGCATTAAGTACGTTATTAACCAGAACATGAGTGGATTATACAATTATAGCCTGTAAAATTTGACTGTTTGATGAGGAGCTTGCACCAAAAATATAATTGGATGGGTACGGTTGATCCTCAGAATCTCATGTGTTGCCTTGTGTCAGTGTGTATCAATGAATGTTCACACCTATCTGTAAGAGGTGAACTGGAGCGTAAATCTGTGTGTGTTTTAGTGTTACATGTATCTTGGTGTGTGTGTGTGTGTGTGAATATAAAGCTCCTCTTTGACTGTGAGTTTGGATGAAGACCTCTTCCTCTCCTCCTGTCTGAGTATGGTCAGGCTGCAGTGTAAGTGTGAATGTGGCACCTGTGTGCTGTAATCCTGTTGTGTGGGCTTCCCATGCTCCATCGGTCAAGGAGGCTCAGCCTTCATCACTGACACACACACAAGGGCCTGCATGGAGTTCATATATGTTCATGTTTTGCTGTTCTTTAATCATTCATTCTGCCAATTCTGTATATTACTTCTGCACATTTCTGCATCATTGTTGTCAGTCACGCTCTGTTGTGCTCGACAGTAACACTGATTGGCAGATCTCTTGTCTAGATGAAATAATAGATCATGTTTAAGTTTATTTTCCATACCTGTTTTTTCTTTTTCAGGAATATGACTGAACAATAATTGTGTAATTGTGGTTTGCTTCAAAGGCATTATGGTGCTCTAGTCTAGATACAACTGGGGACAGTATTGATGTATTTTTACTGTACACAGTATACTTAAATACATAGTTCAAGTATCTGTAGGATTTGTGGATAATGTGGATTGTGGATTATTTCTACAGATTTCATTTGTACTACATACATTCCAGCTAAATATAACTTACTTTTTGAATACTTTAAGTTCCTACTCAGAGAGCATGCAATTTGGGACACAGCCAATGATTAATTAGTGAATCTGATTTGTTTGCAGCAGTCAACAACTCAGTAAATACTCCAACTGGAATACTCAAACCACTCTTATGATGTTCGAATCAAAATAGGCCTTCTAATAATTAAAATTAACACCAGACTGAGTGTTAGCTTATTTAAGATCTATTCTGTCTGTTTGACATGCTCTGTATTTTGAAAAGGTGGATGGAGTATGACCCCCCCCCCCCGCCCCCCAAAAATAAAGAAAAATAACAAATAAATAAACAAATAAATACAAAATTACTCAAATAAAAATGTATAAGAAGATTGCTTTAATGGAGTGATATATTATCAAGATAATTATCCATCAACTAAGATGTGTGTACATCATCTACTTTTATTAAAGGGGTCATATGATGCTTTTTTAAAGATCATTATTTTGTGTATTTGGTGTAACAGAATATGTTGCCATGCTTTGATGTTCAAAAACCACATTATTTTTCAAATACTGTACATTATTGTAGGTCCTCTATGCCCCGCCTCTCTGAAACACGTCGTTTTCTACAAAGTCCCTCCTTCTGACAATCACAGTCTGCTCTGACTGGCCAACTGACCCAGTGCATTGTGATTAGCTGAACACCACAAGCACTCATCGGAAATGTAACGCCCCTTTCCATAATTGCGAGCTTCACCTTTCAAAATCAATGTAAAGACAGTTAATAATGTCCTTAGTTTTACCATCAGTTCAAGCTCGATGGGGAAACAGAGTCCCCTGACAGACACAGTGATGAAGCTCGTATGTGTTTGTAGTACACAAGCCATGGACGGTTCAGACAGCTGACTCCACTGTTGGCGTGTTTAAATGAGCCATTTTAGGGGGGCGTGGCAGTCTTAACTTTGATAAAGAATATCTCATTGGGTTTGAGACTTTAGTCTTTGAAACTTTACAGATCTTCTTCATGCACCAAGAGCTCATAACACTCCAAAGAGAAAGGAGCAATTGAAATCGCATCATATGACCCCTTTAAAGTCTTTTATAGTTCCAGCCATCTGTGTATCCTTTTTTTTTTCATGTGTGTTGTTTCACTGTTACGCTATCTTCTATTTTATCAATAAAAACCATGAATACAAAGTTTCCTTTTTTTATTTTTTGATCTTGAACTCTTATGGGAGGTAGACCTTCTATGAAAGCTTTCATTGCGATTTCTCCCTGCTCACACTCTTAATATACCTCTAATATATAACATCTCATCACCCCTCACTCTATGCTGTGGAGGACAACAACTAATTGTTCCAGAGTTTATGTGTCTTACTTTCCTCTTCCTCAACAGCCTTCTCCTGGCAAGCTCTCCAACATCTGGCCCCACTGCTCACTTGAGAGCTTCTGGTAGTCCAGCTTTAATAAAATAAATAGGGTTGGACTTACATCATTTACCACTATTTCTCTCTGCGCCTGTTTCAATCGCACACATCTGCCCTGCAGGTGTCTGCTCTCCTTCCTCTGCCTTACAATGGCGTGGTAGTTATGGAAAGCAGGGGCATGTTTCTACATGTGAAAGGCCCCTCTGATGAATGGTTGCCTGAGTTAGTGGGAAATTACAGGACAGGGCCTTCTTCAGTTACTAGGGATTGAAGTAAGACTTGTACTGTACATGAAATCTTACCATGAGACAGTATTTGTCTGTTTGTGTTTGTGCTTTTTTCCACCCAGTCTAGCATGACGAGTCTTAATGTTTTTTACTTCACAGTAATTGAGTGCACACCTCCAAATAATTTTGAACTCTTTTATTTACAGTTTTCCCTCATTGTAATTGTATTCTAGAGAAGATTTTATCATCCTTATGATATATTGTGCAATACCTGGCATCAGTTAGACATGGAAACGGCTTACATTAAAATAGTAGTAACATTAACTTAAACCACAATTATCCCTATCTCATTCTTAGTCTGTTTGCCTGTCAGCAAAGTTAATATTTGTCTCTCACTGCTTGCAGTTTTAAAGAACACTAGGAATGTGGTAGATGTGCATCATTAGGTATAGTGTAAATCCAGCAGTGTTGGGGGTAAAATCAGACAGTGGCCTATACACTGAAGCAATGAGAGAACAGATGTACTGCTATCATTCATATGCGCACCACATTTAATAGTCCATTCAGGTCTATTTAGCCTGACCATTGCTGCCGAGGGTACAGTATGTGTGCTAGATTTGAGGTGCTGTATTTGATCCAATTGTAGTTCAAAAGTGTTTGTTCAAAAGAAATGAATACTTTAGTTCATCAAGGATGCATTAAATTGATTAAAAGTGACATTAGAGAGGCTGAAAAACAACAAACATGATCAAGGATATCTGCCAGTTCATTTTGGAAGTTTTATAGATATGTTATAATTTTGGAAACAACAGTCTCTTTAAATCAGTAAAGTTCCCCTCTTTCCTTCTCTATCCAGCAGTCCAATACTTGAGTCAGTATGAATGGTCCCTTCAGTCCCAGGCGGGAACCGGGACCTGACCTCTCCTGTCTGCACCAGTACAACGAGTGGCTGGCGTGTAGGCATGAGTCCAGTCTACTGCCCATGAAAGAAGATCTGGCCATCTGGCTTAACAGAATCCTTGGTAAGAAAATAAAAGCATGTTCATGTTTCCATTATAATTGTGATTTGTAAACTGGTGACCGTAAAAGGAAAGTTAATCTAAAAATAATATTTCTGTCATCATTTAACCACACCACACACACACACACACACACACACACACACACACAAACAAACATCGCAACCACCAGAAACAATGGTGGAGAAGTACCTGGATATGGACAAGCCTTCGTGTAGGAGTGTAGTTAACCAGAAGTGGTTGATTGTAGTATCTGGGCTGTGGACACTAAAAACTTAATCTTTAGGGCAACATTGAGTCTTTTACAGCAACTATAAATTGCCTCTGGCAGTTTAACACATGGAAACGTCTAACTACAGCTCAAGTATGTCAAAAAAATGTGAATTGGAAATCACCAGCCCACTTATTTTATTATCACAGTTCTAGGAGAGGATGGTGCCTTGTGCTTTCAAAATGCTTTTTTTCTGCATGTGCTTTGCATTTCACCATTTAAGATTTTCTGTTTCATCCTCATGCGAACAACTCATGTCTACATACCTCAAGGTTACCATTTTCCCCATTCCCATTTCTTGGTGTAACTATAAAGGATAAAATCTTTTTTACACAATCAGATCCTGATTAAATCCTGCACAAGCCAACAGGTAAGGATTTGTCTGTCTGCCTGTCAGGGGAGCGTTTCCCAAAACCATAAGCAACTTTCTTGGTTGCAATACAATTTCTCATTGCCAACCAACTAAGTTGCAAACAGGTTAGCAACTATGCTTTTGGGAAACGCACCCCTGATCAGGAATACATGTCCTTGTATGTCTTGACCTGTGCTATTTGTTGTCATAACCTCTTAATACAACTGAGGGCTGAAGAGGCTTGACCACACACAACATGTAAAGAGGTCAAAAGACCACGGAACCCTTAAGCCAAATAAAGCCTAAATATACAGCAGAGACACAACAACCTGAGAAATCAGATGAGACGATATATAACATCAGAGCTGTTGTAAAAAGCTGATGAGGGATTTCTCTCATTAACTCACGCTTCTCTTCCTCTACTCTTCCTGTTCCTGCTGATCTCAGGGCAGCATTATGACTCTGTGGTTGGCAGACAGCAGGAGATCTCTTTGTTTTCTTACACACTTCACTCCTGCTCTGAGCTAATGACAGTGCCCAGTCATTCTGCACATCAGGCTTTCTGTTTTTGTTGTGGTTTCCCTCTGCCGTCCCCATCCCCAGGCCCTCTACTCCCCCATTACTGTGATGGTACGCTCCGGTACCACTGCTGTGTTTGAATCTGTATGTACTTAACACCCAGGCCTCAGGAATGTGTCTGTACAGCCGTGAGAATCTCAGAGTGAGTGTGTTTAGAGGATTTTTTGGGGCATCTTCAAGTTGCCTAAGGTAGTGAAAGAGCAAGAAATAAAAGATGGACAAGAGGATTTGTAAGGAAGGTAAAACAACAGCCATGAAAATTTTACAGAACTGCATGTAAGCCCAAGTGACAATATGTATTTTACAGCTACCAGTTCATGCACTATTGTTCATTTACTACCTTTATAACCTTACTCTTTAGTTTCTTTATCATTCTTTAGCTCTTAATGCTCATTTATTTCTCTGAATGCTTTCTGCACAGGTTTGGATATAACCGTGGATGACTTCATGGACAGACTAGACACTGGTGTCGTCCTGTGTCAGCTTGCAGAGGCGCTGCAAGAGAAGATGATTCTGGCCAGCAATGGAAAGGTGCTCACAGCGTGAAACATTACATTTATGGGTAGTTTGGTCCTAATCTAGAACTTAAGATGAGCCATAAAATGTAAACCATGTTATGTGTATAAATAATAAATAAATAAATAAAATGTGCATGCAAGTTTTGAAACAAAGTAACTCTATTGCACAGGCACATAAACAGTAGAAAGAGTTGTAAGAATAAATGAATATAATATAGAAATTTCAGCAAGAATGCATACATTGAAAGTGACAGTAAATACTGTGACACTGAAGACTGGAGTAATGGCTGCTGAAAAAGCAGTTCAATTCATATTCAGTTCATACTAAACCAGAAAACAGTTATTTCAAATTGTAATAAAGTTTCACAATATAACTGTTTTGAAAGTATTTTTGATCAGATAAATGTAGCATTGGTGAACATAAGATCATTCATCCCTTGTATGAAGTCATGATCTATTCCTGTCTCATTCTAAAGGCTGCACCTTCCAGAGGTCTCATTTGTCATACATGCCTCTTTTCATAAAAGTAGTCATTAT
The DNA here is from genome assembly GCF_963082965.1 of Carassius carassius. Lineage (NCBI taxonomy): Eukaryota > Metazoa > Chordata > Actinopteri > Cypriniformes > Cyprinidae > Carassius > Carassius carassius. Next base: position 19,752,031 of record NC_081756.1, on the reverse strand, counting down.
AAAATAGACTGTTATTCCTCATGAGGTGTGAATTGCTGAAATTTCTTTCATGCTTTGGAATGTAATGGTCACTTTTATGAAAAGAGGCAGCCTCAGTGACATACTGTATGTGGCGGAAAATGTGACATTCAGAGGGCACAGCCTTCGAAATGAGACACAACATATATAACTACTTTCCTGACAATCTTTCAGCCTCTGACTGTGACCTGTGTGCTGGTGTTATGGGGTGCATCAGTATCTTTTTTTGAAGACTTATTAGAGAGAATTAGTAGCACTGGCAGGAGAAAGCAAATTTCCAACACATAATGCAAGGCTTATTTTTGAACAATATATGTTCTTCGAAAAAAGGAAAAAAAATCTAACAGAGGGACAGTTATCTGTTGTACTATTTATACTGCAAAATATTCAGATGAACACATACTAAACTGATCAGAGATATATTTCAGTTGGTTTCTTTTGTTTCCCATAGCCTTTTATTCGCCGTGTGATTCGCTGGCGGTCTGATGCAGCCTCTGGATCATTCTTTGCTCGAGACAATACGGCAAATTTTCTGTACTGGTGCCGTAAAATTGGAGTGGAGCAATCACACCTGTTTGAATCTGAAGATCTTGGTAAGTATTAAAATCAGCATACACAGCATACAGTCAATACAAGTGGCATGTGCTTGTAAGTCTGTGATGTGGTTCACCAACAATCCTGAGAATCTGACCGTGGACTCATTTTAAGCACAGAATGTTCAGTGTTTTCCTTGTTCATTTTTATAATTATGAAATCATTAAGTGAGATGTCCAGTTACAATAAGTCTTACTTTCGGTCTATGCAGGCTGTTGTCCTAAAGAACTGCTGAATAGACAGGCAGTATCAATATCTGTGTCACTCCACTGTTCACTGCGTCACACCCTTGGCCCCCGCTGTCCATCACTGTGTGATGAATAATGGAGAGAAAGAGAAGGATATAGAAATGAAAGGACAGTAGGTCAGGGGGAAAATGGGGAATGGAAAATAGGGTCAACGATAAAGAATATAATACAATAAAAGATAAAATGTAAAGGAGTGCACATTGAGAGGTTTTGAGAGGATAGGTAAAATAATGTAGCGTTCAAGAGTGTTCGGTAATTGTTATAAAGCAACAAAACCCTTTTATGAGTCTTGCAGTTTCGGTAGTTGCACAGGTTTGTAGGTACTATTACATTAAAAAGGGACTGAAATACTGTGGTCTTAGCACCTGAGGGACATTGGCAGAGTTATTGGCATAACTTTGTGTCTGTGCTTTTCAAAGAGTCCCACAGTTGACTTTTATATATGCACATACCTGATGTTGAAATGGATTTCATGAACTGTTGGACACACTGAAAAAAAGATTCATTGAATTTACTAAAAAATTTTATGGTAAGTGGTTGCAATTTATTTTAGCTATATTTAAATAAACTAATTTAGTTGATTAAAAATTGTTTATTTAAATGTAGCTAAAATAAACAGATTGCAACCACTTACCAGAAAAAAAAATAGTAAATTCAATGAATACGTTTTTTTCAGTGCATAAACGAATGTGGGTTTTTTAAATTGAGAAAGATAACGCTCTGTTTATTTTAGACTTCAAACCAGTCTATAGTGATACCTTCTTACTGGGACCGTTAATCTAGCCAACATTAATCATAACTTTCAAAATGAGGCTATTTTGGATTTATCCATTGTTTCTTGTTTTCATAAGGATTCACACATTTAAACCTCGTCAGAGGCAGGGAGACAGATTTCTGTTTTCGTTCTTGATGATACAAGATCCAACAACACTTTCAATCTCCAATTAGCATCTTTGTGTTTTCCACTTTTCCACTGCACAACAAAGACATAATTTTTATCAGCGCAAAGTTTGACTACAAAGTTTGTTTTGTGTCTGTGAAAACTACCGAAACTGCAAGACTAAGGCTCATGGGTTGGGAAGTTAATTTTTGCTGTCTTTATGACTGTTGTTAGTTTAGAGGATGAAAATCTTTGCAGTTTAGTATGTATATTACCTTATTAAGACAGTGTCTTTTTACTCAGTATTTGTGCCTTGTTTTCCAGTAAAAATATCTACACATCCTTGAAACAAAAGGTGATTTCTTGAAGCAAATTTTATTTTATTTTTTTCAGAAAATGAAACCAAATTTAGTGAGTTGAAAATTCTTTGCTAATGGGATTATACATAGAAATAATAAAGAATACATTTATAATAAAATAAAAATTTAAATAAAAATAATTAAAAATAAAACTATATTATCAAATGTTGTTTCTTGTTTTAAACATAAAACACTATTGTTTAGATATTGTTTAGGGTGTTTAGATATTTTAAAATAAAGTTGAGTAATATCATTTTTTTTAATAAAAATATTGAGAAAGAAAAATATTTTCCTCTGCATACAAACTTTCCTTATTTTTCCCTAGCAGTCATCCTCATTCACTTTGCAGTGTTATGATACTGATATTTGGGGAAGTTTAATGTCATTTAGCTGAAAAGACATATCAAATGTCTTTTTGCTTTGGGAATCTTTGCATGTGTCCATCAAAGCTTGTGTCTTTTCTCCATTCTTATCCCCAGGTTACAGTATATGTTTGAGCTGACGTCATAGATCTCTGAGTATTTTGTTGTGTGAATGACAGTGTATGTGTTTCAACAGTTCTTCAGAAGCAGCCTAGGGATGTTTGCTTGTGTCTCATGCAACTTGGGAGAATTGCTTCAAGGTGAGTTCCTTTGATCTTTAAAGTTGTTTATATCACGCCATCATCAAAGCTGAATAAATGTTCCTCCTCAGGTATGGCATTGAGCCGCCTGTGCTGGTTAAGCTCGAGAGAGAGATTGAGAAAGCCGAAGATGAGTCTTTGTCACCATCCATGTATTTCGCCTCACCTATGCCGTCTCCCTCCACCCCACCTGTTTTTTTCCTTCCTGATCCAGAGCCCCCTCCAACCACAACCCCCTCATCCATCTCTCCTCCACCCCCTCCTCTGGACCCTTTTCCCTCTCCTTCTCTGGTCCCTCCCCCTCCCCCTGAGTCCACATCCAACTTCTCTGACTCAAACACCCAGTCAGAATCTCAACAAACTTCACCAACTTCACCATCACCCATTCAGACACCCATCAAATCAACGCCACCCTCTCCGTCAAATGGCCTTGTGAAGACTAGAGGGAAAAAGAGCAGCGGTAACCTGCTGGATGCCATTGTGAGTATTCAAAGTCATAGACTCTATGTGGTTTCCCAGTCCTTAGCATACTAGTGCATGACTTCAGGATAATCATCAAAAGCATTTTTTCTTTGTTGCTTTGTTTCAGGTGAGGCAGATATCAGAGGATCCACCATGCAAATGTCCAGTCAAATTCTGCATCGAAAAGCAGCCAAAAGGCCATTATCGTGTTGGAGACAAAGTCCTCTATGTCAGGGTATGTACTGCTCTTTCCACCCAAGTCTTCTTTACTTAGGTTTAGTTGAGGGAAAGTCTTATTCAATATTTATTATTTCCCACTTTCATTTGCATTTCCATTGACTTCTATAGAAAGATATGAAACGATATGTAAAATCATGTTTCAATGTTTATTATAAGCGATCAATGTGTCAACAAGCTCTGCTGTGCTTTCAAATATTAGTTTTGAACCTGAGAGAACACAGTATTCAGTCAAGGCAAAGCCTCATGGGAGCTGGTGTTGCCTGGCAACATGAAGAAAAGGTTCACACCTTTGAATAGGAAAAAAGGAGGTTCAGACTAACAAATGTCTAGGATCAAGGCTGGAAAGTCTGTACACTGGAACAGAACAGAAATAATGCACAAGAAACAACAATCATAAATGCTCAGTCATACTGAAAATACACATAGAATTTTGTTTATATTAAAACTCAAATTACCTATAGAAGCTCATACATGAGATTTTGATATTTTGTGCATCTAAGCCCTACAGGGAATAGTTGAATTGTTAACAGATTTGCAAGTTTGTCTCATTTGGCACCTGTGCAACTTCATTACATGCTTAATTATTCATATCAAAATACACTTACTTTATGTAACACATTATTTGTGTTTGTCACATTAATAGCCATCAACACATCAAGCTGTTTGTGAACATAAATAAGAACTTTCCTTGCTTTTATCATTTGACTTTTGCCTTTTAATGACTTTCTGCCTAGAAACACTAACAAACATTTTAATCTACTTTTATAGATCAGAGCTAAGTCAATACTTGTGTGTAGAGGGGAGAGCTTAAAAATCTGATGAATCTATTCAGCAACCAATGAATGATACTAGGGGGTCAACTGAAGAACCTTTCACGATGATAAAAGGTGGCCATACAAGCAGAATTCATCTATAGGTTGGTTACTGATCAACATTAAAAACACACCACAAGTCATTAGCAGTGTGAATGTATTTAGAGACTTACAGCCTCGCTTCTGTTGGCTCCACCCCTCCTTTTTATGATTTTTCAATCAGACAAATCCTTTAGGGCAACAATATGTGACGCTGATGAAGAAAAGCATTCACTTTCTGTCAGAGATCCAATTAGAGAGAGAGGCTTACTGTAGCACTCAAAGAGAAAGAGGAGCTTTTAATATCATTTCTCATGTTTTTTTTCTACTTCTGTTGTGACACCCTGTGCTAAAATGAAAGAGAAGGAAGATCCATTAGATCATGACGATAGCTGAGCTGTGTAGTAAAAGGGGAGAAAAATTGGTGAATCATTAAGAATTACGTTTCATGCCATGTCTGACATTAACAGGAATATTAATGGCATCATGAATACTTTTCTCTTTAGCTCTGATTTGAACGCATAATGCCATTTCAACATCACATGTTAAAAGCTGTTTGCCTTTATCTGACAAAACTCTTCTTTCGCAGACACCACATTTACAGTAAATGAATATAGCTAATACAAGCGTCACACCCTTTTATAGCTTTTTTATACATTTATGCATTTTTGCTATACATGTTCCACTAAGTCTATCTTGCGTCTGATCTGTTCAGTAATTAAGCACATATTCACCATTCATTAAAAGGCAGATTAAGGGTAAGATATGGATCTCATCCAGGTGGATCGAGGAGGGAAGCAGGCAGCAAAACAGACCCATGAGGCCCTGGTAGTCTTGTTTTTGTGGCTAAAGCTGTCTGATGTGCTTTAGATTTACATGGGTGTACAGAATACAGGTAATCTTTTTAAGGTGGGAATGCTACTGTATTTGCCATCTCTGATGCATCTCCAAATGTATTTTACCGTACATTTTTCACTTCACTAATATAAAGGTGTGCATATTATATAAATATATATATATATTTTTTAGAACAAATAGCTTGTTTGAACAGCTCTATCCTACCCAGAGGATGTACTCAAATAAAGATATGAAAGCTACTAGTCTGCCATCTAGCGGCCAGTGTGTTCACCACAGCACGGCCGCTCTTTTTCAGGGGAGGAAAAAGAACGATCGAAAAAGACTAAAATCAGTCTCGCTCTCTTCATATATAATAGAGAGGCTATAAATGCAAATAATACGTAATGAGACTAGAATTTTACCAAGCGGAGTTTTCAGAAAAAGCGTTTAAACAACACGTAATGTAACATACTGCCCATTCCATGATATTTAGTGCATTATTGACTTAACACTTAAGTCGCGCGTTACACAACGTATACTTTCATTCTGCACTGCCGGTGTTGACTGTTGTATTTACGTACGTGTCGGAGTCGATAAAGGTTTGACTGACGCGGGGTTTTCTTAAACAGACTCCCCCTCCTCTTGTGTATTTGTAAGTCTCGCTCATCTCCTCTGTCAGCCCTGACATTTTAATCTGCTTGAGAACAGCTGAGCCTGATCAGACCGCGTGGTAATTAGAATACTGCTTGGCAAACTCGTGCGCGCGCTTGTATATATCCATCTATTAGGATGCATCAAGCGAAAAGGATTTGGAGGGGTGGGAGGTGCAAAACATATAAATCTGGTTGTATTACCAGCAGCTTAACAGCTTTGTAATGAGAGGGTCAAGACTGATAAGGTGGTGGGGAGGAGGGAATAGATGACTGCCGGTGCCTCAGGGGACAGAGACACATTTCTCAGGAGACGTGACTTGACCCTTCCTGCGCTCTCGTTCCCAGTTTCAATGCATTTCTATTTCGTGCTTCTTGTTCTTGCTCGGGAACGGTTGCCGTGGCAGCGAGCGAGCTTCACGCCACACGCCGTGGGTGTCTATGTGTGAGTGAGTGTGTGTGTGTGTGTGTGTGTGTGTGTGTGTTTGGATTTGTCCTGCGCTGGTGCTCAGCTGGTGTCGTGAGGTGGTGTTTCATTAGGCTTAATGAGACTCTCTCTCTCTCTCTCTCTCTCTCTCTGGGATCATTTGCCTTTCATCGAATCTGCTGCATATTAAATGTACAATTTTAACATTTTATGAGGGAGGAGGGGGGTGTTCCTTACTTTTCTCTAAAGGGGTTGGTTTTTAATTAAATTGACAGATTTAGACCTCAAATATTGTAATATGAAGTTTGCATTGCTACCTTTCAGATGTCTTTTATGTATATATTGTTTTATCCTTTTTCTACTTTTAAACAATGAATATTAATGTTGAGATATACATTTTGTATATTTCAAATTTTATGTTGGATTTTCATAGACCTGTTTAAAATATACTCTAAACATGAGAAACAATTTCAGTATTTGTTTTGTGGAAACTATTTTACATCACCGTCCCACAGCTGTGGCATTGTCACCACGACAAAAAATTTTGCCCTGATAATTATTATTATTATTTTTTTTTTCTGGGGTTAGCACAGTTACTGTATTTACAAAGGAAACAACAGTATCAGTGAGGAGCATCAGATTCCTCACATGTAATATATAGGAGACATAATGTGTGAGGAAATCAATAGAAAATAAATCAAGGTAAATATCACTTGTGAGCACGCAGAGCTGGGTAGATTACTTATGAATTGTAATCAGTTACTGATTACAGATTACATGACAATTTGTAGTCGGTAATATAATCTCTTAGATTACACATTTTTGGTAACGTAATCTGATTACTTTTGGATTACATTTGTGCTAACCCTTATTTGATATCACATATATTGAATTAGCCTGATCGTGTATTATTTTGACAGACACAAAGAAAAAATATATTTAATTCACCAACAAGAACCACAATAGCTTCTTTTTCAAGTGCAATGGACAGTTAATACTTACAAAATACTAACACTAATGTACCTTGCTCTTAATGTTTGCTAGTAACACTGAATAAAACAATCACATCTTATGATTTTCAAGCATATTTACTTATAATTAAGTACATTTAGAAAACCGCTACATTACAAAAATCAATACTGAAAAACATGAAATACACAGCAATATCACTGCTAGGGCAAAAATTTTATCTAAAAATAGGGCAAAAACTTTATCTAAAAAAAAACACTAGTGTATAAGACTGTATCAATGAAAAACATAAAACAATAGCTACATTACAAACATGAATTTTTAAAAAGTCTAAACTCACACAGCAATGACATTTCTATCCGTCTCAAAACATTTTAAGCAGGCAACGTAAAAAAAATTTTTTTTAATAAATGTTAAAAAAAGGAAACTTAGGAGAATCAATTAATTGTGAACAATCTATTACCATTATGCAAATAATATGTAATCATGTGATCCATAAAAAAGTAACTGTAGTCTGATTAAGAGTATTTTAAAAAGTAGTTTACTTTAATTACAAGTACTTGAGATTTAGAATCTGATTACGTAATCCAGATTACATGGAATCCATTACTACCCAGCTCTGTGTGCATGTTTATTTCATGTCATTAAAGTCTGACACTTTATTTATTTTTTAAAGTAATTTCCTTCACTATAAATGTGGCCGTAGGAATTATATTAAACACAATCCATGATTTGAGAAGTGGAGGAAATAACAGTTTTGAAGAAATTTAATAAGAACAGAGAACCTTCTCTCTTTTGCTTTCTCACATTTACAGATGCTGAATGATAAACATGCCATGGTGCGTGTTGGTGGTGGATGGGAGACCTTTGGTACTTACTTGTTAAAGCATGACCCGTGTAAGATGACTGAGGTCGCTCGGCCTGGAACCAAATCCTGCAAGCCTAACGGCAGGTCCCCAGTTAAGAGAGAGCTGTCCCGGGACAGTTATCTGGTCGTAGGTACTCATTCCCACTTCAAGAAGTAATGTGACTCAGTAACTGCTATTTCTGTTAAATCAACTGCAGGCTGATTTTTTATTTTTATTTTTGTCAAGGAGTGAAGCAGCCCAGTTGGCTTTTTTGTTTTTTGGTCCTCAACCTTTTGGGTCGTGACTCAAAAATGTGTCACAGGTCTGTTCTAGTAGGTTCAGTAGGTAGACAGTGTTCTGTCTAGGTAGACAGCTTATTAACAGGGTTGCACATAAGTGGTCAGCAGGTCAGCATGCACGACCAAAATAAGAAATGCGCTGTGTAAATTAGTTCAGTGCGCGCGTTTGCGTACCGACATGGTTGACAGCTGTTAATGCACATTTAACATTTTAGATCGACAAACTGTACAGTATAAGATCTCTATTTCAAACTGAAAGCATAAATCTTTATGATCTTTATCTAAAGAACTAAATGTAAATCCAGTTCTAAAAATGAAAGCATCTGAGAGCTACCAATGTTATACAGTACTTAAATCTCTTAAATAATTTATCAATCCAAACTGTTATACACAACGTTGTTAGCGTGTGCTGGAAATATATATATATAAAAAAATATTGATACACACACTGAAATTATTTTACAGAGTCGAGTTTTATGAAAAGCCATGAAATAAAATTAGCAGCACAAATGCACTTTTTATTTGCCTTTACCGTGAAATTAAAAATATTTAAAAAATCATGGCCAGATTTTAAACTAACAAAAAATGTAATATTCATAACATTATCTACTGACATGTATTACATGTTCAAATAAAGTTTTGAACTTTTTTTTATATATAAAGGGATGAGTTAGAATGATAAATTAAATTGTATCTCTTCCATAAACAGTTCTACATAAGCTAATGTGCATTCTATAAATCTCAACACTTCTGATAACAAGGTAGGCTATTTTCCATCTACCGGTTCTGTCTAATTTGCATTGGTCTGAACAAAAATATGGCAGACTGAATGAATTTGTACATCCACAGTTTGACCGCAGAGGGCGCTTATGAACAGCAGACCAGAGCTGTTTCCACGGTAACCTCTGTAAACAAAGCTGCCCTGCCTTCTAAACAGCTTTATTACTAGGGCTGTTTGATTCCACAATTTTTGGAATCTATTCCAATTTCAATTCCTGATCCTGGAGTTGATGGGAATCGATTAACTGTTGTTGTTGATTCTTTTCCAATTCTTGTTTTATTAGATTGAAGGAACCTAATCTCACCATGATGACTGCAGGATAGGTCATAGAATGTAACCTTCCTATAATATGAAGCAAGCTCTTATTCTGGCGGGTTGCCGGTGTCATGAGAAATCGAGTCCCCCTTCGAAATCGTCAGAATAACAGCTTACTGGTTTTAAGTTTGAAATGACATTAAATAAATAATAATAAAAATATTAGCATTTTATTTTTAAGTTTACTATAAAATAATTGTATTTGTATTTAATACAACCTTTTTATTTTACAATAAAATAGTATTCACATTTTATTATTTAGTTTATCATTTAAAAAAAAAAAAAAAAAACGAAATAAAGTGCAATAATATTATCACATTTATTCATTTATTTTGTATAGTAATATTTGATGGGTCACACCATGTACCACTGTGTGAGGACCATCCAAATCTCCAGCTTCTCATATGACAACCAGGCTGAAAAAAAACTTTTGTGCACCCCTGTTTATTAACTTATAAAAAGGACGAAAATACTTTTGAAAAAAATGACAACAGTACATGATTATATTAATACATTTCAATGTTTAAGTTTATTTTTAAAATCATTCTGTTTACTAATGTGCTGGGTTAGGTCACCATTTGATGTATAATCTGGCCTAACACAAAAGATTATTGACCCTTATGTTTTATATAGGGTATATATCATATCTCCTGGGTTTTGTTTGCAGATATTACAAGTTTTTTTTTCTTTCTTTAAATTTTAGAAGCATAAAGGGCATGATCTCTGTTGAATCAATGACTGGGAACCCAATATTGATTTACTTTATTTTTTATTTTACTGTAATGTTTAATTCTGATTTATGGGTGTTGTATGCTCACTGTTTGACTTTACAAAGACATTTCTGTAATGTTTTCTGAATGAGGGAATAAAGTGAACATGTTCCACAAAGATCCTGCAGGTGGTGCCCTATATCAAATTATTAACTGTATTTCGTACTACACGTGGTGGTAGCTATGCAGTATAGAAAGTGTATTAAACAGGACCCACCTGCCTCATATGCTTCCATTATATATATATATTATATATATATATATATATATATATATATATATATATATATATATATATATATATATATATATATATATATATATTGCACACCAAAAAGTGTAATAAAAGTGAAAAATAAATTCACGTCTGTACAGAAGAACACAGGAGAAGAAGGTTCAACACTCTTCAGCAATAAAAAAAAAAAGCACAATAGTCATTTTTGCTTATTAGTATGGTAGAACTGGATCATCAAAGGTCAGCAGCAAAGACATGAGTTAATAAAATGGGATTAAATACGTGTTAAACATATTTAATTATTGCAGGTTTGGGTCATATTCTGAGTTTGCATTTCACTGTTTTAATTTATTTTGATGAATCCTAAATCTGTTTTTATTTTTACAAGTGGGATGAATAAATGCACATTTACATTTAGTCTAGAACTACATTATGTTCACACAGCGCACACAAAGCCTCTGTACTTCCAATTTCTCCCAATATTGGGAAAGGAGACTTGTCAGTCAATAAATGGGAAAACAAAGGAACTGGCGTTACTTTTTTGAAAAAGCAACTAATGTGTTACTTTACTAGTTACTTGAAAAAAGTAATCTGATTACATAACTCGTGTTACTTGTAATGCATTACCCCCAACACTGTATATTTATTATTATTGTTTTGTTTTGTTTTTTTACACAGAGAATGTTAGCAATTAAGTCAAACTGAAGCCCAGTTGGGCTATCACATTCAAAACTATTTACTGTATGCAAGTTTTTGACTCTACTAAAGCTTAAAAATACTGTAATATCTTTGCAGATATTTAAGAAACATGCTAAGTTAACATACCTGTTTATCTGAAAAACAGTGCTACAGTTATTCTCCTTTGAAAATGTGCGTTCAGAGCCGGAATATCAGTCGTTGTTTGGTTTGTGAAACCCGCCCACTGCCAATATTGTGCACAGTTGCCAACTCTCACGAGACAAATAAGCAACTGGAGCTTCAAAAACAAGCCCAATATTATTAGATTATTTATTTTCCGCATTATCATTTATTACCAATAAATGCAACATATTAAACTGAAACCACTCCTTTATTAGAAATGGATAAACTGATTAGGAAAAAAAGTATATATATATATATATATATATATATATATATATATATATATATATATATATATATATATATACACACACATATATATATATATATATATATATATATATATATACACACACACACACACATATATATATATATATATATATATATATACACACACACACATATATATATATATATATATATATATATATATATATATATATATCAGCGAACTGCAACAAAGCGGAGGGCGCGCACTTTCCTCATCTCCGATCACATGTGAGGCTGATTAGGATTGGAGAGAAGGAAAAGGACAAAAAGACAAGAAGGGAAAGACAAGAGCATCAAGGGGAGCTGTAACATATATTTAGCTTAATAAAATAAAATTTTACCTAATGTATCTTCTGTTAGTATAGTATAGGACTAGGACTGGTTTTTAATTAAAGCCTGTGATAATTAATATATTACAAAAACATTGTAAAAATTACTAATTTACCTTACAAAAGAAGGTCATCTTCTCCAATGAGGGGGATAAGGGGGCGGATTCAGCGGAATGTTTTGACGAAAGTTACGCCACAGCACTTATATGATTGCACTGATTGGCTATATCTGTGAGCAGACACTGTCAATCAATGTATTTGAGATTGAGAAAACGGCTACCACCATAGATGTAAAGAAAACGAAGTTGCTTGTCAGATTTTCCTAACAAGCAACCATATTTTTTTTAATAAGCTCCAAAAAACACAACCTGCAACCCGTGCTGTTTTAACACAACTTAGAAAAAAAAAGAAAGAAAAAAAAAAGCCCAAAGTCGCGTATTATAAGCGGACTTGGCAACTATGGTATTGCGGCATTGGTTGCCAGTTGCTGGAGAAAACGGCATATTTCATTTAATTAATCGTCAAGTGCGCTTGTTCCTGTTGGTGTCGTCAATCTGGCAATCTATGTGTGCGTGATTTTAATTTAGACTGCAATACCTAATTCAACCAGTCGGTTTCAATCCTACGTAGGCCTACAGCACCTTCAATAAAAATAAAACAAAACGCTGAATGAAATATAAATGAAAAGTACCTCATGTTGAAATGCTACCAACATTTTATTTCATAAAATAAAAGTCATTTAAAAAAAATTTACAATCTAAATACACTGAAATTAATCAATATGACGGCATGCGAGACAATGATACATGTTTTCTCCAGCTGTAACTATGACATGAACTAGTAAAAACTGTTCATACCCAAAAATAAATAAAAAAGGTGGTGCTACTTGTGCCAAAGAAAATGGCAGCTTTTGTACAAATGTCTCTCATATCTCCCCAAAAGTGGCAAAACACCTGAAGCTGCTTTATTCAAAAAGCTTTTTACACATTGTTCTTGTGCTCTTTTTTTTTATATCCCATTCAAAACATTCACATTCACATCTTTTTCTAAATTACGTTTATTACTTCTTTGCCACTATATTTTCAGTCAGTACCTGTTCTGCAGTTCATCAGAAAGTTCACACTCAATACATCACTTTCCTATCTACCTAAAGGGGTTTATTCTTTTGGCTTTGTTCATTTTACGTTTGAGACATATGTTTGTGCCAATCAGCTGAAAGCTTTACCCTAAAATGACTGGACACCCCAGCTTCCTTCAAATGACATTTTACAAACAAAATATGCACTCAGAATCCATAGTATTTTCCATCCTTAAAGTCTTACATTAACTACTGCATTTCCCCATCCCCACTGTGAATATCAACACTAGTATATTGTGCTCAAGAATTGATCTGAATCTGTGGAGGTCTATGAGACCATGAATGTACATTTGGCAAATACATGTGAGGCATTGGTAAAGGATTTATGTTAACTGCTTTTCACAATAGCATTCTCAATTAATAATACCCATTGGTGAAAGATAAATCAATATGAATTATTCATAATAATGTGGAAAATCTCCCTTTAAAAAAAACCCATTATTACTAGATTAAAGCCTCCAGGCTATTTGGGGTTTTTTAAATATTGTTTGGTTGGAGTTATCTAAAAACAAACATTACATAATGTAAACATTATAACTTGCTGCGTGTCATGTATTGTACCATATTCAACACTCTACCTGCAATCCATCGTCTTGATTTAAATTATGTACATTATGCGTTCTGTATTTAGACCTCACATCACTTTTTGTGGCAAAACAACATTGAGTTTTCTTCAAAATCTTCAACTTGCATGTGCAGCCACACATTCAGCAACATTCAGTTGTGGTGCTGAGCTCTCATATAACTCTCATATATACTCATAACAGTAATAAGTCTTCATGAGCTTTCCCAACAAACATTTTCATTAAGCTGGTTATCCACATGCCGTTTAGTAATAAATTTGGTCAGATTCCTCAAACCAGCTACCACCGACCAAGCCACGTCACCAATCGTTACAATCATAACAGACTGAAAAGCCTCCATTTGTATCCCAAGCATAATTTCATAAAATTGTAGACCTGGAATCTAGACAAAACCATTTTTACGCATACAGACTCTCTGAGGCCATGGGAAATGTGCTTCTCAAAGCTTGATCAAACAAAATACTTTTATCTCTCCTTTTCGTTGCTCCTCTCTTCACTCTGGGCTCAAAATCCTCCACATCGTCAGTCAGCTGTAAGAAAAAACGTGAATTTATTTGTCCTCTTGATGTCTTTGAAAAGATTCCTGTGCAGTTGTGTGATTTTGAAAAAGAGAGCACCATTTCATTATTAATCATCTTGGAGAGAAGAGAGCCTCCTCTGGGTTTTTTTGTGCAACAAAGGATCAGAGTGAGACATGTGAGAAGGTGGAAGATGCTTGGTGGTCTGTGCTTGTGTCTCCGTGTTCAGGTCATTTACAGACTTTAACCTTTCAAACAAATAGACGTTGTACACGAGTCGTGTTGAAAACAGTGATCAACAAGAGTCATATGAACATGGAAAGAGGAATGATCCAGTCAGGATACTGCATGATGAGGAAGAGGCCAGATGCTCTGTCCTCACGTAAACGCTGAATACATGTTGTGAAAACGTTGCTGCAATGCTGCTCAAGAAGTCTCTGATCACACAGTTCCATTTTCGTGCCTGGACTTGTGGACTGTGGTGCGGGCCAAGGGGCTGCTTAAAGAAGGGGCCAGCGTGCATAAGAAACCAGCCAGCAGGGTGAGACCAAGTCCACCCCAGGCACAGAACATGGACCAGCCATACCCATGACTGATGTCCTCTGGAAGTCCGTACAGGTAACGTGGATAACGCGACAACTCAAAGTTAATGCCCGCCACACACGTACAAAGGGAGATAATACAGCAGGTTCCTGTCAGAGGGGAAAATACTTAAGATGTATCATCAAAAATTTATGAAACACCCTTTCATTTAGATCACAAATATTGGATGCAAAGCTTTTGATCTATTTTCAAAGAACATTCTTGTATGAAAAAAACAGCCACTAGATGGCGACAGAATTGAGCAGTCGAGTTCTATTCTCTCACACGCGCACAAACGCACACTCTATCTCTTACCGCCCATGAGGAAGAGTAGTCCAGCCACATACTGCATGAGATCATGTTGCTGACAGCATCCAAGAACTCCGATGCCCCAGCCAAAAAGGATGATAGAGACAGCCATGCCCACAAAACCTGCTGTCATCCTCCGGAGGTCTGCAGTACAAAACACCAACATTAAGCCTCTTTTGTTACATTCAGGGCTTGAGAGCATCAAGTGATGACTTCTGTTGTATGTTAAATATTTACTTTTGCATCCTCATTCATCAAGGTCTTTTTTTATTATTATCTCACATACTACAAATGAAGTAATGAAACAAACACAGCAAAAATCTTGCCAACAAAGCAACTTATTACAACTGTAATATTATTATAAAAAGCACATTTCAAAGCACATCATTTTCAAAAATGTGTGTTTTTTGTTGTTGTTGTTGTTGTTGTGCATATCACTTCTGTACATATAATTTTACCTTATATTGAAAAGAATTTTGTCTATTCACACTACCATTCAAAAATAAAATTTCTTGTTAACAGTTGAAAACATTTGTGCTGATTAAATGGAAAATGTGTGGAAAACGTGAGACATTTTTAAGGATTCTGGATGAACAGGAAGTTTGAAATAATAACACTTATCAAAAAAAAAAGGAAATCTTCCGTAACTTTATAAATGGTTTTAGTGTCACTTTAAACATTGAATCATTTAATGCATCCTTTATATAAAAGTAATAATTTATTTAAAAAAAAAGAAGAAGATAGAAGTAAATTATCAGATCAAAACAAGAGGAAGGGAATATTCAGGCTGCCAGGCAAGAGTATAAAATGCTTGACCTTTTTGGTGAATTAATGAATCTTTTTAAAAGTACAGAAGCTCTATAAGGCAGTGGCTGAAGGTGTGTGTATGTAAGATGTCTAGTATAAGGAGGGTTACAAAAGTATCATCGATCCATCCTTCAAACCTTTATCTTGTGTAGGGAGTCATGGTTTACCAAAATATTCCTACAACTAGGAAAGGATAAATTAATCTTTTCTAAGTAAAAACTTAGTTTCATAAATATTAAATCAGAACAAGCACATCACAGACACAATTGTCTATGCAATAATGAATTGCTCAAACCCAAGGCATACATTTCTTAAATCTGACACATGTAAAGTGACTCACGCAGGGCATGCCACTCATCTTGCCGGATGGTCTTGGTGATGTTAACAGGAAGATTTCGAGGCAGGATTGAAGAGGTGTAATGATACTTCACAGGGGTGCATCTCTGAATCAACCCTATTTGAACAAAACAATGAATCAAACATTGTACAGAAGAGGAACAGCAAGTCTGTTGAGCCCATGCTTGTATTTAATTTATTTAAACGATTTCCTGGAGAGCAATTAGGCACACATGATTAAATGCACAGGATCACAAATGTCCTAGCTTATACTCCATGTTGATTTTAATCTCATGTAAAATGAGAGAACCAGGGTTTAAAAAATAAGCATTCTTCATTTAAACATTTAATACTGTTTATATATCCCTCAGTATTAAAGAATACTTGAACTGCAGAAACAATCACTATTGTCACTGAAATAGAGCATACGATTCAGGGACGAGTTATGTTTGTTTACCCAAAAATAAGTAAAATGTTACTAAAAAATGGCAAACATGCCATGTCATAAGTAGATAAAAACTAACATGCAAGCAGTAGAAAGTTAAGATAGTAATCCCTAAACAGTATAACATTACATACTTAAATTAAAGACAAGTATCTGGTTGGCACTGTAAGATTTTGCATCATTGACATATGACATAAGTGTGAGTGTGTTGTGTGTGGTGTGTGTGTGTGTATTACCGATTGCCTTCCTCACTCTTGAGAACCTTATGAATCCTGAACAGGCATGTATAAACCTCAGAATAATTAACTTGCACTTCATGAAGCCGGAAACAGTCTACAGTCATTTTCTTTCATAAGGTTTCCTCCTTCTGGACATAAAACAGGCTTAATCGGATAGAAATTCAAATCTTCATCAGAGAAACCTCAAATTTAAATCAGATAGCATGTTGCTATGACTTTCATAACAACCACATTGCAGTCACCACAGGCTATGCAGGGTTTTTCGAGGTACTTCTTTTTCCCCACATCAACATTATTTTTAGCTTTCATGCAGCTGATGATTTGGTCTGCAACATGCGTGGTATGGTTTGACACTCTTCCAGTTGTTAGTCTAGGTGATGGTGATGAAAGACATGAAGTATTTTTTTGTATGCCATTACATCTCTTGATGTTTTAGCCATGTTGCAGTATATAGTTGTGATTACCTTTTTGGTTACAGCGAAACTTTCTTTTAGATTCCTATGGAAACCCCTTTTCTGCTATGGAATAATAAAATAATAATAATGAAAGTGACCCCATACTCAGAATTCGTGCTCTACATTTAACCCATCCAAAGCGCACACTCACCCGGAGCCCAGGTGCAGTTGGGGCCAGTACCTTGCTCAAGGGCACCTAAGTCATGGTATTGCCGGCCTGGGACTCAAACCCACAACCCTAGGGTTAGGAGTCAAACTCTCTAACCACTAGGCCACGACTTCCCACAATAATAATAATAATAAGGGTAACTTTTTCTCTCTCTCAGAACTGCAAGAAAAAAAGTCTGAATTATAACATAAAATTCACAATTATCTTTATTTCTTAGCAGAAATGGGCTTCCATAGATCCCCAACAATAAACTCTTGAAACATTTGGAATACTTTAAAATGTCCTATACATTGTCACTCACAATGTAAAACAGAATTTGTTGTCTGAACTTAAGGAAGTTAAGTAAGCTTTGGAGCATAGAGAAACATATTAATTGGACATATTTCCATTCAGTCCACTCAAACAGTGAACATTATTAGAAAATGTCGAATGAAACAAAACAAACACATTTCCCAAAGCATTTCTCAGAATTAAATGAGTATTATAATGTGCTATATTTCTCTTAATGCCAGACATAATTGTTAGCATGGCCAGTTGGGGCAAATTGAGACTAGTGTTTTTTAACTGATCATTTTTAATGATTAATTCTTCAAACCACTCCTTAAATTATACAGAACTAAAAAAAAAAAAAAAAAAAAAAAAAAAAAAAAACAAGTGATGGCATCATAATCATAAAAATCAACTTAAACAATTAAGTCAAAAGGATTCCACATTGTAGTGTCTGGCATGAATACAACCTTTAGTGTGCTGAAGATAGACTGAGGCCAAGTGGTTTTGTCTCAGACCATAAGCTGAGACCAGGATCCAGACCAGGGCACTGAGTAACAAGATCCACATGAATGTGGTCTTGATAGATCTCCAGACTCTAACTTGTACAGTGAACACTGTATATGTTAAACCAGAAGAATATTAGGAATCTTCTGCTGGGGGCTAATCTAGGATGATATTAATCACCTGTTTACACTTCACTAAGAGCAATGATATTCTTTTGAGAGATTTGATGATGCAGAAACTGGCTTTCAGCAGAATAAGTCAACTGAATGACTAAAACACACAACAAATTGGTTCTCATAGCCAAATGGAGCAGGACCACATCCTGCTACATCAAAACGCCTAGTTTAAACATGATTTATTCACCACAAAATATAAAGCACTGAATTCTGCTGAGATTGTGGATCAGACAAAACAAGAGAGGAGAAGAGAGGTCAAGGATAAAGAAAAGGATGTACCACCATTTAATAATTGTCTTTACAGAAACTGGACTGTTTAAATCATTCAGGTATTTTCTAGAAAGACAAAGGCACAAAATGCATTGTGTTTGTTGCTTTATAGATCTGCGGTGAAATGATTTGTACAGACCTTGTGCATGAGCTGAGAACTTGTGTCATGTTTCTCATATCTATGTGTGCAATATATTTGTGACAGCTCGTTCTATGTCATTATCACATACAGACACGGCAAATACCATGAAGCTGTCACAAAGACATTTTGCACAATCAACTGTTCATCTTCTGCTGAAGAAAGTGCATATATCATTTGTGTAAACAATGGAAAACACAAAAGAAAATCTGTGATATCTGATGGAAACTACAAAGAGACTTCAAATTAATTGGTGAACAAGAGTTAAGCCCCGTTCACACCAAGAACGATAACTATAAATATAACTACAACCCGAATTCCGGAAAAGTTGGGACGTTTTTTAAATTTTAATAAAATGAAAACTAAAGGAATTTCATTTTCAGAGTCTCTCAGAAGTAAAGATGGGCAGAGGCTCTCCAATCTGTGAAAGACTGCGTAAAAAAATTGTGGAAAACTTTAAAAACAATGTTCCTCAACGTCAAATTGCAAAGGCTTTGCAAATCTCATCATCTACAGTGCATAACATCATCAAAAGATTCAGAGAAACTGGAGAAGTCTCTGTGCGTAAGGGACAAGGCCGGAGACCTTTATTGGATGCCCGTGGTCTTCGGGCTCTCAGACGACACTGCATCACTCATCGGCATGATTGTGTCAATGACATTACTAAATGGGCCCAGGAATACTTTCAGAAACCACTGTCGGTAAACACAATCCGCCGTGCCATCAGCAGATGCCAACTAAAGCTCTATCATGCAAAAAGGAAGCCATATGTGAACATGGTCCAGAAGCGCCATCGTGTCCTGTGGGCCAAGGCTCATTTAAAATGGACTATTTCAAAGTGGAATAGTGTTTTATGGTCAGACGAGTCCAAATTTGACATTCTTGTTGGAAATCACGGACGCCGTGTCCTCCGGGCTAAAGAGGAGGGAGACCTTCCAGCATGTTATCAGCGTTCAGTTCAAAAGCCAGCATCTCTGATGGTATGGGGGTGCATAAGTGCATACGGTATGGGCAGCTTGCATGTTTTGGAAGGCTCTGTGAATGCTGAAAGGTATATAAAGGTTTTAGAGCAACATATGCTTCCCTCCAAACAACGTCTATTTCAGGGAAGGCCTTGTTTATTTCAGCAGGACAATGCAAAACCACATACTGCAGCTATAACAACAGCATGGCTTCGTCGTAGAAGAGTCCGGGTGCTAACCTGGCCTGCCTGCAGTCCAGATCTTTCACCTATAGAGAACATTTGGCGCATCATTAAACGAAAAATACGTCAAAGACGACCACGAACTCTTCAGCAGCTGGAAATCTATATAAGGCAAGAATGGGACCAAATTCCAACAGCAAAACTCCAGCAACTCATAGCCTCAATGCCCAGACGTCTTCAAACTGTTTTGAAAAGAAAAGAAGATGCTTCACCATGGTAAACATGCCCCGTCCCAACTATTTTGAGACCTGTAGCAGAAATCAAAATTGAAATGAGCTCATTTTGTGCATAAAATTGTAAACTTTCTCAGTTTAAACATTTGCTATGTTATCTATGTTCTATTGTGAATAAAATATTGGCTCATGTGATTTGAAAGTCTTTTAGTTTTCATTTTATTAAAATGTAAAAAACGTCCCAACTTTTCCGGAATTCGGGTTGTATAAAGATAACGTTATTAGCGTCCACACCAGCGAACGATATCGTCTGTTTATTCTGAGCGCACGTGCGTCTGCCGCTTTAAATCATCGAGCCCGTTATAGCAGGATGGATTCTGATTGGATGTCAATGTTTGTATGGTTCATCAGCTGGAAAAAAATAATTCTGAAAATGATTCCAACGATATCGTTTCTCTATGCCTTTATCGTTATAGTTGTAGTGTGGACTCTGCTATTCTTTAATATTGAGAACGATTTTTAGAACTATATCTTTATAGTTATCGTGCTTGGTGTGAACGGGCCTTTACAACAGATGGAAAAAGAGAATACCATGCAGACCAGAAATTTTTTTTTGAAAATTTGCACAGCACATTTTATTGATGTTAATGTTTCTATTATGAATTGCTACTGAAAATTACTCCTTAAAGATACTTGACGTGACAAGTAGTCTTATTCAACTATTTAAAACATTTTTAATTTAGATGAGAAGACATATTGTGTACTGTAATCACTGGATTAAGTCTGAACAGTTCCAGTTTCGTAAGGATCATTTCTACTTTAGTTTGGTGGATTTACAGTGCTTGGTTATTTAATTTTTATTTATTTTTTTACCATTAAGACAAGTAAACATCTATTTTGTACTGTTTTTACATTTAGGACCAAATATGTTTGTTTACGAAGAGTATTACTGACAATGAAGAACAATGTTCTGGCTGCTTTATGTGAACACAGAGATTACTGTGTTGATTATGAAGGGTTGGTAAACTGGACCTTAAATCTCTGTATTCCTGGGTGCTGGTTTACAGCCAAACACACCATCACTACTTCATCAATCATGACATCTACAGTGACACTGTCCTCCCTCCTGTAAAGACTCATTTTGTTTTGTTTCCGTCAGCCCTGAGCATTTCAATTACATGAGATTTAGAATGCATACATTACATAAAACATTTGGTGCTTCTTTGGTTGTGTAAATGAGAAATGTCTTTATTCAACTGGCTATTTAATAATAGAAAACATTTTAAAAGAGAGAACAAATAAAGGTCTGCAAACCTTCTTTTTGTTCAGTACCGTCGTTCAATACATTAAAATGCAAATCATACAAAAAATTACTTCAGTTTTCGTTTATATATTTTTTGTGTGCCGCTTAAAGTCAAAAACATCTAGATGATGTAAAAAGTAAAAAAATAAAAATAAAAAAAAGGAATTAAAGTCTTGAAGAAAGAAAAGGAGGTTATGTAGTTTGGCATAATTTAAAAAAATATACAAATGTTAAAAATTTTGATTTTAATCAACATTCAGGTTTCCATGTCTCTTTTCGTAATTATTTTTAATCATCCCAGACATATTTGTCACTGATCCATTTATGCATTTATACAGAAATGCAGAATTAAATGGTGTGTAAGTGCACCTTTTCGTGGTTTAAGCAACGATCTCCGTGTTTACACATGACACAGGTAGACTGAATTCAGCACCTCGGATAGCGACAGAGATCTGATTCAGGCCTTCCACATTTGCCATTTACTATTGACATCGCTTTCCAACTAAACTCAACAACATGATTTAATAAAGGAAATGAAACCAAGTGGAATTGAATGCCATGTAGGTAAACAGGGAGAACCAACCTAACCCAATGGCCAAGTGCAGTGATAATAGTCAGATAAAAATGATCGTGGGAAATTTACCCCTGGATGAACGTCCACATCCGTTCCCTTCAAAACAAAACGGCCTGAACTGAGGCTCTAGTTCACCTCAAAACAGAATACTGCTCACCTTTGTAAATGAGATCCTCGGTCTCCAGGTCAAACCCCTCGCGATGACACTTTCTCCACAGACCGGAGATCGTTGAATTGAACTGGCGGCTGCAGTGAGACTCCATGGCCGTTGCCGAGGCCGGAGCGTGCCGCTTCACGCGCGTCTCTGTCGCTTTCCTCTCATAGCCCTTTGGAGGCATCTGGAGAGGCAAGTTGTGATTTGAGATGTAAATGTATCCGGGGTCGTTACGCTTGTTTGCGTAGTTCTTACAGCGCTCACGATGCCGCCGAGCATCCGTCTCGTACCAGTAATCGGTGCAGATGGCCATAACCAACAAGACCATTGCGCAAAACGCCAAGAAAAGCCCCGCGCTGGTTAAAATCTTAATGGCCGCCATCTTCTCCGCTCGTTGGAGAGCCCAGACAGACGCGCGGTCCTCCCTCGGCAGCCTTTGTGAAAGGGGAAAATAAACCGAATCCTTAGCAGCTCTCGGAAGCTGACATGACCAGGCTCGACTCCAGCTCGAAGCGATCTATTGTTGCAGAGCGCCCGGACAGATGTGCTGCTTTCCCACCATCTGTTCTGCTTTTGAGTTGAGGAGAGTGGGAGAGATGGGAAGAGGAGAGGCGATGCGATACGAGGATCAGGACTGAGTGAGTGGTGCTTCGTGAGAGTGCAGTGCTCTCTGTTTCCTCTTGGGCCTCGGCGAACTGAGAAGAGACCAATTAGGTGCCTCTGGAACATGAGGAATAGGTGATAAACATGAGAGGGTCATTTATTGATCACAAACTCCAGCACAGCATCACAGATCCAACCGGCTGTTCAAATATTTCTTCAAGACTATACTGTATCCTATTAGTTATCTTGCTCTCCTTGACATTTAAACATCTTTCATTATTAATTGGTAAGCATTTCACGAAATGGATGCCTTTTTCATTATAGAAAATGTGATATAAGTCGATTTTTAAAAAAGGTTTTAAACATGCAGTATATTACTATTTTTTTTTTTTTACTGTATAAAAGTGACTCTTTACCCATTTATATCCATCAGTTGTTCACTATAAAAATAATACCAAAATCATTACATTAAGAAAATCCCCCAAAATATTTTGCCCTATACTTTATATAACATGTCAACTACCCTGTACTTACATCTTTAATTCCACTGTTGACCCCTACCTTAAGAGCATTTCTGCTGTAAATGTTGCATGTCCATTATAATATAGTAAATGTAGAGAGTTTTTATTTTTAATCCTGATATTGAATGGAGTAAAACTGTCTCGCATTCCAAATGTGCCAGTTTGCAGGATGACAATACTTTCTCTAATCATGACAAAATCTTGTTTGTGATATATTTACAGGTTTGTACTCCATGCATTTGTATTCTTAAATGATGTGAGGAGCATACAAGAATTGGCTGAGAATCTGGATGTAAGATTTAAAGTTATACATTTTAATGGGGAAAAAAAGTAGAGTCAACTTAAAATATTAAAGCAATTGGCTGCAAAGCAGATTTTACTGAACTTAGGCAAGTCGGGAGTAGGCAAGTCGTGCTAACTACTTTTTTTTTTTTTTTTTTTTTTTTTTTTAAGTTTGACTGGTTGTTCACTCAGCTTAAACCAGTATAGTTTTAGTGAAGCTTCATGATTTAGCACAACTTCATCCACTGAAGTGGAGTAAACTAAAAAATGCTTTGCAGGCAGTTATTTTCTACAATGCACTTTTAGAAAAGTATTCTAAACTGAACAGACAATTGCTCAAAGGAAACTCCCAGAAGACAGCAGTCCTGTCAATATACGGAAGACTTTGTCTAAAACAGGACAAATCTAACCCATATTATAAGAGGTGAGAAAGTACTTATTACTGTACTATAATACAACATTCCTTTAGACTGAAATATAAAATGTTATATACATTTTCCCTTCCAGTGAGCGAAAACTATGATGCATCAGTCATTTCCAGACATTTCAGCATTATCTTCCTTCACTGCTCCTCTCTATATCTTTCTCACCATTTCCCCATGATCGGGTGCACTCAACTCTTTTATTAATATACTTGTGTGAGCTGTAGCAGCACTAACTTGCTACCTGCCATCCATGGATGTAGCCCACAGAGAGGGAGAGAAGCACTGAGAAGAGTTTCAGAAGCGTGGGATGTTCAGGTCAAGATACAGGAGAATAAATCATGTTAGTACAAGCAGCCACGTTTTAGGTGCCCATTAAAAGTGGTATTGAAGGACAATGCATAAATGCTTTCAAATATAAAAAGCGGCATATCATAGTATGGTTTCCCACACACAGTGGGCTCAGTCAGGGCAGATGACAAAGGAAGACAACCCACAGGCTAGTTGTTATGGCAACGGTCCCTTGCCAAACAGACTGCTTTGAAATAGGACAAGTGTGAACACAAAATCAGTACCACCCCCTGATTCCCATATGACATTTCAGACCCAGACTGTGCAGTGAAAATGTGCTTGTGGCACGCATCTTGGCATAGCCGACACCATTGCAGAAAGGGTGCTTTGAACACATACAGGCCTTGAGCGGCTGGCAATAAAAGCCATTTGAGTATGACATATCGTATTAAAAAATGCAAAAACCTTGCAGACTGAGACCTAAGATGTCCAAATAAACCCCACACAGTTGTCAACCAAGCAAACTGCATCAGCATGGAAAGCCAAAGCTCGTGGACACATCACAAAAGCACAGTCTAGGTTGCTAACGGTTAAACATGATGGGGAGTCCATAATGGTAGAGGCAGCAATCTCATGAGAGTCATTTAGCATAATAGTTCCTCCGCATGGACATGTAAAAGCAAAGGAATAGGTGGTCATTTAGTAGGTCATGTGCAGCTTATGATGGAAACATTGCATCCTGATTATTAAATGCATTTTCCTACTTAAGAAAGCTACTGTACAGTCGTGGCCAAAAGTTTTGAGAATTACATAAATATTGGAAATTGAAAAAGTTGCTGCTTAAGTTTTTATAATAGCAATTTACATATACTCCAGAATGTTATGAAGAGTGATCAGATGAATTGCATAGTCCTTCTTTGCCATGAAAATTAACTTAATCCCAAAAAACCTTTCCACTGCATTTCATTGCTGTCATTAAAGGACCTGCTGAGATCATTTCAGTAATCGTCTTGTTAACTCAGGTGAGAATGTTGATGAGCACAAGGCTGGAGATCATTATGTCAGGCTGATTGGGTTAGAATGGCAGACTTGACATGTTAAAAGGAGGGTGATGCTTGAAATCATTGTTCTTCCTTTTTTAACCATGGTGACCATGCAAAGAAACGCATGCAGCCATTATTGCATTGCATAAAAATGGCTTCACAGGCAAGGATATTGTGGCTACTAAGATTGCACCTAAATCAACAATTTATAGGATCATCAAGAACTTCAAGAAAAGAGGTTCAATTCTTGTAAAGAAGGCTTCAGGGCGTCCAAGAAAGTCCAGCAAGCGCCAGGATCGTCTCCTAAAGAGGATTCAGCTGCGGGATTGGAGTGCCACCAGTGCAGAGCTTGCTCAGGAATGGCAGCAGGCAGGTGTGAGCGCATCTGCACGCACAGTGAGGCCAAGACTTTTGGAAGATGGCCTGGTGTCAAGAAGGGCAGCAAAGAAGCCACTTCTTTCCAAAAAAAACATCAGGGACAGATTGATCTTCTGCAGAAAGTATAGTGAATGGACTGCTGAGGACTGGGGCAAAGTCATATTCTCTGATGAAGCCCCTTTCCGATTGTTTGGGGCATCTGGAAAAAGGCTTGTCCGGAGAAGAAAAGGTGAGTGCTACCATCAGTCCTGTGTCATGCCAACAGTAAAGCATCCTGACACCATTCATGTGTGGGGTTGCTTCTCATCCAAAGGAGTGGGCTCACTCACAATTCTGCCCAAAAACACAGCCATGAATAAAGAATGGTACCAAAACACCCTCCAACAGCAACTTCTTCCAACAATCCAACAACAGTTTGGTGAAGAACAATGCATTTTCCAGCACGATGGAGCACCGTGCCATAAGGCAAAAGTGATAACTAAGTGGCTCGGGGACCAGAATGTTGAAATTTTGGGTCCATGGCCTGAAAACTCCCCAGATCTTAATCCCATTGAGAACTTGTGGTCAATCCTCAAGAGGCGGGTGGACAAACAAAAACCCACTAATTCTGACAAACTCCAAGAAGTGATTATCAAAGAATGGGTTGCTATCAGTCAGGATTTGGCCCAGAAGTTGATTGAGAGCATGCCCAGTCGAATTGCAGAGGTCCTGAAAAAGAAGGGCCAACACTGCAAATACTGACTCTTTGCATAAATGTCATGTAATTGTCGATAAAAGCCTTTGAAACATATGAAGTGCTTGTAATTATATTTCAGTACATCACAGAAACAACTGAAACAAAGATCTAAAAGCAGTTTAGCAGCAAACATTTTGAAAACTAATATTTATGTAATTCTCAAAACTTTTGGCCATGACTGTATATGCAGTGTCATTCTGACATGAAAACCAGAACTGTTAATTCTGTCATTCTGAGTCCATTAACTCTAATTCAATAGAAAAGAGAGGTTTTGCATTGCTTCATTGTCACAAGCAATCTATTTAAGCGAATGGTTCTGCAGCAAAAAAAAATAAAAAATAAAAACAAACAAACAAAAAAAAAAACAAGGGGAAATAAAAGTAAAATATCACTTATATACGTTAGCAATTTAATGATTGAAGGGATGCTTCAAAAAGAAAAAAAAAAAGTGTTATAATTCACTCTCATGGTGTTGGTTACCAACATTCGTCAATATATCATCTTTTGTGTTTGACAGAAGAGAGAAACAGTAACACTTTATTTTAATTTGTCTTTGTTACACGTACTTATAATAACAATTAATTATGCATAATTACACGCAAGTAACCCTAAGCCAAAACTTAACCCCAACCATATAATAAGTACATATAATTGTTTTTACTCCGTACTTATATGTATAATTACACTGCAACAAAGACACTTTAAAATATAGTATAAAACCAAAGAAATGTATATATTTAGGAACAAGTTGAGGGTGAGTAAATGACAGCATTTTTTATGGATGAACTCTCACTTTACACTAGCCAAACAGCTTTTAAGCAGTAAAGAGAACAGACACTTTGTTAGGAGGTTAACATATGATTCAGATGAGAAACTGTTGGCTGAACTGATTAATACATTTCTTCAAGGAATTTCTACAGTACTGGGAGCAGTTGCACTCCAAGTAAAATCTGCACACTTAAAAACAAGACGCAACAAGAGTTTTAAATCAAACAGTAACATCTCTTTATTTCAACTATAACAATGGGAAGACTTAAGTTTCTTTCAACAACATATGGTCTTAACAGAATAAATATATATTCTCTTTTCAAATATTTACAATCTGGCAAAGACTGTTCTGACCTTCCAGGTGATGCATTCAGAACATTCTTTTCAGTAACATTCCATATAAAAAAAACTCCCAAACAGACAATCCATGTGTCAAATATTTTGTCTTTTTAAAAATGTGAATCAAAGGTATGAAATGGCATCAAGTCAGTTAAGTAAAATAACTGTCTGCTTATGAATCCTCAAGACTAAATCACTGAAACCGGTGTATTGCAATGCCAGGACAGAAGATCAGTCCATCAAAATTAAAGCTAAAATGCAGCAGAGTAGTGGCTTTCAGGACACAATCAATAAGACTAAATACTGTAAGGTAAAACAAAATCAGCACAGTTGAAACATGAGAAAATAACACCTGTTAAGCATTTCAAAAGTGTTTGAAAAAAGGTGTGTTCATTAATGAATGTGCAATTAGGGATATGTAGTCATTCAAAGTGAGGATATGTCTTAACTTGAGTAAATGAAGTGCGAAATGAGCTTAGAAAATGAAGCAGTATTAATTTTAAGGGAACTCAATTATGATGAACATCAAAAATCTGATTATGCAAGCGTATGCATAATCTCTTAAAAGAGAATAAAGTGTTGACTTGTGAAACCTGCATGTACAGTATGCTACAATTAAAGCAAATCACATTGATGTAACCAGCTGACATTGGAAATGTGTTTGACAAATAGTGAATTGTTTAATGACACCCAGCAGAAACATGAACAAGAATGCATAATAGTAGCAAATGTTTTGGCATATTTCAGCCAAAACAACCACTGTTATTTCTGAGCACCATTTGCACGAACCTGTATTCCCCGTCAGTTTCAGCTGGTGCCTATAAGGCATTTCGTGAGTTTAGTTTCAATCTAATCCAGACACAGGGGTGTAGGATAAGAATAAAATCACATGGACACAGATTCAAACACCTGATTGTCAAGGCTGTTTCTTTCATTAGTATTTCCTCACATGGTCTTTGAGGTGACAAAAATCTCTAAATTAAAGCATAAAAAGTCCCTCAGCATGCTAGTTAGCACTCTAAATGTCCCTTGATAAAAGAAGTGCTTGCCTGTGGCTATTCCATGATGACTGAGAGAAGAGCCATGACTGCTATCCCACAAAACAACAGCAGAATTTGTACAAAGGAGTTCCTGTGGGAACAAGGGATAGGGTCATTTATTTAAACTGTGACATCTGGCAGGATTTTACATGCAACACTGTAGGAGACAAACAGACTGAAAAGACCCCATTCTCAGGGAAGTGGACACTTTACCTAGGGTTGGTCTCCTGTAGCAGATCAGGTACCACATTGACCAAAGCTATGTAGAGAAAGCCACCTGAGGTAAAGGGCAGGATCCAGGCAGTGGCATTCTCTGGAAATACATGCGAGCAAAACCAACACTGAAGAATACATTTGATAAGGTGCTTAAATGAGCACACTGATCCTCATATACAGTCCAGCAATAGATTATGTTTTTGTGGAAAACCCAAATAAAATTAAAAAAATACTCATTTATTTATAAAGCATCAGTAGCAGCTAAAAGTCATGTTAGGCATGGGATTCCTACATTAAGTCATAAATAAGGAAGAATAACAGCGCATCAGAAAAAAACTCAAAGATACACAACAGTTATGATTAATGCATTATGGAATAAAAGTATTAACTCCTTAAAAGAATCTTACTAACCCCAAACTTTTGAACTGTAGTATATAATCTGAGATGTCTGATGACTGTGGCGTCTCACCTGCCCCATTCTGTGATTGGGAGCAAAGAGCAAAACATGCCCCCAGGACTCCTCCTAACGCTGTAGAGAGCTGCATGCGGGCAGCTTTCCAACGGTCAAATCCCGCTCGCAGCAAAATGGCAAAATCTCCCACCTTTTCATAAAGACAGAAATGTGTGCACAGCAAAAGATATCGGTAAGTACTGAGCCCTATATGAGACATTTCACATAAAATAACTCTTGAACAACTCCTCATTCCAAGTCAATAGTAATAAATTGCTAGCAATCAGCTAAAATTGAAATGCATAGTTTCTGAGTAACAATTACCTGGCGGAAACTCAAGAAACGGAGAAAGATAGAAAGAAATTCATATATGTACCTCATGAGGGATCTCATGAAGCAGAATAGCGAATGTTGTTAAGAAACCAACCTGTAAGAACAGGTAAAATAAGGCATTGTAAACATATTGCATGTGCAGTGTACTCTTGTTTTCTAATCTAACCATGGTAGGGCAGTAAAACCATGTTTTATAATCCACACAATGTTTATTTGGCACATATGTTTAACTGAATGTCAACAGAAGCTATGGGGGAGGTAGGGAAAAAAGGTAAAATGGCACAGTTCTCTATCAATACTCTCCCTTGCATTTCTGCAGCCAAATTTGTATGTCCAGTCAAGTGAGCAAATGTGTAAAAGTGTGTTTTTCTGTGCAAGTATAGTGGTTTCTGTTGCACCAAGTCCATTTCCTCTGAAACTCCCTCCCCACGCATGCTGGGAGCCTTATGCTTCTCCACCTGGACTTCAACTCTAAAAAGCCATATAAATACTGCTGCACTATAAATATTCCCACACATCACAAACATCTCTATCTCACTGTTTGCAATGATCTACACGGACCAAAAGAACTATGGGAGAAACTATAAGTTTAAGATTTAAAAGTGGTCAAATCATATTATATTTATAGAAGAACTCTGAATCTATTTATAAAGCACATGAAGTCATTGCTCTACATCGAATTTTGTTCACATTAAGTTACATTAATAGTGCACTCTATAGTAGTCTGTTTTAGCAGCAATCAGTCTTACTTTAGCATAACTTTACAGAGTTCAAACCCTGAATCCTGTTCATATGGATTTGGTCTCTATTTGCTCTTACCTTTCGGCTCACTAAGAAGCTTCCTGCCACTGCCAGCCCATGAGTGAAGTTATCAATGCAGTTAGCAAGAAGGTTTAGATAACCACTTGTCTGAAAAAATAAGGGAAAAATGCAAAAACAATAAATCTAAGAGAAAAGATAATAGGTAAGGGACAATTTACAAATGCTGTTCCAAGGAAACAGCTAGATTAAAATGTACTTATCTTTAATAATCTTATTAAGGCATGATTTTGGTGTGCATCTAACCTTTATTTTCTTTGGCTTTGTGTAAAGGCTGATGTCAGGATTTGGCTTGGAGTCGGCGTTGTTGTTCGAGCAGATGCCATTTGTTTTTGGGGACACAGAGACCTCGCTGCTCCGATCTTTTGAAGACGACTAGTATGGAAAGAACACCACAATAAGTCTAGCAAATCTGGGTCTCATTTCATAGCATTCCAGGGCAAATAAACAATTTACTCATAATTAAATCTTCAGATGAAACCAGATACCAAGAAAAATTAACCAGCTTTTTCTATTTTCAATTCAAATAATACTGAAAAAGTGCATCACACTTTCCACACAAAATATTAAGCAACACAACTGTTTTTAAAGTATCTTGAGCACAAAATCAGATCAGAGTGTTCTGAAGGATCATGAAAACGAAGACTTATTCATACAGTATATCAATACATATTCGGTTACTTTTAACATTAACATTTTCTCAATATTACTGTTTTTACTGTATTTTTTGAGCAAATAAATGCAACCTTGGTGAGCATAACAGACTTCAAATTTCAAAAATCTTACAGACCC
This sequence comes from Carassius carassius, assembly GCF_963082965.1. Lineage (NCBI taxonomy): Eukaryota > Metazoa > Chordata > Actinopteri > Cypriniformes > Cyprinidae > Carassius > Carassius carassius. The sequence continues at coordinate 19,720,780 of NC_081756.1, read as the reverse complement.
TGAACTTTTAAACTCTTCAGCAGACTACAGCTCACACTCAAAGTCCAAAAATGTAAGCTTGTGTGTCATTAAAAACATTTCTGCATCTAAATTCACAAATTTCTTTCCATAGTTTGTCGAGACAGAAATGTCTGACAAAAGCTGACTATGAGAAGAGAACCGTTCTTTACAGCAGCTGGCATTTTCGATTGTAGTAACAGAACTAGACGCTTCCTCCCTGTTCCAGCCCACAGTCTGTAAGGCCTCTCAGCTGTGGTTTCTGTGCACCGTGGCTGACTTCTGTGGCCCGTCTGTCTGCTGATGGAATGTTGGGGGCAGCTGCTTCCTGCTAGATGCTATTTATAACTACCCAAACAGAGCAGAGGCCATCAATCAAACTTCCAGGTCTCCCGTAAGCAAGGAAGAAGACTCAGCATTCACAAAAAGATTCAAGTGATAGACCAAGTCAAATTAAAAGTTATAATTAGAAGGGAAGGAAGAGGAGAGGGGAAACTGGACGTCTATGTCACAGGCACTGCAAGCCCCTCTGTTTTATGATTAGAGTGTCCAAGGCAGTCAAGACTCTATAAAAAATGTGACAGAGCTGATGTCATGTCTATACTAGAAAGGCAGGCAGAACAAACTTGCAAATTGTTTGTTTTAGGAAGCATCAAAGAGCAAATATTTCAAGGCCTTAAGCAGTTATATCCATCAGGGTGGAGCCCGAAAAGTGAAAGGTGTGCGTGTGTTTAAATGACTGATGCAATTCGGTGATGCAATACACTGAAATAGACCAGAATAAAAGGGGTTTGGGGTTCTTCTTGAACGCCGGGAACAGTCCTGTGGGTATTTGTTTGGGACATGAGTCGTAATGTTTTAAATATCCGTTCGACACAAACAGTCATTCATGATTCGTGGCTCCACAACATTTCTATAGCATCAATTATTCAATCAGGACTATTCCCTCTCTCTGTGCCTTAATCTTTAAATCAACAAGTTTAAACAAGAACACACTAATATCTTTTGTGGTTCTTCTGTAATTCTATGGTGCTAATTATTACGGGATCATTTAGTTTCATATAGTGTCAATATTTTGTTAAATATTTAAGTCAGGATGAAAAAAAAACACGTTTTTCTATGAAACACTGGTTTAGTACAGAGAAGTTTTTGTACCAATTTTGCATGTTTTTTTTAAAATATATTTTGCTTTTGCAAGGATGGAAACATTCTAGACATTTCTGTAACATTCTGTAATATTCCAGAGCTTTCTATATCATTACAGAACATTGTGGGACTAGTCATAAAAGACCAAAGAAAAAATTAATCCAATGTACACTTTTGGTAACCGCTTATGTTAAACGGTTGTTAGCTCCGCATTATGCACAAACCATGTAATTTTATCACCATGTAATTTGTAATAACGGATTAGCTTGTACTGTACGTTGTGGCAGGGGTCATTAAGAACTGCAATAAGCCAGACAGGGGTTTAAAACATTAAAGCCTGCTGAACTTCTTCCAGAGACTCAACACCAATGACAAAACAACTTTGTTTCACAAATATTTACAACACTTGGGTAACTGTTTACAAAATAAGAACGCTTGGTTAAAAGTCCAGTGAAACCACAAACTATTATTCCATCAACCAGTACTCGAAAGGAATATGTGCCAGTAAAGAATATTTAATAACACTTGTAACTTTTTTGCAGTTAAATAGAAAAAAAGAAAAGAAAGATGAACAATTAGTCTGTTACTGTATTCTACCAGATAGTTAATGTGGATGAATAATGAATGTCTGTAGAGTGCACAACTCACCATTGTCCTTTGGCTCCCCCATGAGGTTCAGAATCGCATTGTTCCAGTGTGAACAAATCAATTGAACGGATTTAAAATGCTGGAATATGAACTAAAAGCTGATGTAACTTACTTTAGTTCTTTGGCAGGCAGCTTTGCTCTCTGGGTCACTGTCAAAATCAGGGAACACCTTTTCCAAAATCAGAAAGGACAGCAGACCCCCTATCACCCACAGACCCTGCGTTTGATAGTGGCTGTGGGACCCATCTATCCAGCATATGCAAACACAATAAATAAAATAAATAAATTAAAATATTCGCTAAGCTCTGTCCAGTGCTACTGTTGTTAACTAAAACTATTTAATAGCATTTAATTAAATGAAAAAGCTTAATTAAAATGTATAAAGGAAATGTTGCCTTTGAAGCCAACTGAAATACAAGCTAAAATTGCTAAATTAAACTGAAAAATAAATAGAAATAGAAATATAAAAAAACCAATAACATGATAAAATGCAACAATTAGTAAAATTAAACTAAAAACATGAAAGTTAATAATTTTAAATATGAATAAATAATATGCTTGTATACTTTGTCTTATAATACCAAATAACATAAAAAAAAAATAATAACACCATGTGAGCCTTGAATCCCAAAAATGAATACCTAAGATCATTAAGGGACTAACATTTGCTTGAAAGTAAATGTTACTAAGTGCAGTTTTCCTTATTGATTTTAGTACCGCAGTAAATATGAGAAACTGAGGTAGAGTTACCAAGAGGAGAGGGTTTAACAAAAGGTCAATTAGTAAACACTCTTGATGTTAAAATGTTACAAAAAAGCCATAGTTTCCTGCAAAACAATGTAAGGGATTCCCTTACATTAGAAGAAAGAAAATCTTGACAACCACATCAAAGTATAGATGAATAACAAAACCACACATGCTTATGACTACTGGGAGTCACAGAGAGGGTTATTAAAAAAAATAGAACGCAAAGAGACAGAAACAGAAGCACACATTCCGATGACGATTAATGCATGAACACCAGGAAGTGTTATATATAATGTGAGAATCCTCACCAGGACTGGAAGTGTAAGCCCACGCTTCAGGAAGGAGGTGGAGAAACACATCGCCTAGGAGACCACCAATGGCAAAACTCAGCAGCTTCTTCAGCTTCTGACACCCAGCTGCAAACAGTGCAAGAGCATCAGCGGACAGATCTTCTCTTCAGCCGTTTTACTCCTGATTGAGATCCATTGCCTGAGTCTGATCTATTTCTGCATGACTGATATCATCATCGCAGACAAAAGCTTCACCGAGCAACACTGCCCTCTGCAAAGGCCTTTAGAGTGCGACCTGTCAACCATATATTGTTACTTCAAACTTTTTTTGCATCCTATTATGGTTCTGTTGGTTCTTCTCTTGAAAGTCCACTACACCATGAAATATTTAGACAAGCTTTGACAGGTGTAGCTGAAAAAGTGATTGCTCAACAAATTCTTTTGGTCAAGCATGCTTACGCAACACATTTTTCCAAGTGTTTGGATATCGTCTCTTTAAGATACTTTATATCAGTTTGGGGAAGATTCTCAAACCAATCAAGCTTGGATTTCAGATTGGACCTGACACCTTATAAAAATGTTTTAATATTATAATTTAATATTATAAACGTATAATATTATAACTGTGGATAGGAAATTACTTTAACATGGTACAAAAAAACTAAATGTGGAACCAGGCATAAACAGCAGAGGGAAAAAATCCCACAGAGAACATGAGTTTACAGTGAAAGGAGCTCTGCTTTAAAGTAACCAAACAACCATGTGAAGACCTAAAATAATTTACAAACCGGTTGTATTAATAACAAACACTTGTCTATTTGTCACACTAGGCCTGATGTGTGTCCATCTCATTTTTTCCTTTCTGCTTGGAAACTATAGATACTCTGCACAGGGCCAGAAAAGACTCCACATCTAATAGAATGAACAAAGATAAGACACAAAACACCGATCCCTGGACCAGCTCCGACTGTAACACAATCAGGTAGCTATACCTCTACCTGATCTAGTTAGCATGTAACCTGATCCTAGATTAGTTATTATAATCTACTTTTTATACACACAGACCTAGTTCACAAATGAATGTAAGCATAAGTTTGACTTACCCTCAGTTTTCAAAGTTGTTCCAGCTTCAATGGGTATCACTAAGAGTGGGAAGATGCCACTGAGTCCGATGGCAATCGATCCCACAAGGGAGTAGAACCAAACATCTAGGTTATCTATGGAGAACAGCTCATCCAGGTCTAGAAGGTCCTTAATGCACCATGGTCCTGGTCCTGCAGGTGCCGTCTTTGCTTGGGCCACAGCAGTCTGAGCCATCATCTTACCACCGAAGGATGACGCCAGTAAAGCGGCGCCAAGCAGCAGCATTGTAAATGCCCAGACAGGTTTCTTGGGTGCTGCGCTCATCAGCCCAGACCTCCGCAAAACACTTGGAAGAAACATGTAGGGTACTGTAAGGCAGAGAGGAGCCTTCAAACAAAATTTCATGAAGTGGAAAGATTTGTTGAGTTTCAATAATCTCCAGGGTTTCTTAGACTCGGATGAAAATAAAAAGTTAGCATCATGTTAGCGGCACCAAATTGTTGAGCCTTTTTAAGAAGCAATTTAACTAGTGTTTCAGCAAATCAGAATTTATATTCTATTATTTATAGACTACCAATCAAAAGTCATAAATAGTCTACGAAAAATTAATTACAATTCCCACAGAAATATTAAGCAGCACTGTTTTCAATATTGACAATAATATTAAATATGATCTGAGCCCCAAATCAGCATATTAGAGAGAGAGAGAGAGAGAGAGAGAGAGAGAGAGAGAAAAACATTACATTGCCCAAACTTTTAACCAGTAGTGTATTTGTTTTTTTTTTCTTTACAGTTACATCTGTGAAACTGTATTATTGGATGCACAGAAATTCAGATCGCACTTACTATTTTTTTTTTCAACCATTATTTGAAATATTTGTTATCACAGCAACTACCACAAGGATACGAGTTAATTTGCTTTCCAAATTTAATACCTGTTGTAGTTCTTATATAGCAACTTGTTAATAACACCTTCAAAATTAAAATTGTTAAAAAATACACAACTGACTTCAAGTAATGGTACCCAAAGACTTATTTATAAATCAAAATATATATAGATTTTAAAAACACATTTGAAACTCCATGATGAATTAGCCCTCTGGCTTGGCCTACAAATTGAAAGGTTTAGATGTAGTGACTGACTAAGCGCTTCCACTCCACTCCCCCCCAAAAAGACAGACGTTCAAAAAAACCAAGGCAATGTGAGTCACAATCTAAACAAAACACCACACCTAGATAGTTACTGTCAACACAGGAAAATAATGTATATGGAGATAAAAACATGATATCATATAAAGCATTAGAGTCAGGCCGCACATAATCTCTTCATATAGTTTATAAATCATCCATAATAATGAGAATAAATGAGTTCAGCAACTTCTTTTTTAAGATATTGAAACATGGCATATGAGTTTAAATGGTCTTTATTGCACAAATATGTAAAGAATATACATGTAAAAAATTATTTTGTTTTAAAAGTTGTGATTGTCACTAATAATGCTCGGTACGAGTGGACAAAATCAAAAAAAGAGCAAATGTAACATTCACACAGGAGCAGCATGTTTGGACGGTCTGTGTGAACGTGTATGAGATGAAGGAGGAGCGGCGAGATTCCTGATGAATTTCAGCCCGCTGGGCTTTAAAACACTCCAAAGTGTGCCACCTTTCAGCGTTTGGCTGCTAAACTAACTAATTAAAACAGCAAGCAGGCCCAAAGGCAAAAACAGCAGTTGTATGTGTTACTGAAGGACGTTGAGTAGCGGTAATTCGCAAAACACAATTTAGCTGCAATGTTTCTAATAAAAGCAACGGTGCACGCAAACTACCTCGATACAAAGTTGCGTTCCTTGGAAAAAAAAACTAATCACAATCAAATCACATAAACAAACGTTTTGTCTTACCCGGCTGAAATTCCTACAGTTTTTACTCCGGCTTGACCCTGCCATCCAGGCACTGCTGTCTACGAGCAGAAGTAGGCTACAGCAAACAGTCTCACGATTTCCCTCAAGAAAGATTTTCCACGGTCAGCCACGTCTCACCGACCGGAAGTGCATTTCCAGACTGTGCAGAGAGGGACGAACCGAGCGCGCGCTAGGAGTCAGAGGAGGAGACTTCAACACCAAATAAGTGGAGAATGTGCTGGAAGAAGAGGGTTGTTGAAAAAAATGACAAAGGATAATTATGAAAAAAGTACGTTCGTTTTTACTATCTATCTATCTATCTATCTATCTATCTATCTATCTATCTATCTATCTATCTATCTATCTATCTATCTATCTATCTATCTATCTATCTATCTATCTATCTATCTATCTATCTATCTATCTATCTATCTATCTATCTATCTATCTATCTATCTATCTATCTATCTATCTATCTATCTATCTATCTATCTATCTATCTATCTATCTATCTATCTATCTATCTATCTATCTATCTATCTATCTATCTATCTATCTATCTATCTATCTATCTATCTATCTATCTATCTATCTATCTATCTATCTATCTATCTATCTATCTATCTATCTATCTATCTATCTATCTATCTATCTATCTATCTATCTATCTATCTATCTATCTATCTATCTATCTATCTATCTATCTATCTATCTATCTATCTATCTATCTATCTATCTATCTATCTATCTATCTATCTATCTATCTATCTATCTATCTATCTATCTATCTATCTATCTATCTATCTATCTATCTATCTATCTATCTATCTATCTATCTATCTATCTATCTATCTATCTATCTATCTATCTATCTATCTATCTATCTATCTATCTATCTATCTATCTATCTATCTATCTATCTATCTATCTATCTATCTATCTATCTATCTATCTATCTATCTATCTATCTATCTATCTATCTATCTATCTATCTATCTATCTATCTATCTATCTATCTATCTATCTATCTATCTATCTATCTATCTATCTATCTATCTATCTATCTATCTATCTATCTATCTATCTATCTATCTATCTATCTATCTATCTATCTATCTATCTATCTATCTATCTATCTATCTATCTATCTATCTATCTATCTATCTATCTATCTATCTATCTATCTATCTATCTATCTATCTATCTATCTATCTATCTATCTATCTATCTATCTATCTATCTATCTATCTATCTATCTATCTATCTATCTATCTATCTATCTATCTATCTATCTATCTATCTATCTATCTATCTATCTATCTATCTATCTATCTATCTATCAACCCCTTGCAGTCACATGGGATATCCAAGCAACCGCCATGCATTTATTATCAACAAAACTTAACACCTTTTTTTCAGTCTTTCAAGTATTCAGTTTAATCATGTCTCTGTTCAAAGGGCTAGATTATTGAAACTCAATAATAACCTCCACAGTTCAATACTTTTTATTTTATTGTAAACCTTAAGACAAGGCCTTTCCAAAGTGTCTTAAACTTTTCTAGGTCATCTGGGTATTGTCTTTCCAGATGTCTGTCTTACTGTGGACTACTAAGTAGTTACGGTAATTTGTAATAGGGAAGCAAAATTTAACCCCAAGTTATATGGTGTTTATAATTTTTAACATCTGTAATGAACAGGAAGAAGAGCCTGAATAAATGACAGAACTTTCATTTTGGGCATTTATGCCGCTCCTGACCACAAGATGGCGAAGTTGATTGATGTGTAAAGTCTGGAATGCAGAACAATTACAAGACCATATCCCCATGCGTTTTCTAAAAACATGTAATCTTAACTACACCTGTAGTACATTAAATCTGTGGTTCTCAAACCTCTCCATATAGTACCCCCGGCAATGCACATTTTGTATGTCTCCCTATATCTGACACACCCACTTCAGGCCTTGCAGTCTTCACTAATGAGCTGATGAGTTGAATCAGGTGTGATAGATGAGGGAGATAAAAATGTGCAGGGCAGGGGGTACTCCAGGACAGGTTTGAGAACCATTGCTTTAGATATGGGTTCCTCAAATCTGGACCTTGAGATCCACTTTAGATCTAACTCTAATCAAACACACCTGAGCATGCTAATGATGCTAATCAATGTTTTTACGATCATTAGAAAATCACAGGCAGGTGACTTTGATCAGGGTTGGAGCTAAACTCTGCAGTGCATTGGACCTCCAGGGCAAGATTTGAGGAAGGGGGCTTTAGATGATGAAAGTTCAGTTGTAGTAAAAATCTGATACTTCAATTTCAGACAAGCAAATTTAACATCCACTGAAGTTGTCAAATAATCAGTCATTGCTAAATCACATAACATTCAAAAAACATCAACAATATCGCCATCTCTTTGACTCAGTGAAACAGTAAACATAGAGATAGGAAATATCTACACTGACTCATGCCAAAACTCACTGCAGTTAATCATTCAGAGTATATCCTTCATTGAAACATTGCTATATAAGTCCTTTTTTCCATGAGTGTCATAATATTATGATTTTGTTATGGCAAAGAGGGGGTTAAGACGCCATGCTCCAGTTGATATGCGGTGTCTGAGTCATCCTGGCTTGACTTGAGCAATACATTTAGAAAGAGGAACAGTTTTGGAGCATTGGGGCCAACAGAACTAAAATGATGGGGACACTTGTCTGTGCCTGTGTGTATATGTTTCTCTGTCCATTCATATTAACATTTGCAATCACCTCAATGTAATTGTGTGGTTTTATGTTGTCATTACACTGCAGAAACTGCATGAGAATCTTAGTCATCCACAGGCAAACATATCTAAGCTTCGGTTGTAGTAATCCTGTTCATTATTCGTGCAGACAGGCAGACTGTATATGTTCACCCCCAAATTCCCCAAAGTCAGCAAATCTTATGTGAGGATGTATCACATGATGAACATGTGGATGGGAAACCCAGATATCTAGCATGAGACACCATCATAATATTGTATCATATGATAAGACATATGACTTAATGTCAGTAAATAAACATAGTTCAAAGGTTTTGTGTTAACCACCTATTTTTGATATTTATGATACATTGTGTTAAATATTTAATCCTTCGAGAGACTAATCAAAGGAATTGAGTAAAATGATCCATATGATGACACTATACTACGTAAGTCGCTTGGGATAAAAGCATCTGCTAAATGCATAAATCTAAATGTAAATGTATACTGACCACTTACATCCTGATACCATGTTAGCATCAGTTTATAAGGTCAGCTCAAACAATGCAGCAAGACATCAAGCATAATGGCTTTCCTCATTAGACAAGTAAGTATTTGGGCTCGTCTTTTTCAGTATAGCTTTTGCCTGAGTGAATTTGAGTTCTCCTTTATCATACGAAGATCTCATACACAATGACACTGATAAATCTTGAAAGTGTAGCTTCATACATGTTTGTTTTCTGTGAACTACATCGAACATTGTAACTGGAGTTGTAGAGTTATGGTTTGAACGAATGGTTCCAGTGCTCTCAGATCAGTGTGGTTAGTTGGATGTCAAAATGACATCACATTCAAGTCAAGTCAAGTCACCTTTATTTATATAGCGCTTTAAACAAAATACATTGCGTCAAAGCAACTGAACAACATTCATTAGGAAAACAGTGTGTCAATAATGCAAAATGATAGTTAAAGGCAGTTCATTGAATTCAGTGATGTCATCGCTGTTCAGTTAGATAGTGTCTGTGCATTTAATTGCAATCAAGTCAACGATATCGCTGTAGATGAAGTGTCCCCAACTAAGCAAGCCAGAGGTGACAACAGCAAGGAACCGAAACTCCATCGGTGAATGGAGAAACCAGGCTCAGTTGGGGGGCCAGTTCTCCTCTGACCAGACGAAACCAGCAGTTCAATTCCAGGCTGCAGCAAAGTCAAATTGTGCAGAAGAATCATCTGTTTCCTGTGGTCTTGTCCTGGTGGTCCTCTGAGACAAGGTCTTTACAGGGGATCTGTATCTGGGGCTCTAGTTGTCCTGGTCTCCGCTGTCTTTCAGGGCAGTAGAGGTCCTTTCTAGGTGCTGATCCAACAACCGGGTGGCTGCAGTGACCCTCTGATCTAGATACAGACTGGATCTGGTGGCTACGGTGACCTTGGAATAAGAGAGAAACAGACAAATATTAGCATAGCGCCATTCTTCTAATGATGTAGCAAGTACATAGGGTGTTATGGGAAGTGTTCCCGTTTCCGTTTTACCTAATTAATGCAGCCTAAAAATCCTTTAACGGATTTGGGTATTGAAAGCATATTAGTATGTTATGTGTAAGCCAGGTTAAAGAGATGGGTCTTTAATCTAGATTTAAACTGCAAGAGTGTGTCTGCCTCCCGAACAATGTTAGGTAGGTTATTCCAGAGTTTGGGCGCCAAATAGGAAAAGGATCTGCCGCCCACAGTTGATTTTGATATTCTAGGTATTATCAAATTGCCTGAGTTTTGAGAACGTAGCGGACGTAGAGTATTATAATGTAAAAGGAGCTCATTCAATTACTGAGGTGCTAAACCAATTAGGGCTTTATAAGTAATAAGCAATATTTTAAAATCTATACGATGTTTGATAGGGAGCCAGTGCAGTGTTGACAGGACCGGGCTAATATGGTCATACTTCCTGGTTCTAGTAAGAACTCTTGCTGCTGCATTTTGGACTAGCTGTAGTTTGTTTATTAATCGTGCAGAACAACCACCCAATAAAGCATTACAATAATCTAACCTTGAGGTCATAAATGCATGGATTAACATTTCTGCATTTGACATTGAGAGCATACGCCGTAATTTAGATATATTTTTGAGATGGAAAAATGCAGTTTTACAAATGCTAGAAACGTGGCTTTCTAAGGAAAGATTGCGATCAAATAGCACACCTAGGTTCCTAACTGATGATGAAGAATTGACAAAGCAACCATCAAGTCTTAGACAGTGTTCTAGGTTATTACAAGCGGAGTTTTTAGGTCCTATAATTAACACCTCTGTTTTTTTTTCAGAATTTAGCAGTAAGAAATTACTCGTCATCCAGGTTTTTATATCGACTATGCATTCCATTAGTTTTTCAAATTGGTGTGTTTCACCGGGCCGCGAAGAAATATAGAGCTGAGTATCATCAGCATAACAGTGAAAGCTAACACCATGTTCCCTGATGAGATCTCCCAAGCGTAACATATAAAGCGTGAAGAGTACCGGCCCAAGTACTTCATTTATATCATTTTACTCCTGTAATGTGACTTTTGTATTTGGGTGGTGATGGGAAGAATTTTATCTACTGAACTGATTGCATATGCTGTCCCTTATGCTTTGCAAAAATACAAAACATTCTGACAAGAAATAAAAAATCACTAGGGAAAACTTTTAATGATGGTGTTCAGAAAGAAGTATGAAATGGGGGATGGGTGACATCAGCCAAAAAGGACAGTAAATGGGGTCAGTTTTGATGACATGATGTCTTACAAAGTCTATGATCCTAAATTGTTCTCCATGTGTCACAGAGGTGGTGTGGGATTCATCTCGGTTACCAAGTGGCTTTCCTCAAAAAAGGAAGGCCTTGTAGATCATTTGGTTGTCTGTAGGTTATGGATGCCTTGCCCAAAAAGTTCAGACTGGACTGTGAAAGACCACTAAAAGTATATAATTTTCTTTAAAGAAGAAACAGTCTTGTCATCTCTGACTCATTTACTTTATTCACTGTCATGCAATATCAGGTATTCCCACAAATTTTACATTTGCTGTTGCTAGCAGGGCATGACTTGCCTTTTTCAAGATGGAGCAAAGCTAAAACTATAGCACTGCTATCTTTTCATCAGAATGTTTTGTATTTGTGCAAAGCAGTTTTTAACATACACTTCTACCATCACTTAATTAAAACCAAGTCAGCCGCTTTTCTAGTTTCCAGGCACCTTTCCCTCCTTTCACTCTACATGTATCACTGCCATATAGTCATATGGTGCTTATGTGGTAATTAACAACAATGTTAATCCTGGTTTGTACAGTAATCTCAATTTCTACAGTGTATTCTAAATATTTTTTTTTTTCATGCTTCTGTGGCCAATAGCTAGTGTGTTGGTCTATGTGTCTGTTAGTGCAGGTGTGACCACTTGAGCTGGACCCTGGGAGGAGGAATTGAACCTTACAGGAAATCTGTTTTGTTAAGATAAAAACATGAAGCCACTCTCAGGTCAACTGCCCCTCCACAACAAGTACATGGACAGAAATTCAAACACACCTTACTGTTTGATGTGGCTAATATTTCACAACAAAACCACAGAGAATTTTGTATATCCACTGTGTTCGAACCCCTCTGCTGCAAGTAGATTTTATTGCATGAGTTTTAGACTGCATGGCTAGGTGCAACAGCTGCAACAGTTGAGTGCATGAAGTGTCCAGCATTCCACACTTAGTTTTTCCTGGTTATTTAAGTGCATCATCCGGGTATTTAAAGTGCACTTTTTCATTTTGAAATTTTCAGTGTGAATGCACTTCTCGTACTATTCATACTCAAAAACATTATAGAAAAGTGCATAAGTACACGATTTGGGATGCACCTAGTGGCAATGGGTCTAATAGAATCCCCTCTATTCAGTAATTAAGGGGTGTGCCCCATTACTTTTGTCCATATAGTGTATACCAAATGTACAATAAAAGTTCCCGTTTAGTCATATTTATTGTGATGAACTGTTAGTTGAACTATTTTTTGATTGAGCATAGTCACCATTAAGATAATACTTGCTTGAAAGGTTGAACTAAATGGTATTCAGATTCTCCCCTTTAAAGCATATAGCTTGGTTTTTATAGATAGCATTTGAACATTTATTTAGTCCTGTGATTCAATTCGTATCAGTCTTAATTCATGCACTATAGAGCAGAACTGTACAATAATGGTTGAATATCTATGTGAGTCTATATACATCTATAAATAGTTATTTAACTGTAATCTTCTGGTGGATTGTTTGTTCTGCAGTCAAAGTTAAGAGGAAAATGAGGAATTGGGAATAAGAAGTGAGAGGGTTGGATGTTCCCCTGCTGGCTTGGTCCGAGGCCTGGTTTGTGTCATTGTGAAAGACGAGGAGGCCACCAAAACCTCCTCTTACTTGCAGACAGGAAATAAAGGCTACTCTGTGGCAGGTCCAATGCATGGTGGTAGAAATCTTTTACATTCCCAACAGGTGCTCCCTTTACGAGAATGTTTTTAGAGATCTGAGAATTTGTGTTCCTAGGCATCCATACCCACAACACATAAATCAATTTGACCCTGTATGACACAAGCATTTTGATATGCCTACTTTCAGTTCTTTGATTTCAGTGAGGCTGGGCCCAAAAAAACAAATACCCTTAGAAATTGAAAGCTCATTTAATTAAATAGAAAAGAAAATGGCTGAGAAAAATATGGAGATGAACCTCAAAGTGCTAGACTGCATGATGAATTAGAGAAGTTTCAAGTTCCCCAAAGAATTCAGTGATTTAATAGACTTTCCTTGAAATTTCTATGCAATCATGCCTAAATAAATAATGAAATAGCCAAAAATAAACGTCATGACCCTTTCTTAGTATTTGGACATATGAAAGTCCTTACCTACTGCCCACAACACTGTACTAATAATGTCTTTTACATTTTACATTGAACGGAGGAGAATAGAGGAAGTGTTTTCCCTTATTACCACCAGGGCACAATAATACACTAAGTGAAAAATATTTTGTCAGAAGCTGTTATCTGAAGTGCTATAGTTGTATACACTTTACCAGTATTGCCTACTTTCTGTTACTCTGAGGCTTTGTTTCTTTTAATATTTTTCATGGTTTTAACTTTTTGTCCAATAAATCATCTTTATTTATGATATTAATATCATATATTGTTGATTCTTATCATTGTTTAGATTTTGATTTATCAATAACAACACACCATATGACCTTAATTCGAAACTGAAGTTTCAGTATGTTTATTTGAAAGTAACATTTCACTCTCATGCATTTTTAATATAATTTCTTAAATGTTTCTCATCATTTATGTAGGCAGTAAAAAAAAAACAAGGTGTTGGACATTATAACACCTCATCATATTATTACTGAACTAAAATTAACAAGTTGTGAAGTGTACTGTATGGTTAAGGTGGCGATCTCAAAACGGATTTTGATACAGTTTCTTGATGTCAACATGAGCGTGTGGACATCAATCTGGTGAAACTTCAGCCAAGGCAGGTCATTATTTGACAACATGCACTTTTGCAATCTCCCACATGGCTTCCTGTTTTTTTTTTTATATACGGTGTGGCCATAAGAACAGATCAAGCTGAACTGGTCTGTCCTATTGAACAAATTTCATGTTGCAGCATTTTGTCACCTAGTCACAATTGTGAGTTATAAAACAAAACATAAGGCTTGGATGTATTACATCATAAAAATACATCATTGCTTGTGTTTCAGGACAGAATGATTTACTACAATCTACACATTTTAAAGTCTCGTTTCATTGTGCTATAAGTATAAGTACACCATATTCTGTAGCACAGCTGTCTCAATACATGCACAGCTAGGGAAAACCTTATCAAGGAACCTCATTTTACAGACGAGTCTTAGGACAACACTTTTATCCTGTGTATTTCCCTAGAAGACTTAATATTAAGTAAAATATTGTAATTGATTTGCTTTGTGGACAATCACAATGGCCTGTCTGAGTTTTAACTTGCAGTGTTAGTCAATCAACCAAAACACTGGTTAAAAAAATTGGTATAGTGTCAAACTTAACCTCTTTGAGCTTACTAAATGTTCATGTGGTTAGCTGCTGAAATGTAAAAAAATATGACACAAGTGTAAATGTACGGCAGACAGATGTGTGAATAATGTGTTATTCACACCATATGGTGCAGTTTGTGTGCTGCACACAAGAAATGACTGCGCAGTATTTCCTGCACTACTGTGTCTTTCTTTATTATCATGCCTTACACAAATACACACACACAAATTTTAACAACAAATATTTTAATGAGATTTAAATCTAGAGACCGAACAGGCCCCTGACAGAAGCTTGATGATCAGTGGATTCTCCAGCAGGACAATCATACCAGTATTTGCCAAAATAGCCTGATACTTTGAAGAATTCATGATGTCCACTTCCTACAACAGCAAAGAACCCCCACAACAAGACTGGTCTACCTCCTTGTTTGACAGTGAGAGTATATATATATATGTGTGTGTGTGTGTGTGTGTGTGTGTGTGTGTGTTTAATATGCTTATGAACTTAAGAATGTATTCAGCATTTTCTGAATACTGCTGACAAGCATGTGACTTTTTGGCAGGCCTACATTTAGAATGGTGCAGAAAGATTTCCATAGAATTTAAAACTTCTGAGATCAAGAGTTCATTCCCCTCTTAAGACTACATTGTACATTTTGCATATGCAAATACCATAACTTTGTGAGGTGGTTATATTTTCTGTGTAGACATCCGCTTCACTCATTGACTTTGTTAAGGCCTCTAAAGATTTTCATCAAGCCATTCACTTGCATTTTACAGGAACTGAATCTGACAGAAGCCTCCTACTTCTGCTTTTCTCTCTGATACCCAGAGTGGGTTGCTTTATTTGTGTGGCTCTGTGTTAGGGTGTTGTTTTAAAACAACAGGTTTGCTGGAAGTCAAGACATGCAAGACCTTAACAGACCAACAAGAAACTCGAACAAATGGTGAGATTATCACTCATAAGAATGGACTGATAATCGACCTCTGATAACTCTGTGCTCCTTTTGCTGTCTCTGAAACTGTCTGCAGTTCTCCATTCTATGATATCTGAGGTTAACTGTTGTATTTAAAATGAAGGGACTTGCCTGGATATTTCTGTAACAGCTGCACACAAGATGTCTAGCGGTAAAAACACAAATAAATTTTATTGTTTTATAGGTCATAGTCTACATCCATGGCTGAGAAAGATAAAAAAAAATCTCTTTATTCAGATCACTGAAATTGAGAAGTGAAATTTGTCTCACTTTCTACCTGCTTTTTTCAATCAAGAATATAATAGGGCCTTACATAAGCATGTTTCCAGCCAAAATAATAGGCTGTAAATGCATTCCATGAGATATGAACAGTTCCCACAAACCTGAATTATCTTTCATTATTTTCTCACCTTCACATTATTCCAAAACTGTATGGCTTGCTTTCTTATTTGTTTAACACAAAACAAGATCTTTTGAATCATTTTCAATGGTTTTGCTTATACAAATGAAATAAATGAGGTACAAAACAACACTGGCAAAAAAAAAAAAAAAAAAAAAAAAAAAAGGTCATCAGAAGAAAGAAAGTCATGCAGGTTTTGAACAATGTGAAGGTGAATTTCCATTTATGGGTAAACCCAAATACTATTACACACAAACTCCACTGGTCATGTTAGCCTTTGCTGGCATTTTTAAACGAGCAACAATCTTTTAAACAGTCGGTTACACTATGCTGGGAAGGATGTACAGGTTTAAGAAACACATTCCAGCCTGGTCTCATTGCACATTCACAGCTATCCCACAGTTGCGCCATGCTAAAGACTGGTAAGGAGAATGAAGCAAGAGCTAAAGGAGCTGACATTGAGTGGATGAGGACAGACAGTGTGGGTGGAATGTTCCACTAGAACTAAGCAGTCATATACCTCAAGCACTAATGAAGAGCCAGCAGCAAATTGGAGAATGAGACAGATCAGTCCATGTTGACATATTTGTGGAAAAAGCAAAGCCTGGTCATATCGAAATTTGTACAAATCACTTCAGAAGAAAACATGTGTGGTGCTGTGAATATAAAATTGGAAAAGATTGCATTGCTTTCATTAAAAAAAGAAAAGAAATGTTCATATATGCATTTAAACATTTGTGTGCACCTCTTGAAATAACGTTGGAGAAAATAGACTGCGACACATGCAGTGTGTATTAATATATAAAGAAAACTGCGAAAGTAATCAGTTTAGGCCGGGTGTACAGGCAGCTGTGTGTCGCGGCAGGCCTTCAGTAAGCTCTGTGGTTTGGACAGCTTGAATCGTGGCGAAACCAAACAAATAGAATACAATAGCAGTTTAAAAACACTGCAACATTTTTTAGAAGTACAGCAATATGCTAAATGCAGGATTCCTGCATGTTTAGGGCTTAGTGCATGCTAAAGAGTAAAGAAAGTATTAGTGATTAGTGTTTGTTCCACAAATATTTCAACATGGACTGATCTGTCTCATTCTCCAGTATATACCTCTATATATATATATATATATAAAAGTATATATTATATAAGTAATGCTGCTTTGCAGGAACATAAAAAATGTCCAAAACAGAAATTCTAAGAAAGAAAGAAGCGGGCCACACAAACCTGATTGGTTCTTTGGCATCCAGAGCTGATTCCATGAATTTTAATGTTTGAAAGTGAGTGAGAGAAAAGCTGTAAAAATAAAAAAAGAAAAAAAAAGAAAAAACTATTAAGCTAAAGTTAAATGTCATCATCCCATCAGCAATAATATGCAGTGCTCACTTGGTAAAACTTTACAATATGGTTCTAGATTATAATATAAGTAACTAGGTATCACTGACCACAATTTTTACAGGATTTTATTAATCTAGGTTAATGTTATTTATTCATGTTATTTTATAATAAATTAAGTAATATTTATGCAAATGTCTATTTAATCTATCAATATATTAAATGCTGCAAATTTCATGTCAGCCATTGCATTCTTAATTTAATACAGAATCTTATTTTAAAGTGTTGCACTCAAATTATTTAATTATTCAATAAAGTTGATCAGTTTATTTTTTTCTAATAATTGTGTATAAAACAACAATAATAGGATCACCTTGAAACAGTATGAAGCTTTTTTCCTCTTTTTTTCCTTCCTTTTCTGATAACAAGCTACAGTACCACAGTTTTATTGTAGTAACAGTAACTGTTGATTATATGGGGCTACATGTGAACACGATCATACTGTATTAAATTATTAATACAGAAATACTGTTGCACATAAACCCAAAGGTAATCACTTAGGGTAATTTGTATAATATGATTTGCCGGACTATTGTGTGTGCTTTTTATATTTAAAGGGTCAAAAACTATCTTTTGGAGTTAAAAATGGTCCCATATATAGAATGAAGAAGCATGCATACAAACACTCACAAAGATAAATGCAAAAAAGTACAATCTTTAGTTATATATAACATTTTTATCTTTATCTTCATGCTGCAGCTTAACTTTGTGATAAGTTAGACATGTGGTATAGTAGATGAGGACACTACTGTAAGTGATTTTTACAGTACTGTTATTTTTATGACCAGAAAAAGGCAGACAGAAGGTTTGAGGCAGGTGGAAAGTTTTGATAAAGATAGAAGCTTGTTTCATCATTGTCATGCAGGATGTTGTATCTCCTCTCCCAGCATGTACTGTACTGATGCAGATAGGAAATGCAACATGATCAGCAATCTTATCTGTCAGTAGGTGCTCAGTCTGCAACCAAGATGTGAACATTAGACCAACTAGAAGTTTTCCCTGATTTATTTATCTTTTTAATTTTTATATGATATATTTGTCAAATTTATTTTGTTGGCTCATGGTTTCATCGCTTTAATTACCAGACAAAAATCTGATCTTTAAAAAACACGAAGCATTTTTAATTGAGAAAAGTCTGGAAAGTTTTTACATAAAACATTACATTTCTGAAAATGGCACCAGTGTTTGTGTATTTTCATCCTGCATTAAGGATTTTCTATAGAACAACAAGCACCATGGAGGTGGACAGGAAGAAGAGCGGTCAGCTGAGCTGTCTCTGATTGGCCACTGGGGGAGGTGACACTTTACGCCTATTCTAACTGCAAAGATAAAATCCCCACCTGCCATTACCCTAAAATCAGGAACCTCCAGCGATTACGCACACACTCACACACACACCCCAAAAATAAAGAAGTAACAAACAGAAACTGTGTCCCTTTTCTACGGCCACTGCCAGGGTGGGTTGCCCTCTGCAGTGTATCTCTGCTTGACTTCTTTTTTGGGCCTTTGGATACCTTTGAGGCCCCCTGCGTGATAAGGTGCGTGAGTTAGATCATTGGTTTCATTTGGTAAGAGGAAATTTAGAGTTGAGCAATGGTACGGGGACAGTTTTGAAAGCCCTTGAGAAAGCATCAGAGCTGCAGATCAAGTGTCAGGTGGCGAGGAACCCATGCTGCATCCGTACAGAATGGAGGGGTACATCATCCCAACCGTGAGTAATTTTGATTCACTAAATGGTCCTAATATGATGCCGCTGCTTTTGATAGATGCATACACAATGCGCTTTTTGTTATATTGCTGTCAGTGTGTCGAACGGCATTACGAGGACTTGTCATTGTGGATGTACTAGTTACCGTAAGAACAGCTGGATCTTTTTTTGTGTGTGTAATATTTGTGTTTTTGACATCCGTCAGTCTTTTATTTCTTTTGGATAATTTGTACATTTTTTTGTGTATTTATTTATATGTTTTTTTTTTTTTAATGTAGAACAGTTAGTGTCAAGGTTCATACGTGCTTGTGCCAGCCACTTCAGAATGACAGTCTATTGATATTCAGCTACTTGTGTTGGTTTAAACATCTTTATTCATGTGTAGTGGATCAATTAGAGGTCCTTTGACAGTTTAGTTAATTCATTTGGGTTTGGATAATATACTGAATATTAATATATGTCTGTAATTATAGCTAACATGTAGTGGTATGTTTGTTGTAACAGGCTATGATTTCCATCGGTGTAATGAAAAAATAAAATTTTCTCCAAATTGTATAATAATCATAATTTCTACGTAGAAAGAAGAGAGTAGAGAGAGAGTAACCTGGACTGGCTGGATGTCACAGACACCATCTGTACAAAAAGATTACTGGGCAGTTTTAACCAAAGATGTGAGGCTTTTCCTATATGGTACAGTGTATTTTTATTTTGGTGTTGTTGGCTCCAGTCATTCAAACTGGTCACTATTTGTCTCTTCTCTATTTGCTTAGCAGCAAACAGAGGAAATGTTTGAGTCAGAGATGTATCGGCCACCAATGGAGTATCAGTATATCATTGACGAGAGTCAGAATGGTGAGTTCCTTGTAATTAAACATTATCAAAATCTGTTTTTTTTTTACCAGTAGATTTATAAACCAATAATAACCAATAAACCAATAATTAATTGAACTTGGGATGAACACTTGTATTTAAATGTAACAACTTCAATATTTCTCTTTAACCACAGAATGTTTTTTTTTCTTCTTTTGTTTTTTTTCTTTTTCCCCTTCAGCCCCAGTTAAGCAAAGTGCTTTGACTAAATGGCCTGCATTTTTGAAGATGTCTTCTTTCATGTAATCAGCTTCATGTTATAATCAGCTTCGTGTTATAACACCTAAAGAGAGCCATGTAAACAGCATCTTGTTATATTAAGCTAACGGATCAAAATCACACCCAGGGCAGCTGGGACTGAACTGTAAGGGGACGTTAGGAGAGCGAGCGAGTGGAACCGGGCTAGTGACCTAGCACAAAGCAGGAAACAGATGCCTCGTTCTGACAGGCAAGAAAACTACAGACGTAGAACGACAAATATCCCCAAGGGTTTCTGTCCAAAATGAGACAATATAGCAATTTAGCTATGTAGACTTCTGAAATAGCGTGTTAAACAGTTGCAGCGGTTTCTGTCTTTAAGGGCGAGTATGGTGATTGCGTTTCATTACTGTATATGGGACTGCAAGAGTCCTTTTTAAAACAGTTGATGGTGATCTATGGTTTGACCTTTGTGTTATTTAGTCAGTCCTTTCGTCAGACAACTATGTGCTGATTTTCGAAGAAGTTAAATGACAGAGAAACTGAAAACAGTTTTGATTTTAGTTATACAGCAGTAAAGAAGAGCCGAATAAATTTTCCTTTTCTTTTTCACAAGACTTGTCAAACTACTTATGTAAGAACTATTTATGTTCACTGGAGAAATGTGCACATATGTTTCTCCAGAAAATGTAAAAAAAAAATAAAAAAATATATATATAACTTGACTACAACTTTTATGAACATTAAAGGGATTTAAATTCCATAGAATTAGATTGCTTACAGTGAGGACAAAATATTGAAAATAAAAACAGGTGAACAAAAACATGCTGTAGATTATTTTCTATGTTTCTATATAGGACTTAAAACCGTTAAGTACAATGGCAAATAAAATAAAAAAAATGTAAAAACAAGCTTGAGGCTATTCAAAAACTGCAAAGGAAATGGTGGTGTGAACAGGAAACAGGGTGACAAGTAAATAAGTGAGAAAGTAAATGTAATTTCTTGCATGCGATTGAATTGACGGACAGAATGACGTGACATGGTTGATTTATTAGTTGCTGGTACCAGCTTACACAAAGAGCATGTGACGTATTGTCAAATTTCTTTTGCTCGTTTAAAGATGCTTTCCGCTGATCCACCGTTTCAACTTCATTGTCCTTGTCTAGATCACACCTGGGATTATAATAGCCATCATGTCCATCCAGTGGATTTCGAGAACCTGCCAGAGAGCCACTTCACAGAGCTACAGAGTGTACAGCCACTACATGCATCAAATGTGCATCGCTTCTCAGATGTTGAGTCGGGCCATTTTATCGACCCAGGCCTGACCGGGCATCACCTCACTCTGCCCCCTCCACAGGTGAGACCTATATTATCTAGAAAACACCTTCTATTAAATACCCACATCACTTTCACATCTTTCACTTTCATTTTACAACCCGAATTCCGGAAAAGTTGGGACGTTTTTTAAATTTTAATAAAATGAAAACTAAAAGACTTTCAAATCACATGAGCCAATATTTTATTCACAATAGAACATAGATAACATAGCAAATGTTTAAACTGAGAAAGTTTACAATTTTATGCACAACATGAGCTCATTTCAATTTTGATTTCTGCTACAGGTCTCAAAATAGTTGGGACGGGGCATATTTACCATGGTGTAGCATCTCCTTTTCTTTTCAAAACAGTTTGAAGACGTCTGGGCATTGAGGCTATGAGTTGCTGGAGTTTTGCTGTTGCAATTTGGTCCCATTCTTGCCTTATATAGATTTCCAGCTGCTGAAGAGTTCGTGGTCGTCTTGGACGTATTTTTCGTTTAATGATGCGCCAAATGTTCTCTATAGGTGAAAGATCTGGACTGCAGGCAGGCCAGGTTAGCACCCGGACTCTTCTACGACGAAGCCATGCTGTTGTTATAGCTGCAGTATGTGGTTTTGCATTGTCCTGCTGAAATAAACAAGGCCTTCCCTGAAATAGACGTTGTTTGGAGGGAAGCATATGTTGCTCTAAAACCTTTATATACCTTTCAGCATTCACAGAGCCTTCCAAAACATGCAAGCTGCCCATACCGTATGCACTTATGCACCCCCATACCATCAGAGATGCTGGCTTTTGAACTGAACGCTGATAACATGCTGGAAGGTCTCCCTCCTCTTTAGCCCGGAGGACACGGTGTCCGTGATTTCCAACAAGAATGTCAAATTTGGACTCGTCTGACCATAAAACACTATTCCACTTTGAAATAGTCCATTTTAAATGAGCCTTGGCCCACAGGACACGACGGCGCTTCTGGACCATGTTCACATATGGCTTCCTTTTTGCATGATAGAGCTTTAGTTGGCATCTGCTGATGGCACGGCGGATTGTGTTTACCGACAGTGGTTTCTGAAAGTATTCCTGGGCCCATTTAGTAATGTCATTGACACAATCATGCCGATGAGTGATGCAGTGTCGTCTGAGAGCCCGAAGACCACGGGCATCCAATAAAGGTCTCCGGCCTTGTCCCTTACGCACAGAGATTTCTCCAGTTTCTCTGAATCTTTTGATGATGTTATGCACTGTAGATGATGAGATTTGCAAAGCCTTTGCAATTTGACGTTGAGGAACATTGTTTTTAAAGTTTTCCACAATTTTTTTACGCAGTCTTTCACAGATTGGAGAGCCTCTGCCCATCTTTACTTCTGAGAGACTCTGCTTCTCTAAGACAAAGCTTTTATAGCTAATCATGTTACAGACCTGATATCAATTAACCTAATTAATCGCTAGATGTTCTCCCAGCTGAATCTTTTTAAAACTGCTTGCTTTTTTAGCCATTTGTTGCCCCCGTGCCAACTTTTTTGAGACCTGTAGCAGGCATTAAATTTTAAATGAGCTAATTAAGTGGATAAAAGTGTAAAATTTCTCAGTTTAAACATTTGCTTCGTTATCTATGTTTTATTGTGAATAAAATATTGGCTCATGTGATTTGAAAATTCCTTTAGTTTTCATTTTATTAAAATTTAAAAAACGTCCCAACTTTTCCGGAATTCGGGTTGTATGTATGAGAACACCTTCTTCTGTGTTTTGATGTGTGTGTGTGTGCTCTGGGCACATTATTGGTGATGAAAAGGAACCATTTTGTTGAATATAGTGCAGGAGACATTTCAGAACAGAGAAATCTTTCTTGTATTTCGATATCAGTTTTAATAACTTTTGGTTCTATTTATCTGGTGCTTTGTGACTCAAGTGGTTGTTGATGCTGGTTAGGAGGTTGTAGAAAGCATCTGTGCCCAAGCTATTGCTCAACTAAGCCTTATCCTGACCAAGACTCAACACTGTCACCATAACTGCAAGTCTGCACACTCATCAACTGCCGTTACAGAACATCCCCACTTACACAAACAAAACCACTCTTTATTGTGACACTAACATTCAAGCGCACAAATGTTACAGCTTGAAGACAATTAGAACGACACTTAGCACGAAACCAAAAAGACATGATGTTAGCATTTATACAGAAAGCATAATGTAATTCAACCCTTAGTAGTTTATTAGCTATTAAGTGTCTTTTTTTGATATTTGAACAAAAATATGTTTATATTAACATGTATATAGACTGGTCTGTGGGTGGAAAATCAAAGAGAACCTCTTTAAAGAGATCATTTAAGATATTTTTCTCACAACGCAGTGATTGATTTCCCTTCCTTTGGTTGGACTTCATCTTGAAGGCAGACTCTAACCATTAAGTCTGTCACAAAAGAAAGCTTTTCCTTTGTAGATGTCCTTGGTTTTTTAAAATGGTTTTGAAAAAGAAAACCTTTATGCTTACCAAGAATTGCATTTATTTACTGTATTATTATGGCAAATCTGATTTGTTTAGGAGCCATTACTCCAGTCTTTAGAGTTACATGGTCCCTCAGTCTAATAGGCTGATTTGGAGCTCAAGAAACATTTCTTATCATTATCAAATCTGAAAAGCGTGCTGCTTAATATATTTTTTTGTAAACCATATAACCGCATGTTTTTCCCCTTCATAATTCTTTGATGAATAAATGATTCAAATGAAGCATAAATCATTTTAACATTAGGAATACTTAACAATATTTTATACTTTAAATAACTCTGTAAGTAGTAAAACAAAGCAAAAGGGTCAAAAATGCGTTTTAAGTCTCCCCCTGCCTTGCTTCACAGTGTTTTGGTCAACAAAGCCTGGTTTGCTCTTTTACATCACCTCAGTTGCCGAATCCGTGATTTTCCCGCGGAACTGAGCTACTTTAAAACTGTTGCTACGGGTTGAAGCGACCCCAGTAACGGGATATGAATGCGAACTTCACCGGAGGAACCCTGCCGAAAAACGTGTACTGTAACCCCTACGAAAGCGCTTTGATTATATATATATTCAGCTATCTAAATAGCATGAAGATTCAGCCACCTTGTGTTTTTTTTTCCTGCGGTATTAAAATTCTCATATGCCACTGTTATTGGTAATATCATTTCTAATGCCAACTGCCAAATATGACACTTAGCCTACAAATTAATAGCTACAATTTATGAACGCACATAGAAAAGAGAGAAAGTTGGGCTTTTTTATTTTTTCATTGTTTTATTTTAGTTTTATTTTTTATTTAATTATTTATTCTATTTAGTTTTTTTTTCTGACAGTCACTCTCAATGCACCCCGCGATCAGCTCGTCCTGCGTCTTATCATGTGTCGACTATAGCCAGAGATATTGTCAAAAGCATCAAAAATTGGCAATATTAAGAGGATTTAGGATTTCCAATTAATGTAGACCTGTTACATTCTTCTTCTTAGTAGGCCTTTTACTATTATTATTATTATTAGGTTACTTTTATTATTCAATTTTAAACGCCATTTGAGGATAAAGTTCAGCTTATGAGCTTAGGCCTCATAGAAAATGTTTAAAATGTTTTTTTAAACAAGTCTGTTAACTTATACAATGAATTATATGCCTATAATTAACATTATTAACTCTGCAGTCATCAATGAATATTAAGTGCACCAATTTATTTCGTGCACCAATTTTCAAAAACAACCTGTTTAACGCAAAATACGTTTCTCATGTTTTCAGTAGGCTATATGGGCCACATGATAAATATAAAAGAAAAATAATTTAAGACAGTTATATACCATTATCAGCATATGCTGGAGTAGTTTCGTCTCTCGTCTCATATGCGCCATTAATGCAGTTTTTTTACTTTCACTTTCTCTATAGTGAATTGACTGACTCATTATTGCGCACAGTTTTCGCGTTGCTTGCTTGTGTTGTTCGACCCCTCCCCCATAACATCAATTGTTCATATGCCACATATTAGGCACTTCTTCTTGTTCTACTTCTTTTCCTTTTTCTATCTGTGCCAGGGCTATGCAATGTTTCTAATGGGCAAAACAGGCACGTCTTTAATAGCCTAAATGCATATTTACACAACTACCATGACCTCTGAGGCCCTGCACAAAATAGCAAATCCACAAAAATATGTGCCTTATGTTTTTTTTTTTTTTTTTATGTCAAAATAGTTTGACTGTCCTATGTTTTTGAGGACATTCTCCAGAAGTCATCAGAGTTTTCAACTGTCATGTCACAAGAAATTGCTACCCCAGCACTGTGTGCAATCACATGAGACTGCTACAACTCATGACACTTTGGGCTTTTTACAGTGGAGCAGTTTAACTGAAAAAATATTTTATTTGTTCTTTCACATGTTCGTTCTTTTCTCTCTCTCTGTGTATACTATGCATTCTGTTTTATAGATGCTCTTGCTGTAAAGTAATGAACAAAATATTCTGCAGCTTGAAATTTCACTGCACTATTATATTGACAATATATAAAATGTAAATTTCCTATTTCTTAATGTTGAACTAGTCTGAAATCTCCAGATGACATATTTCAGATCACATGATTGCACAGCCGTGGTTGTACAGCTCTCATATTTGTGCATCAACTGAACCAGTGACTTGAGCAAGCATTCAATCCTTTAAAATAACGATTCTTAAATGGTACTTAAGAAATCAAAAAATACTTACTTTATAGAGTTTATTTGAGTTAGCTACAGTATATTCTCCTAAGAGAAAATTCTTTAGCCCACTACATGTCTGTAAACTTCTCAGATATGGAAACATTCGTAAACCTTAAAGGACAATGTACTGCTAATTTTCTGCCAGGACAACTGCTGTTTTGGAGACCAGCATATTGATTCATGAGCACCAGTATGTTTTTCTTTATGAAATTAAACTATAGAAATAAATTTTTGATTCTTACTGGAACCTCTATTTTTTTTCTGTGTGTGCTCTCTGATAATTATGTACTTTATGTCTTCACAGATGGCATATTTGCCACGGCCATCTGTGTGTTACCCTCACAGTGTACAGCCGTCTCCTCTCCAGCGCAGCTCGGATGACGATGACCCCAGCAGTCGCAGTCCTCCGTTAGAGGTGTCAGATGAGGAGTGTATGAGGGACCATATTACATCAACAACAGGAGGCGAGCATGGTAAGGACAAAAGCTAAGACCAATCTCACCTCATAAGGACACAACCATAGTGATCTTCGGAAAATTGGATAAGCAATGCAAACCCAGTACCTGTTGACTTTTGCAGTCTTCTAGAATCTAGCTGTAAGTGTTAATTTCCTTTCTCTTCAAGGTAACAAGAAGAAAATTCGCTTGTATCAGTTCCTGCTGGACCTTCTCCGAAATGGTGACATGAAGGACAGCATCTGGTGGGTTGACCGAGAAAAAGGAATATTCCAGTTCTCTTCAAAGCACAAAGAAGCTTTAGCACACCGCTGGGGCGTACAGAAGGGAAACCGCAAGAAGATGACCTACCAGAAGATGGCAAGGGCACTGAGAAACTATGGCAAGACGGGAGAAGTCAGGAAGATCAAGAAAAAACTCACCTACCAGTTTAGTGGAGAGGTACTTGGCAAAAGCCACACAGAAAGGAAGCTTTACATGTAAACATATGCATAAAAAGAGAGAAAAAGGTAGAAAAAGACTTGGAGAAAACAAGAGAGAATTTATTTTTCTCTATGAAAACAAGTAAATGGCAAAATGGACCAGAACTCTTACCATAGTTATGACCTTATGGTTTAAAACTATTTTATTTTCCATTCCTTTTTTATTATTTACCTTTGCATTAATGAAGTAAACTTTACGTCCTTTACATTTCAGTAGCTTTTGTGATGTAAGACCAACATTTACAGCATTTACACATTTAAAGAGCAGATACATGACCAAAGTGGGTAGATATAAAAAAAAAATGGACAAAAAGCTATTCTCGAGTTTAAGACAGTTTAAGACACCACCACGCATGATGAAAAAAAAAAACAAAAAAAAAACACAAAAATACAAAAAGCAGAAGTGAAAACCAATGACACAGGCTCACACAGCACGGAAAACTCTGTCACGTCTGTGTAACACACACACACACACACAGAGAGAGAGAGAGAAATATTATATGCTCGTGTTTGTACTGTCTTTCTCTCTACATTACAATCCATCTGAAGAAAAATTAAATCTTTATAAAAACCAAGATGAATAAACATTAATTTTCAATAGAAAGATTGAGCAGTGTGTTTGCTGTAATCTATTTGTTCAAAAGGCCGTATCATATTTCAGGGTAATGTCTCAGTACTGTAATGATTCATTTCAGTTGGTTAAATATAAATATAAAAATAACAAGAATCAGTGCCTAAGAAATGTGGGAAAATCTGAAAACAGACCCAATGCATAAAAAATGCTTCAATTACTTTTTACAAATATTGACAAAGATTTTAAACTCTGTGCTAAGAACATATATAAATGTATTTATGCCGATAGATCTATGGCCAGGTGGAGGAATAATTAATTATCCACTTGATACAGAACTCTCAATGACTTAAAGGGGTCATAGGATGCTCATTTTTCACAAGTTGATAAGATTTTTTGGGTCTTTATGAAATGTCTGTAACATAGTTTGGTTAAAATTTCTCAGTGTAAAAAACACCTTTTTTACCCTGTCAAAAACAGCTCTTTTTCAGAGCAAGCCATTTTGCAGCATTTTCCTTTAAAGGGGTCATATGATGCTGCTAAAAAGAACATTATTTTGTGTGTTTGGTGTAATGAAATATGTTTATGTGGTTTTAGGTAAAAAAAACACATTATTTTCCACATACTGTACATTATTGTTTCTCCTCTATGCCACGCCTTCGATTTTCACAAGGTTCATCTCTCTGAAAAGCGAGGTGTGCTGTGATTGGCCAGCTATCCAGCACGTTGTGATTGGCAGAATGCTTCAAACGTGAGACGGAAATGTTACGCCTCTTATAACATATTGTGAAGCCTTGTCTGGTCATAGCGACGAGACATAAACATAAAACCCATTATAAAAGTTATATAAACATGATTTCTAGTCATGTTGTCTTTTGGAAGGCAAAAACAAAGTAGTTTCGTTTTCTCAATGGAACAGCATCACACTCCACGGCCTTGAGTGAGCAGAGGCCAGAGGCCTAGAGTGAGCCAAGGCCAGCTTGAGTGAGCCGAGGCAGGCGGCACAGCGCAAAGTTGATGTATTTTCTCAGCGACCAGCACGGATCAGCTCCAGGAATGGAGCTTCCTCTAATGGAAGGCCAAACAAAGTAGTTTCGATTTTTATGGTGAAACACACAGCGTCTATACGACATGGCGGCGTTAACAACAATACTACCACGAGAATAAAAGGTACACCTTCTTTCTTTGCGTAAACATCTGGGCGGCGTTATGCATACTGACAGACATGTGGGGGTGTGTTAGAATGAGCCGTTTCGGGGGTGGGGTGGGGGTGGACGAGTGTTAACTTTTATAAAGAATATCTCTTTGGATTTGAGACTTTATTCTTTTCAACTTCAAAGATCTTCACAGAGCTTGTAACACTCCAAAGAGAAAGAAATCACATGACACCTTTAAATGTTAATGAGCTCTGCTGACCCTGCCCTTCTCCTCTGAGCTGCTCTGTGAAAGACTGATCTCGATTTGAGAAAGCGGAAATGATTTAACAAGATTAAAAAATAAAAAAATGGTGGGTTTTTATCAGTATAAGGTGGTTGTGTACAAACACTGCCAACACACATTTCAGTTCAAACCACTTGTAAAAGTGCTTGTAGCATCCGATGACACCTTTAATGATTTAATTTAATATGTCGGAACAAGGGATTTTTGGTGGTTTTCTCACCAAGCACAAAATTTCAGACAACATACCTTCATCAGACATCAACAATATGCCAGTTTTGCTACTTAATCTAAGTGAATGTTTTTCCATACATATAGGCCTACAAGAAAAAAAAAATCCTTAAAATTAATTTAACGTATTTTTGGATGTGCATACTTTCGACATTTGGATTAAGAAAAAAAAAAGATGATAGAAGTATAATATATATATAATATATAATACCCTCAAAAATATATCAAACTAAACATAAAAACCTAGTCAAAAACCATTAGTGAAAATACAACTTCTCAGCAGTGTATACCGCAGCCCTTACACAGAACACAGCCAATCAGCGCCCCCTGTCTGCAAGACCACTGAACTGCTAAAAACAATATTTAAGTATGTTTATTTGTCAATGAATGTATTTAAATAAAATATCATAAAAATTTAAGTTCATTAATTAATTTTCATGTCTTACACAAGAATGAAAGAAATCATTAAATAGTGGTTACTGCGGGAGGAAAAAATGAATGCACATATTCCTGGATTCACAAATCCATTCTGTGATTTCTTTACCCTTAGGTTCATCCGGTGATCATGCAAGCACGCTCTACATTCAGAATAATTTTTTTCAGAATGCAAAACAGGTTTCTTCTTTTTAAATAAAAACAAGTCCAATCAGGAGGACTTCTGTAAGCTGGAGGGCTTGACAAGAGGAACATAACACTAGGTAAAGAGGGTGATCGTTATAAAAGCATCATTTATTTGGTTTAAGGTATGCAGTCAAACAAATAACAATAAATTTGATCAACAAGTTTGATTTTTCCAGGCTCCAGAACGGTCAGATTGTCTTTTCTGTTGGGCTGTGTGGGAGGGCTGGCCTCCCCAGTCTCTGTTATTTTCCCGCTGTCCCAGTTCTCTTGCGCTATCTTGGTCAAAGAAACCTATATGACAAACAAGCAGATGTATGATGATTTATTTGGCACAGTCAGAAAGTGTCTGATAAAACTGAGATGTGGTGAATGATAGTGTTTAGCAGAGATGAGACCAAGTCAAACATGTGCAAGTCTCAAGTAAGTCTCAAGTCTTAACCTTCAAGTCTCAAGTAAGTCCCAAGTATTTTTTTCTTGGGCAAGTCAAGTCAAGTCAAGTCACAAGTTATGTCAAGTCAAGTCAAGTCAAGTCCTGTAGTAAGTCAAGTCAAGTCAAGTCCAAGTCAAGTCACCTTATTATTGTAATTTTACCTGCAGAATCTGATCTTAATAAAGTTAAAAGACAAGATATAAGTAACTGTCAGTAAATTAAAATAATTTGGATTTGCATTGTAAATACTCATGTTCAGTAAAATACATCATGGAATCAAACAAAATTGTAACTTCATAAAATTATTTATTTTTCACTTCTTCCAACAGTATTTGAAATGTTTTACATTTTCATCATTGAGTCCATAAAACAAATAACAGCTAAACATCCAACAGACTCCTCTCTGAACACCTCTCTCTCTCCCTCTCTCTCTCTCTCAAACGACGTGACGTGACATGACATTCGGCTAAGTATGGTGACCCATACTCAGAATTCGTGCTCTGCATTTAACCCATCCAAAGTGCACACACACAGAGCAGTGAACACACACACACACACACACTGTGAACACACACCCGGAGCAGTGGGCAGCCATTTATGCTGCAGCGCCCGGGGAGCAGTTGGGGGTTCGATGCCTTGCTCAAGGGCACCTAAGTCGTGGTACTGAGGTGGAGAGAGAACTGTACATGCACTCCCCCCACCTACAATTCCTGCCGGCCCGAGACTCGAACTCACAACCCTTCAATTGGGAGTCCGACTCTCTAACCATTAGGCCACAACTTCCCCTCAAACACAGTTTACATACAACATTAAACTTTCTTACATTTCTCCTCTCTCTCTCTCTCTCTCTCTCTCTCTCTCAAGTTCAAGTTGCTTTATTGGCATGCCATTTGAGTTACAGTATTGCCAAAGCATCTAGATACAGAATAAAATATAAAATATGATTACAATAACATACAATACAATAAAAATAGCAACAGCAGATACTATTTCTAATATTAATAATAGTAATTATATAAAATTAAGAATATCAAATAAAACAGTTGTATGTGTATGGTGTATAAATATTTAGCAGCTAGTGTGACTGCCGTCTCATTCTCTCCAAGTATATAGAGTAGTTTCTCTGAGTCATTTAGAGACAAGAATGAACGATTCAAAGCTTCAAACTGTGGGAAGAATGTTTCTCTTGTAGTGCTGTATTTGGGACAGACAAGAAGGAAGTGTTTCTCATCCTCTGTTTGATTCAGCTCACAGTGTTTGCACAGTCTCTCTTCTCTCGGTAGCCAGGATCTTTTATGTCTACCAATCTCTATTTCCAAATCATGATCACTGAGTCGATATTTTGAAAGGATTTCTCTTTCTTTTAATTGCTTGTGTGATAAGTAATTTGCCAGTTTTGTGGTTCTGTTTAGGGCCGAATAACACTGGAGTTTGGTTTGGAGCTCAAATTCATTTTTTCATTTTTCATCATAATTATACTTCAGCTTTTTGTCAATTAGTTTCTGAATGTTGGGGTTTTGATTGGTTTCCTTCATCAGGTGAAGCACGAGTGTGTTTCTCTCTTCTCTCTCTCTCTCTCTCTCTCTCTCTCTCTCTCTCTCTCTCTCTCTCTCTCTCACACACACACACACACACACACACACACACACTCTCTCTCTCTCTCTCTCTCAGAGTATATCCGTAAGTCATTACCTCTATTACAAGGTATTGCACTTGCAAAATATAAGATTCGAGAGAGTCTTGTCTGCAAGCCGAGCACGATGTGGCCTATCCCACCATGTATGCGCCACCGGTATGCGCGCTCATAATGGAAGCAACGCGGTCGCGACGCGCTCGTTTTTTCCAATCGCGTCCGCACCGCATCGAGTTAAAAACATCTCAGAAAAAACTTTTCAGAGAGCCGCAAGCGCACCGCCGGTCATGTGACAAGAACCAACCAATCAGCTTCATCCTTTCCCCTAACAACGTTGAAAGCTCAGCCAAGATGAAGGAACAGCTGATCATAGCTGTATATGGATTGCCATTTTGAAATAAATTTAGTAGCAGAGCTACTGCAAGCGATTTTTAGTGCTGCAAATCCATTTATCCTTTGCTGAAATTCCCGCGTCTTCATGGAGAGAGCGCGTCATGGTTGCTTAGCAACGGCAGGCGCCTCAGGGGCGCAACTGCCCGAGCGCTCTGGAAACAAGGAGAAAGCGGCGCCCCTAGCGATTTCCACGCGTTTTTAGGCGCGAATTATTGACGACAAAAGCGATGACCCTTGGTACCCCTCAAGCTGAGATGTTGATCTGATGTGATATCTGATCTAAGTGGGCGTGGTGTGCGTAAGGTAGAGAGGGCATGACTGATGATAGTGTCCTGGTCCAGTCATGACAACGCGATTCTCAGCCTGCGCTCCAGCTGAGTAATCAATTTTATTTTTAAAAATAATTTATATATTTTATATTCAAACTGAAAACATGATGTGATTAACACTCAAGTCATTCAAGTCATCGTGTCTCAAGTCAAGTCAAGTCCCGAGTCTTTAACTTCCAAGTCCGAGTCAAGTATCAAGTATTTTATTTTTTGTCAAGTCAAGTCACAAGTCATAAAAATAGCGACTCGAGTCGACTCTAGTCCAAGTCACTAAGTCACAAGTCCCCATGTCTGCTGTTTAGTCAATCACTACATGTTAAACGCTATTTCCAAACCTTTTCCTGTGGGTCTGAGGTGTGAAGGTTTTTGGTGGCCCACATACAAAGTGTGTTTTCTGAGGGATTTTCTTCCACAGGCAAACTATCTGCAAAGAATCGGCACAAGCATGTAATGTGTATCATAACATGTCATACTCACAATTCATATTTATGCATTCACTGCTCAATGCTCACCTTGGTGGGTTATTTTTGTCACTGGGATGGGACAGAGGGACAGCATGCTCTGGGTATTTATATACACTTTTCCTTCCAGTACACGGTCATCATACACTTGGTTCTGGTGACAATAATATGAGAATGTTGTTAGTTTGACCACCATACATTAAAGGTATAGTTCACCCAAAAATTAAACAACAGGGTGAATAAATTATGACAGACAATAATTTTTTTTATCAAACTATTCCTTTAACATGGACCATAATAACAACTTGCCTGCAGTCCAGTGGAAGAGGAACCAGTTTCAAAGCTGCAATCAAAGTAATGTCATGGGCAAATCAGTGCAAGTTTCCCATTGCCCAGATCCACAATATCACCTTGCTCAAGATTATTTTATTCAGATCTTAAAACAATTATTTTCATTTTACTGTATTAAAGTTATGTAATATTTTCACAAAGTATTACATCAAGGAAGTTACATCAAACCAGCATCTAGAAAGTTTGTGCAGACGAGGCTTGTGAGGGAAACCAATGAGGCCAAGATGCTGAGAATGGAAGAGACAATTATACCAAGTTATGCATAACATTATTTTGTATGGAAGGGCACAAAATAAATTAATATTCAAGAAGAAATCATATGAAAGCATAAAAACATCACAGTAAAGTTGTGATGGTCAGGTGACAACAAACTGAATCTAAAACCAAAACCAGCCCATCTTAAAAAAGAAAAGACACTTACCTTGGCCAACGCATGAAGCACAAGAGTTCTCTGTGTCAGTTACAATTAACCTTCATGTGGGCAAAATGAACCCATAGCCCAGAATTATTCATCCTCTGTATGCACCAGGACTGTATACTCTCCATCAAACCTTAAAAATATTATTATTTGAGATATTTTCAGAAAATAGGTTAACGTGAACATATGAGAAATATTATACTATTATCTATTATCTAACTCCATAAAAAATACATAGATTGATTATCGTTATTGTTTTAATCTGTTTCCAAAAAAGTTGTTTTACATAATATCCTCATAACAGTTCAAGAGCATCATATATGTGTGCATTTATACAATGACAAATTTAGATTTGTCTCCCACACACAGCCAGTTTCCACTAAATCCTGACTTAACCCTCCAAATCATAGACATATAAACATGGGTGTGGTAGTGGGGGGAAAAGTGGACCTGACTACCCAGGGCCCCGTCTAGGGAGAGGGCCCTTTGAAATCCCATCATTTTTTTTTTTTTTTTGTAGCCTAATTCGAATTAATTGGGCCCTCCAATTGATGTCATTATTCATTTCAAAATATATTGATAACACCAACTGAGAGAATGAACTCAGTGCCAGACACTCTGGATAAATTCATGATGTTATCAAAGCCCATGAATAGGGTTGCAAAATTCTGGGAATTTTCAAAGTTGGAAAATTTCCATGGGAGTTAACAGGAATATAAGGGAATTAATGGGAATTTACAAAACTGAAAGGTTATTCCTTTATAGTTTACTTTTTTTTTTCATTATGGCAGGCTTAGCTTATTTTATTGGTTTCTGAGGGTACAGTTGTCTCGTGTTCTCCCGTTCAAAAATAAATGTTTTTAATTTAAAACTTGCATCAGTATCATGGATCAAAATGTTAGTACACAAACGAACCCGATGTAGCCTAAGGTTTAAAGGTATTTGAGCACAAGTAGGCCAAATGCATCAATTCAGGTGGTGAATGAAAGAACCAGTCATTACTATAATCTGATTTGATTATAGATTTAAACACTTTTTATACTTGTTTATATTCAAATAATAAAAAATTTCATTCAAAATTGAATTTTCATTTTGCTAACCCGCATCGTACAATGGCATGTGTAGGGGGCCCACTGACATTGAGAGTATACAGGGCCCAGAATTTGGTGCTACGCCCCTGCATATAAATACCTAAACGCCTCATTGGCCGCTCGACCGCACGTCAACGTCGCCGCCATATTGGATCGGGACGGGCACCTCTCATAACTCTCACATCAGGACAGAAGAAAACATACCTGACTCACCTGCAGCTTGGGCATCTACAAACCGTCACACGATAATAAAAACAGATCTCGGGGTATTATCTTTCATAGGTAAGACTCAACCGTTATTTCTCGATGTTTTTTGGTCATTTTTAACATTATGTTGACAGCTTAATTAACCACTAGTGTCAGACACTAGTGTCAGACTATTAATAGCGACATCGCTAACGTAGTTAGCAGTAAAAGCTGAGACTTTATAAAAATTCAAAGTTTAAATGAATTCTTATTTACGTTTATATCATAAACTAAATGGTGTTATGAGCACAATATGTACAGTGAGCAATTTGACTGTATAGATTAGTGATGGAGCTAAAGCATCACTACCGTTAACGTTACTTATTTACAAAGATAAAGTGGTAACACTTTAGAATCATGGTCCATTAATGTTAGTTAATCCATTAACTAACATGAACAAACAATGAACAGTACATTTATTACTGTATTTATTCATCTTTGTTAATGTTAGTTAATGAAAATACAGTTTTTCATTGTTAGTTCATGCTAATTCACAGTGCATTAACTAATGTTAACAAGCACAACTTTTGATTTAAATTATGCATTAGTACATGTGGAAATTAACATCAACTAAGATTAATAAATGCTGTAGAAGTATTGTTCTTGCTTAGATCATGTTAACTAAAGTAGTTAACTAACATGAACTAATGGACCATTATTCTAAAGTGTAACCGATTAAGTTTATCATCACTTGGTTATAAGGATTTCATAGCTTTTCATAAAACTGTGAACTGATTCTATGATTTTATTATTATTTTCTCTTCCCTTTTAGCCAGTTGCAAACAGGACAAGGAAAGCTGAGGAAAGCTGTTCTCTGCATTTCCAAGAGACAAGACTATACCTCCACAGACTAATGTTGTGTTTGTACTAAACCCAGAGCAGCCCTGAATGAATTCCTGCTCATATTCCAACCACCCCCCTCTCTGTAAAGATACTTTTTACAACAATATAATTTAATATAAATAATATAATTACCTTATTAAATGTTTCTGTAGTTTTTGTCAAATATTTGGAGGTGGATGTGCACACTGGTGGTGTTTGAGGAGATTCATCCTTCTATGTAAAGTGCTTTGAGTGCCCAGAAAAGCGCTATATAAATGTAAGGAATTATTAGTTATTAATAATTAAATATAACCAGTTTCCTCAGTCGATCACAATACTATAGACTGCATTTAAAAAGCTTTGCACAGGCTGTTTAATGCTGATCATGTACTGCGTGTCTTTACACAAAAACTACATGATGTTAATAGCCTAGAAATGAAAAACACAGGAACTCGTAGTGAGTCCAGCTGCAATATCATTAATGAAATCATTGTGATGTTTTTATAATGATTATTAATTTTGATTAATATAAAGTTTTTAGAGGGTAGCATCTCATATTCTGGTTTGTGATAAACATAACTATACTTTGAGATTTTGTTGTGCAAGGTAAACCTCACACACTCACACACAAACATTCATATGTGTTAACAAAAACAAACCACTGTTTCAAAATGTGTGTGTTTTCTGCAGGAGTGTGTGTAATGTGCATTATAGAACCAAATATCAAGCATTGTCAAGTCTTTTACATTATTTGACTCATTAATTGAATAAAATAGAAAATCTTGAGGGAAGCGGTGAAGAATTAATCTTTATTTGTTAGGTTTTGTCTTCCCAACTAAACCACCCTATTCACAGAGAAAGACAGAACTAAAACTGAAATAAAATGTGTTTCTTGAGGATTTCTCAGAGGATTTTTTATTATTTATATATATATATATATATATATATATATATATATATATATATATATATATATATATATATATGTGTGTGTGTGTGTGTATGAGTGTGTGTGTGTACATGTATATATTATACTTAAGGAGTTCATTAATTACACACAATTTGGAACTCATGTCCACAATTTTTTGTGTTCTGTCATTAGTTGTGTCTTAATTTGTTTAATAATATTTTAAAATTACATTTCACGATTATTTATTTTACTCTATAATTAACTATTAATTTATTCTTCATTTTGTCTATTCTGTATTATTCCACCCTTGATATAACATATTCTTCTTGCTATTATTAATCTTTTTTTTGTTCTGTTATTTATTAAGGTATTACTCATATTATACATATAATTTGTGCTATTATAAATCTATTATATCACGTATGTTATTGTACTCGCTTTTCATATTATTCACTTTACTTCAAGTTGTACTACATATACTTTTTAATATAACATCACTTTTACTATATTTTACTGTGCACTGTATCAGTCCATAATATTTAAATTTTCACTTGATCCATGAAGGCTCATCAGTGACGTGTTATTATTTGTTGTGGAGTTCATCTGTAGACTAAAGTACGGTGGCCCAGTGGTGCACAACACAACGACATTAAAAAAGCAAACATAAGCTCACAACACAACGACATTAAGCCACAACAAAAATACATTAACCCACAACACAACGAAATTAAGCCACAACACAACGAAATTCTCACAACACAAATACATTAAGCCACAACACAACGGAAATGCTCCCGACCACTAGGGGGCAGTTGGTCTGCAGAAACGGGCAATATACATATTTCCTGTGAAATCTCAGGGCGAATAAGATTCAATTCAATTCAATTCAAGTTTATTTGTATAGCGCTTTTTACAATACAAATCGTTACAAAGCAACTTTACAGAAAATTATGTTTCTACAATATTTAGTAGTAGCTAGTAGTTTGTGCACGTTTGACAGGATTTTAGAAAAATAAAAATAATAATAATAATAATACAAGACGTAGTCAGCTAGATGATGAACTATCAATATTATTAATTAATAGTAATTTATAGGATGCAGTCACACATGTAGCAATATTTGTTAGTTCTGTTTGTTGATTCAAGGTTAGCATCATCTGGGGTCCTCTGAGGGTCAGCATCATCTCTTCTCAGGTGTTCTGGATCCAGACTGGAGCTTGTGTAAATCCTAGTTACCACGGGATGTAAATCCCGTGGCAAAACATAGAAACAAAATAGAGACATCATTAGCATAGCTGCTGATCCAACAAAGTAAAATTAGTTTAACCCAAGCTAAAGAATAAAAATGCAGATGCAACTACACTCACAATTTAAGAGATACATTATTCGAATGCTTGGCGAAAGAGATGCGTTTTTAATCTAGATTTAAACAGAGAGAGTGTGTCTGAACCCCGAACATTATCAGGAAGGCTATTCCAGAGTTTGGGAGCCAAATGTGAAAAAGCTCTACCTCCTTTAGTGGACTTTGCTATCCTAGGAACTACCAAAAGTCCAGCGTTTTGTGACCTTAGGGTGCGTGATGGGTTGTAGCGTGGTAGAAGGCTAGTTAGGTACGCAGGAGCTAAACCATTTAGGGCCTTATAGGTAAGTAATGATAATTTGTAACTGATACGGAACTTAATAGGTAGCCAGTGCAGAGACTGTAAAATAGGGGTAATATGATCATATTTTCTTGACCTGGTAAGGACTCTAGCTGCTGCATTTTGGACTACCTGTAGCTTGTTTATTGACGAAGCAGGACAACCACCTAGAAGTGCATTACAATAGTCCAGTCTAGAGGTCATGAATGCATGAACTAGCTTTTCTGCATCAGAAACAGATAACATGTTTCGTAGCTTGGCAATGTTTCTAAGATGGAAGAATGCGGTTTTTGTAACATTGGAAATATGATTTTCAAAAGACAAATTGCTGTCCAATATAACACCCAGATTTCTGACTGTAGAGGAAGTAACAGTACATCCGTCTAGTTGCAGATTGTAATCTACAAGATTCTGTGTGGTGTTTTTTGGTCCAATAATTAATATCTCTGTCTTATCCGAATTTAATTGGAGAAAATTATTTGTCATCCAATCTTTTACATTTTTAACACACTCTGTTAGCTTAGATAATTGGGAAGTTTCATCTGGTCTTGTTGAAATATATAGCTGAGTATCATCAGCATAACAGTGGAAGCTAATTCCGTATTTTCTAATAATATTACCAAGGGGCAACATGTATATTGAAAATAGAAGGGGACCTAGGACGGATCCTTGTGGCACTCCATATTTTACTGATGATAAATGAGATGACACCCCATTTAAGTAAACAAAATGGTAGCGATCGGACAGGTAGGATCTAAACCATCTTAGAGCCTGCCCTTGAATACCTGTATAGTTTTGTAATCGATCTATGAGTATGTCATGATCTATGGTGTCGAACGCAGCACTAAGATCAAGTAAGACTAGAAATGAGATGCAGCCTTGATCTGACGCAAGAAGCAGGTCATTTGTAATTTTAACAAGTGCAGTTTCTGTGCTATGGTGGGGCCTAAAACCTGACTGAAATTCTTCATACAGATCATTTTTATGCAGGAAGGTGCTCAATTGAGCAGACACAACTTTTTCTAAAATTTTAGACATAAATGGAAGATTTGAAATAGGCCTATAATTTGCCAGTACACTAGGATCTAGTTTTGGTTTCTTAATAAGAGGCTTGATAACCGCCAGCTTGAATGGTTTTGGGACGTGACCTAAAGATAACGACGAGTTAATGATATTGAGAAGCGGTTCTTCGGCTACAGGTAACAGCTCTTTTAGTAATTTAGTGGGTACAGGATCTAATAAACATGTTGTTGGTTTAGATGCAGTGATAAGTTTATTTAGCTCTTCCTGTCCTATATTTGTAAAGCACTGCAGTTTATCTTTGGGTGCGATAGATGAAACTGAAGTGTTAGACGCTGTAGAATCTACATTTGCTATTGTATTTCTAATGTTATCTATTTTATCAGTGAAGAAATTCATAAAGTCATTACTATTTAACGTTGGTGGAATATTTGAATCAGGTGGCGTCTGGTAATTTGTTAATTTAGCCACTGTGCTAAATAAAAACCTTGGATTGTTTTGGTTATTTTCAATGAGTTTGTGGATATGCTCTGCCCTAGCAGTTTTTAGAGCCTGTCTATACCTGGACATACTGTTTTTCCATGCAGTTTTAAAAACTTCCATGTTTGTTTTTCTCCATTTGCGTTCAAGACTACGAGTTACTTTCTTGAGAGAGTGAGTATTACTGTTATACCATGGCACAGTACGTTTTTCTCTAACCTTTTTCAATTTGATGGGGGCAACAGCTTCTAATGTATTAGAGAAAATAGTGCCCATGTTGTCAGTAATTTCGTCTAATTCATGTGTATTTTTGGGTACAAATAGCAGTTGAGATAGATCAGGCAGGTTATTTGCGAATCTGTCTTTGGTGGCTGGAACAATAGTTCTGCCCAGACGGTAACGCTGAGACATATAGTTAATATCAGTTATACGCAGCATGCACGATACAAGGAAATGGTCTGTAATATCATCACATTGGGGTACAATATCTATAGCAGTAAGATCGATTCCATGCGATATAATTAGATCTAGTGTATGATTAAAACGATGAGTGGGCCCGGTGACATTTTGCTTGACTCCAAAGGAGTTTATTAGGTC
This sequence comes from Carassius carassius, assembly GCF_963082965.1. Taxonomy (NCBI): domain Eukaryota; kingdom Metazoa; phylum Chordata; class Actinopteri; order Cypriniformes; family Cyprinidae; genus Carassius; species Carassius carassius. Next base: position 19,680,009 of record NC_081756.1, on the reverse strand, counting down.
AGTAAACGCAAGTCCTAATGTATCATTTGCATTATCAACGTGAATATTAAAATCTCCCATGATTAGCGCCTTATCAACTGTAACTAGAAGGTCTGAGAGGAAATCTGCAAATTCTTTTAGGAATTCTGTATACGGCCCTGGTGGTCTATACACAGTAGCCAGAGCAAGAGATACATTAGACTTCTTTTGCATGTCTGACAGTGTAACATTTAGCAGAAGTATTTCAAAAGAGTTAAACCTGTATCCTGTTTTCTGGGTAACATTGAGAATATCACTATATATTGTTGCAACACCTCCTCCACGACCAGTCTGACGGGGCTCATGCTTATAACAGTAGTTTGGTGGAGTAGACTCATTTAGACCAAAATAATCATTTGGTTTTAGCCAGGTTTCAGTCAAGCAGAGTACATCAAAACTATTTTCTGTGATCATTTCATTTACAATAACTGCTTTGGGTGTGAGTGATCTAATATTTATGAGCCCAAACTTTAAAAATTGTTTTTGTTCATTTACTTTACATTTTTCTGGTTTAATTACGATGAGATTTTTTCTAGATCCTACATTATATTTTGACCTCACTATTCGGGGAACAGACACAGTCTTAATAGTTTTTACAGCACAAGTACTTTTATCATTTAAGCGGGTGGAACAAAACTCATCATAATAGTTATTAGGGAATTGTCTTACTAGTCACATGGAGCGAAGTGTCCTGGAGATGTTGTCAGAGAGCAGCTCCGCTCCGATTCTGCTGGGGTGTAATCCATCAGCGCGAAACAGCCTAGGACGCTCCCAAAAAAGATTCCAGTTATTAACAAATAGCAGTTTCTGTTCTTTACACCATGACAACAGCCATTCATTTAAAGCAAAAAGTCTACTGAACCTTTCGTGTCCTCGTCGATACGTGGGCAGTGGTCCTGACACGACGATCGTCGCCGCGGGCGTCGTGCTGCGAACCGTCTCGATCAGGCTGCTGAAGTCCCTCTTCAGCGTCTCCGTCTGCCGCAGCGTGGTGTCGTTAACCCCGGCGTGAAGCACGACCGCTCTGGGGCTCTCGTCGACCTTCAGGATCGCGGGTATCTGCGCAGAAACATCGAGAACACGAGCACCAGGCAAACAATGAGTGTGCACTTTACCTTCGGCTAACGTAGCACTTACGTGTCGGACGATGGAGTCTCCGATGATCACAGCGTCGCGTCCTGTCTCGCGGAGGGGAGCGAAGCGGTTCCGGATGGAGATGTCGAAGGCAGGGGGGGGAGAAGTCGTCGCCCGGGACCCGGCTCGCGTCCTCCGCTGTGGATGCACCCAGGGTCCGTGGTGTCCCGGCGTCGCAGTGAAGGACATCTGGGAAGATCGCGTCCTGGGTGCACCGGGCCTGTGCAGAGAAACACACGGAGTAGACGTGGTGGGACTGTTAGCAGATCGCTGTATACTTACCCCGGACTTGTGAGCGTCAGCCCGGGATGATTCCAGCGCGGTTCTCCGCTCTCTCAGCTGGGCCTGCCTCACCTCCAGGTCGCGAATCTGCTTTCCCACGGCCTCGAGCTCGAGCTGCACAGAGTGGAGACATTCATCCGCCATTAAAGCAAGTAACAGTGAGTACAGCAGTGGTAATGTGTGTGAATAGAGTATTAGCAATGTTAGCGCAACCACGCCGCTGATGCTAACGGGCTAAAAGCTAATAGCGGACCCGGGAGATCAAAATAAAACTAGTGATAGCGAGGCGCTCTGATTGTTTTTGTTGTAGAATACAATAGAGGATATATTCACACGTTATATAAACGGAAACGATGATGTATAAAATTGATTTTTGGGTTAAAAATAGTCAATGAAAAGAATATAGTGACGGAGCTCAAACGCAGTACAGCCACCAACAACAAACAGGAAGTGACGTAAGTGAGTCAGAGATTGACTCTCTTTCGTATTATTATAAGAGAGTGCATTACCAGCTGCAAACTTTTATCCATAAACGATTAATATTAAATAATATTTATACATTTTGCTATAATACAACAAATTAAGTATACCAAAGCAATATAATTATTTAATGAAGAGTTCGATAAACATCTGTGAGGGTGGTTTACCCAGCTATTGCTGTGACCCGTTTTGTGAGGCTCCTCTAAGGTTTTTCACACTTCTCCCCTGGATGTAGAAACTCGAAATAAGTGGATTCAAATTAGTAATGTAAGATTTAAGGATTTCAACATCACTTCTGATACTTCAGTCTTCAGGCGCCTCTTCAAGAATGACAACAGCATGCGAATCTACACTAGGTAAGATCTAAACCTTTATTACTATATTAACGAGCACAATGTAGGCCTATTGTGAATTTTTTAATTGTCATTATTTATTTTTTTGTCGCTGTGGTTGCCTGTTTGTTTAAAAACCTCTTCCGTGGATCAAGGCAATACCTGTTAGTAGATGATTAACCCAAAAATAAAAAAATAAAGCTGTCATCATATACTCAACATTATGTAGCTGTAAACCCATATGGCTTGCTTTGTTCATTGGCATACAGAAATGTTGTAAATAATGTTACCGTCAGTCAGCTATCTAGATAGACACACTTAAATGTTTTAAACTTTGATACAGTTTTAATAATTATGTAAAATACAAATACTAATAATTATGATAGTGTAATGGTGTGTTACTATATTTTTATAACACTACTATATTTATAACACTTCTGCCACTTGGAGGACTGATAGGTCAGGCAGATCACTGGTGACATCACTGTAAACATTCTCCTGAGATGAAAAACAAAGGTATAGTGTAAATTGACCATTAAGAAAAATAAAAAATTTCCACCATCATTACAAGTTGCATGCATAATGAATAGAGCCATAATCATTATGATTGTGTTTTTGTATTTTTTCTGTTAGGGCTAATCAAATGCATGTTATACATTATGAATAAAAGCAAGATATGAAAAGATGATGTATCAATATTAGACACTTTCCTCCTACCTTAACCACTCAGCGAGTTTCCTCTCTTGAAAACAGGACCACCATCCCACTGACAGGACCTGGCTTGACTCTCTAGGCATACCAATGGGGCGTGTTAATATTATTAATCAAAGTTTATTAATTATGTCACACATTAAAGAATTTGATAATTCTCTTACTTACCATTGTTCTAGGTTTGTGCCAGCTCTGCTCCCTTCAGTGCAGCTCTGAACAGGAGGAACTGCACTGATTCTCACTTTTGAATAGTGTGCTGTCTGCTACAGTGCTGCAACAGTATGGATGGGAGTCCGTTAAAACAATCTGTGAAGATAATAACATTGGTTTACATATTTAATTAATTTCAGATACATTTTGAATTACTTTCAGTTGCATTTTAAATTATTATATTGTAAATTACTCTATATTTAAAATAAATTATGACAAATATTTAATATTTTATATAATGTTACAAACATGCCAATAGACTGTAAAGAGATCAGTAATATTTCAAAGGATGTCCCTATCTCTCTTAACCATTTCTGATCTTGTTTGCTTTTTACTGAATAGCTTTATCATGCTTGTGTTGTCCCTGGAAAACTGCTATATAAATGTGAACAATTAATTCAAGCTTCAGGTTACAGATAATATAATTTGAAAATATAACAATAACTGTCAGACTAAAGCCACGTTTACACAATGAATGATAACTATTAAGATAACGATAGAGTCCACAGCAGCGAACGATATAATCTGTTTATTCTAAGAGCGCACACGCTCGTCCGCTGCTTTACATTCTCCAGCTCTTATAGCAGGATTCTGATTGGCTGTCAATGTTTTTAATCGTTCATCAGCTGGAAAAAAATAGTTCTTAAAGTGATTCCAATGATATTGTTTATCTATGTCTTTATCATTATAGCTGTGGTGTGGACTCTTTTTTAAATAGTGAGAACGATTTTTAAAACTAAATATCTTTATCGTTTTCTGTATAGTTTGGTGTGAACGGTCCTTTAAGATTTATTACGATACATGGCAATCTAAAAATGGCAACAGTATTTAAAATACTTTATATCAAGGGAAGAAGTTTCTATCACAGCAAACACCTATCAGAACCACCGATGCAAATCAACGTGGATTACCGGGAGTCCTGCTGTTATTTCTACTATCTCTTACGAGTTATAAAAAGATGAGGTGGACGGAGTTTAAAGCTAAACTAACTTAGCCCTGCTATTTTTGAGCTGATCAAGTAAGTGCAGCAGCGTTATCCAGCCTTATTAGCTAGATTTGCTAGAAGACGATAGAACAATACTCACCCTAAAGTTGTTGATGTAACTTTAATGCCCTTCTCCGCGCGATGAAATTCATTTACAGTCATCAGGGGAAGTTCTTGTAAGATAAAAAATAATCTCCTCTTGTCAATTTGAAAGCTCTATGGAAAGAGCAATGGTTTCCCCGCACAGCACCGGATTTAAATAAGCCCCCCTGAGGAAAAACATTGTGTACAAGAGCAGAGCTAAACGGTCCAAATTGAAAATATTATCAATTTATTTTTTGCTCGATTCTTGAATCGATACATTAAAATTATCAGGATATCAAAACATTTAATAAAAACACGTTTTTCATTTAAAAATCGATTACACATATTAAGTTACATACGTCTCGATGAAATATCGTGTTTAACTTTCAACACTGCCCCCTAGTGGTCGGGAGCACTTCCGTTGTGTTGTGGCTTAATTTCGTTGTGTTGTGGCTTAATTTCGTTGTGTTGTGAGAATTTCGTTGTGTTGTGGCTTAATTTCTTGGGTTGTGAGAATTTCGTTGTGTTGTGGCTTAATGTATTTGTGTTGTGGCTTAATGTCGTTGTGTTGTGAGAATTTAGTTGTGTTGTGGCTTAATGTATTTGTGTTGTGGCTTAATTTCGTTGTGTTGTGAGAATTTCGTTGTGTTGTGGCTTAATTTCGTTGTGTTGTGGCTTAATTTCGTTGTGTTGTGGCTTAATGTCGTTGTGTTGTGAGAATTTCGTTGTGTTGTGGCTTAATGTATTTGTGTTGTGGCTTAATGTCGTTGTGTTGTGAGCTTATGTTTGCTTTTTTAATGTCGTTGTGTTGTGCACCACTGGGCCACTGTACTAAAGTGCTATCAAAATGAAAAGCAGACTACAAGTGTGATACGTTTTGATTTGTATGTAAATGTTTTATTCAATTTTCTCAGTAATAGCAAATTATTCGTATTTAAAGATGTATTATTTCGATTTTTTTCCCAGTATTTCAAAGGGAATGAGCTGTGTTTTGACCTGAGACACAAGAAAGAAAAAAAATGTTGGGATTGAACAGAGAATCCAATAAAACAACTACATTTAATTGAACGTACATTCAAATTACATTACATGCATATGTCACAGTTATACTAAATTAACATTAGAATTCTAAACCGAAAATAATCAACGAAATCAACAAGTGAGACAAATGTGAGCTTTCACAATTCCTTACGAAAATTAATAATTTTCCAAACCTAACTAAATAACTGGAGGCAAAGTTTTTTTTTAACTGCACGTAGATCACAAACCTGAAATCGGTTGATAAATGTGAACGTTATCGTGTTTTTATTAAAAAAAAAACGCAGCTCCCCCATTTACTTCCATGTATTTTTAAGGCAGTCTTGCCCTCACTAACATGGCGGACGCGTTGACGTATCGCGGCAACGGCTCAGAGCGGCCAATGAGGCGTCTAGTTATTTATATGTCTATGCTCCAACCATAGACATAATATACGTAGACGCCTCATGACGTGCTGGAGCGTGATCCAGCGTCGCCGCCATATTGGTTGGGTCTCTCCACTCAACGCTAGCACCAGAGTCAATCGGGGTCAACGGAGAGCGAGCAATTATGCCCGTATTTTGTGCAGCTTATGGTTGCAATAACCGACGCATTATTGATACCAGATCGCATGGGATTACATTTCACAAGTAAGATTGAATAAGATTTAATAATAATTTAGGTTATTTTACCATTTATACAATTATGTCATCGTAACTAACGTTACTTACGTGTAACGTTCAGCAGGAACTGGTAACTTTCTCTCATTATCTCTTGCTGTTTTTTTTTTCTCTCTTCACACACAAGGTTTCCCAGTGATACAGGCTTGAGGAGGCAATGGGAAGTTGCTATAAGACGGGAGGGTTTTGTTGTGACTGAGTCGTCAAAGCTCTGCAGTGAACACTTCAAGCCTGATGAGTTTGACAGGACGGGTCAGATTGTCAGGCTTAGAGATGGTGTGACCCCATCTGTCTTCAACTTCCCATGTCATCTCCAAAGAGTAGGTGTGTTTTACTCTACATGCTAACAGAGATGTCTCTGATTCATATGTAAAACAAAAACGGTAAAACCGTTAGATATTACTGCATGTATTAGTGATGTATTGTGTATTCAAATACACAATACATGTTTTTAAGTATTATGTTTATTATATTTTAGCCTGTAGTAACGAGGAAAACAAAAACTTCAAGGAAAGCTGAAGAGAGCCTACCAGTGGGTCTTTCTCAGCATTTTCCTGAAAGTGAACCTCAGCCCAATGATGTGAGTATTTGTAAGCTATTTGATATGTCCCATACAGCTGTGAGCATCATATCAAAATCTCTCCCTTGCTTTCTGCAACTCTTTTCAGAAATACTCATACACTGTGTATGAGTATATGTTATAATTAAATAAATACACACATGAACAAATACACACCTTCTTTCACTGACATTCATTTGGAATTGAGAACCATCATTTTATGCTTGTGTCATTTGTGGTTTCTGTATTTCACAAAGTAAGGCTGCACCACATCACAAAATTAACTATCCTGGAGTTACAGAGTGCAAGCATACGCAAGAAGCTGTGCAAAACAGTTCTTTTTAAAGGATTTTAGCTCCCCAGTCCCAGTTGCAAGCCTGACAGGGTAATGTAAGATGCTGGAATGACCTGGAATTATAACGTTTACTTTAGGCCTTTAAACGCCACACCACCAATCTAACCTGCACCTGCTCTTTTACTGCACTGGTCACAGTACTTTACACACATGCATTTGCACTAATCATATTTTGCACAGACTGCACACTGTTCTAGCTATTACTGTAAACTGCCTAAAGCTGTTACTGTACAAAGCACAGTAAACTACTTCTATAAAAACATCATTGCACTACTGTTATTCTGTATATACTGTAATACATTGTTTAACAATACTTTTACACACTCATCCAACTGTATTTATTATCACTGTTCTCACATTGCTGCTGTTCATAATGCATATATAATCCTACATTGCTCTGTTCATAATGTACATACAATCTCTACATTTGCATTCCTATTTATATTCTGTACATACTCTGCTCAATACTGTATATAGTAATTCCACTATACATTCTGTATATCATAGCTTCACTTACTCTGCACTTTTATGTATATAAAACACTATATTCTTGCACTTCTGGTTAGATGCTAACTGTATTTCATTAGCTCTGTACTTGTACTCTGCATAATGACAATAGAGTTGAATCTAATCTAATCTAAAAAAAAATCTGAGCTGGTACAGTATATATGTGAAGCTTGTAAGTATATGTGTTACAGAAAGTGAGTGAGTGAGTGAGTGAGTGAGTGTGAGAGTGTGTGATAGTGTGTGCGTGTGTGAGAGAGTGTGTGAGAGTGTATATGTGTGTGTGTGAGAGAGAAATAAATTCAAATGAAAAATCAAACTTGTTTCTTTATTAAAATATAAAATTCATTCATTTATACATTTATCAATATTCCTGTGTGAGTGTGTGAGGGAGAAATAAATTCAAAATAACAATCAAACTTTAAAATATGAAATTCATTCATTTATACATTTATCAATATGCCATTGTTTGTGTGTGTGAGAGAGAAATAAATTCAAATGAACAATCAAACTTTTTTCTTTATTAAAATATAAAATTCATTCATTTATACATTTATCAATGTGCCATAGTCTAACATATGTCTTTGTTAAAGAGCGTAATACAAAGTCTTTCAACATGAAAGCAGAATTTTTCAATGTGTGACAGCGTCCTGTATCATAACTAAGTCTCTGCCGTTTGTAACAAACCAAACCGTGTGAAAATCCGGTAAAAACTCGGGGAGTTATGATCATTGTAGTTGAGGATACACCTTCCTCAGTAGAAATAAATGCGGCGGGCGGCGCATTGGGGACCCATCCAAGATGGCGCCGCGCTGATACGTCCGCTCCAATAGGCAGCGTCAGTCTATGAGGCGTCTACGTATATTATGCCTATGGCTCCAACGGCTCTGCTCCAAATGATTCACTCACTGTTCCGGGTTCACGTAACTCCGGTTACGATTTATTTCAAAATAAAAGTTCACAACTTTACTTTTTCTATTTATTTTCTTTTTCATTAATTAATCTTGAAGCAAGTGCTCTTAAGAAAAAAGCATGTTGTTTTGACTATCACATATGGACGCAATGGCATATCCTCACATGCAAAAAACTACATGATTTCCATTGACACTAATAATGGATCTCTAATGCTGTGTGCACGTCCAGTGGCAGCTAAACGATGAACAGCGCATGCGCAGTTAACACGGTCCGCATTTTGCCGCTCTCGCACTATTGTCTTTGAAAGATGGTTTTTGGTGGTCGTGTGGAACAATAACAAATTCTTCTACGTTTTTAACACGAATACAGAACCATGCCGATCTCTTGTTCAGCTATTGATTGCTCAAACCGGTTTGCCAAAGGGTCAGAGATCAGATTCTACAGGTAAGCACGAATATAATAGCAGTTTTGACACACTTGAGCTGCTGTAAGGTTATGTAAGTTATCTAGAAAATATCTAATAGACAGAGGTTTCCTTGTTAACGTAACTTATCGTAAATGTAATGTGCTTCAAGCACTACTTTTTTATTATTATTTTGTAGACAAAAGGCAACAGAACCTTTTTCCTTCTTTCTTTTTATTGCGCTTCGTGTTTGTCTGTGCACTCTTTTTAACTTACAGTTTTTTTTTTATTATTCTAGTCAAGAAGTCGCAGATATAGATACCCAAATATTATTAAAAATTGAATGCTTGTAATTGAATTTGATATGCTGATATGATTGGTCAGTTTCTTTTAAATGTAGGTGATTTGCATAGGTTGCTGATTTCAGGATACAATATGCACGTCTAGATAAGCTTTATTGAAGTAACAGTATCTAATGGAGTTGCAGCCTTTACTGTCTCTCTGTTCAGGTTTCCAATCAGCAAGCCTCAGCTAGCCGAGCAATGGGTACGAAACCTTGGGAGAAAGAACTTTGTTCCCACTCAGAACTCCTGCTTGTGCTCGGAGCATTTCCAGCCTGACTGTTTCCGTGACTATAATGGAAAACTGTTTCTCAGAGAGGATGCCGTGCCGACTATTTTCGCAAACTCTGGAGGAGATGGTACAAAGGTGTGTGTCTTTGCACTTTTAAAGTTGTTCTCGTTGTCGAGCTCAAGAATACCAATGTAACTGCTTCAGAAATGTAATCCCACTCATTGTTTTATTCATGGTGTTTATTTATTGATTTTACAGATTGAGTTACGGAAAAACAGAGGAGGATTTGTGGCAAAGGATGCAAATGATTCCAGTCGGTTTAGTTCACTTTCTGATAAAGACAGAGCCAAACAAATCACAAAAGACAGAAGACAACCTGTAAGAGACTCTAGCCTGAAGATAACTCGTACTGTGCCGAATATGCAATTACTAACGCTTATTTTAGTCTGTTTTTAGCTTCTCTGCACGTCACATGTCTCATACTTTTTTTGGTTTTTAATCTTATGGAGAAAAATCTCATTTTTAGATATACTGTATGTGAATAGAGCAAACTTTAAAGGTGTTTGGCCGCAAGGTGTGTCGATGAGACAAGTCTGTATGGATATGCTGATTTTCACAGTACAGAAATAGCATGCAAATACAACATGAACATTGAAGATAATATATAGGTGCTGGTTATAGAATTAGAATATCATCAAAAAAGTTTATTTATTTCACTAATTCAGTATCTCAGAAAATTTGAATATTACTTAAGACCAATACAAAGACAAGATTTTTAGAAATCTTGCCCAACTGAAAAATGTACAGTCAATACTTAGTTGGGGCTCCTTTTGCCTGAATTACTGCAGCAATGCGGCGTGGCATGGAGTGGATCAGTCTGTGGCACTGCTCAGGTGATATGAGAGCCCAGATTGCTCTGATAGTGGCCTTCAGCCCTTCTGCATTTTTGGGTCTGGCATATCTCTTCACAATTTCCCATAGATTTTCCATGGGGTTAAGGTTAGGCGAGTTTGCTGGTCAATTAAGAACAGGGATACCATGGTCCTTAAACCAGGTACTAGAAGCTTTGGCACTGTGTGCAGGAGCCAAGTCCTGTTGGAAAATGAAATCTGCATCTCCATAAAGTTGGTCAGCAGCAGGATGCATGAAGTGCTCTAAAATTTCCTGGTATACGGCTGCGTTGACCTTGGACCTCAGAAAACACAGTGGACCAACACCAGCAGATGACATGGCACCCCAAACCATCACTGAATGTGGAAACTTTACACTAGACCTCAAGCACCGTGGAGTGTGTGCCTATCCTCTCTTCCTCCAGACTCTGGGATCCTGATATCCAAAGGAAATGTAAAATTTACTTTCATCAGAGAACATAACTTTGGATCACTCAGCAGCAGTCCAGTCCTTTTTGTCTTTAACCCAGGGGAGACACTTCTGACTCTGTCTGTTGTACAAGAGTGGCTTGACACAAGGAATCTGACAGCTGAAACCTATGACTTGCATACGTCTGTGCGTAGTGTTTCTTGAAGCACTGACTCCAGCTGCAGTCCACTCTTTGTGAATCTCCACCACATTTTTGAATGGGTTTTGTTTCACAATCTTCTCCAGGGTGCGGTTATCCCTATTGCTTGTACACTTTTTTTTTCTACCACATCTTTTCCTTCCCTTCGCCTCTCTATTAATGTGCTTGGATACAGAGCTCTGTGAACAACCAGCCTCTTTTGCAATGACCTTTAGTGTCTTGCCCTCCTTGTGCAAGGTGTCAATGGTCGTCTTTTGGACAACTGTCAAGTCGGCAGTCTTCCCCATGATTGTGTAGCCTACAGAACTAGACTGAGAGACCATTTAAAGGCCTTTGCAGGTGTTTTGAGTTAATTAGCTGATTAGAGTGCGGCACCAGGTGTCTTCAATATTGAACCTTTTCACAATATTCAAATTTTCTGAGATACTGTATTTGGGATTTTCCTTAGTTGTCAGTTATAATCAAAATTAAAAGAAATTTGTGTGTGTGTGTGTATATATATATATATATATATATATATATATATATATATATATATATATATATATATATAATATACACACACACACACAGTACTGTGCTAAAGTCTTAGGCCACTAGTATTTTCACCAAAAAAGTCAGTTTTAAGTCAGTTATTTCTGTTTTGCTGTAGTGTATCAGTTTACATGTCCAAACATTGTGTGTGTATGTATATATATATTAGATATATATATATATATATACATATATATATATATATATATATATATATATATATATATATATATATCTATATATATCTCTATCAGTACTGACCAAAAGTTTGGAAACATTACTATTTTTAATGTTTTTGAAAGAAGTTTCTTCTGCTCATCAAGCCTGCATTTATTTGATCAAAAATACAGAAAAAACAGTAATATTGTGAAATATTATTACAACTTAAAATAATAGTTTTCTATTTGAATATACTTTAAAAAAATAATTTATTCCTGTGATGCAAAGCTGGATTTTCAGCATCATTACTCCAGCCGTCAGTGTCACATGTAACATCCAGTCTATCACATGATCATTTAGAAATCATTCTAATATTCTGATTTATTATGAGTGTTGGAAACAGTTCTGCTGTCTAATATATTTGATGAATAAAAGGTTAAAAAGAACTGCATTTATTCAAAAAAAAAAAAAAAAAAATAATAATTCTAATAATATATATTATAATAATATTTTTTTCTTTACTATCACTTTTTATCAATTTAACACATCCTTGCTGAATAAAAGTATTGATTTTATATAAAAAAAAATAATAATAATAACTGACCCCAAATTACTGACCAGTAGTGTATATTGTTATTACAAAATATTTATATTTTAAAAACATAGCTTCTTTTTTTTTTTTTTTTACTTTTTATTCATCAAAGTATCCTAAAAAAGTATCACATGTTCTGAAAAAATATTAAGCAGCAGAACTGTTTCCAACTTTGATAATGAATCATCGTATTAGAATGATTTCTAAAGGATCATGTGATAATGATCCTAAAAATTCAGCTTTGCATCACAGAAATAAATGATAATTTAAAGTATAATAAATTTAAAAACAATTATTTTAAATTGTAATAATATATCACAATATTACATTTTTTTTCTTTATTTTTGATCAAATAAATGCAGGCTTGATGAGCAGAAGAAACTTCTTTCAAAAACATAAAAAAATAGTAATGTTTCCAAACTTTTGGTCTGTACTGTGTATATATATATATATATATATATATATATCATACATAAATCATACATAAATGAATCTCTGAATAACTTTTTCATTATTGAAAAGTATAGAATTTAGTTTTTGCCATGGAATAAAAAAAGGCAATGCTGACTTTCTATCTCACAATTAATCCTTTTTTGTTGTTGTTGTTCGAACTTTTTTCTTGCAGGTCTAATCTTTTTTTTTTTTTTTTTTCACCACTGAATAAGAATAGTAAAGTTAATTGTGACTTCCCAGTCAGGGTTGCAAGGGAAAAAGTCACAATTACCTTTTTTATTTATTTATAAATTTTATCCCATATCAGAAACAAACTTCCATACAAAAGTGTCTGAAAAGTGTCTGAATTATATATTTTTTGAGCAAATCTGAAATGTGCTTGACCATTAGGTGTGATCAAAGCATTGCTTCATAAAAATAATTGTTGCCATTTAAAAAGGAAGAGCTATAGTTCAGCTGACCACTTTTCCCTTTATGATGTCAATCACACATTTTTTTTCTTTTTCTTTTTATTACAGGCCAGAGGTGTGAATGACCGGAGACGTGCAGGGAAGCTCTCGTTAGGTGACAGGTATCTGTCTTTCTAGTTTCTCAAACTCATGAACATACTGCCTCAGTCAGAATGAAGATTAAAATATAAATCATCAATTAATGGAATTGCAGTTGTATTCAAAGTGTTTTCAGCATTTAAATAAACACTAAAGCTTAGATGAACTTATCCCTTTTTTTTGCCATTTTTCTTGTCCCCGCAGACAGACCCTGTCTCTTAAGAGTAAAGTGTATGACAGCAAAGGCTTGTTGATCTCATGTGGAAGGGATCTGTGTGACTGTCTAGATGTAGACTGCATGGGTTGCTTCTACCCATGTCCTGAGTGTGGCTCAAGGAAGTGCGGTGTTGAGTGCCGATGTGACCGGAAATGGTTGTATGAGCAGGTGGAGGTAGAGGGGGGAGAGATCATTCGCAACAAGTTTGTCAGTTAGCTACTGGAAGACCAAGAAGATGACACCACTTCTGCTTCTGAGCATAAAAGACTGTCACTGGCTTGGATTATGGACATTGCAGAAGTACTTGGTTCATTTGCAATATTGTTTCTAGTTTAATAATGTTGTCTCATGTGTTTTATTCTCCCATGTTATCACAGCTATGTTCATTTCTGTAATCTTTCCAGGATTGTTCGACTTTTAGTTATGCTGTAATGCTGTAGCTGTTTTTCGCCCTTGAAATTTGTTTTCACTCTTATAAAAATAAAATCTCAACATAAGCAGAGTGCGCATTGCTGATTCTAAGGTTTTTACAAATATGATTTAACTTCAAATGCTGTGAACACTTGGGAAAATGTATCTTTTGAGAGTTTTACCTGAATCACTCTTATCTACACTAAATCTTATGTAATATATCAAACATAAAATGTAGCCATTGGTTGTATTTTATCATTATTTAATTTATTTTTATTTGAGTAATAAAATTAGCTATTTGATTTACTCAGTAAACCAACTGGTGATATACAGAAACTTGTTGGTTCATTGCAGGGCACTTTAGTATTTGTTTGGTAATATCAGCTATTAAATATTGTCTGAGACGTTTTTCTAATTGGCCCATTTGTCTCAGGCTTCATTTTCAGGGCGCTCCACCTAGTGCTAGGAGCCAGCAACGTCAAGATAAAGAACAATCTGTCATAGGCCCAGTTTGCCTTGTAGCTGCACAACAAGACTGTACAAATGCAAGAAAGTTGACTTGAAGAGGAGATAATATATTGCAAAAGAACACAAGTAAGGCAGATTTGGATGATTTTCAAAACATTCAAATCTAGTCAGGCAGTTTATCTAAGGAAAACTGCCTGGGTGAAGCTTTTTCAAGTAGAAATAACTGGCAGTGCAGGTTAAGAGATGAAGCATTGATGTCTTTTTTGTTTGTTTGTTTTGTTTTGTTACAATTATTGCAATGTAAGGCCAGGGTAAACCTTTTATTTCATTACTTAAGGGCTTGGGAGTTATAGTAGGGAATTTTAAATCAGTTAATCAAATGAAATTCTGATTAACCCTTTAATTTTGAAAAAGTGTCTGCAATGTGCCACCATAAAAATGTATACACACATACGCACACACACACACACACACACACACACACACACACACACACACACACACACACAATTATATATACAGAGATTATTTGTTTCTCATTAATCTTGTAAAGTTTGTACTCCTATGCAACTGTAAGTCATACATGTTCTCATTTGTTGATGACACCTTAAAGAGCATTTCTTATGATGTGTCTTTTCTATCATCTACTCCTTTTATTACCGTACATGAGTATTAAAGGCTCTTTGGGATGTTCCCTAACCCATTTCTCTATATGCCCCTTTTCCCGAAAACTGATATTCATATTGATTTATTACTAATTTTATTATGTAATGTATTATGGTTTCAGTGTGTTTGCTCAGTGTATCAGAGAGAGCACAGTTGGTCTCGGAAGGACAATTATAAGCTCTGGTAAAAACGCACCAATTTCACAAGCAAAATTAAAGTGTCTGCATGTATAAGCGTTCGGTAACAGATGGTTTATCACAGGAAATTAGTTCTGTTTACGCTATGTGAGAGCTGTTTTAATGGTGCAATTTGTGCCTGACTTTAAAGGTTATTGACACCAGAGCCCACAGAAGATTCCTGAAACACAACAGGATGAAACAGCACCTCACAGAAGACCTGTCAGGAAATAAAAAAACTAAATATATTTCCCCTTTAATGGGTTCTTGCAGTATGTTATATTTATTAACGCTAACAAATAATATGAAAAGGTTTCATATTAGTTTTATTCCATTATGCAATATACACAGTATGAAATATGCAGAACTGTACAACAAGCTTTCAAATGGTTTTAGAGCAAGGTTTGGTTTCTTTGTCTAATACACATTGCAGCTGATTGTCTGCTGGCTGAGAACTCCACAGTCTGTGACGTCAGAATTGCACTTGCTGCATTCACAGCTGAGAGCCACTGGGTAAGTGAAAATAGAGTCAGCCCTGGCAGGACAGCCTTTAAACTCATAAGTTTCGTAGGTCCATTCTCTGAAGTTACAGGTGTTCTGGTAGAACAGCATCATTGGGCTACGGTAAACACTTTCCTGTCAAAATGTGAAGTAGTTTATTTGGTCAAATAAATGCAGTACTGTAAAAGCAGTAATATTGTGAAATATTACAACAATTGTAGAAAAACTGTTTGCTATTTTACTATATTTTAAAGTGTAATTTATTATTTTGACAGCTGAACTGAACTTTCAGCAGCCATTTCTCCAGTCTTAAATGTCACATGATCCTTCTGATATCTTTCTGATGTGCTTATTTGGTTCTCAAGAACCTGTTCAGTTGAAAAGAGTTGTGCCGCTTAATGTTTTTGTTTTGAAAGTGTGACACACTACCATTCAAAAGTTTGGGTTTAAATAATAGTAATATTTTATTCAGCAAGGACACATTCAGTTGACCAGTGACAGTAAAACATTTATAATGTTAAAAACTGACATCTATTTTAAATAAATGCTGTTTATTTAAAAATGAACGCAAAAAAAACTTTTTTATTTATTTTTTCTTTTTTTGCATTGATAAGAACTGCAGAGTACCAATAATAATTGAACACCATATCAACATTTTAGAATGATTTCTGAAGGATCATTTTACGCCGAAGACTGGAGTAATAGCCGAATGGCTGAAAATTCATATATATGTCAAATGTACTCAAATTCATTTAAAAGAAAGTGTTACAAGAATATTGCTTCATCCTACCTGTGTTTTGCAAAGCCCGGCACAGGCAGTGGTGTCAATTGTGATGCAGCTGCCACATTCCTCACTTTCCAAGGTAATGGAGATATTGGTGAGTCGACAGCTGGACCTGCATTCTGATCCTGACATCATTAGCACTGGCAACAGCATCACCATAACAACGAAGCGCATCCTCATCTGGGAATCAATGCGAAAGTGTGCAGCTAATCAAATACAGGTACTGAAGTGGATAAATATTAGCACTGCATTTTGTGTCCATCTTGCTTTTTATTGCTTATTGGACAAAAAAGTTGGCTAAATTATTATTAGATGAGTAACTAAGATTAATAAATTTAAATTTGCTTTGGGAAAAGCAACTATCAAACACATTAAAACTGAAGTCATATTACTAATATAAAGTTCATGCTAATATAATTATAATTACTAAAATACTAATATGCCGGTCCTACTGTACCTTCTGGAGTTTCACTGAGACAAAATCAGTTCACCTCACCTCAATTCATGTGGACACTTATATCCTCCCATCAGACGTGACGCCCACATCTAGTTGAGAGCAGCCATGTCTTATCATACTACTGCATTTGCTTTTGTGGAGGTGGCACAAATCCCCAAAAGCCCAGTGGCCATGGCATTCAGTCTGGGAACAGGATCCATGTAAAGGCCACCGCTGATGTTCTGCTTTTCAAGGTCAGTGTTCTGCAGCACAATTCCTTGATTGAAAATCACTGGAACAAAGGCTTGTCTTCTCTAAAAGATCCACACATGGCTGCTCAAACAAAATATTTCTTTAGGATGTTTTTGAGAAAATTTTACAAACCTAAAAAACCATCGTTAACGTTTTTAGTGTCAACTGCATCTGTTCAGGTTTCCTTCAAGAACAATAACAGGCATCAGACTCCTAAATTTACAACACATATGTGACCATGGACCACAAAACCAGTCTTAAGTGTATTATTTTTATTTATTTTATATAGATTTATATAGATTCATACAACATCTGAAAGCTGAATAAATAATCTTTACTTCAATGTATGGTTTATTAGGATCGAACAATATTTGGCCAAGATACAATTATTTGAATATCTGGAATCTGAGGGAAAAGAAGAAAATACTGAGAAAATTGCCTTTGAAATTGTCCAAATTAATTCTTAGCAATGCATATTACTAAACAAAAAATAGGTTTTGATATGTTCACGGTAGGAAATTTACAAAATATCTTCATGGAACATGATCTTTACTTAATATCCTGATTTTTGGCATAAAAGCAAAATCGATAATTTCGATCCATACAATGTTTTTTTGGCTATTGCTAAAAATATACCCCAGTGACTTAAGACTGGTTTTGTGGTTCAGGGTCACATATGTCAGTATTTGGTATGTTGGTGTGTATATTTGGCATCAACTGGTCTAACAATGCATTTTTTTACCACTATATCTATCTATTTATGTGAAAATAATAACTGGATTGAGATGCTCATGTGCTTTGAAAAGTGTAATGGGTAATTTGATGCATTAAATTGGTAAAGGATGCAATAAATCGATTAAAGTGACAGTAAAGACATGACAGTAAAGACTGGAGTATGGCTTCTGCTTTGCAATGAACAACAGCATTTATTTGAAACAGAAATCTCATAAATGAAAAGCTACCTAAAAAGCCTCAATGTGTTTACTGTCACTTTTGATCAGTTTGATGAATCCTTCAAACCAATCATGCATCAAATCATTTATTACTCAAAGCCCATGAGCATTTTAATCTCCATATCATTTTCAAATACAAATTTTGAAAGCTGTAGATCTAGTGGTGAGCATAAGAGACTTCTATCAAATGAAAAAAATGCTACTGACCCCAAACTTCTGAACATTTTATATAAGCTACAATATATAATCTTCGAAACTGTCTTCTTTAAAAGAACTATTCTAGAATTCATTCCATTCAGCAACAGGCCATTATTGCCTTGACCATTATCTGTTTTAAAGTTATATAGTGCCCTGGATTTTCATTTTGATTCTGTTTAATTTCTCTCACAGATCTCAGTCTGGCTCTTTGGCTTTTCATCTCTTTTTTTCTTTCAGCCGCCCCCAGTCTCTTTCTATGGCTTTTGAAGGTTGTACAGTCATTGACTCTTGGTGTGTACAAATCTTGGAAATTGTCCAAGAGATGACCCACTGACCTTCATTTATCATGCTGTGACAAGAGCCACATTAGAATAAGGTTTATTAATGTAGAAAAAATCTGCCTTTTCACTCGCATCAGTGCATCCAAACTGCTTCTGACTCTATATATCCAGTAATTCTCAGGTCTTTTTTAACCCAGGTCTCAATGTACTTCTCACAGTCATATTCAAGACTCCGTTCCAGTCTTACAATGCACTCAGCTCCATTATTTGAATAACTATGCCATTATCCAATCGCACACCCACAACCTTCACAGAATCTTTTCTCCCTACACATATAAAGCATACTGTGTTCTTGCGCACGACTAAATGTTGTCGTGTGAAATACTACCCCTTTATTCTGTATAGTAGCCTCTGTACAGAAAAGACAAGCATAGAAAAAAAACATAAGCTAAGCCCAAAACAATCTTCTAAGGTGGGGTATTTGAATAATAAAAAGGCAAGATGTCAATGCATGTTTGTCAAGATAGTAAAGGTTGGTCAGTACAAAGTGTTTTAACAAGTGTTTTAACTGTTTTAACCCCTGCACATCTGCTGCATAACTTATCAGCTGGATCAAACAGTACAATCATTTTGATAGCACATGCACATTTCTACAACAGAGTATGAGAGACCTGAGTTTTGTTGAGCATTTCTCTGTCTTTGCAAAATATAGTATTTGTTTTCCAGGTGATAAATATAAAGTATTTATGGCTTAATCTCGGTGCTGCTGATGAAACTGATTTTCTAAAGCCCTCTGTTGTAAAATAGAGTGCCAAGAGAAACAGGCAGATGGCGTAGTGGGAGTAATCATTTGCATTTTGCCTTCATTCAACCATCATGAGTTTTAAGCATTAACATCCTCAGCAAACCAATTTGGAGTTTAAATTTAAAATTAAAACGAGTGCTAAACCAGGTGTTTTCAAATATTTTAATGCCAAGAAACTCACATAAGATCATATTACAGAAAAAAATCTTGTTTCCAAAAATGACCATTTTTCAAAAGCCAAAATAAACTGATATAAAATATTATTTGGAAAATATGATAGTTATTTACAATAAGATAACATAATCTTTTATAACACATTAAATACACAAACATGAATGTAAAATCCATTTAAAATTTGGGTTTTATATTTGAAAAAAATATAATGTGTTTTGAAAAATATTGTGTTAAACATATTTAATTATGTCAGCATTTAAACTTTGACAACTCAAAGTAAAAGGTTGTAAAATCTTTTTTTTTTCTCTCCTCGAATTTTCAGCAGCTACAACAGCACCCCATTTTCTTCTCTTCGGGGTCCCAGGTGCAAGCTTCAACCCCTCTATGCTAAGCTAAAAGAGGTGAATCTTTTATTCAAGCTCTTTGTATAAACGCTGGCTTGTTTAATGGATCCGGGAAGAGTGAAGTGAAGAGCTCTCACGACACAATCACATTCATCTTTTTTATGTTGTGTTTACATTCTTATCTTTTTCCAAACTATGACTATACTAACACTGGCCGTGACAGAAAGTGTATGTGGCTTTTTGACAGAGCCCCACACAGACTGCTTAGTGTTTGCAGCTCGTGGTCTGTAGAAGTCCCTCGGGAAGGCAGTTGCGATGACCTGGATGTCAACAGATGCATAAGGGGTTGTCGAAGTTTGAGAACTGCAGCAAAAGAAGCGGTGCGCGCACAATGCCCTGCCAAGACCACTGGGGGGCGATCGACGTCTTTCCGCGTTGCGCAAACATGCCTCTCGCGGCGGAGCGCAGCTCCCCAATAACACGAGCACAATGGTCAACGGGCGAGACGGAGCGGCAGACTGATGCGCGCTGCGCATACTTACCTAAGGCTATTTCACATGGCATCCTAAAACTTTGATACATCTCGATTCTGACGCCGCTTGTGTGATTTATAGAGCCTCGCAGCCTGCTCGCGGTAGCAGCACCTGCTTTTTGGTGAGTGTGAGTCCAGGCTTAATGCAGCGGTGCATGTTTTTTGGGGAGGGGGAGATGGGCAGGTGATGAGAGATCCTGTTGAATAAACACCTAACGGCCGACGAGCCGTGGCCAAAACTGTCATCCCTCGATGCGATAACACCTGACTGCTGAGGTGTCAGGTTCCGCGTTTGGCTACGTCGAGGAATATCTGGATTCTCTGAGCGAGAGGGAAATTTTGACAAACCTGGGATTTACAGCCTCAGCCATCTCTAGCTTGTCATATTAAGGGTGGAAGCTGAGAAGACATCCTCATATCATTTCCTACGTAAGTGGCTCGAATAATGGAAGGTGAAGTGCATGAGGGGGCTGATAAATTGCGTGTGACGACTGTTTATAATTAATTGTCAAGGGATTTTAGATCAGTAATATCACGCACTGTTTCCTGTTTCCTTGCTTGGCTGGCCTGTAACAACAAGGATGTTCCATAGTATTATTAATATTACTACTAATAATATTATTATCGATATGTAGCACAAGAATAGTGACTAATGTCTTTGTTACTGATTAGTTTTTTCAAATGCTCTGCTAATGTTGGTATAGCCTACATATCCATCACAGTCTACATTATGATGAGCAGTTTGGATTCTACAGCACGTTTTCCTTTTCTTTGCAGCTGTTGCTGGTGTCAAGCGGATTCAGTGATTCATTCATAGCCACTGAAGGGGCAGAGAACGGAACACACTTACACCTCACCCCTCCCTCAAAGCGAAGATGGGAACCAGTGATTTCATAGGCGAATAAAGTCTTTACGGCGACCGAGCACCTCCGATAACGGAAAGGAGCCACTCTCTCCTCCTGCATTTAGTTTCCTTTTGGATAATGTAGGCGCGTTACGCACATGGATTCTAGAACTGTTGGACACATTTTTTCTCATAATGATGATTATGATGATGATGTCACCAGAAGCACGTCGCTTCGCTACAGTTGTAAAGTTCAATTACAAAAAGTAAAAGTGCACTGAAAGACCTTAAAGCACTTTCGAAGGCAGCGGACCTACTGTTCCAGTCAAGTGCATTTATGAACTTGCTGAGCCCGCCTTTTGCTCAGCCTCTTCAGCCAATTTTCCATCATTCTGAACGCTCCGTAGTTTAAGAAGATGGAGTTTGCTATGGTGGGCGCGGACAGCGGGGGCTGCAACACCCACCTGCCCTATGGATATGCACAGGCTCGCGCCCGGGAGAGAGAGCGCGAGCGGGAGAGACAGTCTCGCGCAGCGGCGGCGGCGGCAGCCGAAGCAGAAACGGTCGGAGAGGGAGGTGGGTCCAGTGGCCATCCTCTCAACCACCCGCTTCAGACTCGCACCGCCTCTTCAACGAATGCCAACAACAGTAGCGCCGGGACCGCCTCGCGCCCCTCCTCCTCCTCCCAACAGCCGCAACAGCAGCAGCAACACCACGAGCCACCACAGCAACTTCCCAGAGAGCGAAAAAAGCAAAGAGGCGTCGCGCGCTGGAGACGGAACCGCGCGGCACTCGGTGGGGATCTACGCCAGTCAGAGTTGGCACTCCTAGGATCCGAGGAGGACATCATGATCGAGGAGGAGGAGGAGGCGGAGGGCGAGGAGGAAGAGGAGGAGAGGGGAAGCAAGAGGTCGAGTTTTGTCTATAACATGGTTGATGAAGAGGAGACGGTCTCGTTAACGGACAGGCGTCCTCAGCCCGGCTACGAAAATGTTTACAATGAGTACGGCTGCTGCGAGAGAGTTGTCATCAACGTGTCGGGCTTAAAGTTTGAAACTCAGCTGAAGACTCTCGCGCAGTTCCCGGACACGCTCCTGGGAGACCCTGAGAAAAGAATTAGGTACTTCGACCCTCTGCGTAACGAATACTTCTTTGACAGAAATCGACCGAGCTTCGACGCTATTCTATACTTCTATCAGTCAGGGGGGCGTTTAAAGAGACCCGCCAATGTGCCGTTTGACATCTTTTCAGAGGAGGTCAAGTTTTATGAACTCGGAGAAGAGGCAATGCTCAAGTTTCGCGAGGATGAGGGCTTCGTGAAGGAGGAGGAGAAGCCGCTGCCCGAGGACGAGTTCAAACGCCAGATCTGGCTGCTGTTCGAGTACCCGGAGAGTTCAAGTGCAGCCAGAGGGATCGCAGTCGTGTCAGTGCTGGTCATCGTTATATCCATCGTCATCTTTTGTTTGGAAACATTGCCAGAATTCAGGGACGACAAAGAATTCCTCAGCCCAGGTAAAAACTCCACACAGGAAGACAATGGATTTACGCCATTCAACGACCCCTTTTTCATCATTGAGACAGTGTGCATCATTTGGTTTTCGTTTGAGATCATCGTGCGCTTCTTCGCGAGCCCCAGTAAAGCTGATTTCTTTAAAAACGTTATGAACTCCATAGACATTGTCTCTATTTTGCCTTATTTCATAACTCTCGGCACAGACCTCGCTCATCAGCAAGGCAACGGGCAACATGCAATGAGTTTCGCGATCTTGAGAATAATACGACTCGTCCGCGTGTTCAGGATCTTCAAACTGTCTCGACACTCGAAAGGTCTTCAGATCCTCGGGCACACTTTGCGCGCGAGCATGCGAGAGCTGGCGCTGCTCATCTTCTTCCTCGTCATTGGTGTCATCCTGTTCTCCAGCGCGGTGTACTTCGCAGAGGCGGACGAGCCCTCGTCACAGTTCACCAGCATCCCAGACGCGTTCTGGTGGGCTGTAGTGACCATGACCACAGTGGGCTACGGGGACATGAAGCCCATCACGGTCGGGGGTAAAATCGTGGGCTCGCTGTGCGCCATCGCCGGTGTCCTGACCATTGCGCTTCCAGTCCCTGTCATCGTGTCCAACTTCAACTACTTCTACCACCGGGAGACTGATAATGAGGACCAGACGCCTGTTGTGGAACAACCCCCACCGGGCTGTCCGTATTTTTCGGATTTCTTGAGAAAATTCAGGGGGTCCTCATCGGGGTCGTCTTTGGGTGACAAAGCGGCAGAGTACATGGAGATGGAGGAGGGTGTGACAGAATCTCTGTGCGGGGCTGACACGCAGAGCCCGAGGAGAGGGAACGGTACTGACATAGGCAAAAAGAACAGTTCACATTCACGAACCCTACAGACAGATGTATGATTATGGAAGAACGATCATTTTCATAATTGTGACTGCACAAATGAATCGGTTAACAGCACACATGCACAACTTGAAGACATACGGTATGCGCGTGCGCAAAACACAAGGAGACGCTCACACACATACATACATGCATTCATTAAGTTCTGGACCTGAGCTGAAACATTTTTGCAATGTGGCTACTTTTGTAGAGAAACATACCCTGTAATCACGTGACAGGCAACGCAAAAACCACCAGCTTTACTTGACGTGGAGAGGTGTCTCTATCTGCCCACCTGTTCAGTTCAGCTAAGAGCACTGAACGACTCCCGGTTCATTAATGAAGGCAACAAAAACGAACTTGCATAGGCACTTTATGAGTTACATTTGTCAGTAATTGTAGGAAAACAGGCGAGTTTTTAATCTAATGTTATTATGCAATAACGTTTAAATCGTTTGCACTATCATCAATTATGTTATAGTCTCCCAGTTTAATGCAGAGGAAAGAAACGAAAGAAACGAAAGAAACACTGAGGCAGAGAAGGAGGACATTAAAAACGACTCACTAATCAACACGCCTTGGATTAGGCCTATTAATAAATTCGAAATACTGGCAAACATAGGCTGCAGTCTTCTCTGATGAAAACCAGTTCAGCTAATAGTAATGAATTATTTTAACATATTTGAATTATTATGATTAATTGGAGAGCAGCATGTTGTGTAACTTAAGGTACTGCTATCTTAAATCCCATTAAGGCAAACAAGAGTCCGCATGGCAGTATTCAGTATGTTTTACACTCTGGTAAAACCACTTTTAGCACACACCCTGTGTAGTTATTTGTGCATTGTCCACAGTGACTGAAGTGTCATTTAAGCGTCAGTCCCCCACTCCCACCCTTTTTTTTTTTTTTTTTTGAGTACTGTGAAGAAAATCTGTCATGTTAGTTTTTGTTCTTTAGCACAAAATTTGAAACACCATAATTCATCCATCACGCAATTTGAGGATTCATTCTTCCTGAGCATCACAGACACATTATGGCATAACGAGGCAAAAATAACCGGTTCACATTGTCTGACAAAGTAAACACCTTGTACAACAGAGTCAACGACACCATGGCTTGAAGGATCAGTTTGACCACTGTTTTTTAAGTTACTGTCATGGAAGTATATTTCAAGGGAATGCTTCATGCAACTATTTGTCTTCATCCCTTTACCAAATGACAATGCATCCCTTTATAAAAAAATGCTGGCAGAAATGTACAGCACTGAAGGGAACATGAACTTGGTGGACTTCATGCACAGCGGATTCTCGTCCGATTGGAATGCACGATGACCACCGAGCAAGCGCAGTGCATTGTGGAACCCAGGTAAGCGATTTCTGCATTAAGATTTTGTTTAGTCACACACGGCAATTCTGTCATTATTCACATAGTTTTAAGCAGCATTCAGATGTTTCCGCATCTACATGGCCCTACTAGTAGTCTGATATGACTAGGAACAGGTGTTTCATGTGATTTAAGCAGGCATGTTTTCTCTCGTTTCATAATATATCAACGTCTTGTATTGCTTAGTGACAAGGGGCTTAATTTTCAAAGAGACGACTAACTGCTGTGTTCCCTTGGAATCTAAAAATCCTCATTGCTCTTTAAATGTTCAGAGCTTCATTTTCTGATGTCATAAATGCTGTCACTGTTTTCTGTAGACCAGATGATTACCATTTAATCTCCAGTAAACCGATATTTTGTCATTAATAAGGCATACTCTCAGTACACGCTACAGGGAGATAACTATGGCCTCCCTCGGCCTGCTCATCTCTCACAACATGGTAACTTGGCAATTGTGTACTTGTGTAAAATATGCACACTCAGTATTAGATTATCATAAGTGCCTTCTGTGTCGTGTCAATCTAGTGCCTTGTGGGCTTGTTACAAGAAAATTGTGTAAGTTGATGAAAAAGGAACCGACAACTGCCATTTATCAGCTGTTAATGCTGTCACCGCTATAAACTATGCACACTAGTGTCCCTTTTCAGAAGCGATCCTCTTACAGTAGATGCACTACTGATAAAGAGTAATGACATGAAATTAATGACATGAAATTACAGACAACGTGCTCTGTCTTTAAGCAAAAAAGAAAAGCAAAAAAAGGAAACAGATTTTAAGCATATCATTATATTATGTCTTTATGATATAGTTAAACAGAGGGGATGGAAATCTTTAAGTTTAAACAGTGTTTACTTTCTTAATGTGGTCTTATTATGAACAATTCATTGATGCTTGTTATTTAAAAAAAAATCTCACCACATTTTATCATCAAAATGTAATAACTTTCCCTAGCTTGCTTTGAAATGACTTTCCTTTTTTCATGTCACTTAGTCAGCACAGACTATTGGATCATTTCAAACAATAGTCTTATACTCATACTTATCATGTCCAAAAGAAATATCATGTGTCTATTGGAAATGCATGTATCATATTATGGATGTAAAATGGGTTGTGACTATCTATCTATCTATCTATCTATCTATCTATCTATCTATCTATCTATCTATCTATCTATCTATCTATCTATCTATCTATCTATCTATCTATCTATCTATCTATCTATCTATCTATCTATCTATCTATCTATCTATCTATCTATCTATCTATCTATCTATCTATCTATCTATCTATCTATCTATCTATCTATCTATCTATCTATCATCACATATTTTATTTGACTTATCTTTTATTTTTTATAATGTAATGTAAATGTGCACTATGCAGTTAGAGTAATCACCATCTCACAGAGAAAAAATAGTGAATTTCTTTTTTTTTTCTATATGTTATATATAGTGTACTTATTCACACAAATGCTCTTTGATACACATCTCATGAGATTTTGTTTGCAATGTTAAGGGAGTAAGTTAACCGTCCCATTGCACTGAAAATAAGAAGTGGTATTTACTAAACCTTTATGTTTGCTGTTGAAATCTGAAATGATATTCTGTGTAAATGAGGATATATGGATAGTCCTTAAACATTATGGGATCCTGCTCGCTGAGTCATGCAGTACATTTGCACATATACACGCAGACACTCATATTCATGATAACCCAGGCTATTAAGCACTCGTTTACAGGTTAATGTTGCATAGCCTGTGGAGAGGTGTTACGCTAGCTCTGGCTCTTCATTTTCTGCTTTAGTTCATATTGGATTGCACCATACTTCACAGCACTAGTTATGTGCTGTGCTGAACATTTTAAAACATTTGGTGCTGGCTGTGTAATAATGGCTGTTGCCCATCTTGTGCTCTTTTAAGTTTCTCTGGGCCTAAAAGTTGTTGTTAATGATTCATTGCATCCAAAAGCTAAATCTGCTTCAGCTCCGGATGATGTTTTCTGCAAACTATCTGCTGTGCTACAGTCCAGGCATTTGTTAAATGGATACCAAACTAAACATTGGCTTTTCTCATACTTTATTATTTGGCATTCTTCTCTCAATCTGTCTTACTCTTTTCTTTGTTCCTTCCATTTGCCTCTTCTTCTAAAAGCTGGAAGCATATCCCTCCATTTGTGACAGCCTCCTTCACTTCTCTGTAGAATAACTTATAGAATAAATCACACGCATGTTAGAGACAGAAAAAAAACAAAGCAATGCAATTCTTGTGAGATCAGTGGACTGTACAGTTTGCAATGCATGATATTTGTTTAAAGTGTAGGTCTGTATGTGTGCGCTTGCTTGTCTGTGAGAGTGTAATAAATCATTAAAACCCTTCACCCACATCACCTTAATAAATATCAGGCTCAGTGCCTCAGCAAATGGATATTAAACTAGAGTTCCTAATATTAATCAGCCATGACTTCAAAATACATTTTGCCATATTGACAGATCAGTGTAACAGCACTCATTCCCATAACACTGACTCGCTGTAAATATCCAGACTGGCATTTGAGCTGTGTGGAGAGCCAGAATAATGTGGCATTAGTCCAGCCGAAAGCAATCAGCATCTCTCCACTCAGGGCATTAATTAGCTGCCGTGCGTGATGTGTGTTGCATGACACAGAAGTGTATCTGGACTTGGCTTGATCACCATACCCACACATACATTGGGGCTTAGTGCATGATGGGAAAATAAACAGCACTATAGATTAGAAACTGAGTTTTTATTACAGATTTTTTACTCCATAATCCTCTCGTCTTCTCTCTGTACGCCCAAGCAGTATAAACAACAGTGTTGCATGTGTTAAAATCAGTTGGGCAGAAAAACACAGGCTAGTTACCCTTATGTAACTTTAAAAGCAGTGATTTTATTTCTGTGTTAAGTGTTGTCCTCTAAACTGTTGTTAGTGTCAAGTGCATTGTGTGGCCCCAAGCACAGGTGGTGTGATGCAGCTGACAAATTAGCATTACTCCTTGTTCTGTGTAGAGCAATGTTTAACATCGTAATGTCATACAGTAGAGGTATACATGTTCATGTTCAGAGGGGTACAAACTAGGTTTTAGGATCACAGGGCTTGCTAGCAGTGTATGGGAGTGTGGTTTGGATAGTGACCGGTGGTTTCATTCAATGAGTCCCTCAGCTAAGAAAAAGTTCAGTAATAGGGTCAATGACGTAAAACAAACAAACAAACAAACAAACAAACAAACAAACAAAAAATCGGATTTTTGTGACTTTTGTGATCGGATGTTCTAATCACTGAATAAAAAAAAAAAACGAGGTATGTATTGAACCGGGGGCTACCTGTATTGTTGCATCTCTAAGAAGTACTAGCAAAACTAGCAATACTGTTGTACGGTGCTATTGTGGCTGCAGTATGTCACATGCAGTGTAAGCATGTGTTATAGACTCCTGAAAAATTGGTGTCTCATATTTTAGAGCAGTCAATGCATTTTGGAAAATAAATCAATTAAATCTGTATGCATATGAGTGTGTGTGTGTGTGTGTGTGTACTGGTTTAACTATACTTGTGAGGACCAAATGTCCTCACTTATATAGTGAAAAATCATGTCAACCCACTAGTGAGGACATTTGATTGGCCCTCACTAGTTAAAAGGCTTATAAAATAGCCAAAATATTTCTGTGATGGGTTTTTAAGCGTAGGGGTTGGGTTAGCTGATAGAAAATAATCAGTGAAAGTCTATGCAATGTCCTCACTAAGATAGTAAAAAAAAAAAAAAAAAAAAAAAATCTTGTGTGTGAAAATATTCAGATGTAACCCCCTTTGTAATCATTAACATTTTCATAAGTAACTGTAACTTAATTACACATTTTTTTCTCAGTAACTGTAACAGTTATATTTATTTTGCAATTAAATTACTTAACTCTGTTACATGTAACTAGTTACTCCCCAACACTGGTCACGTGGCAAGCATGATGTGGCACCATGGAAATAATACATTGGTACCTTCCAGGGACGTGCACAGACATTTTGAGGGGCAGGGGCTCAAGTGAAATAAAGGGCACTTCTCATAATTAGTTTTTTTTTTTTTTTTTAAACAAAAAAGTATATATATATATATATATTAACGCAACTCTGACTTCCTTTTAAAAAATAATTTAAAAAGTTAATTAATTTTATCTTCCTCAAGCTCACGCAATTGTTTCATTTTCAAATGATGTCTACAAAATAATCAGTACACAGAAACCATGGTCTCCTTAGTATTCACTAGGTTTATAGAGCAGCAAAGGAAACCATTCCACAATGTACATGTTTTGAAAACATTTTCAATGCTACTAGTTTTAAGTATATATGAAGGGTTCAGATGCAAAAGCCTCTAAGTGCCATCTGAAATTTTCTTATGAGCTTTTTTTTCAAGCTCGTATTTAAGTTCAGTAATTTAACTTAAATGACAATTAATAGGTAATTTTTAATTGCCAGTAATGTGAAATAAGTGAACATAAACATACAAGCTTGATAAAAATGATCATTATTGAAGGAAATTTCAGATGGCACTTAGAGGATTTTTCATCTGAACTCTTCATATTTAGAATAACCTAAATAACTGCATCAAACAGAGGGGCGTGTTTTACTAATAATTTGTTTATTTTTGCACAAGGCACTACATCGTTTTAAGTATTTTGGTGTTATCAGAATACATAACACTTTAAAATTAAACTTACCAAAATAATTGAGTAAAAATTCAATAAAAGCCAATGTCATGTATGTATTTGTGGTGGTATGGAATACGATTCTATAAAGGTTTCGAGGAAATAAAAAAAGTTAAATTACTTAAATAGTTAATTTATAAATATTGTTATTTTTAAAGTTTAATGTTAACTTATTTCTACTCAGTTTTATTTATTAATGTACCAGATGCAGTTACTCAGATTTACTACATTTTTTAGAGTGTATCCTCCATCTGTTTGCATCTGTAGATTTCTTCTAAATTCACCAATTTAGATTTCTACATTTCAGGGGGAAAGACTCTTGATGTAAGTCAATAACTGGGGACGTTCTGTATGCAAATTAGGCGTCAACTAGTTAAAATGCGCAAATTTGCATCTAATTGACAGGGAAATGCAGGTAAATAGGATAAACAAAATAACTAAAGCATATCACCTGGTGGTGATGATATATGCTTATTTTATTAACTTATTTTATTACATGGCTTGGTTGAATTCCAATGTAGAATGTGCGGAGTATAACAGACCGTTGCCATGAAAAACAGAGCGTTGCTATGGACTCACAGGATTCTAACCGTAGAGACGGAGCGGACTATATTCTTTAGCGGAAGCAATACAATCGGGTTTAACAATCGGGGGAGAGGGAGAGGGAGAGCTTCAGAACTCCTGACCTGATATTTAGAAACTATATTTCAATAAATATATTTGTTTGACTGGGAAGCTGTGTGCAAACAGAAATATATATAATTTTTCAAAAATAAAAAAAAAGCATCCCAGAAAAAAGGGCACTTTCTCTCCAGGAATAAAAAGGGCAGGTGCTCAAGCCCCCTTTCATGTCTATGTGTGCACGTGCCTGGTACCTTCTGAAATAATGGTCGCCTTAAAAAAAATCATGCAAAGCAGTCAGCTAGAATATTGAAAACGTATGTGTTAAAGGGTTATATATTTTTCTCAAGGTATGTACATTGCACTGTAATGGGAGTGAATGTGTATTCGTAAATATAATGTCTTTGGGGAGTTGCTTCAGATGACATTTTGCAACCTGAACTAACCTTGCCTCACAATGCAAAGGTCAAATAATCTGATATTTTAAGAAACGTATTGACCTTGACACACAGTCCTGAGGGTCTGCAGGGGTTCTCTCTCTAGTATATCTTTTTCTTGTGACAATCAACACCCCCTACACACACATGTTTCTGCACAGTTGCACCACATGACTTTGATTTGGACAAAAGCTATTTAAATATAAAGGAGCAATAAAACATTTATCAAATAGAAACATGTTCTAAAATAATAATAAATAATTTTTGTCAAGAATTTCTCTTTTAAATGGGCTTTTTATTTATTTATTATGATATCAACATTGTTGTTTTTAACCCTATAAAACAGAAGGGTCTTTCACCCTCAAGTTATATCTGTTGAGGTTTATACCCCCATATTTTCCTGTAATATATATCCATATATGTATTTATATTACACTAGTAAGTTTTAAAGATCAGTTCTATTGTTGTCAGCATATCCATCTGTGATGTGTTTGTTTGTGAGGTTGACTTGTCACGGGCATGCACAAACACAAACACAAACACACACACACACACACACACACACACACACACACACACATTGACAAAAACACTTCCCTTCGAGGTTTAATAACACTCCCGTAGGGCAGGGCACTGGAGGTCAGGACATGTGTGTTGCTGAGCAGTTCTGTCTTGTTGGGTCGTGTTTCTCTTGTCTGACGGCTTATGCCTGGAGGGTCATGGTGCATTGTCTGTACTAATTGGACTGACCCCTTTGATGAGAGACCCAAGACGGGACGCACACAATGGGACGCTCTAACAAACTTCATGACCTTAGCAGAGGTCAACACATCATGTCTGTCAACTGCATTCACAGACAGCGTGAAGAAGAGCAAGTGATTGAAAAAAGTAATCTAAAGACAATGCCAAAAGCTCCAGAAGCCATTTAGAAAATTATTCTTATGATAACCTCCTTCATTAGTGTAGCGTACAAACATGGAATTCAGGTGTTCCTCTTCAGCTAATCTGCCATTTTATGTCAAATTATGTTTACTATATGTGCAGTTCCTTAGCATAATCCTGTGACCGATGGTTACTTGAGTTGTTTTCATTTGACTGACATATGCTTGAGAAAACACTTCAGTTTGTGTGTAAATGTATATTTCTGACTAACTTTTTGCACTTTTGATGTTAGTTCTAGAGAGAAATCAGTATTATAGTAATTAAATATTTATTTAGTTATCACAAAAAACTTGTTCTATTTTGTTGTAGATCGTTAAACTGTTACGCTGCCTCAGAAGTCTGTCCGAAATCACTTTCATGAGGTGCCTTAGTGAAAAAAAATCTGTCTGCATTGCCTCATACGGCAGCAAGGCAGCAAGTCATCTGCCTAAGTTTTCGAATGCAGCCATTGTGGGAAATTTACTGATGCTTCAGGACTGCAAAATATGATAAACAGTACAATCTGAATATCTCTAGATGACACAAGATGTTTAAATTTGTTGTCAGGTTTGAATAAGAATAAAATTCAGTAATTAAAATAAAAAAGAAAGAAACACTGAAGGCAATCCCTAACAAAAAGGTTTCTATCATGCATTTCATTACATATCATTAAATCAACATCACAATTTAACTTAGCCTGTGCTTCAAAGTTTTGCGCAATCGTTAAATCTAAACTGAAAGTAAAACGCGCACGTGCATTCAGAAACGATTTTAATAACCTGCGTTTTGAGAGCAACTCCCTGATGCGCGCAAATTAGGCTACATAACCTATCTAGGCTGTTATTAGTATGTAGGCTATAATAGGTTGAGTAGGTTGAGTAGTCTGTAGCTCTGCATTATGCTTGAAAAAATTGCTCTCTATTTACACTTTGAATATAGAGAGGGCACTTAATACAACTAAGAAAGAACAGTTGTTTATTTTTTGTTATTTATACTGTTTTTTATTTCTATGTTCAGTTTGCGAAAAGGAGTTCAGTTAGGAGGTCAATCATTCTAGAAGCTCATAATTCATGAACAGTTCTAAAGTCATACAGGAGAGAAGCCAGTCAGTTGAACAAAACCTTTTACAGTGCTTGAGTGTTGTTGTTTTTACAGTATATGATAATTCTTAGTGTATGAAGTAGAACTGAAATGGCATTTATTATAAGATGATTAGTTCAATTATTTTTTCAGTCATGTAATTTGTCATTGGGATTTGTTTTTTGTTTTTTTGTGTAAACATTTTTGTCTTGACTTAAGTGTCGGCATTAATGATAATCAAACAACAAAAAACAAGGAGAAAAATCACTCCCTGCTCTTGACAGAATGGCAGTTGTAGCTTTTATAAGAATTTATATAGTGTAAATTGTTCCCTACCATCACATTCACATCTATGCAACCAATAAATAAATTGCTACTACTAAGAAAGAGCACATATTTCTTCATGGATCTAGTCACTTGATTCTGCTCTCAAAATGCACCAGATTTATGCATTCAAATTTTAAACGAACAAAATTGTCTTATACCTGCAGAACCCCCTAGACTAGAGGAACCAATGTGCACCCATCACAGAGTAAAATAATATGTCTGCTTTTAGATCTATTTGTGTAACCTCTAAGCCTCTTCATAGCAATAATACCTAGACACCTTTATGTTACTACTAAAATCTGTATTTAACAAACCGATAAAGTTTAGTATTTTTTATCTGCTTTTAAAAAGTTAATAGTAGATGTGAAAAAAATCATGCACATGTTCAAATTCAAGTACAGTCGTATGAGATAGCTTTTAATAAAAGCTGATTTATTTTACATACAATGGGCCACATTATGGAGCCGACATATTAATATTACATGACCATCCAAATATCACTCACTTTACCCAGGTAACCCTACTAAGACATTTAAAGGATAAATTATATGTCACTGGCTGGAAATAGGGCAATTCTGAATGTACATTTCAAATGCATTTTTTTCAGTAGTGGCCATATCAAGTTGGTTTACCAACTGAATCAATGGTTTGAACACCTGTAGCAGTTTTAGTTGACAGTGTGAGGATTTGTTACATTCCTAGTTATCGCTGCAAAGATACATTTCCCAAATGCATAAGATTGAAAAATATTCAATTTATTGTCCTTTCTTGTCAAGTTATTCAACCATCCATTCCCTCCAAATTACACCATCTTTCAAGATGTGACATTGTATTGTCCTGGGGAGGTACTGTGGCCTTGCTCTGCATTATAGTCTTCAATCCACACACACACACACACACACACACACACACACACACACACACACACACACACACACACACACACACACACACACACACACACACACACACACATCAGAAGAAAGGAATTACAAATGGGACTTACTGTGCCCTGATCTAATTCCTGCGCTGTTTGGTGGTTATAGGTGGACAGCAAAGCAAGTGGGAGTCAGTGACCTTCTGACATTCATGCAGTCAGAAATACAGCTTGGAAACTGCTGTGCTGTAAATGCAGTATGCTGCTGCAAAGCAGGCCCATCATTTACTGCATGTTGTCTACGGTTCTTATGATACAGCAGCTGAAATAGTTTATCAACTTTTAGTATTTGCCTCACATCCTGGCCCGTTATACAGCCAGTTTAATTTCTCCTCTGCGCTGAACAAGGAAATCTTCATTGTTGTGATAATTCTGGTCTGAATGTTTATCTTGGTGGGTTTCCTGTGCTTTAATTGGCTTGTCATGCTACCCCCAGAGAGCAGGCTGAGAAACTGCAATTTAGGTCTCTGGAATTAGCCAGCACTTCCTGTCTCTCTATGGGACAGATGTAGACTAATGCATTTTTTATTATTATTATTATTATTTATAATACTGTTGAGAAGGGTACAAGAGTATATGTGGCTTTTCTCAAGAGAGCTGTTAATTCGCTTCATTTAGTTGTTCTACTAACCAAATGTTTAATGTAGATTTGCTTGCGGAAGACCATCACAGGGACCTAAATCTGTTTTAGCAAAAAAAAAAAAAAAAAAATTCTTTTAATTCTATAAAAATGTATTTATTTTTTGCCTTGGTGATGTAGTACTAAAAGAAAAACAGTTCTAAAACATATTTCACTTTACAAAATATAGTTTAATGGCTGAAGCACAGGCAAAGTGAGGAGACAATGATATATGATAATGTTATGAAGATCCCATCCAGCTTTACATTGTGGATGTAATAACGACATCATAACCAATCACCTGACATGGTGTTCATATTGAAGCTATTTTTGATTATTCCCATTGTAAGAGCACACAGTAATTAAAACTACACAGAAACAAAGTACAAACTGTAGATTAATCAACTCACAAAATGAAAAATGCATTAAACCAAATTATTTATGTATCTGAATGACTGTCTTTTTTAAATCTTGACTGCTTGTATGCAATCCCTGTCAAAATGTGTCTGCAAACTTTACATATTAATTTACATAAATCTCATTCCATACAGACAGCAGGATGAGACCTAGCAAGACGATTGACTTCCCCTTGTTGTTCTATCTACAGAAATGGAGGGAGAGTTTTTCTTTCTTTCCATTCTCTCTCTCTCTCTCTCCCAGCCTCTGTAAAGCTATAGAGCTGTCTTAGTTTGGGGGGCGGAATTGTTAATGTTACCATGGAAACCTTAGCTAAGATCTATTTTGCGGTACTAGCTCCAGAGTTAAGTGTGTGTGTGCATGTGAGAGAGAATGAGAGAGAGGACTTGCTTATTGCTTGATTGAAACAATGTTTTCTTTAATATATATATATTTTTAGGTTTTGCTTTAACTAGATGATTAGTGTTACATGATTCAGCATAGGCAGAGTTAGTTTTGTGCAAAGGTGTTTTCACTGAAGGAGGCTGTGATTGTTAGACGATGTGCTGGAAATGACATTCACTTAATGAGCTCATGTTTTTATGGTCGGACAGAATGTCTGTGTTCAGAAAATTCACACTTCCATCATTATTAGATGATAGTCACTTTAGTAGAGTGCTTGCATGTGTTTCATTTAATTCACTCATGTCACTTACATCAAGTAGAAATCAGCTAGAGTTGAACAATCATTCTTGGCATTGAAACATAACATCATTATGTTACAACTCCTAATAAAGCAACCAGTCTAATGGCAATAAAATTCATTACATTTGCGCAAAACAGTGCATCGCATGCAGAATTTTTGTCATGAGGAAAATACAGAAAAATAAATACTGGTTGTCATGGCAACAGCAAAGTTTAAAACACAGCATGAGAAAGGTAGATTTCTACTTCATTCTATCCACAACGATCATTTTAACAAAATTCCTTCACACTCCATCTCTCATGCTGTGTTCTCTCGCTTGGTTACCTGGGTGTTGTTTATAGTGATTCCATATTCATTGCAGCGCAGCAGACTCCACAACTCGGCTCATGAGATCTCTGCTGCTCCCTCAGGCTTTGCTGCATGCAACATGTGAAGCACAAGTGCTTTCCTGCTCCTTGCTTCTGGAGAGAAGGCTAGATCCCCAAGCACAGCTCATCATAACAGCTGCTGCCCTCTTTCCACATGAAATTTGACAAGTTTCTCCATGTCGCTTAAATAATGCAAACTCTCTTGCCTCAGCTTTAACACAGTTAACCACAGCGAGACTGTGTGTGTGTGTGTGTGTGTGTGTGTGTGTGTGTGTGTGAGAGTGTGATTTGTGGCTGTGTCTTTTGTTCTGTATGACTTTCACCCATAGCGATAAAGCATTACTATTGGCTGATTTGTGTAATATAGATAATTGAGCACTTTTAATACTAATACTATTCACAATAGGACATCTTTTACCTAACATGTGTTCCCTGGGAATTGAACTCACAACCTTGTACCACTGAGACACAGGAACATTTTACACATCTTTATGTTGTTCCAAACCTGTATGAAGTTCTTCCTTCAGTGGAAATATTTGAAGAATGTTGGTAACAAAATAGTTTCAGTTCCCATTTACTTTTATTGTATGTGTATGTATATTTTGTGGCGGGAGGAACAAATGACAGACACAGTTCGTGTGGCGTCAGGCCTGGGGGCAGTGGCGGCTGGTCAATAGGGGGTGCAACCCCCTCCAAGTTAACCATGGAAGAAGCCTACTTTAAATGTTAAAAATAAGTTAAATATATATTGCAAAATAATCAAGATTTTATGACTAATTTAGTTAACTTATTAACTTCTAGTCATGTTAGCACCAATAATAATAATAATAAAAAAAAATCAAAACTCCATTTCATTTGAATTGTGTCTGCAGGGCGCTGGACAAATGGATATCCATTAGGTCCGTTAATTTTGAAAGCGCATGTGAATTGAGGCTGATCTCTAATTGGCTTGTTTCAGATTGTCCTCGGGGTGCAGAGCACTGTGCCCCAGACCCTCTGACTTTTGATTTTAGCGAATCAGTATTGTTTTTATATATTTTGGCATCATATGATATCTCTTGTGAGATGAAAGTAAATTGGATTTTATTTTTTTACAAAAAATCCTTTCAAAAGACATTCAAATGAAGGAAATAAATAAATACAGATCATGGGGCTTGGGCAGAGTTGGCTAGCTGGATGCGTTGTAGGTCATGCCTTTTATTGTTTTCTCTGTTTGATATTTCAAAGTTCTGTCACTGAAGCATTGTGGACAATGACACAATGTTTAACTTGAGGCGATCATCACGTCATCACACGCTGCTAGCCCTGAGATGGTCCTCCCTGCAGAATACAAGTCCAGGGGGTGTGGTTGGAGGCATCCAACTCCTCCCATCTGTAATACACTCCTAAACCTACCACTCTCCACACGTAGATGTGGATCCAACCACATCTTGTGTTCCACATTTAGGGGCTAATGCCCAATCTGGCTGTTTCTGCACCCCTCCTCTCTCACACATCCACTTCTGTCGTGAGCCTGGTGAAGGTCTGCGATTAAGGGACGAGTGATGATAATTAGGAGGGAGGCAGCCAATCTGTCACAATATGTAATAATGAAAGTCAATGGAAACAGAAACTATTTGGTTACCAACATTCTTCAAATATTTTATGAGCCACAGAAGGAAGAACGTCATATAGGTTTGGAACTATATTTTTGGGTGGAATATACCTTGAAGTACATCATAGAAATGTGTTAAAATGCCTTTATTTCAGGGTTAAGTAGGGTGTTAATGTGGGGGCTCCAAAAGAGCAGTTTCAAGCACCCTGCACAATGCATCATGTGCTGTTTGCAGCCTGTTTCACTTCTCTAATCAGAATCAGAATACTCAAGAAAAGAAAATGCTTCATGAAACTTGATTTTTGTTCTTCAGGAATTGATTGGATGGTTTAAAGGGGATGTTACGAATCAGAATGGAGCCAGTTGGAGTATGAGGGAATTGTGATATCAGCTGAAAGTGCAAGTCATTTCTGAGGTGGAGAATCTGAAGATTAAAGGTTAAGACGACAATTTAAATAATAATAATAATAAAAAAAGAAATATTTGTGAAAATAGTGAAATGCAATATTTGTTTACAAAGTCTTTAAGGAAATTTTATGATTCTTCTTAAGGTGAATGTGTAATAAACAAACTGTAATTGACAAGATCAAAACAAACAGTTAAATTCACAATTATTTGTTTGTCAAATAATCCTAAATAACTGTGTCATTATAATGTCAGCTTTATAACGTCATTCTTTACATATTTCAAATGGGTTTCTACCTTTACATTTTTAATCACTCACTTTTAGACACCACTAGATTCCTTTTTCCTCAAATCTTTCCAGTATATTCTTGTCTGATAACATTCGTTCTTTCTTTGGTGACACTGCACTTAACATCTTGCTTGTGTCTCCCACCACCTAGCTTCCCTGATTTAATATAGATGAGGCTTAAAAAATGGTAGTAGACTGCAATGTTCATTGTGAGCTTGTGAGGGAGATTTGTCTCAGTCTAGAAATACTCTTCTGCTTCAAATACCAGTGTACTGTAGATGAAACAGGCTGTATGGTGACTATAAGTGGATTGTCCAGAAAGTAAAGCAAATGCATGACACTTTCAAGCAAGATGTTTTATAAAAAATTTATTAACATACTGTAAAAGTGACATTGCTGCTTAAAAGTAAGTTAAAAGGCAGTGTGAGCAGCACTAAGGTTACAATAGACTCAAAATGTCCATTATCTCTGTTAATTGGTATAATTGTTACAAACTGCTCCAAGACTGCAGGTTGAGGATCCAAATGCAGTATTTTTTAAGGCAGTATTTGTTAAGGCAACAGCAGATTAGAGCGGGAAAGAATTGTGAGAAATAGAGTCCAGGATGGAGTGGGGAGGAGTGCCCTCTGGTGGATGTCGAGGGCACTCCAGCTGGTAATCGTGACATAGGCCCCTCCTAAGGAGCGGATTCCACTGTCCTAACAAGATCAGAGAAAACCAGAAATGACGTGGAGTGGAGGCAGATCGGGGGCGGGATGAAGGGCCAGGACCTTGGAGTGGACGATGGCCTGGAGATTGAGGTAGAGGTCTTCACAGTGCACCCGAGACCCGTCGACCCAGGTACGGGTTCGGGTCTATATTTTAAATGATCAGCCGGGTCCGGGTCGGGTCCGAATCTATTACTTCGGGTCCCGGGTCTGTTTAACATTGTGTGTAATACCCGTGCGATAGGAGTCATCGGACTCGGAGAACACCCAGCCATGATCAGACACTGCTTGTGTTTCCTGTAACTTGGAACTTGTAAAATTAGGAAAAGAAAAGTGTGAGCCAAAAAAAAGCGATCTTTCTCTCTCTCTTTCTCTGCCGTTAGAAGCAGAGCATGCAGACTCAGAGTTAATGCAAGTGCACGGACGGTAATAATGCTTGCAGACTTGACACACTCATATTTTATATATTTCAAATCAGTTACAAAATCTGAGGTGAACTGTCACATTAATGTTTTCTATGATGTTCAAATTAAAAGCGTTAAAAAGCATATTTTAGGTTGATCCAGCTAGCACGCATGTGCAGTCTCGAGTGCGTGTCATGTTTCTATGGCAACCAGTGAGGGACAAACCACGCTTTACATTTTCTCCCATTTTTATAATAATATAAATGTACCGTTTAATCTTAAAGTTTTAGTGGTCAGAATCAGACTCGACGCAGAGCAGAGAGCACAGAGATGATAGCAAATAAATAACGTCAGTGGCCATGACACTGTATGTGCGATCGTTATTATAGTTCAAAAGGGCAAACAGTCAAAGTTATTATGCAAGTTAACTCGAGTCAGAATGTACATGTGCACAGTTGCATTTGTCATCCATCACCGTGACATCAA
Source organism: Carassius carassius (assembly GCF_963082965.1). NCBI lineage: Eukaryota > Metazoa > Chordata > Actinopteri > Cypriniformes > Cyprinidae > Carassius > Carassius carassius. The sequence continues at coordinate 19,640,143 of NC_081756.1, read as the reverse complement.
GTGGACTTTTGAAGCTGAAATAATCAGTGAATTAAGCTTGGACTTGGAAAAACTAGAGGAATAACATGGATAACCTTCTTGCTGGACGATTGTAAATGCATCACAGGCAGTCAGGTACAAGGAAGAGAGACTACGGCTCCTTAAATTAGGTAAGACAAAAAGTTGTATTTTTCGCAACAGGTTTATTGACTTGTAATAGCAATTTAAGGTGGAATATCTGACAACCGGGTCCAGCGGTTCTGTGTCTTCCCGGCGGGTTTGGATCCAGCTTTCAAATAATAGACAGGTCCGGGTAGCCCTTTCTCGGATCTACACAGGTCCGGGTCCAGCTTTTGAAATAATAGACGGGTCCGGGTCAGTTCGGTGTAGTACATTACGGGTCTCTTTTGGGTTCGGGCACAAATATTTGGACCCGTGAAGACCTCTAGATTGAGGCAGAGGTGACGGAACAGGCAGCCAGGGCAGAGCGGAAAGCTAGGGTGGCGCCAGCAGAGCAGAAAGCCAAAGGGAGCCGGGAGAGCAGGCAGGAAGGGAGGAGCCAGCAGAGCAAAAAAAAATAGGGAGGAGCTGGCAGAGCAGAAAGCCAGGGAGGAGCCGACGACCACCAGGGCAGAGCTGACGACCACCAGGCTGGAGCGGGCAGAGCTGAAGACCACCAGGGCAGAGCAGGCAGAGCTGAAGACCACCAAGTCAGAACTGACAACTACCAAGGTGGAGCAGGCGGAGCTGAAGACCACCTGGGCATAGCTAAAGACCACCAGGGTGGAGCAGGCAGAGCTGTAAACCACCAGGGTGGAGCAGGCAGAGCTGAATACCACCATGGTGGAGCAGGCAGAGCTGAAGACTACCAGGGTGAAGCAGGCTGAGCTGAAGACCACCAGGGTGGAGTAGGCTGAGTTGAAGACCACCAGGGTGAAGCAGGCAGAGCTGTAGACTACCAGGGTGGAGCAGGCAGAGCCGAAGACTACCAGGGCAGAGCAGAAGACCACAAGGGCAGAGCAGGCTGAGCTGAGGACCACCAAGTAGGAAATGATGACTACCAGGGTGAAACAGGCTGAGCTGACCACCAGGGTGGAGCAGGCAGAGCTGAATACCACGAGGGCAGAGTTGAAGACCTCCGTGGTGGAGCAGCTGAAGACTACCAGGCCGGAGCAGGCAGAGCTGAAGACCACCAGAGCAGAGTAGAATACCACAAGGGCAGGCTAGGCGTAGCTGAAGACCACCAAGTTGGAACTGATGACTACCTGGGCGGAGCTGAAGACCACTTGGGCAAAGCTGAAGACCACCAGGGTGGAGCAGGCTGAGCAGAAGACCACCAGGGCAGAGAAGAAGTCCACCAGAGTGGAGCAGGCATAGCTGATGTCCACCAGGGCAGAGAGGGTGCAGCTGAAGACCACCAGGGCAGAGCAGGCAGAGCAGATGTCCACCAGGGCAGAGCAGAAGACCACCAGGGTGGAGCAGGCAGAGCTGAAAACCACCAGGGTGGAGCAGCCAGAGCTGATGACCACCAGGGCAGAGAGGGTGCAGATGACAACCACCAGGGCAGAGTAGGCTGAGCTGAAGACCACCATCGTGGAGCGGGCAGAGCTGATTAAGAGAGCACAGAGAGGTTGACAATGGCCTCTACGGCCGTAATAGAACAGGCAGACAGTTCAGAGACGTCATCTTGGCCTTGACAGGGCAGGCGAGGAGCTAAGAGACAGCCTCCTTGGCCATAACAGGGTAGACAAGTAATTCAGGGACAGCTTCCTTGGCCATGACAGGACAGGCTGAGAGTTCAGATAATGCCTCCTTGGCCGTGACAGGGCAGACAACTGATTCAGGGATCTCCTCCTTGGCTATGACAGGGCAGACAAGGGATTAAGGGATGGCCTCCTTGGCCATGACAGGACTGGCTCAGAGCTCAGAGACAGCCTCCTTGGTTGTGACAGGACAGGCGAGAGATCAGGGATGGTCTCCTTGGCCATCATGGATCAGACAAGAAATTCAGGGACGGCCACCTTGCCTGTCACAGGACAGGCTGAGAGTTCAGAGACAGCCTCTATGGCTGTGACAGAACAGGCAGAGAGCTCAGAGATGGCCTCCATGGCTGTGACAGGGCTAACAGAGTGTTCCAGGTTGAACTCAGGTGTTATCTCATGGCGGGCAAAAAATTCATAAACAACTTCTGTGGTTATATCGGTGGTTACATCGAAGCAGACAGGCAGTTCTAGAATGACCTCTATGGTTGAGACAGAACAGGCAGAGAACTCACAGGCAGGTGCGGACTTACCCATTAGGCAAAGGTAGGCGACTGCCTCAGGGGGCCCCCTAAAATGATTTTCATATAGGAGTTGCAAATTAAGCGCTGACACATGAAAGGTTGCTGCTTAAAGTGTTTATTACCATGACAACCATCCAAGTCCATGGCGCCTGCAGGTGTTTTTTTTTTTTTTTAATCAGGTCTGTGAGGCAATTCTCTGAGTTTAGGTTCATCTTTGTGAAGCACTCCTGTTCAAACCACAGACAGCAGAAAGCATTTGTTTTCTTTATTTTATAAAAGCACAATGATTTGTTGATATTGTGAGTGCACACAAATAAAACTAGCCCCTTTACAGTTTAGAATGAGGTATTACTCCAACCTTTATGAGCAAAAATTACTGCATATTAAGTTGTTTCCACTGTTAGAAAAAAATGCACGTGATCACGTCGGCGCCTCCATCTCCTGCAAAACGCGCTTTAGCTTCAACTCTCTGCACAAACGTCTAGGTTAAACACTTAAACTAACATTGTGATATGCTTGAACTGTTTTATATCTATAGATTTTATTTTAGGCAATGTTGATTTGAGAAGGCTAAACAAACAAAAATCCTTACATTTAACAAACAAAAAATGCTCCAATTATTTTTCAAAATTTACTTTATAAAAAAACTAAATGATCACTTTTCCGTTACATGCAAAACTGAACTATTTTAATAGCTGAAACAGTTGTATAAGCTTTTTTGAAAAAACAAATTTTTATAAAAAAATATATATATTATACAGTAAATATATATATATATACAGTACAGACCAAAAGTTTGGACACACCTTCTCATTCAAAGAGTTTTCTTTATTTTCATGACTATGAAAATTGTAGAGTCACACTGAAGGCATCAAGGGCTATTTGACCAAGAAGGAGAGTGATGGGTGCTGCGCCAGATGACCTGGCCTCCACAGTCACCGGACCTGAACCCAATCGAGATGGTTTAGGGGTGAGCTGGACCGCAGACAGAAGGCAAAAGGGCCAACAAGTGCTAAGTATCTCTGGGGGAACTCCTTCAAGACTGTTGGAAGACCATTTCAGGTGACTACCTCTTGAAGCTCATCAAGAGAATGCCAAGAGTGTGCAAAGCAGTAATCAAAGCAAAAGGTGGCCACTTTGAAGAACCTAGAATATGACATATTTTCAGTAGTTTCACACTTTTTTGTTATGTATATAATTCCATATGTAATTCCACATGTGTTAATTCATAGTTTTGATGCCTTCAGTGTGAATCTACAATTTTCATAGTCATGAAAACTCTTTGAATGAGAAGGTGTGTCCAAAGTTTTGGTCTGTACTGTATATATATATACAGGACCGTGCAGGACTATAATCCACTTCATCCATCGCTGTTTTTTTTCTCATCTTTGAGCATGCTCTTGATATATGTATATGAATGTATTAAAGCCATTTAACATGTACATGATAAATGTAGAAACATTGGACACAACTATGGGGCACCATTGTACAACAGTATGCATCAAAACAAAAAAAGGAACTTCAAGGTTGATCTAAGAAAATGTGTGAAAATGTATAGGGCCCAATTCCTATATTTTGCCTGGGGCCCCCAAATCCCTAAATCCGCCCCTACTCACAGGTTGACGCCAACACTGGACTAAGCTCTGAGGCTTGTGTGAGCTCTGAAGTCAGTTCATGGAATGGATTGGGTTCAGGAGGAGTAAGAGAGCAGCCATGGTGGCCATGTTGTGACAAGACTCTGGAATGGCAGCCATGACAGGACAAGTCTCTGGAGTGGCGTCCATGACATGATCTTCCTCAGTGATTCCCACAGTGAATGTTAAACTGCTCAGCTGCAATGCAACATTGATATAATACTCCAGATTCCAGATAGGGCTGTGTAGCGGCATAAGCAAGCTGAGTGGTTCTGATAGCCCCAATCAGATGGGCTAGCTCAACAAATTCCTGAACATAATCTTCAATGGCCCGGTTACCTTGATGAAGGCGCAAGAGGCAAACTGCTGGATCCATCTTTTGCCGAAGTCTTCTGTTACAAACTGCCCTGAGACTACATTTTGAGGATACAAATGCATAAGGGGTAATCCAAAGTTGTAGTTTAATAAATAGGCAAGAGGACATAAACAGAGGGAAAACATTCCAATAGCAAAATACACTCGGGCCAGTTTAGGTTAGACTCTCGCATGCTGGAGACTTACCCCTCGGCCCGACTCCATCTGAAAGCAGTTATCTCAGGAGCACATCCGTAGGACCATGGGTGGTCGTCTATTGCAGATTGGCCTCACAAACCTACTGGTTTTCAGTGCATAAAAACCTGCTGCAGAACCTGCATGAAGACTAGGGGTCTAGTGAGACAGGTGAGGTTTTGTTAGGTTGGCACAGGTAGAGGGGCGCATTGGTTTGCTTTTGTACAGCTTATGCTGTGTACTATTGAGTCAACACTTCACCTCACAGTGTATTTCCCAAGTAACAATTAATTTATTGTGTATTTTGGCTTTTGTGGCTATTTTGTATTTTGCTGTTGGCTGGCTGAGGCTTGACACAGTCTTTTTGTCCTCTAAGGTTTTTTATGTTATTTTGACTGCTTGTTTTTCGGTATCCTTATGGTGTTTAGTCTAGTGTTTTTTTGGCTCACCCGAGCCTGGAAGAATTTGAACAAATCTCTAAAAATAATCTGTAATCTATTAATGCTCATTTCAAAGTGCCTATTTCAAAGCAAGATAAACAAGATATTAAGTATAAATTGCACTCTGCCTTAGCTGAAAGAGAGTTTCTCCCTCCTGTCAGCGTTGTTTCTTCACATGCTGTAACGCATCCCAATCCTGTGCTGCATAAATTGAAGTTAAAGGTGGAAATGTGGCACTTAGATCTCAAGGAAAAAGAGATCCAGCATGAGCAGGGATTCTGCTACTATGGAGACAGATTTTGATGTTAATAAATGCATTTGTTTAATCCCACCTTTTTCTGACAGAAATGTTAACAAATATTTTGTGCTGTTTGAGAGGGTAGCAACAATCTTAAAGTGGCCTACAGAGGTTTGCCCTCTCCTTCTGCAGTGTGTGTTTACGGGTTAAGCCCAGGAGGTCTATGTTTCTCACTCACCTGAGTCAAGTTTAGATTACGACCAGGTGAAGTCTGCAGTTCTAAGGTCTTATGAGTTCCTGAGGCTTATAGGCAAAAAGATTCAACGTTATAAGAAAGCCGAGGGCAAAAATTATGTTGAATTTGGTCATGAGAAAATGGTACTGTTTGTGTTCTGCACAAGAGGTGAAGAACTTTGAGCAGCTTCATGATTTAATTATCATGGAGGAATTTGTCTACCAGACAAAATTGCAACATACTTAAATTAATAAAAAGTCACTAATGTGTCTGCGATATTAGCTGATGAATATGTTCTGATTCACAAAGAGAGCTTTGAAAAGCTGCATTTTCCTCTGTCACAGCGTGATACTATTACGGATGCTCACTTTGGTGATCATGTCAGTCCTAAAGAAAGTACAGCTAAGGCGAGGCCTGTGTGCACTTACTGTAAGAAGTGTGGCCATCTAATCAACAGCTGTTTTCTGTTGAATAAAAAGAAACCTGAGGCAGTTGCATTGGTCAAAACATCTACAGCACCAGAGCTCCCTCATTCTGAACGTATGGACTTGGACATTTAATCCCCTTTTATTATGAAGGGTGCAGTTTCATTGCCTCACAGCTGCATAAAAGTCCCATTAACTATTTTACACGATACTGCTCTTTCTAGTTCTATTTTTCTTCAAAATGTATTGCTTCTTTCAGATAAATATTGCTTCCTTAAGCTGCGGTGAGCTGGTGCAGGGTTTTGGAATGAAGTTTGTTAATTTGCCCATGCACACTATTCAGCTCGAGTTAGACATGGTGTCTGGCCCAGTTGAGGTGGCTGCATGCACCGTTTTTTCCCATGAAGGGAGTGGATTTCCTTTTAGGCAATGATTTGGCTGGGGGTAAAATTCTAGTAAATCCTGAGGTTACTACTTTGCCCCTTGTCTCTGAAGGACCTGATGAATTGCAGCTGAAAGATCCCACAGTGTTTCCTGTGTTTGCTGTCACAGGTCTGTGAGGCAATTTGCTGAGTCTAGGTTCATCTTTGTGAAGTGCACCTGTTCAAACCTCAGATGGCAGAAAGCATTTGTTTCTTTATTTTATAAAAGCACAATGTTTTGTTGATATTGTGAGTGCACACAAATAAAACAGTTTACAAACTTTACAGTTTAGAATGAGGTATTACTCTTACCTTTATGAGCAAAAATTACTGCGTATTTAGTTGTTTCTTCTATTAGAAAAAAATGCAAGTGATTGCACTGGCGCCTCCATCTCCTGCAGAGCGTGCTTCAGCTTCAACTCCCTGCACAAACATCTAGGTTAAACGTTAAACTAACACTGTGATACTGTTTCATATCTGTAGATTTTATTTAAGACAAGTTCTGATGATTTGAGAAGTCTAAATTGTTCAAACATATAGGCTGTCAATTCGCTGCCTCTGACGCTGGCCTTAAATAATAATAATAATAATAATAATTGAATGAACAAAAAATGCTCCACACATTTTTCTAAATGTACTTTATAAAAAAACAAAACAAAATATTATCACTTTTCCATTACATACAAAAATATTTTTGAACTATTTTAATAGCTAAAACAGTAGTATTTTAAGCTTTTTTTGGGAAAAGGGGAAAAAGATGGGTTAGAGCCTATATATGAGGCCCATGCAGGGCTCTAATTCACTTCGTCCAATGCTGTTTTGTTCACATCTGTAGACTTGTATATTATATTCATTCATTACACACAGATTGATATATTTCAAATGTTTATTTCTTTTAATTTTGATGATTATAACTGACAACTAAGGAAAATCCCAAATTCAGTATCTCAGAAAATTAGAATATTACTTAAGACCAATATAAAGAAAGATTTTTAGAAATCTTGGCCAACTGAAAAGTATGAACATGAAAAGTATAAGCATGTACAGCACTCAATACTTAGTTGGGGCTTCTTTTGCCTGAATTGCTGCAGCAATGCGGCGTGGCATGGAGTGGATCAGTCTGTGGCACTGCTCAGGTGATATGAGAGCCCAGATTGCTCTGATAGTGGCCTTCAGCTCTTCTGCATTCTTGGGTCTGGCATATCGCATCTTCCTCTTCATAATACCCCATAGATTTCCATGGGGTTAAGGTCAGGCGAGTTTGCTGGTCAATTAAGAACAGGGATACCATGGTCCTTAAACCAGGTACTGGAAGCTTTGGCACTGTGTGCAGGTGCCAAGTCCTGTTGGAAAATGAAATCTGCATCTCCATAAAGTTGGTTAGCAGCAGGAAGCATGAAGTGCTCTAAAACTTCCTGGTATACGGCTGCGTTGACCTTTGACTTTAGAAAACACAGTGGACCAACACCAGCAGATGACATGGCACCCCAAATCATCACTGACTGTGGAAACTTTACACTGGACCTCAAGCACCGTGGAGTGTGTGCCTCTCCTCTCTTCCTCCAAAATTTACTTTCATCAGAGAACATAACTTTGGATCACTCAGCAGCAGTCCAGTCTTTTTTTGTCTTTAGCCCAGGCGAGACGCTTCTGACGCTGTCTGTTGTTCAAGAATGGCTTGACACAAGGAATCTGACAGCTGAAACCCATGCCTTGCATACGTCTGTGCATTGTGGTTCTTGAAGCACTGATTCCAGCTGCAGTCCACTCTTTGTGAATCTCCCCCACATTTTTGAATGGGTTTTGTTTCACAATCCTCTCCAGGGTGCAGTCTCCAGGGTTTTTTCTTTCCCTTTGCTTCTCTATTAATGTGCTTGGACACAGAGCTCTGTGAACAACCAGCCTCTTTTGCAATGACCTTTTGTGTCATGCCCTCCTTGTGCAAGGTGTCAATGGTCATCTTTTGGACAACTGTCAAGTCATCAGTCTTCCCCATGATTGAGTAGATTGTTTGTAATGAATAAATATACAAGTTTCACTTTTTGAGTGGAATTAGTGAAAAAAATCAACTTTTTGATGATATTCTAATTATATGACCAGCACCTGTATATAAAAAATAACATTTAGCAAAATAACCCTTGCATTTATTTATACTTGGATTCTAAAATTTAACAAGTATAAACATTAAACACTCATGCAACACTTTACAACTTAATTTGTTAACATTAGTTACTTACCTTATATGAACTAACAATGGAAAATACTTAACCATAGTTAACTGTAGCTAATAGTTAACATTAACCTTATTTAATTTTAACATTTACTAATACATTATTAAAAATAAAAATTGATGACATTATTTAATGGATCTGAGCTAACATGAACTAAAAAGAAAAAAAAAAAAAAAAAAAAAAAAATATATATATATATATATATATATTTTTTTTTTTTATTATTATTATTATTTTTTTTTTAAATAGCGACAAAGTTAAATACATATTGTAACAAATGTGTTGCTTATTATTTAATGTTAATTTCAACATTTACTTATGTTAACTAATGATACCTTATTGTAAAGAGATATCAAAACTTAAGTGTTTTGAACAATACATTGGTAAATGGCAAAGTTTTGTAAAATATTGCAAGGACTGGGATTGGAAAAAGCTGATCTAATAATTTACGACTATTACCACGGATTATTTTTGAGTAAAACAATAAGTACATTTTCTTGGTTGTTGCCTATTTTCAAATCGCTCAGGATTTATGTCTTCCCACTTCTTAATTCAGTGAAATCTTTGGAAGCTTTCATTTCTGCATATGTAAAAAGCAAATAATATACAAGTATCTATTAGTAAAGGTGTAACGTAATGCGGCAAAGTGAACTACGTTAAATATATGTTATTGTAACATACCTTTTTGACAGGCTATTTGTAGCACAATAAGTGGCTATGCCCAGCATAATTAATATTTATTGTGTAACATGCTAATTAAAAAGAGTTCATTCAAAAATGAAAATCATTTACTTCCTCATACTGTTCATATCTGACAAACTTGTTGGTTTTGATTACCAGCATTCTTCAAAGTATCTTCTTTTGAGTTCTGCAGAAAAACAAAAGTCAAAGGTTTGGTAAAACGTAAATGAAAGAATTCTGGTAAACTATACAATTAAGTAAATTAATAAGCACTTTTTACCAGTCATGGCTATGCAGAAAAATAAAATGCAATAAAATGCTTGAAATATAATTTCAGTAAATCCAAAGCTTGCTGATGATCATTGAGTTAATATTTCCCCCAGTTACTGCAGAAAATAACATGGTAAATTGGTCAATGCAGATATTTACTTGAACATACATTTTCATTGGCTCTAATGCTCCTTGCTAGTTCAGAAGTATAATAAAGATGATGTCCAATGTCTTGAACACCCAACCACTGCTCTGTATTCACAGGTGTCTGAGTAATGTCTGCCATTCCTTCAGCAATGACACTTCTCTTGGTTATTACAAAACACAAAAATATTAAAAGAAATGTGTGCATGTAAAGAGAAATAATCAGTTAAATAATCAAGTAAAGAAGCAATCAATGCAGCAACAAAAGTGATGAACAGTGATGCTGTGTTTGAGTTGTAGTCATGTTTTTGGGCAGAGATGAGCATCTTTACATGTACAGTCTGCTTACATTTAAAAGCTGTAAAAGCAGGACACAGCTATTGCAGATGATCCCAGCATGTATGACTGCAGTACATTCTCGTAAAAAAAACAAAAAACAATTTAATAGCTTATATATCCAGTTGAGGTTATTTAAAAAAAACCACGACCTTATATACACACTAAAACAAACCATCTTTACTCTCACAGCCTTTAATAAAAATGTTTGATAATTGCAATTGTTTTGCAAAAAATTGGTTAACTTTAGCAAGTTCCTTTATGATCTTATGAGTGCCTGCGCTAGTAAAATACTAAAAATAAGAAATTACCAGAATTATTTTATCGAAACGAGTCAATACTTCCATATCTCTTGGTAAATAATCAATTGTTTTGTTTGCCCTGAGCTGCACAAACATGGCAGACTTCACCCTTGAGCACAGGTACGAGACTCTGCCCACACTGCGAGTGAAGGGGAATGAATCACCTGAGAGTGCAATGAAGCACGTTCAAAATACACACAAGCAAGCATATAAAAGAACAAGTACTGCATTACATAAATAGATTTGCTATTGTTATAAATATTAAAGATTGTTCTGATCTTCAAAGCACTTTTAATATATAATTTTAATTTTAATATAATTTTAATATAATACAGATATTTTGTTTTTGACAAATTCACAAAATTAAACATGTAGTTAACTTTATACTGTAAAGGTCTTAAGTCAAGTTTAAAACAGTTTTATGATCATTATTGCTATATTAATGTAACCATCTATGACTGAACCAAACCAAATCATTGCCAGAAGTGGCCCGGACTCTACAACCAGATTTGGGCGGGTTACAGTGAACACGAATTGGGCCAGTGCTTTACAGTCACATCACAAACACATGTGTGAGAGCGAGCTACAGGCCACACTTGGCCCAGATAGCACTCGCCAATGCCCGAGTCTGAGCCGGGGCAGCGTTGGCCAGCCGAGGGCCGATTACTACATGCTAACTGGGCATCAGGCAGGAAACAGGGTAATACAGAGAACAGGCAGGGGTCAAGACCATGGAACAAATAAACAAAAGAGCACTCAGAAATGCAGTAGTAACACATACAAGACTTCGCAACTCAGACACCAACATAGTGTTGGCCCAGATCCAGCCCACATCTGGCCAGCATGAGATCCATGCAGGCTGGATATGGACCGACACTGGTCGCTGTCTGGGAAGGACACAGGGAAATACATTGTATAAATAATGAGAGACAAACAGGATAAGAAGGAAACAATGGGGAGGAGCTAATTAAACACCATGGGAACTAACAAAGGGAGTGAGTAGGAGTGCCCTCTGGGGGATGTCCGGGGCACTCCAGCTGGTGGTTGTGACAATAATATACATATTGGTATTGTCTTAATTGCTCTTTAATTCTTCAAAGATGTTAATTTTTAAGAACCTTCTTTTAAAAGTGCTTTTTTTTCTCTGTATAGCTGAAACATATGCAGCTACACACTGTAAAAAATAATTTTTAGATTTTGCTATTTCAATTAATTTATTTTAGGACTTATTGCTTAATTATTTTATCAATTATCCAGACAACAAGAACATTTAAGTTAATTTGCCCTCAGCTAAGCTGAGAGATAACAAAAAAATTAAGGCAGCATGGTAACTTTTTTAACAAATTGTTGTAAAAACTATATTGACTTTTTTTATTTTTTATTTTTTTTTTTAGCTTGACTGCTAATGTAAATGGCATCTTGAGCCCTGGGAGTATTCATTCATCTGTCACAAATTGCAGTAACCAAACACGAAATGCATAAAACTATGCCTCAGTGGATATGACAGAACCAAGTATTCCTGCAACAGATACTGTCAGGTAAAGCATTATTGATTGGTTGTGTATGTATGTGTGTTTATGTTCATTACTTGTGCATGCATGTATGTGAGTGTGTTTGGAGGAAGCAGAGAATGCATTTTAAGTCGAACGACTGTTTAGCTTAGATGCTGACAGATGAATCATAGCTAGGGAAGAAGGAGAAAAAACAATGGCTTTTACATTCACTTTGTGAGGTAATATCAAAGCCAGTGTCTGTTGAATCGCAAATAAGTACATGGCTGTGTGCAGGTGTTATGCAGGGGCTGGGTGAAGGAAATGAAGTGTTATGTAGAGGGTGTTTTCAGCATGCTCTGGGCAACAGCAGAAAGAAAAAAAACTCACATCCCACTCGCCTTCACTAAATTCTGAAAATGTCTATCAGCTGCAACAGCTTGAAATCTCAAGCTGACAACCCATCAGCATACAATATTGTTGTTTCATTTGTTCTGAATGCTAATATGGTGCAGTCGATGGTGGACTCGTTGTTGGTGGTTTCATCACTTATTTAATATTGAATCTTATATGCTTATTTATATTATTTCTATTAATAATAATAATTAATTCTATTTTATTAATATGATAAGGTATGTTTTTGGGGTAGAAGTATCTGTGTGTTTGATGGGTGGACTGGTCAGAAAACCAGGTTTTTTTTTTTTTTTTTTTTTTTGGTGATGCTAGTTGTGCATAAATTACGTGCTTCTCTTTTAAGGGCATGTTTTTGACTGAATACACATGGCATAAAATATCAAAAAAATATGAGACACAGTTTGGTGTTGGAATTGTCTTTTCTGTTAGGGACACCTTCTGTTGTGTTCTGTTTATCTGCTTTAATCATCTACTTGCTTTTCAGTAGAACCTACCTGATCTCTTTTTGATTTCACAAAACATATCAGTGGTGAGGCTGTGGTTTAAGTATCATGTGGCCTAAAAGTATTTCATCTTAAAATCATGCCCCACTTTCATCATTTTACCCTTGAGCAAAACATATTACCCTATGTAAGTACCTACACATTTATGTTTACTTGACACTGTATAACCTTATTTCAATGGAACACAAAATAAGTTATTTTGCTAAATCTTTTAATAACTGGGGCCACTAGATTCCAAAAAGACAATAAAAGTTTTCTCTACTGCTTTTGTGCACCATGTTTTCATTATTCCACATTTTCTCAGTCACACTGATGCATTTCTCAAATCAGAAATTAAATTCTCAAAACTACTTCCACATCATCTAGTCAATTGTGTATATCATAAAAAACTATTTATTATTCTTTTGAACAACTTGTGATTGCTTTGGTACATTCATGCAGTTGATTATGTACATGTATCAGTTGCTAATGTCATGTTGCTCAAAATGTTCTATATAGTTCTCTGTGCAATAGTCCGACCCCCCAAAACATCTAGTCATTTGTTCATTATATAAGCCATTAAATGCAAAATGGTTGATCTAGTTCTCATAAACTGTCAAGCATATGTTCTACACATTTCTATTAAACTTTTTGTAAATTTGCATTAATTGTGCAGGTGAATATTGACTTTTACTAATAAAGAGAATATAGATAAGCTAATGATAAACCAGTTCTCTGAAATAGCTCAAAGATGCATCTCATGAACCTTCAATTGGAAATCATATACTGTATTGACAGAGGACAACACAAGAGTTACAAATTCTGACAATGGATATTTCCTCCCCACTGGCCTGGCAAATCAACAGTAGCTCTGTGGCCGATGACATTTCGACCACACCTTCTGCTTTTGGTCAGGTTGAAGCCAGCCTCAAACATATGAATTTGTGAGTTGGTTCATTTGACTCCAATTCCACGTTGCATTGCAAGTGAATATATTGATTGTGATGTAGATGAGAATCTGGACGACAGTCTGGCACGTCAGGAGGTGTAGAAAGACTGCACTGCAATTCCTCATACAGCAAAACAATGTTTTGCCTAAGGATTGTTTCCTATGTTTGCCTTTCTAATTTTGTATTTTCGCCTTTGAGACCATATTCCTTTTTTATATCACAGTGACGTTGTTGTTTTTTACTTTTTCTTTGTCAGATCAATAGTAAAGTGTAAATGTGAATCCTATCCAGTCTCTTTCGATCTATATCCCACATACAGTAATGTGTAAATTTTTACTTTTTAAATGGACATTTGGCATACATAAGTAGTGCAGCCTTCTGCATTTCAATACAGTAACTGTCATCCAAACTGTTTCCATAGTTTACATCAGGCAATACTAACAAAGTGCACTGTTATATTGACAACATGACTAAGCATTTGGACTATCTTGTTTGTAAACAATGACATAAGGACTTTTGTGTTTACAGTCAAATCTATTCAATCTAAAAATCGCCATCATTCACTATGGATTTACTGCAGTAACACTAACTGCAACATGGTATCGTTGCAGAAATGTGGGATATCCATAAATGTCAAGATCAACGAAACACTGGATTTTCAAAAGTATGTGAAATATTTAAAGTTTCTTTAGAATACAGCAGCATAGATTCTTTAAAATACGTCCAAGAGTTTTACACATGGTCTATTATTGTGGGGACATTTTCACGACCCTAAAACGAAATGTGATTGGTTGCTTTATCTGTCAGTCATATGGCCTCTTGGGTGGGGCTTAGCCATTTAAAACTTAATAATTACATTTTTTACAATAATTACCATTTTTACAGTTGTTACTGTTTTTGATAATTGATGATAATTTAGATCATTTGATATCATGATAATATTTTTGGCCATATCACCCAGCCCTAGGCAGCAGTAGTACAGGGTATATTCAATGTAGTGGTCTGTGGCATTGCATTAGTCTTGATGGTACCCCCACTTGCTGGAAGGCCAGACGTTTTTCTCATGGCTGTACAGTGAGACATAATTGGCATTAGGCAGACCCCTTCTGAGACATTAGATCTGTCTTCCTCTAATAGGGATGAAGGTCATTGGCAGCATAAATCTAGCACATGAAAAGAGATGAAGACAGGCATGGGATGACTGCTGATATCATTTCTGTTTCAGATACGTCTGTGTGATTGATGAGGCTGAAAACAAACAATATATCTCCTTTCAGGTGAGGAGAAGCAGCAAGGCAACTGGCACACTTGTGTCCCTCCTTTAGATCACCTGCAATCCATTTTGGCTCTGAATGATCAGAGGCACTGGCATTCAACTATATCACAGAAAGAGAGGTGTGAATCAAAAGCAGACTCTCTTTGCTTCATAATCTCTCTGTATCTGCATGTTCATTGGTTAATGGATTCATCGGTAATGATTATATAATCTGAAAGAGACAATATGTAATCACTGTCTCATAGATCATCCAGCACCAATCACTTATATTGATCTTTCTTACAGACATGCAATAAATATTCTCAGAGAACGTTACACACAGCAGCACCACCCATATGATAGCTCACAACACTGATATAACCTGGGTGGAGATCAGTTATGTGATCACATTAGTTATATGGATATAGTGCAAAGTGGGGTAAAAATTTGTTGTACATAAATCTTTACATGGTTTCCACAAAAATATCAAGTAGCACAGCTGTTTTCAACATTGAAGATCATAAGAAATGTTTCTTGAACACCAAATCACATATTAGATTTCTGAATGATTACGAGACACTGAATATGCAAGTAATGGCTTCTGAAAATTCAGCTTTGCCACTTCAGGAATAAATGACATTTTAAAACAAATTATTCACAATATTTCTCTTTTTATTGTGTTTTCGACCAAATAAAAGCAGACTCGGTGAGACTTCTTTTAAAAATATTAACATATATTAGCAGCTCCAAACTTTTGAACATTATGTATTGTGATGAGTGGGGCGGGGCCAAGAGCCGTGGGAACGGAGCTACGCCTGCTTGATGGCATCGCGGGTTCACCCCAGCTTCGAGGGATCTTCGGCAGCACGTCCCTCCTTCCTCCCGGGTTTCGGCACCAGTGTAACAGAGGCGGACACTGGCGCACATTCAAATCAAACTTTTAATACCAAAATAAACACAAAACAGTACGACAGCCTCTCGTGGACGAATCTCGCACACAACCAAAACCAAACACAAAATAAAGCCCAGGCCTGGTCCTCTCTCGTCCTTCACTGTCGTCGCTCCTCTTTTATATCCTTCCAATCTCCTCCGTGGGACTCGAGACCGGGGAGTGGAGCAGGTGTCGCTCATTTCCAAATCACTCCACCGGCCTCGCTCCGTTCCCACGGCTCTCAGCCCCGCCCCACTCATCACAGTACATAACATAAAAAAAACTTCAAATCATATATACTGTACATGTAAATCTTCTGATATGGGTAAACTTTGACATAAACTGAGCTCAATGCAACCACATACCAGGTTACAGAATTGTATTCTAAATAAAAACTGCATAATTGTGTCTTGATTTGTTGTTTTTAAAAAATGTTATTCAGTTATTTGAAGTTGAGTCCAGTGCCAAGAGAGAACACTGAATTAACTGAAGCTTGATGATTTAATTGAAACATCATTTTACCGAGGAATTAGTCAGACAGTGATGTCCTTATTTGGACAAGTAACTCTCAAGTGTTTATGTAGATTTTATGCACTCATCTGTTTGTACGTTACATGTTTTGTTGCTAGAGGGAGAGTGCACAATTAAATCCATTAGACTTTATCCATTTTTACTATTCCCCTAATTTAAATCTATTAATAAACACTGCCTCAGAGCAACACCACCGACAAGCCTTTTTTTAACGTCATTCTGAACATTGCCCTTTTTAGTCACCATGCTGCTACAAGAATGTGTTTGTTAACACTGCCAGAAGCATCAGCTAAAAATGGAGTTTAATAACCCTGTACAAGCTAAAACGTCCATGCACTGTCACAAATTTGATTGCTCATCCACTCGAAGAATGCACTATTTCGTTTTCTTGAAATGACGTGAATGTTAGAAGAGTATAATGGTAAATAACCTCTAACAGCTATATATTCACTGTGATTTGTGCCTTAGTTGTCACACAGTATGTGGAAGATAAATAAGAGTTATAATTGTGTTTGTGGTCCTGAATAACTTATCCATTGTCTGAGCTAGGACTGCACAACTACACGTATGTGAAAAATCATAATTGTTGATTATTCCCTTGAAATTGTAGATGCGATTATTAACTTGAGTGCTTCTTACTAGATTTCAGCGTTGTTTAGTGCATGATCGCGACTGGTCACTGTAATAAACGCATACGCTCTAAACTCGCGTTTCAAACAAGTACAGCTATTTTGTTCCGCTTTTGACACGTTTGGCATTTAACAAATCTATCATGTGTAACAGAGTGACAACGACAGTTAAGATAAAATGTGTTTTATCCAGTGTGTTTGAGTTTGTTAAACCCCGCACTTCAAACACCTCTTAAGCACACAGAATAACGCAAGTGGGCATTTTTAATTGTTTATTTTTTTTTATAATCGCGGCTTTGAATGATTATGTAGGCTAATCGTGGCAACCTTAATCGTAATTGCGATTAGAAATTCGGTTAAGCCCTGAGTTACCTGAAGTCTGAGCTACTTTCTTTCTTTCTTTCTTTTAACTAAATGTACTAGCTAAATTTTTGTACATTTCAGCGAGTTGGGCTTGTGTTAAACATGGCAAGTGTATGTGCGCCTCAGTCTCATTATTACCCTCGCAAATACACAGTAATATTCAAGGTCACGCTTCATTGTGCAGCTGAATTAGTGAAAAGGTTTTAAGACCTTAATACAAAGTCTTGTGTCACATTACAGGTTGTACAGTGTAGATTCAGCGTACAAATTTATCCACAAATGGTTTTTACATGTGTCATATTTTAAACCCACTTAGTTTATCGGATTGATGGATGAATCAAGATAACAATCTCTAATTGTAAATGCTTTGTTGTCAATTCCAAGGCTGTCTGTAGAGAGAACGATACTTCCTCCTATTAAAAATCAATAATTGCTCATCGGAGCACAGCACCTCATGTTGCTGTCTTCATTGTGTTGCAGAAACCCCTGATGTACCCCTGACTTTGTCAGGGATCAATTCTAACTGATATACATTCGGTACAGAAGTAAGCACTCTGTGTAGATGCCTTGGTTGTTTATGGCTGTGTTTGTGCCTTGTTTTGAGGGGGCGGAGGACGTCTTTGCTTCAATGATGTTTTATAGCCCCCACCCCCATGAGCGGGATGCAGTTAATTCACACTGACGGTCTGTCATAGAGTCAGATGACTCAGAGGCACATCAAGCACACTTGCCTCCATTGTGCACACCCCCCACCCCCAAAATCAGATTGTTGAGGGTTCCAGCACAACACTCTGTCACACACTTACTACATGCTCTGCCTGCTACAGGGATGGCTGCCAAGAGGCATAAGAAGAGAGAATCAGGGGGGGTCTAGAGAACAACAACAGCAGATATGTAGGCATTCAGGCAAGCCAAAGAGAGATACATTGCTCATTGCTCAAGATAGATGTTCAGTGATAAATTATGTGGATTTCTGCTGTGGACATTTTATTTTTGACAATGTGTATGATAGTCTTGTTGTGAAGAGCAAGAATTAAGTTTTTTTTTTTTTTTTTTTTTAAATTTTGTGGTAGAGAAACCGACGGGTATCTTTTGTTAAAAATCATTTTACATTATTTTACAAATGTATGTATTGTTGTCATGATTAATATTTATAATTCATATAGGCTACATAAACATTTTTTATTAATATTATACAAGCAAGAGTATCAACAATCAGTGTTGATATTCGTTGTGTTGATGTTTAGGCCAACAGCACAATTGCTATTGTGATACTGCTTTTATACAGGTAAAAAAAAGAAAAAAAAAAGAATACTGAGTAACTTAGAGACAAAACTGTCAGTTACTTCATCTGTTTTTCTGTCACTCAGAAATACTTTTGTTTCTAAATTAATCGTTATCTTTGAACACGGTTGAGGGAATGATTCAAAGACCTACTCATGATGAGAGTCACATAATTCCTTTTGGAAAGAATAATTGTTTTTTAACAAATCGGTCCATCATTAATTTTATTTTTTTTTTTGTTTTTTTGCCAGGTGTACTGATGAAATCTGCAGAAAGTGTTAATGAAAGATTCCCCACTATAGTTTTTATTATTCTGAATCTAAATGTATTTGTTCTCTCTTTTACCTTTACTTTAATTGCAGTCATTGATCCCAGTTGTACAGTAAATCTGAGCAGTGCTCCTTCAACCTCACCAGACAGAGTTCATGGGATTTGTGGTTGTTGCTGGATCCCCGTTCGCAACACAAAAAAGACTGTGTGCAGGAGCGCTAAACTTAGCTATGGAATGAAATGTCTCAGAAAAAGGAAAATTGGACTCAGTTACTGGAGAGTTTCTTTATTCAGTCATGTTTTGACCTCTCCTGTGCCAGGAAAATATGAACGTTGTTTAGTAGCGGAAAGAGGAAAAAGAGGAGAGCAGTAAAGAGAGAGCCAGAGGGAGAATGTGTATGATAGTGAGGGGCTCTGAGGGGTACAATTGTTTCCAGTGGCATGAATCAACTCAAAATATTACTTTGTGATTTGACCATACACTTGGCTGTTTTTATATGTTTGACTTCTCAGCATAGAAACAGATCTCACACATTTGATGGCTTGCCAGCCCAACACCGTGCCAGTGTTTATCAGTGTTTATTTATTACTTTAGTGTTTATTAGGAATACAGCTGTAAGAGAAGAATTAGAAAAACAAACAAAAGGTATTTCAAGTAGCTTAAAGACGCTAGCTGAAGACTGTCCTCCAAAATAAATACAGCTGTTGCACACACAGTTACACAGTAATTCACTACTCTTCTACACAGCTGCATAGAACACTAATTATCTTCAGTTATTTATTGGTTTAAATTCTGAGATTTTTATCTTGGACACCATTCATCTTTTTTTTTTTTTTTTTTTTTGATTTTTCAATGTTTTTGTAACGTCTCGTATTCTCACTAAGGCTGCATTTTATTAGTGAATAATGTACAGTAAAACCAGTAATATTGTGAAGTATTATTTCAGTTTAAATTAGTTATTATTTTAGTTTAAATTAATTTAAATTAAATTAAATGTAATTTATTCTTGTGATTGCACAGCTGAAATTTCAGCAATCATTATTCAAGTCTTTAGTGTCACATGATCCTACAGAACTCATTCCAGTATGCTGATTTGGGGCTCAAGAAGCAGTCATGCAAACAGTTTTGCTTCTTAATATTTTTGTGGAAACTGTGTTACATTTTTGTCAGGATCCTTTTAAGAACATAACACATTTATTTAAAATAGGAATCTTTTTGTAACCTAATAAATGTCTGTCACTTTTGACCAATTTAATGCAGTGACCAATTTAAACTTCCTCGCATAATTAAAAGAAATAGTTAGATAATTAAAGTTTTAAATATCAGGTTATTAAATATAAATCTAAAATGTAAACTCACTATCATATTAGATCAAATTTCTAATTTCTTCTCTTCAGATAATGAGAAAACTTTTCAGTTTTCAAAATATTTAACTTCTTATTTAAAAAAAAATTGTCAATCATTATTTTGCAGAGCTTTCAGTGTCATATCTGATTAATGTTAAATGTGATAGAGACTGTGAAGCATCATTTGTGGGATGTTTTCCCACAAGTTTTTGCAAAAGGGCCTGACATGATGTCCAATGTCCAATGTCCAGTGGCTAGTGTAATCAGTCTCACTGGTGTCAAAAGTATTCACATTCATTACTCAAGTAGAAGTATAGATACTAGGGTTTAAAAAGACTTTTGTAGAAGTTGAAGTATCAACTCAAGCTTTTTATTCAAGTAAAAGTGTAAAAGTACTGGTTTCAAAACTACTTAAAGAATAAAAGTAAAAGTAATGTAAGGAAGAAAAATGCCATTAACAACAAAAGCTTAGGCCGCGCCACATGGGCCTATTGTACACTACCTCAAAAAAACATTTTTATAAAGGCCATAGGCCATGATGATTATAATGTTATATTAAAATGTTCATGTTGAAAAATTTGGGATGCACTAGGCTACCTGTTTCAGCCGCATATATGCTCATTGAAAAAGTCAAACTTCAGAGGCATGTCATCAAAAACCTTTAATGGAATGTAAATGTACATCCAAGCTTAGCTGCAGGAATCTGCGAGGGCAATGGACAAGAACATTGGTGCAGGCTTAGTAACAATTACTCTTGTATGGTTGTCTATTTACAATAAACATTAGTGCTGTCAAAATGAATGATTAATCCAAGTGATTAATCAAAAAAATAAAAATGAAAAATAACTCATAATCCTGATACCTTCTTGATTGATAGCTTCCTGTATTCGCTACATATGTCTGCTATGTCCAGTGTGGGGGGTGGGGTAACGAGTTACAAAGTTGGTATAGCCTACTTACAGTATCACAACATTGTCAATCGCAAACGCTAATTTATGCAAACTTCTCGCTACTGAACAACCTACAGTATCTTAATTTGCGGAGGAAGAAGAGAAAGCACCCATTTAGTAAATGAGCCAGTAGTGAGAAATAATAACTTTTAAGTAGGGTCCGGTGCCATTTCGATACTTTTAAAACGTTACCGGTGCATAACGGTGCCTGAACTGATACTTAAAAAAAAGAGCCACAAAAAAACAAACAAAAAAAACTAAACCAAAAAAACTTGGATACCATTAAAGAACATTACAAATATTTTAAATAAATCCATAGCTTTCACACGCTCCTTGGATGCTCTCAT
The DNA here is from genome assembly GCF_963082965.1 of Carassius carassius. Lineage (NCBI taxonomy): Eukaryota > Metazoa > Chordata > Actinopteri > Cypriniformes > Cyprinidae > Carassius > Carassius carassius. The sequence continues at coordinate 19,618,730 of NC_081756.1, read as the reverse complement.
TTCCCAAGTTGTGCTTCCCTTAATCTAAGGCTAATATATTTATTTCACAATCTGGGTCATTATTTAATACAAAACCACACATAATGTTTCTACTGTATCTCTGTCACTCACTCTGATATTTAGTTAAGAAGAGTGCTGTCTGTCACTGTCTTTAATCAGTCCTGTGACTTACTGTATGCTCATTCTTTATAAAGTAGCAACAATGTCATTTGTAAAGTACAGTACTGTGCAAAAGTCTTAGGCACATTAGTATTTTCACCCCAAAAAAGGGTTTTAAGCCAGTTATTTTTATCTTTTGCTGTAGTGTGTCAGAAGGAAATATATAATAATCTAGTGCGATTTTGAATGCACAAGCAGTCTGACAACGGCAAAATGAATGTTTGGAAATGTAAACTGATATTTTCTACTGACACACTTCAGCAAAATATACAAAATAACTGGCCGAACACCATTCTTTTGGGTGAAAATAACGTGACTAAGATTTTTGCACAGTAGTGTATGTATAAAGTACGTATGATTAAATTAAGTATATTTAAATAAGTACAATTTAAGTATGCGTATATATGTGTTAAGGGTAGTGATGGGAAGTTCGGTTCTTTTCCGCGAACCGGTTCTCTCGGACGGTTCGATTCAATAAACCGGTTGAAAAAAATGGTTCACCGGTTCTTTACGCTCAACGTAATGACGTCATTGGCGATGACGTAATGGCGTCAAGTCTATCAAACATTCAAATATATAAAGTCAGTAATCATAACTTTAGTCAGTTAAAAACCTCATAATCATGAAAGGTTTACAATTAAGTTTTACAAACCAATAGGGTGTCAGAATGGTATATGTTTATACTTGTCATCCGACCACAATCAAATTAACTCCATGCGGATGGCGCGATTTATCTGGATAAGTGTTTTTTTTTATTTTTTTTTTAATGATGACAAGCCGGAATGAAAACAAGCCGAAATGAAATAGCAGTAATGAACCTATTTTGAAAATGTAAGGAGTAGAAAGTACAGATACTTACGTGAAAATGTAAGGAGTAGAAGTAAAAAGTCGGCTGAAAAATAATTACTCAAGTAAAGTATAGATACCCAGAATTTCTACTTAAGTAAGGTAACGAAGTATTTGTACTTCGTTACTTGACACCTCTGATCAGTCTACATTAGAGGTTGGATTGTTCATCTGTTCTGTTGTCCATTTTCTTGGACTTAGATGAGCAGCCTATATTGCATTTTGCGACTTTGGTACATGACTTGGCCTCTAGCATATCAACCAATGGTCTTCGTTCTTGCTGCAGCTGGCATTTTAGGCATTATGGAATGCACAGAAAATTATTATTGTGTTGACTGACATATTGACTTCCACTAACCTCAACCTATGCCATTGTAAATGACTTAAAGGGATAGTTCAACCAAAACTGAAAAGATGTTAGGAAGGCTTTTTCCGTACAGTGAAAATAAATGGTGACTGAGGCTGTCAGTCTGTCTAACATCTCCTTGTGAGGTACTCTTTCATTCTCAAAAGGCTTTTTTTATTATTCTATTTATGTTTGTGTGGATTAGTATGCTTTTGTGTTGAAGGGTGGATCTATGGATTATTTTAGCTAAAGCCAAGTTCACAATATACAACTTTAAACGTCAGCAGATCGCTGTGCTGTTCAGACTACATGACTTGCAGTCCATCTTAAAGTTTTGTGGTGTTCAAACTATGTGACACTATGTAAATGATCCACAACAGGGGTCACACACTACATGTGCTGACAACAGCTTTGTCACCCAACGACTATCCGGTCCCCAAACCATGCTGTGTCACGAAAACACAAGCAAGAAGTTGAACGGGAATGACACAAAACAACAAGTGAAACAGAAGTTGTTTATATGAAAATGGACATGGGGAACAAATTAGTGCTAAGTTGTTTGTGCTATTATCTTTTCTAAAAAAAACAATTCTTCATTTGTTGTGTCCAAACTATTGTTAAATCCATGTTGCTGCTGCTGTTTTTCTTCCGCTGACCTCAACCCATGCCTTGCTCTCATTGGCTGTAGCTCATTGCGACACCTGACACCACGTGATGTTGAGTCAGCTGATAGGTCCAGATATTTAGCATTGTAGATATTTATTTGGCATTGGCGATGCATCAGTGATGCTCTTTTATGGGTCGTTGAGTAGTTCACGCATAAAGATCACCCGCTGATTTTCCCCCGATCACAGCCCGACTTGTAGAAACCGGAGAGCTTGTTGACTTGTAAATCGGGCTTAAAACTTGGGTATTGGTATTGGGTATCCACCTTATTCTTCAATGCCTATGGGCGAGACTTCTGGGTCATTAGCCGCTTTAGGGCAATGTGCAGTAAACCATAAAACTGTTTGCACTATAAACCAGTGTGTTCATAATTAAGATAATACATTGAAATAATAAGGTAAGACATACCAATTTGCAATATCAAGCAGTAAAATGAGCTGTTTTGTACAGCTAAAAATAGCTGGATATGGATGAGACTGGAAGCCAGACCCATAAAAATTACATATAGCTATCACTTTACTTTGATGTCATAACACCATTTGGTCTACACAGCTCAAACAAAGCCCAAACATTGATATTTTAGGCAATATATAAATCCTGGCCAGGATGTGTCCGGGAAAAGGGCACATATGGTAACTCTAGTATAACACTTAAAAGCGCTGCTTTGTTTACAGGGCAACCATGGTAACAGCTGTGTACTGTATTTCTGCTTGTCCTAAAGCGCCACTCATGTTAGAAAGTGAATTTGTATTTTCATTCAACCTGTCTGCTTTTTTTGTTACCAGTGTTGTAAATTTCAAATTTCAAATGTTCCTCCTTCCTGGATGTCTTGCGAGCCAGACATAAGCTTCACCCATTTGCTCTGCAGTGAGCAGCCTCTCAAATTTTAATCATTTGACGGAAAGTAGGAACTATTCAGATAATAAGGTATCTGAAAATATTTGTCAGTTTTATTCTAAGTTTAAGTATTTCTAATGGATCTGGACATTTTTGACTATTCTGAGGTTTTCCTAATTTTAGACTAGTCTTCCATTCGTAGTGCACATCCCTATTGTGAGTGCCATTTCTAGGCATAGGTGAGTTTTTAAAAATATTGGTGCAGTTAAAAAAGTGCTCAAAATCTTTATTTTTTTAGGAGTATTTGTGGCAGTTGATAAATCATGTTGCAACATTTGCATATTTGCATACTTGTTGCTGTTGTTCTGGTTTGTTTTAACCAAATGCCATATGAAAAGATATTCCTATTAAAGATGCATACAGTATATATTTTTGTAAGAAATAAAAACTTTTATTCAGCAAGGATGCACTGATCTAAATGGACTTTTACAATTGTTACAAAAGATTTGTAAATGATGTTCTGTCCTTTTGAACTTTCTATTCATCAAAGATTATATATATATCATATCATGGTTTACCAAGATATCTTACAAAACCCCACACAACCATAATGCAACATATGAGAGAATAATACTCAGACTGCACCCTTCAGAGCACTCAAGAGCTCTGTCCTTCGGAGTGAGTAGGGAACTTTTGAATGAATTCACCTCATAATATCATTAGCTTGAAGTTGTTGTTCAGTAATGGTAAAGTATGCTCTTTACAGGTGAAGGTTGTCTGGGTTAATGTGCCAGACAGGACAATCTTCTGTGTGTCACTTGACACTGCACTTCTTTGTCACTGTAAATTCTGACACTGTCATGACATCACTGAGGAAACTCTAACTTTAATTTGCTACTAAGCCGGGTGAACAAATGCATCATTAATCAACATTTGTTATTTCCTTTCTGTTGCAGCCTTGTGAGTCTTTCCTATGAGAGACTTTTCCGTAAGCCGTTGGACTCCTTCAGAGGGGAACATCCATGACTGCCAGTCAACGAACAGCAATTGGACGGGATGGGCCCATCAATGCTGGTGTCACTGCTGGACATCAGATAGAAAGTGGACACTGCAGCCTCTCTGACGAGCAGTAAGACAGGAAGTCCATCAAGCCAGGTGTCAAACTGTTTAAGACCCACCCCAATAAATGCCTTAAAGACACAGTACACTACATCTTTATGTAGACAAACCTGCAGCAGGAGACTTCTTAAAAAAGCTTGACAAGTTTTAATTTTCCTCTTTATGAGTAAATCAGTGTCTTGCAAGATCAGATGTGAATATTTTCTTATAATAGAGAAATATTTGTTTGGGTGTAATATTGTCTTTTTTTTTGTTGTTGTTCAATTTCTTTCTTTCTTTTATTTTTGTAGTAGGCCTGGTGAAAGCTGTTCAGTATAAGTGAAGGGAAAGTCTACTGTCTGTCTGTGGCAGCCTCTTCCATCTAGTTTTATCTCTTTTCATTTCCTAAACCAAAAGACTGCCAGCTGGAATGGAGAAATTCAGCGGCAGTGTTCAATGATGTCAGTCTGAACGTGTCACACATTTACAGTATGAATGCAGGGTCAAATCACATTCCCTTCAGCACCAGACTCATTGCTTTTGCTCAAATCTTCAACAATCAAGAATAATCTGCATTTAGATTAGAAGAGCTCCGTCAATGAAACCCTCAGTGTTCTCCCCAAATTTCAAAAACTATGGTGATTGTTTATTCACCCTCATTATGTTATTCCAAACCCATATGACTTTCCTTTTTCTGAAAAATATATTAGTGGTATTTTTTTTTTTTAGTTTTTTTGTCCGTTCAATGCAAGTCAATACGTTTGCATGGACCCAAATATTACATTTTTAATCTGAAATAAAATTTTACTCAGACTATAAAGAGATGGTGTAGAACTGAAATAATTTAATGAACAGGAAAAAGAAATTAAGCTCATTCTGTAAATGATTAAATCTGACTATTTCCTCAATCGGATATAAAAATGCCTTACGAACATACGTAATGTCATGAAGCATATGTTTACATATGTTTTACATCTTGTGACCGTGCATATGTTTAAATGTCATGTCTTATTGGTCAGTGGAGGAGACTAAATATATAATAAGTAGTTGGTAAAAAGCTTGTCTAACATATACAGTCATGGACAATAATACTGGCACCCCTGCTTTTCTGTCAGATAATGCACTATTTCTCCAAGAAAATTGTTGCAATTACAAATGCTTTGGTATTCTTATGTTTATTTCTTTTGTTTGCATTGGAACAAAACAAAAAAGCAGAGGAAAAAAGTCAAATCTGAGACATTCTACACAGAACTCTGTCAATGGACTGGAAAAAATTATTGGCACCTTTTCACAATCTTCTGAAATAATTGTATTTCAAGCATGTGATGCTACTTTAATTTGTAATTAAACTTACCTGTAGCAATTCACAGGTGCTGGCAATATAGAAATCCCACTTGCAACCAGTTCAAATGGGGGGAAAATTAGTCAGTCTTTGTGTTGGGTGTCTACAGTATGTACCATACTGAGCATGGAGAAAAGAAAGAAGAGTAAAGAATTGTCTGAGGATTTGAGAACCAAAACTGTGGAAAAGTACATTTTTGAATATTGAATATATGTAATTGCATTATCTGACAGAAATGCAGGGGTTACAATATTTTTGTCCATGACTGTGTCCACTTTTTTTAAAATATGTGAAATCGGATTGTGGCATTTTGCTCATATAAACATAACTTTTAGATTCTTAAATCTGATTGTTTTATTTCAACTGCTTCACAGAAGAAAGGAAGTCATTCAAGTTTGAAGCAACATAATAGAACTTTCATTTTTATGTAAACAATGTGTAAACAGTCCCTTTAACACCCAGTGGAGTCAAACATCAGTAATAGTCATTTGAATAATATACCTATATTTTTGGTGGCCTTGATGGTCTCTAAGATGCAGATAAATGATGAAAGTTGAATTGTGGGTGCCATCAGGTTTGGTAGACAGCTGGTTATTCATTTGAGTTGGTGCATTACTGGACTGATGCCCAGTGCTCAGATGGTGAGCAATGTCTGCTTCTCTCTGCCTGCATCCACTTTAAATATCACTGATAATAACCCACAACAGAGTTTGGTTTATAAATATTAGTGATCAGTTCATCACAATAAGAATAACACTACTCTGCTGATGTGAACTGGGAATTTTGGTATTGCAGTTCAACTCGCCACTTTTGCAATACCCTCTTATAAATAGTGCCCTCAAACAGAAGACTGTGAATTACAGTGCCACACTGACAGCATGACAATAAAGCCACATATAAACAGATCTGCAAGTTATATTCCCAGGTAACTAACACTCTCTCTCCCTCTCTCTGTCTGTTTGGAGACACAGCAACATAAAGAGGCGATACTCTCTGTGAAATGACTGCCCCAGAATCCCCCCCATCTCTGTCTCTCTTTTCATCTCCCACTCCTTTCTCATTCTTTGTCTTTTGCCTATCTGACATGCAACCAAGCATGCAGAGCTATGCACACAGTTGTCTTCTCTTTCTCTGTCTCTCTCTTTCTGTCTGTCTGTCTATGTGTTTTTCTTGTCAGATGTACTCAGAATAGACAACGTGTCAGAATTTTAGGATAAACGTGGTCTGATCTTATAGAATATAAACACAAACAATTTCTAGAATGAACCAGCTGTTTCGTTGTCAAGGAAATACATTCAAGTAATCTGTATGCAAAGTTCTATGGAAGTGTACTATCTATTTTTTTAAATCTAGCCTGGAATATTATATAACCAAAGTCAAACCCTGAAAATCTATGTTCTATGTTTGGACCTCTTTTTTTTAAGTAGTTGGTAAAAAGCCCTGAAACCCTGAAAATCTATGTTCTATGTTTGGACCTCTTTTTTTTAAGTAGTTGGTAAAAAGCCCTGAAACCCTGAAAATCTATGTTCTATGTTTGGACCTCTTTTTTTTTTTAGATTTAGACCTAGTAAAATAGATGCACATGAAGCACGACATATGTACATAAGCAGATGTCTATTTTATTGTGTCCTCAATGTCACGTCATTTTGGGTAAATCTACTTTTTGACTGTTAGCCTTCTCGAGTCCCAGGCCCTGTTTTTCTCTTGTTCTCTTAATTCCTAATGGATTTGTGCACCTCGTGAAAGCCGATCCTGTCAGTAGCAGACTCCCTCTCCTCAGCTCTCTCTTTTTTAGTGTATGTGTTAGTTAGTTGACTGGACTATCTAACAGAGGACCACTTGCTGAGTGCTTTCATAAACTATAGCCAAGATCATCAGGTGGATCAGCGCCATGAAGCAACTAAACATGGAGCATTGCGTCATGTCACATGTTGTAGATCTACATGTGACTTTAATATGTAAATATGTGTTAGTGCTATTATGATGTCACCACGATACGTTGCTCTGTGCTTGATGCAGTGGATCAGAACGGTTTGCATTGGAGAACAAAAGAATTCCTTAACATCCACGATGCGATGTGCATGGCTGTTTTTATTATACACTGAGTCAACAGCCAAGAATTACCAGTCAACCGTGAGGAGACTTTGTTACCATGGAGATGTTCTGCCAGTGCTGACTGGTCAGCTGGCTTTGGAGGAAAAGGAAGCTTTGCCTGTTGAAAAAGGAGAATTACCTGCTAAACGAGATAAACCATATCAGCACATCCTCTCATTGATTTGATCGATTATTTTGTTCATATTCAACTTGCGATTAAACCGTGGCTTATGCGGTCTGATTTACACAGGAATATGCAATGCAATGGAGAGATATCTAAAAGCTCACTTATTAGATGCACACACAGTATTACCATTATGAATTCTTTTTGACTGTTAGGGATGCACTGACAATAAAATGATACTAATATATATATATATATATATATATATATATATATATATATATATATATATATATATAATTTTTTTTTTTTATGTCATGGCTGATAGACAATGGCTGATATTAAAATTGTATGCTATTTTCTCTAAAATCTTTAAATTAAAAAATTAAATGAAATGTTCTCAGGTGCTACAAGTGAATTTAGGCATTTAGTCACAACATTGTAATGTAGGGGAGATTCATTTCAAGATTTGCTAAAGGTGACGTTTAACAGTGTTATCAAATTAGTGCTTCTAAAAACTTCAATTTAGTGTTAGATGATGGCAAAGATGATCTTAATGTAAAAATGGTGGAAACAAGCATGCATATATATATATATATATATATATATATATATATATATATATATATTCAATTTTGGCCGAGCTGACCGTTATATATCCAATACAGGGGTGTCCAATCATAGTCCTGGAGGGCCAACGTCCTGCTGAGTTTAGCTCCAGCTTTGTCCCAGCTGGAAGATTCTTTTAATCCTGAAAACCTTGATTACTTTGGTTCAGGTTGTTTAATTGGGGTTGGAGCATGACAGTGGTCCTCAGGAGTGGGATTAGACAGCCGATTCAATATGTAAATTAAAACAAATCTCTAATATTGACTGATATATTGTGCATCCCTATTTGATTGCAAAATAGCCAGAATCCCTGCTGTTGAATGAGAGATACTGAGACAAAATTAAGAGAATCCTTAGAAATGCAACTTGAAATATAGCAATCATAGAAAACCTGAAACCTTAGCACACCAATGTGATATTTGATGTATCGTATGAACTATAAATATTTTCTTGTGGCTTTCATTACAGCATGGAATATATTGTACTGTGTACAAGTGACTGTCTGCTCATTATTAATGGATTTCAGTGAGCTTAGATAAATTCTAAAGAATCATTAGGCTTTTTTTCACTTTTGTAAAGTGTCATAATGGACATAGTTACCTGTGTAACGCTTGGCTGCTCACCCTTGTCTCCACACAGTAACGAAACCGCAGGAGAACATTGCTGACTGGAAGAGATCTCTTTCAATTACCAGATCACCTTACTTCTAGTGTCTGGCTTACAGCAATGTACTGTATACAGCTATAGGTCACTAACGAAACATAGGCTTTCGCACGTAAGAAATATGAATCTAATATCGGATCTTTTTGGTAATCACAGATGTACCTCTGTGTATTTCAGCTTCGATGAGAGGTGTGTTGGTGTGTGTTGGGTCAGCTTTTGTGCCTCCTAACAAACATGAGGAGGGAGATGCGCTCGGTGAGTCTGTGTTCTTATGATGAACAATCCAGACAGCAGGAAAATGTATAGAATCGCCCCCCCTCAAAGAAGTAAATAAATAACCAAATTTTCCTCTATTCATGTGAGTTTTGGATGGGCTTGCCCTCTTTCTGCATGATGCTTTGGTTTTGAAAACTTGCATCCTGGTTGACAATGTATTTGTGCTATTTATTTATTCCTTTTTTTGTATATTGGAGACCCTGTATAATTTCTTTCTTTCTTTATGTTTTTTTTTTTGGGGGGGGGGGGGGGGTAATTCACCAATCTTCTGGATTTTTCTACATGCATATCATTTTGTAGGCAGCAATATGAGATGTGATGGAAATGAAATTATGTGCAATGTTGAAAATTAAAAAAAAACAAAAACATAATATATTCAATTAAAACAAAGGTGGCCATTTTTATCTTTCTTCTGTGTGTGTGCATTTTTTAATTAATCATTTTGGTAATCTAATTCTTCATTTCTTCTGAGAATCAAATCTCCATTTGTGTGTGTGACAGCTGACGTAGCATAGGTCTAACAAATCCCTCGCTGTGTGTTGGTGCCTTCTTCGGCTAAGGCCTGTGACTGAGGACAAAGAGTTTTGCCATAATGGGATATTTTCTGCTGCAAGGGCCCACAGACTTGTTTTTGACACCTAATCCTCCAGTCATTCATATATGGCAGCATTTAAATATTTAACATGGAAGCTGTGTTGAGCAATGACTAGACTCTTGGATTTGGTCCAGACACAGTAGCTGAACTCACACTGAAGACAAAGTGCCTGAGCTCACACCCTGCAAACAATATAGCACTGCACTGCGCTCCACCCAGGGGTCACACGCATACGCTCAAATGCAGCAATGTAAAAACAATATCACTTGAATGCTGTTGTGTTCCTTCCCCTTTAACACACATTTACTTGTCCACACCAGTGCACCAAAATAAATGAGGTGTTAATTAGTCCCAGTCTTATCTTCTGCCATTGCTTGACTTCAGGGAAAAGTCACCAGTGGCTGGAGGGTGAGAGTCAACAGGTACTAGGATACAGGTGACTTTTCTACTTTAATTATAGATTGACCCGCTTTCTGTGGGCTTCTTTATTTACTGTAAACTGGAGAAGCTGACATGGAAAGAGACAAATTTGTCTTTGTGTGTTTGCATTCTGCCTTGAAGGTCAATGCCAATGTGGCCTCTGGGCTACAGCCACAGGGTGTAAGTCAGCACTGGGGAGCTGATATTTATAGATGAGCGCCCATCATTGCCGTCTGTAAAACAGGGGTGAACTTGCCAAAAGACCCAGAACAATCTCTGAGGTCTTCCCATCTTCGTTTCCTCTCCAGCACGCAAACTCTCGCCGCATCTGCTTCGCCACACTTACGTAACATTTCTGACGTGGAATGTCAGCTGTCACATTCGCATTAGCTGTGTCCGAGAATGTTTGTTACCATTGGCTGGAACAGTCAGGGTGCATACGCTCATTTATGTTGACTGACTCGCCAATGAGCTAGTCATGTTTGGTCTGAGGAGAATGATACTTTATGGATCACACTCATGCAAGGTCCTTGAATGAAACAGGCCATGAATGTCCTTTGCAGAGTAGTATTATATTTGGTTTGGAGTCAGTCTTGCTGGCTTTGGGTTGGGGCTTGTGGCTGTCTTCCAGGAATAGGCCACATCACTCAAAGGTGTAATATTAAACCTGACACAGGACAATAGCCAAGCACATGGTGGGCATTCTGTAGCATTCACACTACGAGGGAACAAGGCAATAAACAGCTATCCTTATCCCTAACACTGCTGGAAACATAATGCCCGGCCTGTTACTGTTCCTGGAAATTCTACACCATTTTACGCTCCAAGAGTTTCCTTTAACCTGATTCTCTCTGTGCCGTACCCTTGGTCCCTCTCTTTTTTCAATCTAATTCCTCATTCTTAAATTCCCCCAACCCATCCTCAGATAATGTCCAATCTCTCTCCTGCTATGCTATTGTGCCTTCTTCGGTACCCTAATTATCAGTTTTTCCCCCCAGGGCCTCTTCAGATGGTGTTTGATTCACAACCAATTAAAGTAATCAAGTGATATTCAAAATGTAAATTTGCCCAAAAATAATTGCCGGTCATGGTCCGAGGAAGGTTTAAGCAGATTATTTTCCCCCTTTGGACAGCAACTGAAGAAGAGATCAATTGATCATCGTTTATGAGATGCATGTGTTATAAATTATATATTGTCTGTGATCAGTACTTATGCAACTGTTAAATGATTATGATGCAAATCTTTTAATTGGAAAGCTTTGAATGTTTGGTGTTTGCAACACTAATTTCCATGTATTTTTTGACAGGTTGAGTTCTAAGGTCATGGCTTTCTGCTTACTTTTTAGAGTAACGTCAAAGTTTGATGACTTGCTGACAAATGAATTGAGAACAACTTTTAAATTCCAATCCAATCCAGTTAATTTCATTTGAATTTATTTATCAAACATTATGCAGAATTGCAATTTGAAGTAGAAAACTAATTTTAACTAGAAAAAGTGTATTAAGGTAAACTTTAAATGTTGACATTAGGTTTTTTATTTGAAAGATTTTAGGCTGCATGGAAATTTTTTCTCTGGCATGATGGGTGATGTGTGGATATTTAAATTAATTAACGAAGGGGTGGAGCTGTGGTTGGCCACCTCACTCACAACTGCTGCTTCTGTCTCTTTTTTTCTTGACAAAAATAGTGTTTATTTAGACACAGAACATCTTTATGACCACACCAAATGGAAGACTTTTCAGACATGCACTCCAACTTCACCTCTGCTCCAGGCGCTAGTCAAACAAGCGCAGAAAATGTACAGGTGATGAGGGAACTTCAGTAGAACAACAGTGAACTGTGGTCAGATGAGATGTTGTCAGGCCATATGTCAGTAAAAACTTATTGAATTTTCCTGTCCTGTCAGCCATTATACTGTGTTCGAAGCATGTGCTCTTCAATTGCAAACACAAATGTGGCGATGCGCCCTGTATATCAAGAGAATGAGTTTGCAATGTTGTAGTTATGTCGTCAGGTAAGTCATGACATTACGAAAAAGATTATTAAAGCTGCCTTTTATTATATAAAACTGTGCATGCATGCATGTATTTGTTATATATGAGTCATATTTAAGAACATGTGTCTGAAATGCAATGATTTTCAAAACTGTCCTTGAGCAGCTCAGCACTGTCTCTCTCATCTAACACATCCGATTCAACTCATCAGCTCATGAGTAGAGACTTTTAAGACCTAATGTGGGTCAGAAAAGGTAAAGAGTTGTAAGACAATACAATGCGGGAACAGGAACACTCCACTATTTTTGAAAATAGGCTCAATTTCCAATTTCCCTAGTTGAGTTTTATCATTTTCGAATCCATTCAGCTGATGTCCCTGTCTGGCGGTAGCACTTTTAGCTTAGCTTAGCATAGATCATTGAATCTGATTAGACCGTTAGCATCGTACTCAAAAATGACTAAAAAGTTTCGATATTTTTCCTATTTAAAACTTGATTCTTCTGTAGTTACATCATGTACTAAGACCGACGCAAAATGAAAAGTTGCAGAGTTAGTGGGGACTATTTTCTGGCACTGCGTAATATCATTGCGCTTGCTGCACCCATGGTATTGTAGCAAAGTTCCTTGATTATTACGCTGGAATGAGAGTATAGTTCCCAGCCGTATGGGCCTAGCAACTTTACATTTTCCGTCAGTCTTAGTACACGATGTAATAATAGAAGAGTCAAGTTTTAAATAGGAAAATTATCGAAACTCTTTAGTCATTTTTGAGTGAGCTGCTAACGGTCTAATCAGATTCAATGATCTATGCTAAGCTAAGCTAAAAGTGCTACCGCCAGACCCGGAGATCAGCTGAATGGATTCCAAAATGGAAAAACTGAACTGTTTAACTCTAGGTGAGTTAAAAATTGAGCCTATTTTCAAAAATACTGGAGTGTTACTTTACGGATTGATCTATATTTAATTTAGGATTTAGTGTTTGATAACTTTATTCCATTTCTGTATATTTTCTACTTGCTGAAGGGTACAGAAAGAACATTTATTATAATGGATTTATGTGAAGACTGTGAAGTTCACCTAAATTAGAAGTTATTTTCTGAAGTTTAGTAAATGTAAAAATGTATAGCTCTCAATTATTCTGTAATGTTAAATGGCTATAGTCAACCGTTAAATATTAGGTGGAAAAATTTAGAGACATCAGTAGTATTGGTATCAGTGATACTCACCTTAAATCATAAAAAAAAGATGCCACTGAAAAAATATTTAAAATATACTGTCTTTATGTTGTATCTACATTAATTTGAATACTGAATGTGAAAATATAGCAATAAAAAAGCATATTTAAAAACTTTAAGGTTAGGTGGGATTAAACAAGATTAATTGCAGAAAAAAATGTGCAATTAATAATTGACAGCGCTATTGACACTACTGACAGATTGACAGCACAAGTTTTTTAGTTGACCAGTGCAGAAGCACTCTCAGAATGCATTACCCTTGATGAATCTCTCTGAATTACAATTCAATAAAATCCTCTTCCTGATATTCCGATTCAGCTTCCTCTGGGCTATGGCCAATTCAGTTCCAACTCATGAATTTGAAGGCAGCCAATCATTCCGAACTTTGACATAGGATGATGGAAGATAGGAATCAAACTGAGTTACTTCACAGTAAGATGTACAAAGGGCTGAAAACACCACTGTGACTACATCCCATAATATTTGCAGAGAGAAAACCTGCTGTCTCGGCAACAGTAGCCTCTTTTGAAATGGGTCCCTTCGGCAGCTATGAATATATGTTAGACCAGTCTAGTAGCACTGCAGGACTATGTGAAACAAAGAGAGTGAGATAAGAGAGCAGGAGAGGTGCAGAGAGTGAAAAAAGACTCAAATAAATGAGTAGGACAATGGATGACAGAGCAGAATAACAGTCAAGGGACAGTTCCACAGGAATGAGAGAAAGATAAGATTGTGAAAGAGTGCAGAAAAAAATGTATGTACAAGAATAGAAGCATGACAGAGTGAATAGAAGTAATGCTCTGGCAGTGAGAGAGAAGACAGTTGATGCAGAAACAATTGAATTGTAAGAGAACAGAACACATAAGACTGCACATACTCAGCCATCCGTAACACACACACACCGCCAAGGGCACACGGCACATCCTCAGCCGCTCTGTGCAATTACTGACATCAACCTCAGCTCTGATAACTCCATACATGAGACTCATCTTAACTCACCCATAATACCAAACCAGCCTCCGAGGGATAGGGAAATGAGAACCAGAGAGCGTGATTCTATATGACACTCATGCCCTCACAGCCAGCGTGAGGCCTTGAAGAAGCTACTGGGTTGTAGCTTGGAGCTAAGGCTTAGTGACATGGATAGAGGAGGAGGGAGGCAGAGGGGTCTGGGGGGGGGGGGTGCTTTGGTTGTTGGAGCACAAAAGCATGGCACAGACAGTTTGTGACATGGGAGGCGGGCGCTGTCTTGGATGCACTGGCGGTGAAATGCACCCGCATGAGGTGTGAAGGGAAATTTCTATTTGTTGTCATGGAAACTGCCAGTGTGAATTGTCTGGAGCATAAATACAAGTGGAGGAGAGGATAACAGAGGGAAAGACAGAAGAGAAGATAAGAAAGAAGAGAAGAGAAGATAGGAGAAGAGAAGAGAAGAGAAGAGAAGAGAAGAGAAGAGAAGAGAAGAGAAGAGAAGAGAAGAGAAGAGAAAAGAAGTCATGTGGTAGATCTATTCAGGGGGGACCCTTTCTTTCATTGTGAGATGAGAAAGATATTTATATTTTTAGAAATGAATGCACTTTAGGGCTGAGGTGCACTCTTTCACTATTAAATACAAACTGTTATTGCAAAAAGCTCACTCTTTTGCTCAAAGCCAAAGCTTTTAAACATGCACTATTCAAACATGAATAACTGGATTTGTCGAGTTTCTGAAGTTGATATGATATTTTACTCATGTCTAGATGCAGATATTCAAATAGGATGTGTATTCTGAGGCCTTCTTCTCACAGCAGAATAGGCTTCGGGTTATGTTTATTCCGATTGTGAGCGACTCAATGGTACATTCATGCCTCTGAATAGTGCACGAACACATTCGTGCAGAAGCGATGTGCTTAAGCGGCTCTATCTCAGAGGATTTAGACTTGGGGGTGGGATGTATATTTTCAATGAGTGCTCAGCAGAGTGATGTATAAGGGTGTCAGGCATTGGCAATCATCTACAATGGATATTTCCAATCACCAGCTCAACCTTTCGGAGCACACAATGCGGCAGGTACTTTTGGAAAGTCCTCTGACTGATGCACAAACGCACCACGGACACATAGACGCACACACTTTCAATGGCTTCTGCCACTCATCGGAGGCCTGAGCTGAACCTGAGCAGCAGGAGTCGGCCTGATATTTTCAGCTGTGACACCCCTGACCTGCCAGTGCCCTCATCATCCTAGGTGGCCATGCATGTATGCATGCATGTGTGTGGGTGAGACTGGGGATTAGAGATACAAATTAAGTTTCAGACCAAATAGGAATTAAATTCACGCTACATAGCTCTATTACTGTTTAGAAATTACCTTGAAACAATGCCACAGAATTCCCAAATCAAAACAGTGCCAGTTTGTTGGCCATGACAGCAGATCTCAAACCTTTCACATAAATGTAAATAATCTAATCTAATCTAATATCTAATATTAAATATTTTATCATCCAAATACATTAAATGACAAAAAAAAATGACATATTAACATCATAATATTGACAAAATCTGTCTGTGTGTGTGTACAGTATATATATACATATATATGATGAAAAATGGATTATAAAATAATGGCATATACTGTAATCCAAACTTTTTTTCTGTTTTTGAATACAAATATGCTGTATTTCTATCAAAAGTACTCTTAATACTTTAATTTGATTTAGTATATAAATGATAATTAAATGCATTAAAATACATCAGAAGAATTATGATTTAAATATTTACATATTAATATAATGATAATAATAAATCATTTAATTTAGTATGTATTTATTATAATTGCAACAAAATACATTTATATGTTAGAATTATTTCAACATTTACACATTAATATAATAATAAATAACCAAAATAATGCAAAAGTATTATGGCAAAACGTGTTTGAGTGAAAAGTATAATATATATGCAATGTGTTTGTGTTTGAAATGTAAGTTTGAAATGTATTTCATTTTGAGGGAACGTTATATGAAAAGACTGAGATTGATAGCACACAGAACTGTATTACAACCAGTCACACTCTTGCTTACCTTAAAAGTCACTTTGGATTAAAAAAACCTACTATTTAAAACACTATGTACTATTTAAAACAGATATCAAACTCGAGTCT
Organism: Carassius carassius; assembly: GCF_963082965.1. NCBI lineage: Eukaryota > Metazoa > Chordata > Actinopteri > Cypriniformes > Cyprinidae > Carassius > Carassius carassius. Next base: position 19,602,286 of record NC_081756.1, on the reverse strand, counting down.
TGTTTAGCCATGCTAACCATGAGCAGTGGTCCTGTGATCACTTTCAAGAAGTTTAAAAACCTTCTCTCTTGTAAACTTGATATGATTAACAGTAGGCAGGCATTTATGAGAGCTGTAGCATAAACATTTCGTATTGAAGGAGGTCAGCTGTGGATTTGGATTTCGATGAGGAATGTTCAGACGAGGTTGAGACTGTGCATGGGGATGATGTGGAGAAAATGGGAATCTTTGCAAGTGTTTTGATCCTACAGTGAGTCACTAGCTGATTACAATGAGGGCAGAAGTGTGTGGTAATTTTGGATGAAATAACAATGAAGTAACAGACTGCATGCAGAGAACATCTCTTGGAGAGGCTGTAATACAAGTGATGTGAGCGTTTTATGCAGGCGTGTGGATTGATTGGCAGGACAGTTTAAGGATTATCTGAATGAGCGTCATAGTTTCCTTCTGAAGTTATGCCATGTCGAGATTTGCCCTCTATGTTGAGACATGCTGTGGAGCTCATTTTTAGAATTCCTATTTAGCATTTATGGTGCATATAACTGCAGCATTCAGTGATGATGTGTGTTGAATAACAGAGGTTCCCAAACTATTTGGTGCTAGGATCTACTGAAGTATAGAGGTAATGAATCTTAAGGCCTACCAAAAACGTTTCAGAGTGAAATATGATAATAAATGCATTTGTTTTCATATACAGTAGTTACCTTTTTAATAGAGTATTGCAACTAAAATGTGGTTTATGAAACATTGATCTGTCTTTTCAGAAATATAATGCCCACCAACAAACATGTTAAATGAATCTTTAATATAAATGTTCATATTTTGGAATGACATGAACACATTCTAAAAACTTTGCGTCACTTAATTCCACTCTGCGACACACCTAAAGGTGTAACTTGTTGGTTTAACTCCCAAATGTGGAATTGTTGTCCTGCGTCTTGATTCACGTATAGTGCAAATCTAATTTTGGAGCATGCAGGTAAGTGGTATGCAGTGTAGTGTTGAGCTGAGCTGTGTTGAACTATGTTTCACTGTGCCTTCTTTGCTCTGAGAGAGCTGTCAGTCAGCCCTGTATATGGCTGAGCAGCTCACAGGCATGGGGCATGTGATTCAGCCTTACACAGAGAGTAAGTGAGAGAGAAGAGAAGAGAAGAGAAGAGAAGAGAAGAGAAGAGAAGAGAAGAGAAGAGAAGAGAAGAGAAGAGAAGAGAAGAGAAGAGAAGAAGAGAGAGAGAGAAAGAAAGAGGGACACTAACAGTTTCCTGTGGGAGCAGAGCAGTTCACTTCCAGCCTCACACTGTTAGAATACAAATTCATTCATCAAAGACTTCAACCACACACACAGACACACACACACTTTCACTTTCCCATGTACAAAGCTATTTAAATGACATAGACTATTGCCTCCAAACAGTGAGTCAAGTCAAAAAAGAATTTCTTATATTTTATGGATGCTTAAAGTGCCCATATTATGTCATTTTTAAGGTTTCTAATATTGTTTTGGGAGTCTCCTACAATAGGTTTATATGTATGCAAGGTCAAATAAAGGCTTTCGTTTTCTAAAAATGTGCATTTATTATCACCTAATTTTCCCGTTATTCTCAAATGATTCGTTTGAAGCAGTTCTCACATTTAGTCTCTCCAAACCACTCTTTTCCGTGAGCCTACTCTGCTCTGATTGGTCAGATGGCCTAGTCTGTTGTGATTGGTCTACCGCATACAGCAGGTGTCAGAAACATTGTTCCGTATTTTGAACGCTTGATAAATAATATAAACATCTATTATTTATCATACTTACAGGTTGTGATTCAGTGGAGCCAGCTGGTCCAAATAAACTGGGTACTGAGCCATCTTTCAAAAGCAAGCATTTTTTTTTATCCCGTGTTGAACTTCCCGAGATTATGGAAGCATTCGTCAGCAAAATGACAGGAACACAAAAAAGATTGGGGTTGTACTGCTGTGGTACAACAAAAAAATTAATAAAAAAATAAATTAATCACTGATTCTTTGCAGCCTCGTCTTTTGGTAGTGAAAATAAATCAAATTTACTATCAAAATGTAGGACACATTGTCTTCACGACATGATGTTAACCACAAACAAGCTACTGTGAAGTTGTTCGCAGCTGGCTAACGTAGAACATACAGTCATGGCCAAAAGTTTTGGCAGTGACAAATTTTGTGTTTTGCAAAGTTTGCTGCTTCAGTTTTTGTAGATTATTTTTCCACGTTTCTATGGTACAGTAGGCGGGCATTATGCAAATGTATTACCCCAGGATGTGTAGCCATTACGGAAGTGGGATTCGAATTACAGACGACTCGTTTAGGCTGTTCAGAGTCAATTCTTTCTTCTGGGAGACAGTAACATTATTTATGGTGTACTTTCACCTTTACAGCTTTGTAGATAATTTACATTTACATACAGCTACATTACACACTGCATGAAAGCCAATACTTGAAATGGCATAATATGGGCACTTTTATTTTATAGACTGCAACACAAGCTCATTTTGGCCCCCAAACCAAGAAGTCTTTGCTAAAAATGGCCTGACTTTTTTAAAGATCTCGCATCTTTTCCTCCTTTTTCATGGACAGAAATAGAATAACATGGCTTGGGGGGAAATGAAAGGCATCCTCCTGTTGGAATACCACACAGGCTCCGCCTGTAAGCTTGGGCTTTGCATAAAATGAGCATAGATAAATTTAGCAGACTTACGTAACCATTCCTTCCTCAAATTCAAACTGATGAGGCAGGGAAAGATATTTATTTCATACTACAACGCTTCTATGCTAATGAATAGTGGAGAGGCTTTGAATGTGTCACACTGGGCTGGCTAAGTGACAGGCGGAGAGGGGTTGGGATTGGACTTGGCTAAGCTCAGATCCGAATGCTGTCTCTGTGATGAGCAGGACTACCTGCAGAGGGTCTGCTGCTTGGCCGTGGAATGCTCATGGAAATAAATAAATAAATTCTTATAAAAAGAATTTACACGCTGGGTTGAGATCTGCATTCACTGTTTTGGCTACAAACATTTTTCCTCAGTTGAAGTGCTGACTTCTAACTCCATCTGGAATACTCAAGTGTGAAAGTGATGCAGTGACGTGCAAGGTAACACACAGCGCACACACTAAAATGCCGCCTGAACATCTGTTTATTGTCTCGCATTTGCAGAGATTTGTAAACGAGCATTCTAACATCCTAATTCTAGGTAATTGCTGGTAAAAAAAATAATAATAATAGATGCTCAGACCAGGCGATTCCTCAGGGTGAAGCAAGAAGATCACGATTAGGTTAGATCAGAGAAACTCTCTCTCCATCTTCACTGCAGCTACATCTATTTCTTATTGGCATCATGCATAAAAATGTTTACAAGCCATCACTGCTGTAAATCCCTCTAAAACATCCATCCTGTGGCTACTCACCCAGAGCTGTTCCAGGGTCTACTTATCTTATGAATGTGTACAAGGTGTGTGTGCATAACTCACCCACTCTGCTGCCGTCACTCCCAGGAACATAATATGGGATCTTAATGTGCTCTTCAGCTATTCTGTCATACTGCCTGCACTGGCTCATATATCTAAAATTTAGGAATGTAAGAACAGTTGACTTGTGGTGATAAAGTGTGCCTGCGTTATCATGAGCTAGAGAAATAATAACTGTGATATATTGTACAGAAGCAATGTTTTTTAATTACAGAAAACAAATAAACCAGCAAGTTAAGCAAAAATTCTCCATCCATTCATCTCCCTCTATACTGTATAAATATACATACTACTGTGTAAAAAGTCTTAGGTCATTAGTATTTTCACAACAACAACAACCACAGAAAGGTTTAAAGTTGCTTATTTCATTATTTTGCTGTATGTGTGTCAGTAGTAAATATCAGTTTACGTTTCCAAACATTCCTTTTGCCATTCATTTTAATAATCCTGTAATAATTGTAATAAAGTGAGATTTTTGTATGCACAAGGAGTCTGACAACACCCAGTGCTCCACTGAAAAATCTGATCTCACCATCATACTATACTATAATACAGCTTTAAATCCATTCAGTCACTGCAAGTGAACTGACCTGTGCTCTTTTCTTGTGTTCTAATGGTCTTACAGCATATGGGTTTTCTGTGATGCTTTTTTGTCATCCTATTTTATACAGTACAATGTTTGTCTGATTCAGAAGACCCTGAAAAAGTCAAGGTTCATCTGACACTTCAGATCGAGGCATGACAAACCCAGGGTCACATTGTCTGGTCATTATAGGGCAGGGAATAAGGAAACTACTAAATAAAAACAGGAAAGGCCTATAAACAAATCACGAAATAGAATAAGGACTGCTTATACTGTATGTTTATTTTATTATATTTATTCATGCTATCAATGTATTCATGATGGAATCTTTTTTTTTTTAATTTACTTTAGATCTCGATTTTTTCATTAAACAAAACAGAGCCCCAAACAACCAGGTTATTAGGAAAGACTGCTAAACTCCTGTAAGCACTCATTTAAAAACTAAAGGAGAATTTGATATCTGCCACTTGAGAAGTCACTGTAATCGCTTCTAAGACTCTGCTAAGTGTTTCAACAGGGCAGCGGTCATGAACCGGCGTGACTCTACACCACTACAATCATTCAAACTGTCTTCAGTCTCACAGACACTCTCTTGCTTCAGTGCGAAACGGCTTCATGATTCAGTAGCAGCATGAGACTGCTACTTGGTGCCAGTCACCAAGACTGTAAACTCGGCAGGACCGAACAAGATGGAGAAGCCCTGCCAGCTTTGGCGCAGGAGGCAGATGGAGAGTTGTCTCGTACCCAGTGGTCTTCCCTCAGGAGGCTGCTAGGACAACACAAAGATGCCAGCAGCTCCACACCAGAAACTGAGATTTCACAAAGAAAAAGAGAAAGTGTGTAATTATCAAGTAATTTTCTGTCAGGACAGTGTCCAGTAATTTTACAGACATTTACGCACACTCTAAGACACAACGCAATGAAGTGCAAAAATTCAAAATACAGGTAAAACGCCTGTATAAAATAAATTGAAAAAGAAATCTTTTTTTAACATTATAACTGTCACTTTTAACTTAATGCATCATCAACTTTATCACAAACATTTAAACAGAAGTGTATATTATTAGACCTTACTCAGTATCAGGGTTATATACTTAAAACTAAAACCATTCAAAAATTGTTACCTGAAATAAAATAAAATTTACCTGAAATAAAATAAAATTTACCTGAAATAAAATATAAAAAAAAACCTTAAACTTATTTTACTTCAGCTAGTTATCTTCATGCACTAAAATAAATAAAACTGAAATACATGTAAATATAGACATACAAAGTAATAAAAAGAACAAAACAAACAAAACTGCAAAAACTTTAAGTAAAATTATAATGAAAACAGAAAACTAATTCAAAATATTAATGAAAATCTCAGTCATACTAAAACAACACTTAGAATCACTTTAACAAAAAGAAAGGGTGGAATATTGTTATGTCCAGTGATTTCTAGGAGACAAGTAAACGAGGAATGGTGTCCTGACATTGTGCTGGGTGGCAGAAAATGGATTCAAACATGCTACAAACAGATGGCACATTTGTCCTAGAGATGCTTCACACATTTTTATCATTAAACCATATTTACACAATGTATGCAGCAGTTTTTTGTTTTAGTGGGTCTATGATTTTTACTCTTTGGCCAAGGCAGGTGTCTCCAGTGGTTGGTGTTACGCTGTCATTGCATCACATGGGCAGAATGTATCTTATCTGGCTCCAGTGAATCATAAAAGGGTAACTTTTGAATGTCAAAAAAAAAAAATCACTGCAATGCCTTGACTATCAAATATAATGCTTCTCATTTAGTGTAGTAGGCTTCACTTAGGCTGTCTTGGCTCAATCAAAAACAGTTCTAGTTTTATTGTAAAATCGCTGGCAGGGTTTTAAGTGTGCAATATTATAATCTATTATTTTCTGCAAATGTAATGCAGCGGCCCAAAAAGCTTTGAGTTTGCCAGTCACTTGCCCTTTTCAGAATACTGCCAATGTGTCTCTTTGTGATAAACTGATCCCCTGTCAAGGCAAGTTTATTTATACAGCACATTTCGTACACAATGGTAATTTGAAGTGCTTTACATAAAAAGGAGTTAAAATAATCATAAAAAAAATAATCACAACAATAAAAGCAGAGAATAAACATTTTAAAAATGATTAAAACATTGATTTAAAAAGAAATAAAACAGTTAAGAATAATAATAAAAAAATGAGGATACATAAAATACAGTGTGACCATTCAAACGTAGCACAGTGCTCATTCAGTAAATGCACATCCAAATCCAGGCCACATCCCAGCCAGTATCTGAATAAAAGCCAGCATCCTAGTCTTACCCACTTCAGACCTGCAGTGACATATGTATCCCACTTGCCCTTTCTCATACATCACCTAATCTCTGAGTGGAACAAGGATTCAAAGCTAATAAAGGTCTTATCAGTTCACTTAAAAGGCTAGTTCACTTGAAAATGAAAACTGTGTCATTTTTTTCTTCTCACCCTCATGCCTTTTTATTTTGTAATTAAAAAAAAAAGAGTTTAGTCCCCATGACTCACAACCAGACAATACTAAATCTTCTGAAGTTATAGGCTTAGAGTGCAGAACAGATATGTTAATATGAAAATATCCTTAATTTAGCAAAAATTAGTAATACTTTTTTAAAGCAAGGGTACATTAAATTGATCAGAAGTGACATTTATAATGTTACATCAAATTTCTATTTTAAATAAATGCTGTTCTTTTCCTAAAAAAAAAAATGTATCATGGTTTCCAAAAGAATATTATAAAGCACAACTGTTTATCATAAGACTATCTAATTATACTGTTTGATTTTAATGAGACCACATTAGAACATTACAATGATTTCTGAAGGATCATGCAACACTGAAGACTGGAGTTATGACTGCTGAAAATTCAGCTCTGCCATTACAAAAATAAATTACATTTAAAAAAGAAAGTAGCATTTAAATGAATAACATTTCACAATATTATAATTTTTACTGTTTGCAGCCATTGGTGAAAATCAGACTTGTTTAAAGAAAATCTTGAACTTTTGAACTACAGTGTTATTATAATAATTGAAATACTATTAGATTCTTTGGTGTTCATTTAAATATGTCAGCGTGAGTTGTGTCAGTTTGACATGACCATCATCGCTGCTGTCTGACGTTACATGTCTAAGTCCCATGTCTGAACAATACATTTATCTGACCTCTCTGCATGGACCTATTCCACATTATTCTTTTGTTTTGTTGTAACATTTTGGCACTGTTCTGCTCAGATAGTCTGAGCCAGGAATCCTTCACTCCCTGCAGCCACCAGCCAAAGCACATGAGTGCCACGCCAACCGTTTCATAACGACACAGTCATCGGTGAGATGTGGATGAGTTTGTGGGCGATGAACTCTTTTGCTGACTCTAAATAATGACATATAGCAGAGGTGTATTCTGACCTTCTCCCGTATCGCTCTGAGAAGATAAATACACCTGCACTGATTTATAATTCAGAAAAACTTCCAGAATGAACATGAAGCATTTGTTCTTTAGTTGTAAACTTTACATGAAAATGCATGTTTTGACTGGTCTGGACTGTATTCAGATATTTTGAAACTAATTATTACATAACATAACATATAATTATAGTGAGTTGTATACTTCTTGAAGAAAGCTTTAAAGAAATATCCAGCCTGTAGAAGGTTTTGTCAGTACAAACGGCCCTCTAATGTGTATCAGGCCTTCTTTTACTGATCAACTTCACTTTGTGTAAATGACTGGGTCGCTCTTCCTCTCTGTTGAGCTCCCAGTAGTCCGTCGCAGGTTAGGTTAAGCCTTAGGCAGCACTTAGCTTGGTTATAGTCGTGTCTGATATTCAAGTGGTTCAAAGCAGCAGCAGAGACATGATCTAACCGTGATCTGATTAAGCGAAAAGGCTTGAGCGCATATGTCCCACATTGCTTAAACTTAAAATGTATCCAGCAACATCTAGCTAGCTTAGTCTTATGCAATCATCACAGACATTGCTTGGATATTGGGTACATTTTTTTGCCTGTGTTCGAGGAGTGTGTGCACTTTAGGATCCCTCCCACAACGTTGGCTCCTCAAGAGCAGTCAAACGCCCACCACAGACCTATCTCTCTATCGCTCCCTCACGTTCATTTTAGCACTAACTTATGCACAGGAACACTGTGTTGATCACTTGATAAAAATCGTGATTTCAAAGGCAAAGCTGCTGGCCTGTTTAAAGAGCAGGTTCATTCAGTCTATTGCAAATGAGCTCTGTTGCAGCTGTGCACATTATCCTTTTTACAACCTCGCTCAGCAACTACAGGCTCTGTAAGCTGCCAATGAAACGAGCCACTGAGTCACTTCAGCTGAACACCAACTCTTCAGTGAGCATATAAACGCACGTATGAGTCATCATTATCCAGCCAATATGTGGCATGGCATCACAGTTTTCACACAGCCCTCCAAAGGGTGCTGAATAAATTATTCAACAGTTGTTCGGCTGAGAATAAACAACTCTTTGGGAGATGTTAAATGAATGCGTTTAAAATTTGTGCAGTGAAAATGGTTTTGTTTCAGTTTTCATCAGCAGAGCTGTTGTGTATCATCTGTTGATCACTGGAGTTTTCACTAAATGTTTTATATATTTGTCAGTAAACATGGCACTAGAAAATGGGTTTGCTTTTCAGGGAATGCATGAACTAAATGTAAGTCATTTAGATAAAAGCTATTAAGGTGGAGTATCACAAAATAAGTGGGTCGCTCACTACAATAGTAAGCAGTCATATCCACTGAAAGTGAACACTTGAGAGAAATGAGTGTGCTTGAGAATGATGTAAGACTCTGTTTGTGAGGTTGATGGAGTATAATTTCACAAAAACTGACGGGCAGTTTATTGACTAAATTCTTAATTGTCATTTTGCATTTGGTATAAAGTAAAGGTTTATTAGTAAGATTTTTTAAATATTTTTAAAAGAGGTATCTTGTGCTCATTAAGGGTGTATGTATTTGATCAAAAATACATTATAACGGTGACATTTACATTTTTCCTGTGAAGGCAAAGCTGAATTTTCAGCATCATTACTCCAGTGTCACATGATCCTTCAAAAATCTTTGTATTATGCTCATTTGGTGGAAAAGAAACATTTATTATCATCATTAGTTAAAAATAGTTGCTTCATATTGTGTTGATACTTTCTTTTTAAGATATATTTGAAATATCTTGAAAAATCTTAGGTAACTTTATAAATGTCTTTACTGTCACCTTTGATCAATTTAATACTATCTTTTCTAAATAAAAGTATTCATTTCTTTTTTTATTTGTACTGACATACTAACCTTTGAATGGTAGATTACAGATGATATACGTGCATAGTTTTATTTATTTTTTATTTTATTTTTTTAATAAAAGCACTAGCATTTTGTTTTGCTTAAATGTAATGTAATGCTTACAATAATGCAACCAAAACTGGCTAAGATGAAGTCTGTGCCTATTACAATTATAAATCTCTGATCTTTATACAGAGAATAAGAAAAGACACTCAGATATATAGAATGATAGAGATGTACTGAGTAATTTAAAAAAAAGTAAATGATCAAATCATATAAAATAAAGAAATGAATGTTAGTAAAAATGTTTAAAAGAGCATACGAGGTCAAAAGGACAATTCCAGCATGGCGGTTGTAACGAGGGATCAAACGTGTCAGACATCTTCCTGTGTAAGCAGATGGTTCTTGGCCAAAATTTTAAGCTGCAATGTGTGTCAGATTATTGCCAAAGATCTGGCTAGATGAGACAATCCTACATGTATCCTTTCAATGACGCAAGTAAATATTTTTTGTATCAATACCTCTCTGTAGTGCTGAATAATTAGTTTGGCTTGGACTCATTTTTTCTCTGGTTCCAATATGGACCAGAAGTGTTCTCCCTTTCCTCTGTGAATGTGGGTTGTTAAGAGCAGTGATGACTGAGAATCATGTTTGATTGCTAGGCTTTAGTAAGGTGCTGAAACTCTTTAAATATTTCCTGGCAGTTGGCTAGTTCCTGGCTAGTTTCCTAGCTACCATTTCCTTGCTGGGTTCACCCAGTTGTTTGTGTACAGTAAATGGCAAGAAAGGCCTGCATTCACAGCGAATTATGGGAAAATTACAATCTCTTATAGGGAGGTTCAAAATTACAAATCAACATACAGTTTATTTTGTTAATGTATGATGTTGAATAAAATTGATGACAGTAATGATAAAATTGAGTCAATTATCAGCATTAATTCCAGCGATACATTCTGCTGATAAGAGGTTTATAGCTGAAACTCTGTTGATTGAATCTCAGGCTGAATCTCGCTGTGGGTTCACAGACTGAGCTAAGCTCATCAAAATGGACTCTCTCGTTTTTTTTTTATCATCCTTAATTCTTTCATTTCTGAAGTCTGGCTCTCAGACCAAATTTTCTCCATAAACTGCTTCACGTGGCATAAGAGTAGGTAGACATGTAATAATAAGGCTTTCCAAAATCCAAAAGTTGTGTTTGACAACAGCGTCTTGGTTTTTTTTGTTCAAAGTGCGGGCCCTTATGTCACCTGGCTGTAGGCCTGGAGGATATTGTGTGAGTTTTGACTCTTTGATATGCTTTGGTAGTCTGTCATGTGATGCCAAAAATAGATAAAGCTTCCCTCAGTGGACTGAAAAAAAAGAAGAAAAAAAAATGATGGCCCAGTGCAAATCCCTCCAGAGCTGTGTTTTCTAAGAGAGGATAAAAGAGTCAGGCCAACTGGGCTCGACTCCATTCAGAGGAAGGGTTGCTCTTATAGATTCTTCACAAATGTGCTCTTCTGTGGGTAAGCATCTAATACTTTCAAACTGATCTGAAACTAGGAAATGATCAAACATAAAGGATGGCAAAAAAAAAAAAAAAACCACATTTGGGCATGATAACTAAAATGTCAGAACTCCTTTTGCTCCTTAGGTATATTCTTGTTATCTCTGCAGAATACCATAAAACAGGAAATTCAGCAGTTTTGTCAATGAATGCTCGATTGCTGAATAACAGGTTGTTTAGATGGAAAGTCATTCTTTTGTCGGAGGCCTCTTCTTGTAAAGGTGCATGCTCTTTTGGTCACTGTGTCAAAGAACTCAAATGGGATTTGCTAAAAAGAGTATTGACTGTACTATTTATACTGTATGTTTCAAAAGTAGTTTATTTGCCTTTTTAATTTGATTAAAATATATTTTAAAATGACAATGACATTAATGACAATTTTACACATATGTTTAATGGTAATTAATTGTAATTAAATTAATTAAATGTCACTCATGACCCCACAAAACCACAAGCTGACCCCCACTGGACTGGTCAGGTTTGATGCTCATGCTCTTATTATACAAAGAGAACGATTCAGTTAATTATATGTAATATAATAAGCACTGAATATAATATTAATATTGCATGGTTCTAAAAATTTTTATATCAAATTAAAATAAAATGCATGTTTTGGCTCACAAACCCAAAGTCTAGCCTCCACCAGACTGGTCAGGTCTGATGCATCCATTATATCCAGAGAACAATTCAGTGAAATGCTTCCTGAACTACCACTTCTCTCTTAAAGAACAGAAAAGAAAAGATACAGAATACACAGAAGAGTTGGAAACACAGAGCTGGGGTCAATAAAAATAAATTACACAGTAAAGAACCATTTTGACATCCCCTTTGAGTAAAATCAGCCCAATAAATTCCAGTCTATTTTGATTAATTCTTTGGACATTTTGTCCTCATTGTACAAAAGGTAGCAGACATATAAATACTCTTTTGAAACAAGAACACCTGATCAGCTGCAACAGGCAATTTCATTGTGCAGACAAAACCGGTGCATCTGTAGAAATTGACTGATTTCAAAATACGTGTGAGTAACCAGTAAATTGCCCAATCAAAACACTGTAGAAACTAGAAAAGCTGCAGAATTTTCCCACAGCCTTGAAAGTGTTTCTGTTCTCCCCTCAAAGACTGACACACCCCAGCCTAAACCGAGCAAACAAATTGGAAAAGAACTGAGTCATCAGAAGCAGGTTGTCAAGGGTTTGGAGGAGAGAAAAGAATAAGAGAATGGTTAAAGAAAAATAGAGAGAAAAGTGGCACAGAGGGGCAAAAGTGAGAAGAAGAACAATAAATAAATAAATAAATAAAATAACATAAAAATAAAAAAACAACAACTAAGAAACCAAAACAAGAAATAAACAAACTCCTGCTCTGGTCTGCATTCATGCGTAAATCTCTGCATGATTATCTCAAAGTGCACCACACCACTGACTCATTTTCTGTACTCTGCATGCAGATGATTTCATTGGTATATTTGGGTTACAAACAGAGACCGTAAGTGTGTTTGACATAAAGAGGTCTGACAGAGTCTGCCCCCATCTTCATCTGAATAGTGACAATCATGATCTGCCAGAAACACAAGAGAAAAGAAGGAAACCTGTCTTCATTCACCCGATGGTCACTACAGTGATGTTCCACTATACTGGTCTTGAAAGCAAACTGAAAAGAGGATGTCCATGTTCATTGTGTTTTTGTTTTTTGCATCGGACGTTAGTATTCAAGTTGGAAAGTTTAGAAATGAAAAGAAGCCCTGGAAATCAACAATCAGGAACATAAAGTACAGAAAGCCTGTCTGAAGGTCCATGATGCATTTGCTTTATATTTAAATGAGAGCTGGAGAAAACTGTGGTACCAACGGACTCGTTCTTATCCATTCCTTTCACTGGCCCTCCCACATCTCACTGTCAATGTCTGTCAGTCAACTACAACACAACGATGAAAAGTAACGTAAATAATTTCCCAATTGATTCTGTGTGCTGTAGATTTGAAGAGTCCATAAACCTTTTAAGATGTAATGACAATGAGAGTGATCTATGGCCCTGTTAGAGCTGGGTGGAACAATCACATGGAGATGTTTCAGTCTGAGAGAATCCGTTTGCTGTGAGATGTCCTGGAGGCAGATGATGCAACAGTGCAGGGAGAAGGGTAGAGCTAGTCACGCGTTTGCTAGTCCTTTCATCAGGCATGCTCCCCTGCAACGGGACAGCGTGTGTCACCAACACTGTCATAGCAGAACACTCACTCAGCACGAGCTAACACTCAAAACCATGCTCAAACACAAATAAGTGCAGGCAATTACAAACACAGTTGGTCGTGCAATATTCTCATACAGAGACAAACAGGCTTTTTACTGAAACAGCCGAATAAATCTGATTTAGTGGTTTTCATTGCATATTACTTGCTAAATAAATAAACTCATGTTTTAACCGACATATTAGCACATTAGACTTTCAAATGAGCACCATGATTTGTTATGATTTGTGCTTAGGAGGGGCTTCACGGATGTCTGACTGAGACGCTGCCATGATGCAAACGCTTGCAAGTCGGCAAATCACCCTCCATCTGCAACCTAAGATATTGTAATGAGAGTTATTGAGCACAGATATAGCAGACAAAAAACATTTGCGGGCTACTATGTTCACAATTATGAGAAGAGTATTAAAAAAATGAATTATGAAATAGTGGAGGAAAGCTTATATTTAACTGATGTACGTCATTAAATCACATTATGGAATTCACTATATATATATATATATATATATATATATATATATATATATATATATATATATATATAAACACATACATACACAGTGGAGATCAAAATTAGAGAACACTCTATAAATATTATACATTGTTATTTTTCATCACTCAAAAGTTTAAGGAATATCACCTGTGGTTATACCACTGTTATACTAACATGTTTGACAAATTAACCTAAGCATTTCAACTAAAACTTTTATTTAGAGAAAATAAAATTAGAGAACAGTTATCACTGTAGCACGAAAGAAGATTACAACTAAAATTTTGGAGGGTTCCAGCCAGTGGTGGACGAAGTACACAAATCAAGTACTTGAGTAAAAGTACAGATACATATAATAAAATATTACGCCAGGTAAAGTAAATGTCCTCATTTTTAAATTTTACTCAAGTGAAAGTACAAAAGTACTAAATTTTTTATGTACTTAAGTAAAAAATAACCGAAAGATAGATTTGGCAATTTTATATAGGCTACTTAATTTAATTTTGTATTAGCATATATTTTTTTTATAATCCTACTGCTTAAAATACCTGGGATTTTCCCAAAATAACCACTATATGGAGTCAAGATATATTTTTGTTGTTGATACGTTGATGAGAGTAATGTTCACTGTGAAGCTTACTATGCGATGTACCTGAGAGAAAACAGAGTTGACCATCTGATTTTTCACCAGGAAGAAAAAAGGGTTTTAAAGTTTGTTGTTTTGCAGAACATCACAGTTATATTTGACATGAGAATAAGGCCTGAAGTTAGGAAGAACATTTTAAGGAAAATATAATTATACTTTCATAATGATTTTTTTCTTCTCAAACCTTGTCTGTGGTGTAAAAACACCCCTGGCCAAATGATCACTTTGATAATTACTGTAGTTACCATGTTCTCAACATCTCATCATATCTTTTTCCCCCAGATGTAATCTAAGTGGTTGAATAAAAATATTTGGACTTTATTTTACTATTTAATTACCTCAATTTAGCACCAGCAAGCTTGTTAGACAGTTAGCATCAGCTAACAATATTTACTTATTGTATGGTTATGAATAAACATCCATATTTGTCTACTCAGCTAGTTAATCCAAACAATATAAAAATGTATACTGTAATAAACAATATAAATCAGACGTCACAAAGGGCCTGCATAACATTTCAATAAAACTCTTAACATTAAGGCAGCTGGGAATGTGAACATGCATGAGTTTTTTTTTTTTTATTTAATCTGTGTTATTTTAATTTTAATGTTTTTTTTTTTCACCTAAAACATAGAGACACTGACTGATGTGTCTGCATCTTCTGCATTCAAACATTTCAGTGGACTTAAATAGATCACTCTTTACAGCAGATTTAGTTAACAAACAACAATATTTTTGACCTAAATACGATTTTCAGTTACAATAATTAATCCTAAATTTCAACATTAATAATTTACTTTTAACAGCATCAAACGCGCGCGCTCACAGGATCTCCCGGTTCTTACTTGTGAATTCAGTTCACAGGAGACTCGCACTAAACGGTTCATTTGAATCAGTGAGTTCTCGACTCTGGAACAGCTGCCATCGGATCATTCTAATTCGTAAATGAATCGTTTTGCGATTACGACGATTTACGATTTGCGATCAGATCTAAAAGGTTAATTGAAAAGACTCGGTTCCTTCATGAATCAGAAACCGCTTCTGCGTATCGGAGCACGTGATATATTATAAGGAGTAACGATATGTTTTATGAAATGTAGTGAAGTAAAAAGTATGATCTTATGATTTGGAATGTAGTGAATTAAAAGTAAAAGTTATTCAAAATAAAACTACTCCAGTAAAGTACAGATACTTGAAAAATGTAAAGCCACTCCGTTACTGACCACCACTGGTCCCAGCTGTCATAAATTAGTAGGAATTGTAGAGGCCCCTGATTTGAATGACTTCAGCACATCTGCAGTTGCAGGAACTCATTAGTTTCTGTCACTGCGCTGGTGTGATCTTGGTCCACTCTTCTTCCAGTCTCTTCGGTTACTGTAGTGGGTTTCTTATAGCCATAATATTGTTGCCAGTGTTTTACAGAGATTTTCAATCAGGTATGGATCCAGACTCTGGGCTAGCTATTTCATTATTTCAATGTTCTTATAGCTTCAAGGAACCGCTCTACAGGTTTTGCAGTGTAATGAGGGCATTATCTTGGATGAAAATAGCTGGCTGATTGGGAGATGCTTGCAGGGAAGGTACCGCTCGTTGCTGATAAACATACACAACATGGTCCTCAGCAAAGGTGTAGAAAAAGCGTAGGCTTTTGATTCTTTCTGCTGATGAAAGGCTTGGTCACTGCAGAGTGCGTTTTCATTCTGACTTCTCTTAAACGTGCCGAGACAGATCCATACCCTGTTCATCGCTGAACTGGTGAGCAATTCCAGCTGCAGTGTTGAACCGATTCCCTATTCAGTCTCTCTGCATTATCTTGTGTTTTCGTGCATTTATCTTTAATAGATGACCAGCCTTTTTGGGTGACTTGAATGAATTAGTGTCATTGTTAAACTGCAATATTCTAGAAATCACAGATTTGGAATTACCAACTTCTCTCACAGTGGCTGAAAGGGTCCTTCCTTTGGTCTTCATCTGGACCACCTCCTTTTGCAGGGCTTTAGTCACCTTAAAGCAGCTCGTCATCTTGCAATCTCAGTGAAAATTTGAAGAATGCTTTCAGTTAAACACGGTTTGTCAACTATTTAAGGAAATTAGCACCAGGTGCCAGATTACCAACAATAACTTTGAGATAACGGTAAGAGTTCTTTAATTCTGATCATAGTTCTTTTTCAATTATCTCATTTTTATTCTGTGATTTAGAGTACAATTAATTTATGAAATATGCTTAAAAAACTGACCTTCTACTCCTTGTAGGATAACTTTAAATTGGCCTAAGCAGTGACCTTGCATTTAGGACATTATAGGTTTTTCTCTAATTTTGATCTTCACTGTATACGCACACGCGCGCGCACACACACACACACACACACACACACACACACACACACACACACACACACACACACACACACACACACACACACAAACACACACACACACACACACACACACACAAACACACACACAAAGACGTTCTGTTCAAAACTTTTGGGGATTTTTTAAATGTTTTTGAATAAGGTCTCAACTGAAAAGTAAACCAATTTAAAATAACTGTTTTAATGGATTTTAAAATTTAATTAATTGTGATATGGCTCTGATATTATAAGCTTTATTTAATCTTAGTTACATATTAAAATTGAGTTCAAATTTTAAAATAAATTGAGATTTTAAAATAAATGTATTTTATTTATTCACTTATTCATTTATTTATTTTTTCTCTTTACTTTTCTGTTTTGAAGAACTCCTGCCTCACTTGCCATCCTTTAACTTTGTGTTTGTACGAGCTTGCCTGTTTAAAGAAAACAATATAGTACTCGAAACTAATGCATTCATAAAATTTCATTGCTTTTGTTCAAAACAACCTTTAAATGGCTGTGAGAGGCGCTGTGTGTGCATGTGTGTGTTAATGTCTGTATGAGACCGCATGAAGGGAGCAACTGAGCCTCTGATTGTGGTACCACTGTGCATCTTGCCTCCACATTACATCAAATATGTGTGACAGCCCCTCAAAGCCTTCAGGCTATTAGACCCCCCCCCCCCCCCCTTTAACGCATGAGACCAAGTAAGATAGAGTGCCACCGTTTAAAATCCCCATGTATCTGTGCTGTATTAGGCTTTAACCACTCATTTACGTTACGTAAGCCAAAGGCCAGCGGGAATCAATTCGAATTCTTAACAGGTAAGACAACAGCTTAAAATTCTTAAAGCACAATTTTAAAGTCTGGTGGATTAAATCATGACAATAAAATTCTGAAACCTCAATTTTCTAAAACAGGAGTGACTCCCTCACTTTCTTCCTATCCATCATACACACTTATATAATGCTAATAAAAGACACAGCTTGCGATGAGGATATGATTTAGTGTGTCTTAGGAGTATTCAGAGTCATGTTGGAAAAAGAGGGGAGGGGTGTGTACTAGAGACTGGACACACTCATGTGGAAAGGAGGATCTGGCCTGGAGCGGCTCATCCGACCCTCACAGCCCCATCTCGCTATAGTTACCACACGAGTCTGTTTATGTATGTGTGTGTGGGGGGGGGGGGGTTATGTGGGTAAAGTTAGCCATGCATAACCATGTATGAATGTGTGGCTGAGCAAAATGTCATACTTCTACTCCTATACATGTTGCTTGAATATTGATGGCTATGCGTGTTCATTTAAGTGCTCATGTGATGAAGACTAAATCGCACGTGTGCCATGTTTGCGTGCACAATTTCCTTACAAAATGCCGAGGATGGACATGGATCCATCCCAGGGTGACAAACACATGCTGATGTAAAAGTGTTTCAACGCACACACCTTGCATGACAGTGCTTCATTATGACAAATGGGAGCAGACATGTTCTGCCCTGCCGGCCCTCTTGTCACATCCTCCTGCAATGACACACAGCAGAGAGGGGGACAGGTCAGATTTATTCAAATAAAATAATATAAAAAGAAACAAACAACTCATACATAGCATTCATAACCTGAAAGATGTCAGCAGAGAAAAAAAAAATATGTACAGACTTCTACATACACAGCATCACTATTATATCTGCCTTGTATTTCTCAGTCATTATCTGCCGTGTATTTCAAAGTCATTTTCACATCTGGAGAGCTGTGAAAGTGCTCTGATGATCAGGTGATTGGGAATAAGGGACCGGCCAGTCAGGATATTTGGCTGGGTAGAACTTGACTTCTGTCTCAGTTGCATCGTTAAATTTGGTTTGCTGCTAATTTTTTGTGACTAGTTGATATATGCTCTCCTTTCGATGAGCATTTGTCCATGAATAATCAATCAAGTACTTGGTTTATAGCCAGTAAAGTGTCTTTGCGGGTACTACAGTAGCTGCAAAGGGGGAAAAAATAAAATAAAATTAAATAAAAGCTTTTCCTAAAAATTGCGTCAAGTGATTCCAATGAAGGCAATGGACTCTCATCCTAACAAAAGTCTTGCCTGTTAATGTAGCTAGACTTGAGTTGAATCAGTGACCGGTGTCTGTTCTACTGAAACTCTCCATCAAGTACTGTTTTATAATCCATGACCAATCTCATTTCTTTATGGATCTATTACTGTGCCCAAACTCATCCATGCAAGCACAATGTTTGAAGATTAATGTAAAATGTAGTTACATAATTTACTCAAGACAAGTCAAGACAACCATTTATGACACCTTTGAGAACTCAGTAAAAATATCGGTAACACTTGACAATAAGGTCCCAATAGTTAATGTTTGTTAATGCATTAACTAAAATTAGCTAATAATAAGCAATTTGTTTGTTATTGTTCTTATGGCTCTGTTAACACAAGTTAACAGAAAATACAACTGTTCATTGTTAGATCATGTCAGATCTATTATCTATTCGATAATGTTAAGAGATACTAAACTTTTTGTAGAATTTTAGTAATGTATTCAGTAAATGTATAAATTAACATTAAATTGATTAAATGCTTTAGAATATATATATATATATATATATATATATATTTTTTTTTTTTAAATTCATGTTAACTAATGTATTGTACTTAAATAATATTAACAAATGGAACATTAAACTGCTACCAAAATATGTAATAATAATAAGACGAAGTTCCTACATAATAACACTAAAGTTCTCAAGAACAGCACTGAAAATCACGTCTTCCCCCTCCAGAGTCAAGCAGCTTGTTTCCTTTCATTCCACTTCCTTCCTTTCCTCCTTCATACTCAACTTCACATTTATTTTACAGCCTTGGTTTGGTACCAGCAGGAACAGCGGCTCAACAGCCTAAGATGGTGTAGCATTTGAACACCGACTACACGCTTAACATAAAGTACAATCAGGCTTAAACGTACAATAATGATACACGCTGCACCATTCAACCCAGCGTTCTTTCTGCCACCTATCACCACGGATGGCCAGAGGATAAAAGACAAGTGCATCTAGAACAGTTTAGAGTTTAGAGTCAGAAATGTTTCAGTGAGGCTGCGTTATGATGTGTTTTACAGCTTATTGCAACGTATTCTGATAAAGAGGACAAGTGGTCACTAGGGCCCAGCTACCCTTAAAACAACCAGTTACTCCGAGGAACTCCGCAGTGTCAGAGAGAATTACAGCAGCCCTGTGGGATGGCAGGGATGATACGTGTGGATGACAGAGTGATGGGTCGTAATGGATTATCTGACACCAATTTCATGACATCACAACAAACCCACCTGCTCGGTCAATGTCAGATCATATGATCACGGTATGACTTTCCACTGGACCTAGAAAGACCATGACAAGGAGTTTACAGTATTGATTTCATGCACCTTCATAATATATAGCATACCATTCACTTACTAAACAGTTGGCTGTAAATATCCCATTTATTACACAGCCACTCAACAAATAAAAATTGAAATCAGTTTTCCAGCAAGTAGTTATATGTACATTTACATACTATACAGTGCATAATAAAACTAATTAAACAATGTATCTTTACGTAGCTATTTTTATAACATGAAAACAGTACATTAAAGATTGTTGTGAAATTTGTTCTAGGGCAAGTGTCATTGCTAAGCTATCAAGCTAATAGGTATTGTAGTACATAAGCTATCTAAAACACACATTAATGCTCATTATATGGACATTAATGGTCATTATAGTTGAAATGACATATGTGATTTTGTAGTCAATAGTAATCAAGCACTAAAGAGAGAAGCCATTAAAAACTCTTTGAGCCAAAGGGATTGCTTAGGGATCCAAAGGAGAACCAATGGGAGGACCCAATATCTCACAAACCCAGTCTCGAGAACATTTAGGTGATTATTAAATATGATTTAAAATTTACTAAATAATATATTAATTATGAAAAAAATAAAAATCACAGATTTAATAAGCTAGCAGCCTATTGAAGATAAAGCTAGTACGCTGCGCTGTTAAAGAACAAGACGTATTTGATTTCACAATCAAGCTTTGTTTATTTACCATTATTTGTAACAAATATAAAACTGTATTTATAAAGTTAAAATGACATCATAAGCATATAGGTTTTCTAATCAGGCACTGATATGGCACACAATAAATGTCATAATGTGTCATATGACACAATAAATTGGCTATTCAGCCAATGGAATTGCAAGGCCGATCTATTTGTGCAATTGCTCATCATGACACTGGTTTCAGTTATTGGTCTGATACAACATTTCCAATGAGAGATAATGATTTAAAAAAGAAATATCTGACCACTGGGGGGCCTGCTTGGCCAATCACGATTGAGTATAATAATTTCCCAATGGTTTCTATTTGTATAGACACACAGCATCCTTTAAATATGTACAATGTAGTATACAGTATCTAGTAAAATGATATGGATATTAATAACTTGGCATAGGAAAACATTACCTCCTGTATTTTAAAATAAGCTTTCCTCATCAACACAGGGGCTTATAAATTAGCCTTGCCACAGTGCACCTGTGTGAGATGTTTGACAGCAAGAGATAAGCTTGCATAAGCAGGATGTGGCTAAGCTGAAGCCATTCCCCAATGAGGCAGCGATCACCTTCAGCCGCTGAGAGAGGAAAGCCAGGGGTAGATGAAAACGGGCAACTGAGTGTGATTAGGTGCGTGCTTTCTGTACAATCAATATGGCAGATGTGCCACTATGAATTACCTTGTAATGTTAGCGAACACTAATCCCTCAGCACATTCATGCCCTTTGCTCCCTTTATCAAATTTTTATGAGCAGAGTGTGTTGTCAGAGATACCACAGACAAGGCCATGGGGAGATGAACTGTGCTATCAGCAGCCTAGCCATGCTAATTTTGTACTGAAAGATTGTTACAGTGGTGACATTATAATTATGACTGTAATTGAGTAAACACATTTGACTCCATTCAGCAAACGACCATAAATCTATGGTGTATCTAAATGTTATTTTGGTTTGGTTATGTATTGCCTTTGTTGATGGAGACCTTCCATCATACTAGTTTTTGCTCAAAATTATTTTAAGCACGTAAGCACAGCATCTAATAGACTGGTGTTTTAGTACTGCTACTTTATCGGAGTAGTTTCTGAGCAAATTATTATTTATAAAGATAAAGATGATGATACTATGGCTGATTACTTGGATTATATGTTTTTATTTGTTTTTGTTTTATTTTTATATGTATTTATGGATTTAAAAATATATATATATTATTTGGATTACATTGTCTTGTTATTATTAGCTAAAAGTAAAACCATTAAAAGCGATCTGATTAATTAAAATAAGGTATAATTTTAAACAAAATAACCAAACAAACTTAATTAAATTAGAATTACATGTAAAAATTAGATGGCAACTTAAAATTAGAAATGCTGCCTTGGCAACTAACTTAAGTTGAAGCTGAATATTATAATTACTGAAAATAATAATAATAATATTATAAATACATAAAAAGCTATTCAAAATGACTAAAGCACATAACAAATTACTATAACTTAAAATGAAAATATAAAAGCTAATTCAAAATATGAATGCTCATAATAGTATATAAACGATACAAAAACAACACAGCTTATATTGCATTCATACAGTGTTATAGGTAGTGGTGGAAGGTAAGGTATATACGCTATATTTCTGTGTGTGAAATTTGACTCAATTTGTAGCCTGCAGACTGGGGGGCAGTAGACAAGGGAGACGTTATTTTTAACAGCATATGTTTCTTGACAAACTTTGCTTATGTTGTCTCTTCCAGGTCCAG
Organism: Carassius carassius; assembly: GCF_963082965.1. NCBI lineage: Eukaryota > Metazoa > Chordata > Actinopteri > Cypriniformes > Cyprinidae > Carassius > Carassius carassius. The sequence continues at coordinate 19,579,794 of NC_081756.1, read as the reverse complement.
ATGGACAGCTCTACTTATACCCTTGCTTATTCATTTAATGCCAGATAGAATAAACATTATGAATGCCAATATACGTTTTTTCTTTGAGCTCTTTTCTCTGGTTCTGGTCCAGCATCACGTCCTCCCAGTTTGTCTTTTATCCGGAAACTGCACTAGGAGAGATTGGTCTCTCAGCTGATCCGTTGGTACTGTGCTCTGAATGACTTTTATGTGCTAATGACTCTGTTTAATGAAACCTTGTAAAATTCTGCACATGGTGAAGGAAGCCTAATTTAAAGGCTTGGAGATTTCTAGCTCACTAAACTGTAGAACTGACGGCTCTGTTTGGGCATTTCTCCATACTTCCTTACTGATTCAAGCTTTCCAGTGTGTGAAGCAAGACGGATATCTGATAAACAGATAATGTGCAAAATATAAAAAAATCCTGTATGGAAATATCTGTCACAGACCTCTCAACTGAGATCCCCAATTTGCATTTAATCTCACTCAAATGATTATGAACTTTAGATCATTAGGTACAGTAAGTACTGTCATTTTAAAGATGTAAACTGAAAATGGATCCAAGAGAAGAGGTAAAGTTATATGTGACCCTTGAGCACAAAACCAGTCTCAAGTCGCTGGGGTTTATTTGTAGCAATAGCCAATAAATAATACATTGAATGGGTCAAAATGATCGATTTTTCTTTTATGCCAAAAATCATTAGGACGTTAAGTAAAGATCATGTTCAATTAAGATATTTAGAAAATGTCATACCGCAAATATATCAAAACTTATTTTTTGATCAGTATGCATTACTAAGAACTTCATTTGGAGAAATTCAAAGGCCATTTCCTCAGTATTTAGATTTTATTGCACCCTCAGGTTCCAGATTTTCAATAGTTGTATCTCGGCCAAATATTGTCCAATCATGTGGGAAGTTGTGGCCTAATGGTTAGAGAGTCGGACTCCCAATCGAAAGGTTGTGAGTTTGAGTCCCGGGCCGGCAGTAATTGTGGGTGGGGGGAGTGCATGTACAGTTCTCTCTCCACCTTCAATACCACGACTTAGGTGCCCTTGAGCAAGGCACTGAACCCCCAACTGCTCCCTGGGCGCCGCAGCATAAATGGCTGCCCACTGCTCCGGGTGTGTGTTCACAGTGTGTGTGTGTTATCACTGCTCTGTGTGTGTGCACTTCAGATGGGTTAAATGCAGAGCACAAATTCTGAGTATGGGTCACCATACTTGGCTGAATGTTACTTCACTTTCACCTCGTTACAAACCATACATAAATGGAAAGCTTATTTACTCAGCTTTCATGTGATGTATAAATATCAATTTCGACTTATGACTGGTTTTGTGGTCCAGGGTCACACATTAGCTTTTCTAGTTCACAGTATCACCATAGCAACCCTTTAGTCCTTGAGACTAAAAACTTTATAAATGGCAATGTCATACATCTTTGTATGGTAGATTGATTGCTGCAGCAATACCCGTAGGCCTGTCGCAATAATCAATATATCGACTTATGCAATATATGTACATGACCGCAATAATGTTTTTCACTAAATATATCTGCAATTACTTAAAAATTTATGTCACCTTGTATTTAAAATTCCACTTGCACCTGTGTCTTTTGCAGCTTCTCATACATAACGTCGTGTAGTCATGAGGTGCTAGTTCAAATGTAAAAAGTGCTTCTACAAAAAAAAAAGTTTCATCTGCAGATATGGCCTTGTTTAGGGATCTGTGCCTTTTTTTGCATACGGACATCTGACTGCTGAACAGTGATTGTGTTTTTCAGCAATAGTGAGTGCACCCAGGTCAGCGAAAAATCTGTAGATGGAAAATCTCCATACAAGTTTTCTTTTTTTTTTTTTTACTTTTTCTAAATATTCTTAAAAATTAAAAGTTTGTTGCCATTTAGTCAAGTGTGTAGGCCTTCTTGCATTATAAATGCTGTTACATTATCATTATATATTCAGTGGCATAAAATGGTCTTTAAAATGATAATATTGCGTATCGCAACTATTTCTGGGGCAATATATCGCACAACAAAAAGTTGTTATTGTGAAAGGCCTAAGCACCAGATATACTGGAGACAACAAAACTACACAACAGCTCATAAATCTAGAGCACATTTACACGACTCTTAAAGCTAGAAGGTGGCATAAGCTGTAAAGACTTTTTGAGACCTTTTTAAACATTTATGCTCATGTATATTAGGCCAAGCCGATATCAGCCTAATGTTAATAAGTATACATATTAAGTATACCATTTACATTAACCCACCTCAAGCTGATGTTAGTTAGCAGGTGGTTTATCTGGCTAGGCTTATGTGATGGCTATGGTCCATATGCAGTGTGCACTTACATATGAAGTTTACAGGAAGACATTTCTAAAGATCAGAGGCTGTAAGCAGCTGGGGAAAAAAATCTCCTGCGTTTAATGTAAAGCTGCAGCTGCACGGAGATGAGAAAGCGTCAGCTGAACTGCACTGCCATCTAGAGGCACGAACGGAGCATATGAGGCCTACCTCTTGTCAGAATCACTAATTACATGGTGAATTGCCTGTCATGAGCCATATATTTAGTACTGACGGTGATATTAGTCATAGTAATGAGTCTTTTTCTCAGCCCTGATGGTTTTAGTCTATCACCAGGAACATTAAGGTAATAACAAATCCTAGCAGGCTACCGCTTCTCACTCCTGCCTAATCAAAGCTATCCATTCAACACACGCAGTGAGGTGTGCAATGAACACCACAGATCTCCTCAAACACCAAACTGTGGACCGTAAGTCAGGTTAGATCAGCCTTCAGAATCTTTAGTCGTGGAGGTTCAGTGTGCGCAGATCTGTACAACTAATATTACACAAGTTTGGAGAAAAGATGGCGGTTTATCCGGTGTTAACCAGCGTGCCTAGCTGTAATAAAGTTGATTGCAGAAAGCGTTCACGCTAAAGTGGTTGGTACAATCACGGCCACCTTAGGAAAGATTCCCACTGAGATGTTTTCGCAACTCGACGATGAGCTCCAGGGGGTCTACTTGAAATTCTGTTATTCCGCCCCTACGGTTAAACATCGGGAGACTGATAACAGGAAAATTAGGAGGAGGCAAAAGAGAAGAATCCCTCCCCGTGCCTTCTGGCAGTGTCTGGTGGTTCCACACTCCTCAGCCCTGTCTGTTTGACTGGCCGAGCCGTTTTCCACAGCACCGTCTGTGATGTTTATTCCTTTTGTTTTAGGGAACAGATAATTCCCATGGGTGGAGCAGACGATTGCTTTGTAGACACTCTCCTCTCTTTATAAAAACGTATTAATGCTCCATTAATTGAATTACTAATCTTGTCAAGCATTTAAATTGCACGACAGGTTAAAGAATAATTAACGCATTAACCACTTGAAAGTTTTAATATTGAACAGATAGCTACTAGTTTTGGATGAAAGAGCTAATGTTCATTGTTATGACATGAAGGTGAAGGAGCTGCAGTTATAGGCCTAGTATAAAGAAGATGAGCCTGTTTAGGATGACAGTCATAATGCTGCAAGGTTAAAACGTTAAATCTATCAACTGAGACGCTAACGTTAATTAAATGAACCGCTCCAGGACCTTTCAGCTCCGATGGAATGAAAAGCAAATGTAACCCGTCAACCAGAAGAGGACTAAACTATCTGAGGGAAACTTAATAACAAATGACAAACACTCCCGTCGTTTAAAGCGAATCAGTTTAGTTTGGTTTTAAAAAATTCTGTATACAGTACAGTATATCATTTTCTCCCAGTACATACTAACGCGTGACTAATTCAGTGAGAACGTACAACTAGACGTATTACAGCGCAAAGCAATCATTCAAACAAAACAAACATGAAAACGTAACCACTTGTACTACTCACTACTGGCAGCCGCTACGGTTGAAGAGGTAGCTTCCACAGTTAGACAATGCATCCCATTTTTGATTAGATGTGTCCTACAAAAATAATTTACAACAAACGGTCATCCCTAAATGACACACACACACACACACACACACACACACACACGATTTGGAATTCTGTCAGTTCTATTAGCTACGACCTGCAAGGCTTGTCAGTTGATGCCAGAGCTTATATGACTGGCAAAATGGCATCCACTCATGCAAACATATTAGAAGACCAAAGGATGGTGTTGACACTTGGTATCTAAGGCAAACAAAACACAATCCTTTCACTTGAATTCCTGAACATACATGGACAAAGGTGTACAAATGGAATCATGATGATATATTCCTGAACACAAAGACACACTGGTCCCCTTGTCCATCTCACATGACATAGCTCAATGGCAACTTGAACATCAATATATAATACAGATATACTCAAATGTTACTGTATGGATGTAAAGTGCAGAGAGAGAGAGAGGAAAAAAAGGGTTTTCATAAGGACAGTTTTAAATATTAAAGACCTTGGTACAAAGAATGTAATGTTAGTGTTTGTGTAGGGATGCACAGCATTCAAGATTTTGCAAATGTATTAAATTGGGACTGAACAATATTGGATATTTGTGCATGCTATTCTATCTATTTTTACATTTAGATTACTTTTGCCACCATCTAATGTTCACTTACAGTTTATCTAAAACAACAACAACATCAAAACACTAATAATTAAGTAACATTGTTATATGCAATCTTTAGAAAATCTCAGTGTTGTATTATAATGTTTGATCCTTAAATTCAGTTGAAGAGTGTTTTGGTGTTTTCATTTATTTAGTCATAATTGTACAAACATTAATATCGGCCATTTAGTTTATCAACCATAACTTAATCATCATCATCTTATATTGGCTAGAATATTAATACCGTCGCATCCCCTTTTTTGTGTTACATATAGTAAGATGTATAGTCAGATTATCTGGACAGGAAGGAGCTCTAATTTGAAAACCCTTTTTTACTCTACCCAGTGTACAAAATACATATCGAAATGATCTAGTGACATTCTTGTCAGGAATAAAACAAGTGTAGTTTGCCATTCATTCATCAAAGCATTTCCATGTCTTACAATAAATTATTAGAAACTTACTAGTGATTAAGGAAGCGCTCTGGTCAAGACATCCAAATGTCATTTTAGAAGATAAATTAAAGACAATTTCGTTTAATAAACAGTTGGTAAAGTACTGGCATTACTGGATCACTCAGCTGAACGGAGGGGATTGTGGAAAAGATTGTGATTTTTAGTATCACCTGTAGAATAAACAAGAAAGGAATGAATGCTTTTCAAAAATAACAGCCACCATAAACTTTGAGGAAACACAAGACAGTGTGAACATAAAACTTGTACATTACATTCTCATCGGCGTACTGGAACTCCAGTTTAAGGAGAAACTTTGCTACATAGAACGGGATCCCCCGCCACAGTCAGGATTTATGAGAGAAAAAGAATCAACATCACTAAAAACAGTGGCACATATATCCCTGCTTTAAATCAAAAGGACAAACATTTGTAAGAATAAAAGTGAAAATATATAGTTTTCTTTTCTAAAAATGCTCCGAGAGACTGAACAGTTCTACTTTCTTGCTAACTTAAAAGGCAGGCACTGGGAGATAAGATCAATGGTGTCCATCAACTGTCAATCAGCCCTGGGTGCCAATGCAAACGAATTTGGGGGACATGAAACAGAAAACAAGACGTGTTGTATGTTGACAACATTTGGCTCAGTGAGTCTTTCTGTATTGTCAGCTTCCCTTTTAATGGATTCAGTCTACATTCACTCTCTCTCTCTCTCTCTCTCTCTCTCTCTCTCACACACACACACACACACACACACACACACACACACACACACACACACAAGTGTGAAAAGAGAGAAAGTGCTTCTGGTCTGTTTGTGTTTCCAAGGCTCTGCAGCCATGTGTCCAGCCCCTCCCTGTCCTCTGTCCTTGAGGAGCAGGGACACTGCACACCCTGGAGGACTGTGTGAGGAAGTGAGTGTGTGATGCTCCGGGCTGTGAGCTCAGTCTGTCATTCGGGGGATGTTATAAGAGTAGTGCACTAGAGGGAGGCCACGGCTCTGACAGAAACAGGCTCGGCCGCATGCCTGCACCTGCTCCGAACTGTCCGACACAAATGAATCACCCTCGTCTCCATATTCCGACTGAGCGGAAAGCATCCCGTTGTCTGGCCAGTACCCCTCTGAGCTCAAGCACTGCGGTGCCTTCGCCATCAAAGCCGGGCAGCTGTGGGACTTAACTAAATGTCTGCAGGCTGAGGAAGAGGAGGAAGCAGAAGAAGAAGATGTGCTGATGTGGAGAGCAGCATCACAGTGTTCGCACATTCCCTGATTGTCACCGTGGAGCTTCGTGTACATTCCACAGTCACTAGACAGGCCTTCACCATTATCAGATACTGCTGAACCCCCTGCTACTGTCCCTTTGGTAACAGCTTTACCAACCAGCCCGCCACAACCTCCAGCCCTCCCCTGTCCTCTAAGGTGAAGCCAGTCGTTTCTGAAGGAGGGACTGAAGCAGACGTAGAGCACGGGGTTCAAGCAGGCAGAGAGAGGAAAGAATATGAGCGTCACAGATTTGGCCATTTCTGGTCCGCCTACTGCATTACTGGTCCCGGCCAGCAGGGGAGCGAAAGAGAAAGCCGCCACCGGACAGAAGAAGATGCAGTTGGTGAAGATCAGCCAGGCGATGTGCCTGACAGATCCAGCCTGCTCAGGGTCAGCCAGCTGGGCACGGCCCAACCTGCAGTATAACCGCGTATAGACCACCACACTCAGCAGGTACGCTAGTGTGTTCATTAGCACCAGGGCCACTGTGAACCCCAGGCCTGGTCCGGGACCTCCAGAGAAGGGCAAGCAGAGAGGAGAGCCCATGGCTGATCCGTGATACAGACTTAAGCAGGCCGCTGCAACAGATACCAATCCCAACAAGAGTGCTGTGATACCAAATCTCCTTCGTCTTTCCCTCCTTTGGCCACTGGATCTTAGAGCTCCTGCCTTCCCCATTAGAGCTCTCACAGCCAAGCAACGCTCCACCGCAGCTAATGCCAGCAGCAGGACGGCCCACTCAGAGGAAAACACAGCAAGGAAACCCACAACCTGACACCCAGAGCCTGTTTCCCACCACACACCATACTCGGCAAATGAGCCCCAGGTGACCGTGTCCAGGAGTGTCAGTGCTGCCACGTAGACCCCTGTCAGCAGGTTAGCAGAGGCCAGGAGTGCCACTAGGAGGCGGGCCGGGGAGTGAGGGGAGGTGCGTGGGGAGAAGGTGGCTGCAAGGACCAGGCAGTTGAAGAGGAGTGCAACCAGGCAGATGAACCACACGGTCAATCGAATCATCCAGCTTCCCAACAAGTGTTCACAAGGTTTAAATGCCCCTGAAAGACAAAAACATACAGAGAAAGACACATCAATCCGAAGTATGAGAGGTGCAAAAGAGACTAAATCACAAAGCTAAAAAAAAAAAAAAAACAAAACCCTTCAAAAGGTTTTTGGGATGGTTGATATTTTGGAAAGAAGTCTCTTATATGCTCACCAAGGCTGAATTTATTTCATAAATCAACATGGGAAAACAGTAATATTGGGAAATAATATTACAATGTAAAATATATTTTAAAAAGTAATTTATTCCTGTGATGCAAAGCTGAATTTTCAGCATTATAACTCCAGTCTTCTGTGTCACATGATCCTTCAGAAATCTCCTGTCTTATTAATATCTTCAAATGTTTGAAAATAGTCTTTGATGAATAGGAAGTTCATAAGAACATTTGATTTAAAACAACACAATCTTTAAATTATTAGTGTTTTTAAAGATTTTTGTGATCGTTAGATGATGGCAAATGTAATCTAAATGTTAAAATAATGGAAATTAGAATTTAAACCTCCAGTATCAAGTATCAACCGCTGTATATCCAATATTGTTTCATACCAATTAAAAAACAAAGAATAATGCATGCATGTCATTCTCTATTACACAGTATAGATGGGTTATGTGGCACTAATCTGTATCTCATAACATTACATTACCCAGAGTTCATTGGCTGTAGCAAAAGAAGAGAAAATTATTATTATTTTTTTTGTATTTACCAGGTGAAGGTGAGCAGTGCATGACCAGAGGAATCGTTTCCATCTCCTCCTCACCACCTAACATGTATATTTATATGAATGTCAGTTACGAGAATCATAGTACCACACATAAATATGGCCAGACCACTTCATTCAGTCACATGCGGCCACAAACACCAAAGCAGCAAGGTGATAAGCTTAACTGCATTAAAGTGCAAACCAAAAAGTCATACCAAATGCACTTTTCCGCTCGTCATCCTGCGCTGGGTTAACTGCACTGTCACAAGCCACAAAAGCACAACACTGGTAGGCATAGGGAACCGTTATGGACCTGTGGGGACAAAGAGAGAGAGAGAGTGAGTGAGCGAGAGAGAGAGACAAACCCCTTGGGAAGACCCAAAGAGTTACTTAATTATCTGGGTTTTGATCAAAGAAAGGCTCAAGGTCTCTCTGATTTCTTGAGTACACTGTGAGTGTGGTTACAGAGTACAGGTGAAGGTAGGGATGTCACGTCATTATTCATATAAACTGAACTGGGACACAGGAGCAACCTTAATGACCCGTAATCAGTCACGGCTCATGAGCAGGGGCTGGGAAGAGCTGTTACCGGAGTTTAGGCAGACTATTAGACATCAGACTGTTCCTCAGCTCCATGTTTCCAGTCAGTTTAAGCTGGTTCAGTGCACTCAGTCCTGTGGTAGGAACACTAGCTAGGGAGTTCCGACTGAGATCCCTAATGACATGACGGAAAAAAAGACAATTATATTCATGTACACACACACACAAGAAATGCCTTCGTTGTTTAATCAGAGATGCCCTGGTGGAGAAACTGCATCACAGTACTTTTGATATCTCTAAACAGCAATGTATTATCAATTAAATCATGAAAATTATATTTTCAATTCCCAGCAGTTTTCCCACTAAAATGCAATGAATGTGAATAATTATGAGAGAAGACTATGACAGAACACTCACAGGTTGGTGAGAGCGCTGAGAGAAAGGAAAGCATCTCTGTGGATGAACTTGATATGGTTTCTGCTCAGGTCTCTATAGAGCGATAAGAAAACAAACAGATAAACAGGCTAAACATATACAGATGACTCTGGGTAAAGATTCAGAATTCAGGGCAAGCCTTGTGCAAATTCACTATGAGAAGTTCAGTCAGAGTGTGATTACCGAACTGCTGTTGTTCATTTAATTAAAAAAGTCATTAAATTAAATTAAATTTATGCATTTAGCAGATGCTTTTATCCAAAGCGACTTACAGTGCATTCAGGCTATCAATTTTTACCTATCATGTGTTTCCGGGGAATCGAACCCCCAACCTTGCGCTTAATGGCGCAATGCTCTACCACTGCCTTGAAGCCCTCTTAATCATGGTCAAAAATACAGTAATCTATGGCCTCTTGTAATTTATTGCTTTTATAAAACAGTGACAAAAGCAATACACATGACAGTTTTCAGCAAGGACACATTTATCAAACAAGATAGTAAAGACATTTATAATGTAACAAAAGATTTCTATTTAAAATAAATGCTTTCTATTCCTCAATATCCTGAAAAATACTGACAAAATGTGCAAATTTTTATGTGGAAAAAAAATAGTAAGCAACATAACTGCTTTCAACAGTGATAAAAAGAAGAAATGTTTCTTTCGGCCAACAAATTAGCATTATTTCAGAAGCATCTTGCGGCACTGAGGAATGGAGAAATGGCTGCTTAAAAAATCAGCATTACATTCACAGGAATAAATTACATTTTTAAATATATTAAAACATAAAAACATACATTTTATTGTTTTATTGTATTTCTGAACAAATGCAGCCTTATAAGAGACTTAGTGACTTAGACAGTAGTGTAAACTATAATATTCAGTTAAATAAATTAACGATACAATTGTAATTGTTATTATTATTATTATTAATTATCTTTTTATTTGAGATAAACAAGTCTATAAGTAATATAGTTCATTAGACATTTTACAGTTAATCACTTTAATACAAAATACAGGTGCAGATTATCAACAAGTTTATCAGCTATTTCACAATGGCTTTGTATCAGATTCATACAAAGTAGAGTTTTGATGAATTGTTAGAGTCTATGTGATACCTTATTCTTATTGATTAATTTCATCATCTATGGCTCATTTATGGTAATTGTGATTACTTACAACACTCTAAGGCTGGTCATGCCCTGGAAAGTTCCTCTGTCTATCTGCTGGATTTGGTTATGCTGTAGACTTCTGCAGAAAACATAATTAAAAACAACAACAACAAAAAACATCAGTGCCACTTCATACACATAATGAATTAAAATGTCAAGAACTCAAAGTTGTCTAAACAGTAGCAAAATGTAGCATGATAACAAAACTTACATGTCCTGCAGTCTAACACAGCCCTGAAAGGATGCCAGGACTTCAATCTCATTATAGGAAAGATCTCTGTCAGAACACACACACACACACACCATTGTTGAGACACTGAGCTTGTGAGGAATTGAACTGTTTTGATGAAGTTTAGACAGGAACTAAAGGATCTGTCATGTGTTCCAGCCTCTGGCTCGCTCTCCTCCGGGAGGTCATTAGACATCACTTTAAAACGTCCCCCTGCAGCTGTGCCTCTGACAGGCCACTGCGCACAAGCCTGTGAGGTGGATGACGCTTGACTGACGCACACTGCGCTTGTGTGCGATGGAGTGTGTCTGTGTGTATTTGAAGCTGAGATGGAAAGGACAGTGTACGGTTATGACTGACATGCCGAGCATATGTTAGTCTCTTGAATGACAGCACTGGCTTGAAGGCTTTTCTGTGACCGTGTGTGAGTGTTCTGAGTGTGTGACTGATAATTAATTACTGAGCGCGTCAGGCTGTTATTGACACATCATTGGGCACTCATAGACATTTGACTGACATGTGTTACGAACTATTATGAGTAATATATCACTGCTTAAAAACATGCTAATGTGTATGGTGACACATTAGTGTGTGGTTATAATGTGGTATTTAGTGCTATTATCCTTGTGTGTGTCTCTGATGTATTACGCTGTTGTGTCAGCAATATAAGAGTGGAACTGAATTATAAACTGTGCTCATGTGTCAAGTATGACTTACAGTGTGCGTAGCACCGTCAGATCCTCACACAGGTCTGCTGGGATGCTTCTGATTTTAGTTCCTGTTAAAGTACTGGGCAACACAAGAGACGTGAAATGTGAAATTTGTGTTTTTGCTTAATTTACACTTGATTTCAAACTTTAATATACAACTGCCCTTTAATTTTTTGTCACTAATTATCATTTCAGGGCGTGCTGTGTGACGTTTCAATATTTGGAAACTTCTAAATGAATGGTTTGCTGTTGATTTTATAGTAACTGACGCTGTTCTTTTGTATGTTTATGCTGTGTAAAATAAACTCACAGGCTTTCTAGATTTATTGTTCCAGTCAGGCTGGGGAAATCCTGCATCATACTGGCACCACGCAGCATCCTGAAATATATAACAAATGAAAGGAAATGAAAACAATGTGTTTATTAATTCAACATAAAAAGAAAAGCTTAGCAGAAACTTTCCATATAATGAAAGTAAATGGGAATGCTGTCAAGCTCTGAATGAAAGAAAAAACACTTATGATATATAGTTTATTAAATGTAAGTGCAATATACAAAAAAAACGAAAAAAAAAAAAATTCATTTCATGGAAGAAATACTGGTCTGGAAGAACAACACTCTAATTTTGGTGTGACGTATTGCTATAAGGTGGAATAAACAGAAATGAACATATAAAACCAAGTAAACACAGTAATATGCAAAAGAGCATTTAACTGACAGGTGTCAGTATGAGTGACTGACATGTTCAATGTGAGTGTAATTCGGTTCCAGAACAATGACTGAATAATGGTTCTGCTTACAAAGAGTGCAGGTCTGACAGGTTCTGGAAAGCAGTGGTTCCCACGAAGGAGAGCGGGTTGTCAAAAAGATGGCTGCAGACACAGATATAATGAATGTTTATAGCCAACAAAATGAATAAATAAATCACAATATTTGTGTGTGTGTGTTTTCCATGACAGTGGGATCAGCGTTTGCTTACATTGTGCGTAGCAGGGAATTTCTTTGGAAAGCTCCCTCAGGGATGGATGCAATGTTGTTGCTATGAAATCCACTGGCAAACAGGGAAATATTAAAATCATTATGAAATCAGTGAGATGAGCACTCTGAGATATTCTCCCTTAGGATTTCTGCTACATTACTAATCACAACTCAAAATTATGAAGCAGTTCTAATTCTCGACGCTAGATGGCAGCTGGGCACAAGTGATGATTTTTTTTAAAGAACTCTGGATTTCAAAATACAGTGCTGAAGATAGGGCTGCATGATAAATCACATGCGATATTTAATGCAAATCTTGTCAGTAAATCCGGTTCTATAATCAGTGGTAAATCTCCATCACATGGAGCAGCATTAACTACACAGAGCCGTTGTTCACTGACAAGCTGCGCAAAATAAGAACGTGGTTTTGCACAGCTTGTCAGTGAACAAAGGCTCTGTGTAGGTAATGCTGCTCCATGTGAAAGTGTGCAGGTGATGGAGATTTACCACTGATTACAGAACCGGCTTTACTGACAAGATGCGCATTAAATATTGCATGCGATTTATTGTGCAGCCCTAGCTGAAGCGGTTAACAGACACCTGTTTGAGACCCTTGATTTTAACTGAATTATTACACTATTCTAGTCTTCCATTCTTTTAAAAGGAATCACTTTTTAGAATGAATTTAAAATGCTGGAAAAGGCACCTGAAACTTCACACCAATTTTATTTCCTTTCCTCTCTGAAATAGAGGTTCAGCAATCCGAAATTTCAAACAATGATATTATAACACCAACCGTCCTCATCAAAAGCCAACCCCAGAACAAGTGTCTGAGAGGAACTATTGGAATGACTGTAACTGAGCGTTGGAGTGTGTGTGTGTGTGTGTGTGTTTGTGTGTGTGTGTGTGTGTGTGTGCGTGTGTGTGTGTGTGTGTGTGTGTGTGAAGATACTCACAGTTCTTTCAGCTTGGGCAGCGTCTGAATGGCCTCTGGGAAGGTCTTCAGATTATTGAAGTTTAGATCCCTAAAAGGACAGAAGACAGATGAAAGTTATTCACATTAGAATAAAACCTCCCTTGTGTGAATTTAACACTTGAGTGAAACTACTATCCCTATAGCATACATCCTATTGTACTTTATACTGTATATTTAATAAACCATTATAATAAGGTCCATCTCTTTTGGCACTCTATATTTAAATAAGAACAAGAGAATCACAACTGAAGATCATTTTTGTCTAAAAGACAAAAAAGGAACAACCTTAGAAAAGGAGAAAAGAAAATCTGTTGAGAGAAACCGACTGTGCTGTTTACAGAATCTAGTCGGGACAGCCAGTCTGCTGATTTCTTCAGTGTGTTATTGTTTTTCTCAGCTGCCACACGATACACAAGCTGGCATGATACTTCCTCTCTACCCACTAATGCCCCTGTCCTGTGTCCCGCTCTCCTCTCTAGGGGCACAGGACGTTGGCGTGTCCTCATCCTGTCCTAATTATGGTCAGAATAAGTAAATAAAGCAGAATCAGCGATGGCTATCTGCTTTCCCCTTCCCCTTGCCTCTTCCTCCCTGACGCGGTGGATGCTTGCTAAATGAACTGTGGTCAGTTGAGAGAGAGAACGGAGGCAATAAGGAAAAGCTGAAGGTCTTGAAAAGACTCCTTTGTCCTTTATCGGTATACTGTAAATCCTGATTAACTCTAAGCCTAGCAGTAATGACTCGTAAGAGTTGCCGGACTTTAGGTTGATCTCCAATTACATCAAAATATATAGAGAAAACACATCTTAACTTTTATAAGTCAACTAGTGCGTTTTACTCTCTACAATAACTTTCAGAATAACAACTGGCAAATACTGAGTGTCAGAGAGAGACTCAGCTATGTTCAATGCTCATAGAGTCAAAACCTTTGCATGTCCATATCTATTTTGTGTAAAACATGCTTTTTATTCATAATGAAAAGCGTGCGATAACATTTCAGGCTCAAGGTTAGGGATCTCTGTTCAATGATTACATGTATTTCAAGTCTACTACACTCACTGTATGCTGGTATTCCAAAAAATGTCAACTAAAGCATCCTTACAGAAAGCTCCCAACATTCTCTGCAACTCTTGAATTTTGCAGCAGAGGGTGCTAGAGCAGCAGATAAATATCCTACCAAACGCTATATAACTGTACTTGTACTCACATACAATCTCTTATAAAATGATGAAGTGTGATGCTACTGCAGCAGATGTAAATGTAGCGTTACATGCGGTTACAATCTCTTTAATGACAGGAAGTGTGGCTACATATGTAGGTGAAGGGGAACTCACAATGTCTCTAAGTTGTCCAGCCCATGGAAGCAGTTTTTTCCAATCTCCTGGATCCGATTGTTGTGAAGATGCCTGCACATCATGGACAAACAAGATTTTAGAAACTATACTTAGAGATTCATTACACACAATAATTTTAAAGGAACACTCCACTTTAAAAAAATAAACAAATAGGCTCATTTTCCAACTCTCCTAGAGTTTTACCATTTTCGTGTACTAAGACCGAAGGGAAATGAAAAGTTGCGATTTTCTAGGCCGATATGTCTAGGAACTATACTCTCAAACCAGCGTAACAATCAAGGTTTGAGAGTCACACACAACACAAGAGTACAACACAAAGTACCTCACGCGCAAAACACTTAACGTAATGCATAACTAATAAAAATCAAGCAAGCTTGTATGCATAGGCCACAAATTGAACAAACAGAGAGCAGAATGATTAGAGATCAAGTATGTCTATGAAGTACATGCTTGTAATTAATATAATGTTAAACATTAAGTGTTCATGCCTGTATAGCTGATTTACACGAGCTGATAAGCAAAGCACACCGAATAGATGAAATAGAGCTTGTCGAGAGCAAATATACGTTTATCACAGACACAAATTTTTTAGATTGGTCATATGTCGGAAGCAAGTAAAAAAATGCACGAGTTAATAAAGCTACTTGACGGTAAGGAGAGAGCGAGCACTCTTCTATTTCATGATCTTAACTGCTGTTCACTCATGTAGCTCACGCATCAATTGGATTAAAATTAAATCATAAATATAAAACAAACAAAAATTATAAGGGCATTCACTATAAACAATTTATTTTAAGCATCAACGACTTTACAGCAAAAGTAAATCTAGCAGCCTGTGTGTAAGGCTGTCTTGTTTCAGAAGTAAAAAAACGTGACTTTGCTTATATTTTAGGAAATATGTTCATCACTGTTACAAGATTTATTTATAATGAGTTGTTCCCTGCATTATTACAGGAAAATGTCTTGTAATTACAGTACTGAGCCGCTGCAACGGAGCAGCTGTAATGCACTATTAAATTAAAGATGAAATACCATAGAGCGATAAAATGACCAGTGAAAGTAACAAAAGCTTGTACAATACATTTTAACTGGTATAATTAAGTGTGAAAATAACTGAAGGAAATCCGTTTGCTAAATGAAGCCAGCTAAAATTCTTTGTTTATTTTAGTTTTAGTTTTAGGTTGATGTACCCAGAATTTAAAAAAAAAATAAATTACAAATGCTATGAAAATAGAAGTATCGTATCAGCAAGTACAAAAAATAAAAGTATCGTATCGGACTTGTTCTGGAAAAAGTGGTAACGGTGCATCCCTAATAAGCATACTGAATATAATCTGAGATGTAAAACAAGTTTCTGCATGTTATATGCAGGTAAATGTAAGACATTTTATGACCAAGTGAAGAAATTTTAAGCAATAGATTGAATGGAACACAACCACATATAATAAACTGATGAGAATACAAGAAATCTTCATTACTTTTTGATTAAAGGTTTATTTACTCAAGAAGCAAAATGACATAAGTCTTGTTTTATGAGAAACATTAAAATGAAGTGAGTTAATGATTAAAACAAGAACAAATATCTGCCAGTGTTTAATTCAAAGGGAAACATTCATATCCCACTGACAGATGTTTGTTCTTTAAGTATAAACTCAATTTCTCAGAAAACAAGATATCATATGTTCAATTTGCATCTCAAGTAAATGTATATTGATTTAAGGATGTTAAGATATTTGTGTTGGAAAACAAAATGTTGAATGTTGAAATGAAACATTTAATGCCTTGACTTTATAAATGTAAGACTTTGTGCTCCGATTCAAGACCTTTCTAGGCCATAATTTGTGGAAGGGCGAATGAAGACTTTAAAACCAGCAGAAAACCTGTAAAAGAATACATCTCATCTATGCAGAATTAAGTTTTCAATTTATAACTGTTCAGATGACAAGGGATGTCTATTTTGCTTGAATTTTTCCAGTCTTTAAAAAGATGCACTTCTCAGCAGAACACCAACACAAACATAATCTGTCCCTGGAAGTCTCTGAACAGATAACTCTTCAGTCGTTTTGCTGAGCACTTCACCGCACAGGTCTGTGTGTTTGTTCAGTCTATTTAACGGATTAATTGGCCTCCACTCCTAAGACAAATATTTTCCAGCAGCTGGAATGTAATTGGTAAATCAGACCCACATAGAAGCTTCCAGAAGTAAGGCATGGAGCGAGAGAGGGGGGAGGGGGGTGTCTATAGCCTCTGTTTGACTTTGCAAGACACAAGGGTCCATTTTGCTTTTCCCTGTTTGCTCTCTCGAAAATCTCCCTTCCACGCCACTGTTTACTTGCATGGGCAAGTGTATTTGTATGTGTGTGTTTTATTAGCCACCTAGGACTACAGTTAGTGTAGCGCATTGATGGATTTAACTGACGTGTGTTACAGGGCAACAAGGGAAGGTAAATTTATCAGTGTTAAAAGCTGGATCTAGTGTGTTCCTCTAGTGTGTGGGTCCAAAATTGTAAATTATTGCAAAGTACTCACAATACAACCAGGCTGGAGAGGTTGGCAAAGGCATCGTCGGGAATGTGTGTGATCCTGTTGAGGGCCAACGTCAGAGCCTGCAGGTTAGTCTGGTGCCGTAGGGGCCCAATGGGAACCTCGGTCAGGCTGTTGTCATCCAACCAGAGGTGCCTGAGCTGCTGCAGACCCTCAAAACTGTCCTCAGGCACTGACGTGATGTGGTTAGCATCCAACCGCCTGCATAGATCATGTAAGAGGTTCACTAAACTTGATGTGGATAGAGCACAGATGAGTCGAAACAGACGCTTCTACAAATACGCCACCGGGTGAGCGTGCACATTGGGAATAACAGTGTGCTATCAAGTAGGTGCTAAAACATCAGTTAGCACTCGGTTTCTGAACACTGTGCTGTTAAAGATACACAAGACTATTCCATGATCTTACTGCACTGGCCTCCCTTTTCACACAGTCCAGGTGGGAACCTCAAAACTGGCCCCACTAAGGGGCCCTTTCAATGAGAAAAGAGGACCACACCTTTCTGGCCTGAGGGTTAAAAGATCTGACTCAGAATGGATATACTTATCAACAAGTGTGAGTTGCACATGACCTCAGAAGACTATGAATAAAGCACACAAGTCACATGCTGGATAATGTTCTATTTCTATTTTCTAATCTAAATTAGGGCACTGAGATTTGGAATGGGAGCCAATCACAGGGAGGAAGGTTTGATGGGTAATACTTGTGGGGTGGTGACTTCCTGTTTATGAATGGCTGACACTGACTAAGCTCTACTCTCCCTCCCTTGAAGATTGTACAATTAAAAACACAAAAGACTAGAGCATGCGTAGGTGTAGATCTCAGTTAGAACAAGAACTACGATTTATGACCTTGCCATTAAGTATGGGAATACAGACACAAACAGACACACTCACACACACATGCTCTATCACCAGATTTAGTTAAGCTGTCTAATGCCTACCTAGATTTCCAAATTCAAACAGAACCTCATAAATGACTGAACTGACCTCACGACAGCAATTACTTAACCACACTGACCAATTTTCAAAGGCTGTATCTGTGTCCATCTAATAATATGACGTCACAAGTCTACTCGTTTGGTGATGTGTCTGATGAATTTGGTATAAATTACTTCAAATTTATCATCATGCAAAAAAAAAAAAAAAAGTTGAAGTTGAAAAACTCAATATAACTGTAGAAGTCGGACAGTCATCATGTCATAAACTTTGACATTAATACAAAGGATAAATGTGTAACTAATTCTAACGGGTAAAATATCGTTTATTTGTACAAATGTAGAGATGATCATTCAAAATTTGCTAAATAAATTGTTCATGTGTTCTATAACCTGATCCAGCACTTACATTATTTGAGATTGCTGGCTGGCTTCTGGGAAATGGAACGAACAACTCTCCATTCACTAGCCTCTTAAAACACCTAGTATAATCCCACAGACAGTCTATCACAGACAGTCCAGGAACATGATGCCTTAAAATCATAAAATGTTTATGAATTCCTCTGTGTACTGGAAATATATAACAGAGGTCTTGTGGATCTACCAAATGAAAATATAAACAACTCGTAATTGTTCACAATAGCCTTGCCTGGAATAGTGCATACAGTGTACTTTAAGCTTAGTCTCACTTGTTAAATAAACTTTTTTGTGTTCTCTCAGGCCATTCTGAGAAAGTAGAACTAAAGATTGCAAGATTGGTGAATGAAAACTTCATGCATGTACTGTTCTCTTTTTGTGTCTCAGTGCAAGTCTTTAGGGAAACTTTTTAGCACTGCGAGGCATTTGTGAACTAAAGTGAGAGATCATCTAAACTGACGTGTGCTTTGGATATGAACTCTGGCTCACTTTTGGCTTTGGCACGTTTAAGAATGTTTAATTCTCTGCTCTACACAGACATGGAGCTCACACAATAGGCATAATGTGGGGTCAGTGAGTGAAAAGTAAACTGAAATCATTGAATGAATGACACAATTTGCCATTTACAAACCCTTATAGTTCTATCCCAAAATGGATGGTTAATTTGTGACTTGAACTGAATTACAATCCAGGATTGGACTCTTATCTATGGAGATACGGATCTGTCAGCTGCAGCTGAAGACTGTGCATGCTGCTTGTTTTGAACGTACAGATCTGGGCATGTCCATATCAGCCACTGCCAAACCTGAGCATGCACACACTGACAAACACATATAGTACAAGACTCACTGAGATTCAAAAGGGTTGGGTGGCATAGACGAGAGAGACAGAGAGAATATTAATTTAAGATGCATATCTACAAGGAAACATCTGGCCACAGGAGCTGTTGTAACGTAATGCAATTATTACTTTGTAAGCATTTTCAGATCATAGCTTCAACACTCAAGAAGGATGAAGGATAATTGTTCATGATAATGAACTGCTCTTTGGTCTGTTAACTAGGAAGCACAGAATTGACTTTTGAGGTTAGAAAGCACAGATCTTCACCGGATCACTGCAAACTGTGGCATAGAAGGGCACTTGAAATTATAGATGGATGCAAGATTATAATTGTGGTTTTGGAAACTGTTTGAGTGAGAGAGGCAGTCATATTTCCAGAGTATATCCAAGCATCAACTGTTCTAACTAGAGATGCAAAGAATGTTGGCCAGCTGAAACGTTTTTACATTATTAAAAATAAAGAAGGAAAAAGAAACATTCCTTTCAAATTTAAATTCAATAAAATAATGATTTACATGGAGGAAAAAGCAGTGTGCAAAAAAAAAAGATCCAGGTTTAATGAGATTAAATGTAAACACGGAATAAATAGGATGTATATTTATAGGAAAGAGGTTGAGTTGAGTTGTTATACTATTGTTCAAAAGCAAAAGACATTTATAATGTTCATATATATATATATATATATATATATATATATATATGCTGTTTAAACGTTCTATTTATCATAAAAAAATCCTATAAAAAATTTATCATGATTTAAACAAAAATAGTGTCTTCAACACTAATAATAATACGATTAAATGTAACTGATGCTGAAATTTCAGCATTCCCATCACAGGAATAAAATGTAAAAAATAATATTAATAATTAAATGAAACAAAATTATTTTAATATTTTGGAATATGATTTTATTTACTGTATTTTTGATCAAATACATACAGTCTTGGTAAGCATGAGACTTATTTATATATTTATTTTTTAATGGGAACGTATATACTGTATAAAAGAACAAAAATAGTAAAATATGAATAAAAAGTCATAGCTATTTCAAACATATGCTAATTTAAAATGAGGATTTTTGGTTTTCATTATCAGCTTTCACAAAAAAAAAAAACACACCAAAATTAATTAGTCGAGCTATCAAACAGAATTGATAGCTGTAAAGGTTGAAGTAAAGGTTTTTTTTTTGTGTGTGTTTTCTACAGGCTAAGTCTCCGCCTTGTTTCCCACAGAAATGTTACTGTAATTAGGAGGTGTTTTTTTTTTTGGGAGCCTGATTAGTGCAGCTGAAGAACCTGTGCAGAAAGCCTGCAGGGTGAGCACATTCCTGGAGGACTGCCCCCTTCCCTCTCTCTCATGTGTCTCTCGTCTTTGGCATCTGCTCTGACTATACTCCTGCTCTTTCTCTCATCATCCATGCTGAGGTGCAGAAGGCATGTTGATTGACAGGTCATTCTCTAAGGCCTTATCCAAAAGCAGGTGGACTGTGCCAAAACGCATTACTTCAGCACAACAGAAAAAGAGAGGAAAAACACGCAAAGTGAGGAGGTGAGATAGAGAGAGACGAAGAGATCGGGAGAGGTGATAATGGTTGAAAGCTGATTTTTTAAACACATTGTCCCACAGCAGAAACAGAAGCTGGACTAAATCTAAATCATTGAGACAAAGTTAAAGGACAGACACACAAACAAACAATGCACAGTTACAGATATTCTAATACATCTGAGACATTACCATGTAAACATTTCTTGATGAAATACATAAGATCATTACTATCATAACATTATACAGGTAATTGACAAAATGAGATGGATTGGAGTTGTGTACAGTATAAGCCAATCATCTGTATTGGCTAGTAAAAGTGATTAAAAGTGATTTTTTTTAAACCTCTATATTAACCCTTTTGTCATCATAAGAACAATTTGAGGTCAGTAAGACTCTAATAATTTTGAAAGAAGTGTCTTATGCTCAACAAGGCTACATTTATCTGAATCTAATCAGTAAAAATAATTATTATTTTAATATTGTGAAATATTTTTACAATTCACTTTTTTTATCTTTTTATTTGGATACATGTAAAAGTTTTATTTATAGCATCCTTACTCCAGTCTTCAATGTCACATGTTCCTTCAGAAATCATTCTAATATGCTGAATTGGTGCTCAAGAAACATTATATCAATGTTTAATAATTTTTTGCGGAACCATAATACTTTTTTCAGGATTCTTTAAAAAATAGAAAGTAATAGAAAAAAAAATCATTTATTTGAAAAAAAAAAACATCTTTATTGTCACTCTTAACGGTTACTTTTCTAAATAAAAGCATTGATTTCTATTTTACTGTATCTTACCACATTTTTTTGAACAATAGTTTATAGAAGAGTAGTTTAAAGTACTTCTTTAATAATGGGAAAGAGAAAAATGCTGGGATGCTTACAAAGACTGCAGGGCATGGAGATTCTTGAGGGCTGTGCTTGGGACAGTCTTCAACTGATTGTTCTGAAGCATCCTGAAAAAGAAGTTTACATTAGTGACACATCAAAGCACAACACAACACAATACAATACATATACACTGCTCTTCAAGATTTCTCCACAAATATAGCCACTATATAAGCTCTAATATTGATTTAATGTGTTTGTGTGTGTCTCGTTCCGAGCTAATCATGGTGCATATCTTGCTTCCTCTACCCTATCAGCTCTCTGGCGTCACTCAAATGGCATAGGCCACGAGGACAGCTTTTCCCACTCAGTGCCAAACCACAGCACACACAACTACACACTTACACACACACATACAGTTACATACACACAGCCCAGCCAAGAGGCACTCACAAACACATGACCACAGTAAATAAAAACTGGCCTCAAATCATCTCCAACATCTATAGTTCCAAAGCCAACAGCGTTTGGTTCACAATCAGTTTCTCTAACTCATTTCCCACAACAGTGTCTGCATGAGCTGTAAGAGCACCATGGGGCTTTGAAATAGCCCTGGATGGGGACAGTATGAGGAAAAATTAGCTTTATGTAAAGCATGGCTGAGGGGACCAGGCTGCTGATAAGCTGCATTTGAATGGGCTCACAAATACCTGAAGGACAGAATATGAGTTACAACAAAGAGAGAGAGGGAGAGAGAGAAAGAGAATGCATCATGCTGCATCATGATGAAAGGTACTCCATCAGACACTGACAGACTTGCTGATCCAGTAGCAACGAAATTCCTGGAACACAACACCACTTGACAACTCAACAAAACACACAGCAGGATCTACTTCTCACTGCACTGTACAAGATCTGCTCACTGGGTGAATGAGTAAGCCTGTATCAAATAGAGGTGTGTGTGTGTGTGTTGAATACTTACAGGACTTTAAGCTGATGGAGGCCAGACAGAGCCTCTGGGTGGATGAATGCAAGGTCATTACCAGCCAAGCGTCTATGGAGAGAGAGAGATACTTCATTTCAGCTAGAATGCAAAAATGTCAGATATTCTGATGGAAAGCTGGGTGTCAAAGGGAGTGAAAGTCAAGTTATGAGTGGGAAGGAACAGTGAAGATAGAGTGATTTGAAATACTAAGCTCGATGAGCTGTTGTAAAATGCAGAGAAACGCACACCTGGGACTTTGTTTTTTTACATTCATTTATTAACTTAGCCTTCACTAAACACCTGGCTGTTTAGGGTGGCTGTGTGTCCACCAACGCATTTTTTTCAGCCAACAGAAAACACCAGATGCTCTTGAGACACTTTGGTTGCTATGATACAGATTATCCACTAAAGTAGTATGACACATTGCAAATTAAATATTTCTCCAAGCATTATTTTCTTAATTTTGTGGTAGCCGGGGAATTCCATTTGGTGAAGACATGAATACTCTCGAGACAAACGATATTAACTTCTCCATTGTTATTCCATCATAATACAAGCAGGGCGTGATGGTTGGTCGGTGTGGTATTAGTCCCACCCCTCCTCCCCTTTGATTAGCTGAATAAAAATTGACAGTGATGAGTGCTGCATTTTAGACAAACTGAGCAAACTCACAGTACTCCGCTGAAATGAATGATCAGCATGTTGCTCATGGTGCTTTTTTTCCCAATGTAAACCTAATTGTAGTTTCGTTAAATTAAATTAAACAATTTTAAGGAAACAATCCCACAACAGGGAACAACACTGTTGCTATGTCACTTATAATTAGCAACTAATATACAAATATTTAATAAACATAAACACACATATAAAGTACATACATGATTATAATTATACAACCCGAATTCTGGAAAAGTTGGGACGTTTTTTAAATTTTAATAAAATGAAAACTAAAAGACTTTCAAATCACATGAGCCAATATTTTATTCACAATAGAACATAGATAACATAGCAAATGTTTAAACTGAGAAAGTTTACAATTTTATGCACAACATGAGCTCATTTCAATTTTGATTTCTGCTACAGGTCTCAAAATAGTTGGGACGGGGCATATTTACCATGGTGTAGCATCTCCTTTTCTTTTCAAAACAGTTTGAAGACGTCTGGGCATTGAGGCTATGAGTTGCTGGAGTTTTGCTGTTGGAATTTGGTCCCATTCTTGCCTTATATAGATTTCCAGCTGCTGAAGAGTTCGTGGTCGTCTTTGACATATTTTTCGTTTAATGATGCGCCAAATGTTCTCTATAGGTGAAAGATCTGGACTGCAGGCAGGCCAGGTTAGCACCCGGACTCTTCTACGACGAAGCCATGCTGTTGTTATAGCTGCAGTATGTGGTTTTGCATTGTCCTGCTGAAATAAACAAGGCCTTCCCTGAAATAGACGTTGTTTGGAGGGAAGCATATGTTGCTCTAAAACCTTTATATACCTTTCAGCATTCACAGAGCCTTCCAAAACATGCAAGCTGCCCATACCGTATGCACTTATGCACCCCCATACCATCAGAGATGCTGGCTTTTGAACTGAACGCTGATAACATGCTGGAAGGTCTCCCTCCTCTTTAGCCCGGAGGACACGGCGTCCGTGATTTCCAACAAGAATGTCAAATTTGGACTCGTCTGACCATAAAACACTATTCCACTTTGAAATAGTCCATTTTAAATGAGCCTTGGCCCACAGGACACGATGGCGCTTCTGGACCATGTTCACATATGGCTTCCTTTTTTGCATGATAGAGCTTTAGTTGGCATCTGCTGATGGCACGGCGGATTGTGTTTACCGACAGTGGTTTCTGAAAGTATTCCTGGGCCCATTTAGTAATGTCATTGACACAATCATGCCGATGAGTGATGCAGTGTTGTCTGAGAGCCCGAAGACCACGGGCATCCAATAAAGGTCTCCGGCCTTGTCCCTTACGCACAGAGATTTCTCCAGTTTCTCTGAATCTTTTGATGATGTTATGCACTGTAGATGATGAGATTTGCAAAGCCTTTGCAATTTGACGTTGAGGAACATTGTTTTTAAAGTTTTCCACAATTTTTTTACGCAGTCTTACACAGATTGGAGAGCCTCTGCCCATCTTTACTTCTGAGAGACTCTGCTTCTCTAAGACAAAGCTTTTATAGCTAATCATGTTACAGACCTGATATCAATTAACTTAATTAATCACTAGATGTTCTCCCAGCTGAATCTTTTCAAAACTGCTTGCTTTTTTAGCCATTTGTTGCCCCTGTGCCAACTTTTTTGAGACCTGTAGCAGGCATTACATTTTAAATGAGCTAATTAAGTGGATAAAAGTGTAAAATTTCTCAGTTTAAACATTTGCTACGTTATCTATGTTCTATTGTGAATAAAATATTGGCTCATGTGATTTGAAATTCCTTTAGTTTTTATTTTATTAAAATTTAAAAAACGTCCCAACTTTTCCGGAATTCGGGTTGTACATTGATAAGAGTTCTTGAGAACTAAATCAGCATATTGATTTCAAGGATCATGTGACAAAATTAGAGTTAACAGCTGCGGAAAATTCAGCTTTGCCCATACAGGAATAAATTACATTTTAAAATATATTAAGTTAGAAAAGAGCTGTAATACTATTTCACAACATAAAGAAAGAATTCTCCAGTTTCTTGTCTAGGAGACATTCTGTAAACCTTGTTTAAATTAACAACATAACTAAGCAGGGCATAGCTTAGCAAAGGGTCTACTGCTATGTGGCTTGGCAACTATAAACAGCCTACAGACTTGGAGCGGGAGTACAATATATACAGCAGCTGATATCTGTGCTGCTGACAGTAGTGTGTTTGATAAGCGTTGCTCTCTCCAAGTGCTAACTTGCTCTTTGTAGGCAAAAGCCTCTCCAGACGCTGTCTGAATGGACAGCTCAAATACCTAAGGACGTGTCAGAATGTGATGGTTGGAATGAAGTTGCTGAGCTCTGATTGTACAGATATGTCCTTTGCTGGACAACACACAGCCTGATAACTTCTATTCAGAGAATCAAGTGGACAGCTTGAATCTGAATCTCACATGGCATGTGAAGGCATGTACACAGGTTAAGTTGTACTGCACGATACATGCTAGGATGTACATTGTTTTCATACATGCGTTTTTCAATGCTGCATGTGCCGTTACTGGTGTGCTGGAGTGTTTGTGTGTGGTAAGGCAGGCAAAGGGTCCACATAACTTCACCAAATCAGGCCCGAGAGATTAACACCAGATTTATCACTCATTGAAACTGGAGTCACACTCACACTCTTCTAACTCTCTTATCATCATGTCTCTCTCTCTCTCTCTCTCTCTCTCTCTGTGTAAATAGCAGAAATAGGCCACAGAGGTTCAGAAAGAACAGAAAGCCTTCCATTTGGCCTTCTCATCACAGGAAGTACTGGACTGCACACATTTATCTAGATGTTTACAGCATCAGGATGTGATAACTGCCCCTTGGTGGCCCCAAAAAAATAAATCAAATCTAAAATATTATATACAAATAAAACATTTGCATTGTGATTATTTCAATGCAAAAAAAACAAAAACGAAAAAACCTATGCAATCTCCATCCTCACTATAACACCACCTGTGTGTGGAAGCAACCAAACTTTTTAGAGTTTATAAGGAAGTTTGATATGCAATAATCAACAAAAATAACTGTGTGATATTGGGAATCCAGCTATCTTTCAACTTCTGTTATTACTTCTGCCAATATAGAGGTGCATTAAATAATTTAGTTTTTGTCACTGAATTCTCCATGACGATATCATCTAGACTCATTTTCCATTGACAGATTTGAAAGCTTCAAAATTTTGCAAGCAACACTGATTTTTTTTTATATTAAAGCAGATGGTTTGTGAGTACTATTTTTGGAGACTTAATAGCTTGAAATGTTCCATGCTTTCTTGGCTGCTGCTTTTGATGTCAAAACAAAAACAATGACAAACAAAACAATACAAAAAAACCAGAAACAAAACAAAACTGGATGTGAAACAGAGCACGACACAGAGTTCGATTGATCCCCGAGTGAGTAAACACAAATATACAGTTTGACCAATTTATACATCATTAATAGCGGTTCGCTTCTGTGATTTAGTACGATTGTGTTCACATCAGAAGCAAACCGTACTGGAGAAGTACCCTTCTTAGGTGGACTTGGGTACGGTTCACAGGTGGGCACCAGAGTTCAGAAGACATTATACAAACAAACTGAACTATGACGTTAATCGAACCTGGGAGCGCACCAGAAATGCTAGTGTGAAAGCCCCTTTACATTCTCCATAATACCAAAGTATATATGAAAGTCTATGGATAACTTATGGCACCGTGTCTCCATTACGCTCCTGCAAACCTGGAGAAAGACAAACAGACAGAAAAAGGAAAGAGAGGGGAAAACAACATGTGACACTGGATAATACAGCTGGAATTATGCTGGTGAGGACATGACAGGGGCGGCTTATCAGTCTGCAGGATCATAGGGGTTCAGCTTCTAAGTGCTGAAATATTGCCACACACAATGAGATGGATGGAGAGAGAAAACACAGGGAGAATGAAGATGATGAAAAGGACTGCTGGGATACTAAAAAGTTACAAATTATGAAGCGACACACAGGCTTTGACAGAGTATCTGTCTCTCTACGACCACGACACAAACCCCAAATTACACAATCAACTGCCATCTAACTGCGTTCTAGTTTACATCAACACATTTGTTGTGGCACACCAATGTGGTTGAGTTAGCCTGCGGGAAAAACAGACGACTTCTCGATCCATGTCTCTCTCTCTCTCTCTCTCTCTCTCTGTCTATGTCGTTCTGGTTTGGCTGTGTCTCAAAGCCACCAGATTTGTCCAGACTTCCATGGGTGGATTCTTAAGCACACACTCAGCGTCACAACTCAGCAGTCTGATGCACTGAGGGGGGAGATGTCACCCCTGATCTTTATTTGTCTGGAACTAATCTAAGTCTCATTCTGTGGTCAGTGTGTTGCCAAAGCTGTGTAGCACTTCTCCGGCATGTTGCTTTAGCAACCACTTCAGTGAGCACGGCAACTGTCATGTGACCTTCTGAAGGGTTCAGCCAAGACAGAATTACCTATATAAAACAAATTACAAATGAACTAATAAGTCAATGCAGTGCAATATATCCAATATGGCGCTGTCAAATTTTCCTACTGTATTCCTACTGTATTGTTTAGGACACATCCAGCGAGTCTGGATTCAGATTGTTCCAAGTGAAATCATTTGGAAACCACAGACTCTGAATGCAGAAATTTTTCCCAGGTCAAGAGCTTTAATGGTGCACTTTTAGTTCAAGTTTAACACATTTCCTTAGGTTCATTAAGTAAATTACAAATAATTACAGTCTTTGCAATTGTACTGCAGGGCACTGATAGAAATGCCTTTATATATTATCATAAAGCAGTTTTTTTTTGGCCACAGGCATACAAAATGATAATATACATATTTTCAAACAGATTACAATTTTTTTTAAAGTGGACCTTTAAAGGGATAGTTCACCTAAAAATGAAAATGCTGTCATCATTTAGTCCGTCTCAAGTTGTTCCAAACCTGTATGAATTTATTTCAGCTGCTGAACACAAAATATGATATTTTGAAGGATGCTGCGAACAAAACTTACAGTTGAAGTCAATGGCTATCATCAACTTTTTAGTTACCAACATTCTTCAAAATATCTTCTTTTGTGTTCAACAGAAGAAAGAAACGCATACAGGTTTGAAACAAGTGAAGGATGAGTAAATGATGACAGAATGTTCATTTTTGGGTGAACTATTATTAAAAAAATCTATCAAACACAATCTCTGGCATGTTCACACGTACAGTACTTATTAAGCCAGAGACACACACATATCTAGAGAGGATTAATATTTGACAGCTCTATATCTGTCAGTGGGGGTGGATATGTTTGAAGAGAGAGGTGAGGGTGTGTGTGGTTGTGATAGAAGACTGCATGACTCTGAGGCAGAGAATGTTCCTCTTGGCTGACAGCAGCCACAGGTCACACCAACACACACACACGCACACACGCGCGCGCACATCACTGCTGCTGCACCGTCAGGGTAAATGTGTTCTGTAAATAGGTGTTCTGCTCCCGGTAATCGTTTATGCCTTCATCTCTACATGAGAACTACCTTCGAAAGGCAATATCTGCCCGATTATTTCTGGACATCCACACTTTTACACATAGCACTTTACATGCTCCACATGAACACCATATCTGGAGTCCATCTCTTCATTTCGGAGTTTGTGTTGCTTTGACATGCATTTGGAAATGTACTGTAACATCTTCCCATAATTGTAATCAAAGTGCTAATTACAAAAGAGAAGCTTAAAGGACTCCCTGTGGTTTTCCGTCTGTTGGTTTAATATTTGAAAATTCAAATAATAATAATTTGAATTTTTTTTTTCCTCCAAATTGTGCGTGCACATTTTTCATTCAAATTAAATGTTTTCTTTAGGAAAAATATTAGGCTTTTAATTAGCAAGGTGAGTTACTTTTATGATTTAAACAATTATTTTTCCTATGCAGTCTTATAACTTTTACTATTTCGCCCAGTATTTTTTTTTCCTCTTGTATGTATGGATACAGCCTAGTTGAAGATCTTGCAATGTAAATGTTACTGCTGAGTGGTTACAACAGTCCAGGATGTGTTTACAAATACATTTAAGCCCAGAAAGTGAACTCCTGACCCTTGTGATTAACCACACCCATTGTGACCACTGAACCATGAGCAACCTGACAAAGAGCATCTGGCTCTATACAGTGCTGTACAGGTCCCGGAGACCTCGCGCACCCCTCACCCCATTCCCAGATAGCACACGCTTCTGAAAACTCCAGTTGTCATGGAAACCATTGTTTTGCCCTCCTTCTTCCTGCCATGCATTCCTTCTCACAATGCGTTGAAAAACAAATTGGCCTTTGACAAAGAACTGGAGGACTGTTTGGGAACGAGAGCTGAGGAGATTGGAGTGGATGAAAGACACACGAGGGTAAGAAAACACACTCCAATCAAACGAAAAAAAAATAAATAAAGGAAAAGAGTGAACAGCAAGGGGGAGGCGACTTTGGGAGATGGTCATTTCAGCCGTCTGGAAGTGCTGGTACCTGATATCACTTAGACAGATGTTATCTGCCCTTCCCGCAGATGGGCAGACGGGGGATGAGTGAGGAGTAAAGAAAAGACAAACACAAAGAAAAAAAACAGTCACACCCAACCCAACGAGAGTTCAGAATGTACTTCAGATATACTGATTCAGCCACTCCAAATTGGTCTAAAACAGCCTGTGTTTGTTCCTTTAATGTCATTAGCATGCTCTGATCGAGTTAGACGTAGCTTCAAAAGCATCCTGAGATGCTGTGACTAACAGTACTTTTTATAAGCTATGAGACAGTGCCAGATGTGCTGCACCACACTGATGGTGCTGTGGGTGGCCAAATCTGGTCCTGGCTTATTCTCTCTAATAAGCCTTGGCACTTTTTTTTAAGGGAACTCTAAAGCTCTTATAGGCAGTGTGTAGGTTGTTTGTCTGTAAATTATTTTATGTAAATTTTAAGTTCATCTTTTATTTTAATGTTGATGTATTTTACATAATAAACATTATTTTGTGCCAGTATTGTATATGGCTTAATTGATATAGAAAAATAAGTTGAGTTATTCTTGCAATAGTGCCGTTGTACTTAATATTGACCTGAGTGGGTTTTCTATGGCAATGAGCCTGAAGCCTCATAGAACAGCACTAAATGATCGCAGAGTCCAAGTTTCTGGAAATCAGTCCTTTTTAATGAAAGCTGGCAATCTGAGGTGACATGAGCAACACTGTTTAGCAGACTTTAATTTATGAAAATGGACAGTGACACAATGTAGTGACTATCAAAAGAATGAAGACAATGGAGCTCACATAATCCAAAAAGCTGGTGATGAGACCAGCAGTGATTTAATGGATGCCATGTGGATTTAGCTTCAAAGTTGTTTCTGCAGTTCTATAAACATTTTCAAATCTCAAAATAGACAAGAATATTCAAGAATGATTACAGAGCAAAAGATCATCTCAAATCATCATGGAGATATTCCAAGATGGTGTTTAAAAAAAGGTGCCATGCATATAGAAGAAGAAGAAAACAGAACATGAGGGGAAATAGTGAAAGATAGAGAAAACAGAAATCATCCTCACAGTTCTTCCAGATAGGGCAGGTTTCTGAAGACATTAGCAGGCAGCTCAGTGATGTTGTTCATGCTGATGTCCCTACGGAAACAGAAGAACAAATGCTCATAGTCAATGGTTGAGTAGTACCATTTCTATAGGTTTACACAAGATAAACAATTTACTTTTGCTGTTTGGATGCACTTCTGTTTGGATTCACATTTCTGGTTCACTTTGTTTACATTGACTGCTGAACCATTTCGCATGGAAGAGAAGAGTTTAAGAAAGATACAGCTTTACGATTCTCTCTGAAAACAGTCAAGTTCCTGGAAGTGTGCTGTGGGCAGAGCTAAAGAATCATAAACACACGCAGTTTTTGCGTAGGCATCATCTGCAAGCTGTGAGATCGGCATAAATAATTCCCTTAACACTGGGTTCTTTGGGAAGCTGAACAAGGTTATCTTTCCCTCAACACCAAAAACAGACTTCTTTGGTGACTGTTGAATTTGTGATCAAAAACAAAACGTAAATCTCGAGCGAGTCTTGTGCAGTGCCGCCGATGACTTCTGCAACCTGAATGAAACACGTTGATGGGCTGCTCTTGCTCTTGCTCTGGTTGATGTGTGCTTGCACTTTTCCCGGGAGAAGTGCCCATGCATGGAATTCCACCCTTTATGAAGTAAAACAAGGCCATACTTCATAAAAAAATAAAAAATCTTTCCAAACCTTATACAAACCCTGAAGGAGTGTATTTGGAACAGAAATACTCCATATGTCCAACTTATGTCATTTGAGACTTTGGTCATGTTTAGCATGAGAATCCTACTCCTTAGAATTCTGAATAAATCAGAATAGCATTAGACCTCCTCTTTAAGTATATTATTATAGTGCTGTAAATGTATAAATATAGTTGGCAACGAATGGAAAAGAGTAAAATTACCTCTTTAACACAACTCATAAATATAACTACTCAAAATCCTGTCATGAAGCAACATACAGTATTTACATTTGATACATTTCTTTGAGTTCACAGCTGATGTTCATGCTTTACAAGTCCAAACAGAGATCTGTATGTCTGTGACGACTGATAAGACCTGAATCCAGATCAGACAGTGAGATCAAGCATCGTACAACAGTAACAGAAGAAAGCTAAATCTATTTGATGTCATCAGCACTGCACTATGGTGATTTACTTCTCATCGTGCAAGTATGACATCAGAGGCTTACAAGTGTTGTCTGGGAGATGCTGATTTAAAAAGCAGGAAATGTACGAATTTCCACCTACAAATCAATTTTCACACACACACACACACACACACACACACACACACACACACACACACACACACACACACACACACACACACACACACACACACACACACACACACACACACACACACACACACACACACACACACACACACACTTATTTCCCATCATCCTCTGTAACATCTGATCTACACTACTGTCATTTACTGCCAAATTAAATAACACACAATCTATTGACATTGTGCAGATATTTTGTGCGACCCCAGCTGTTTGTTGCCAGTGATTTCTGGATAATTTAGTAAGTTAAACATTTAGTATTATCACATTAGGTATATCCCTTTAATAACATCCTTGAATTATAAAACTGTTATTAGGAAAGGGTTATTAAAACTATTACAAACTTGATCATCATGAAACCTAATTTACATCTAATGAGGTGAATCAAATTCACACTGACATGTATTTACACAGACACTTCAAAGTGTACATTATATACAGCTAAACAATCTGAATTCAGTCAGATTTCTGAACAAAGTGCTGTTTGTATGTCTGTCACTGTGCATATGTCAAGCCTGACTGATTTCTTTTTTAAACCGTGTTGTACATTACAAATATCATGCTATCATGTTGCTTCACAAATGTGTATAGCATAGACAGGTAGACAAATATTTTCAAATATTTCCGACTCACAACTTTTTAAATTTTTTTAGAGATGTTAGGGAAAATGGTAATGTTGCTCTTATCTATACAATAAAAGTTGAAGGTGAACCAAAGGCTTCAAAAGAATTGTATGAGCTTTTTGTCAAGGTTGATCACTTATCTTCATTCACTTTGATTGAATGGAAAAGAGTAACATACATTTTCTGCTGAACTGCTAAAGAAAAAAATGAACATCATTCAGTGAGTGAGTGAGTTTGGTGTGAGTAAAGAATGGTGAACTATTTCTTTAATGAAGTTAAAATCTCAAAGTTTTCCCTCATTCAATTTTTCTTCTCTTTAAAACTATATAGGTCCCTCCTTTTCTCCCCAAGGCTCCGAAGCTCTGAGCATAGAGAGAAAGACAGTGAGAGAGAGAGAGAGAGAGAAAGAAAGCGGAGGCTGTCAAGGAGACAGAGAGATAGCATGTAGCAGCATGACAAAAATGCAGGCAGTACACAAAGTGTTTTCCTCTCTCTCTCTTTCTCTTTTCCATTGGGGCTGAAAGGTGAAGTGTGTGGGCAGCTAGAAAAGCAAATGGTAGATCCACAGCAAGAGAGGTCAGAACACTGACCTTAAAAAACCCCGCCGTTAGAGACGCCACAACACAAACACGCAGAGAGGAAATGAGAACCAGTGCATGTAAATCATAATAAGTGTGTTTTTATGTGGCATTCTACTTGTTATACATCTCAGCCCTTTTGTTTATTTATTGTACCATATTCCAGCCAGAATTGTGTGTGCATGTTTCTGTTTTTGTTCTGGAGATGCACTGAAGCCTGGGCAGGTTTTTTCAGCTGAGGCTGAGATCTTGATTAGGGATCCATTATATGCGGCTTCAAAAGCCGGGCCACAAACAGTAGATGTGGAGACTGGGTCCGATGGAGCCCAACAAACATGCTACAATAGCTAATGAGGCACATACCCAACCCTGAAGGAAAAGAAAAACAAGGAGAAGATATCGTTCGCCATCTTGGATTTCAAAGCAAGTGCTGTCTTGAGTTTTGAGAGCGTATATATGAGCACGAGGGCCTCTGGCCACACTGTGTATCCGAATACCCCCCAAACACACACACCGAAAGGGGCCTCCCTGCCCCCCTGCAGCTATGACCTTCCGTCGCTCCGCTAACTTTTTTGGGGGATACACAGGTTACCTGCCCTATCCAATTACCCTTCAGGCAGCTTTCAATGGACCATGTACCACCAGAATACACCTCCTTATCACTCTTTTTCCCTCTCTTTCACTCTTGGTGGTGTCCCTGGGCCCCTATTTGTGCAGCGGTCCCGGTGGTCCTCTGGATACATTATGTATTACTGACAGTCCTGTTCCTCCTGTACGCACACACACACACTCCTCCACGCCTGCAGCCTTTCACCCTGCTACAAACTCTCTCAGTCTTTTGACTGAGGTGCCTGGGAGCAGGATGAGAGAGCGAGAGTGAGAGCGAGAGAGAGAGAGAGAGAGAGAGAGAGAGAGAGAGAGAGAGAGAGAGAGAGAGAGAGACAGGCTATGTGTATGTGTGTTTGGGTCTGCAAATGTGATCTCTATCCCCAAGTAGCAGGTTTCCTCATTAGGGGCCAGGGGCCGCACTGCAGTGACAAAGACAGGGATGGAGACAGAGGACTGGAGCCGTTACCGATGGAAACTCTATCCTAGGAGTCTGATAGCCTGTGCTCTTAAAGAGTTGTGTGTTTGTGACTGTGTGAGACCAGTTCTACTGCATTTATGTGATGTTTAAATAAAGCATATTAATCTATTATTAAAATAAAGGGTGATGCATGTCATTTATATGGTAGCAAACTGAACTGCAAAAATACTGTCAAGTGTCAAACTTCTATTTTTTTTTTATACAAATCACAACCTCACAATTAAAGCTTAAATGTAAAAATGTACTGTTCATACCTTAAATTGATAGTACACCCCAAAATGACAATTCTGCCCTTATTTACTCACTCATGTTTTTCATCTGTAGAACACAAAATAAGAGGTTTAGAAAATTTGGTGGTTTTTCAAAACTGAGTCAATGGAGTCTAATGTTGTTTGGACTCTAGCATTGCTCAAAATATCTTATTTTGTGTGGTGCAAAAGAAAGAAAGCCATACAAAGTTGGAAGGTCATGTCAGAATTTTCATTTTTAAGCAAACCTGTCTTTTTAGGAGCTATTTCTATTTATTTCTAGTCAGATTAATTAATATCATTTAGCAGAAATTACAGCCAACACTTATTTGAGCTGGTTGAAATAAAAAAAAAAATCTTGTTTTAAAGCTGAAGGACAGAAATATAATGTGATGCCTTTTGGGTATTGTGAATGTGAAATCCTGCAACATGCTCAAACAGTCGAAGATTTCAGCTTGCAAAGGCAGATACAATTTGGCATTGTCATTAAAATGGACTACAAATAAGGACCACCCTAAGCGCTACAGATGGAGCGTGACTGAATGGAAAATGCATACTACAAACATGGAAGGAAGAAGAAAAGCCTTGTTTTAGGAGAGCTCAGGAACATGTCAAGTCTCAACAGAGCACTGCAGATTTTCTTCCTGTCAGCAAGAGTAACAGAAATAGAGCAGGAAAGAGACAGAAGCCTAGTTAAACTCATGCTATAGGACAGAGAACATTGATTTATGAATGACAGCCTTATTTTCTATCAGGATAGATTCCTTCCCTTTTTCTAAAACAACATGTATTATTTCAGAGCTTAACGTGAAATGCTCTCTCTTAATCACTCTGAAAGAAGCACAACAAGCCTGTCTGTCTTTGACTGAACACTCAGGGGCAAATGAGCTCTTCAATTGCACACACAAATGCGGCACTGTATGCTGTATATCATTTCATATTAAAACGCAAAAGAAACTATGAGCATGCAATGTCTTAATTATGTCGTCAGTTAAATCAGTAAGTTACCAAAAAGGTGATTAAAGCTGCCTTAAAAGCATGCATGCATTTATCTGTTATCTACGAGTCACATTTAAAAACATGTCTCTGAAATGCAGTGGTTTTCAAAACTGTCCTGGAGCAGCTCAGAACTGTCTCTCTCATCTAACACAGCCGATTCAACTCTTCAGCTCAAGAGTAGAGACTTTAAGACCTGAGGTGGGTCAGAAATGGTAAAGAGTTGTGAGAAAATACAATGCGTGTCAGAGCCGGGTCATGTTCGGCAGAGGCAACTCTTAAAGCAGCCATAATACCCTAATAACCAGCTGCTGCGATGTCTGTTCATCAAAGAACAAAAGAAAAGAAAAGAAAAGAGAGGAAATCAATAACTTTTGTAGCTTTAAGTATTTGTCTATATTTAATTTAGGATTTAGTGTTTGATAACTTTATTTAAGGGCACAGATAGCTAAATATGACATTTATTATAATTGATTTATGTGAAGACTGTTTTAAGTTTACTTAAATTAAAAGTTGTTATTTTGTAAAGTCTAATAAATGTTCAAATGTATAGCTCTCTATTATACTGTGATGCTGAATGGGTTTAGTCAATGGTTAAATATAAGGGGGGATCTGTAGACATCAGTAGTATTGCTATGAGTGATACTCGCCTTCGATCATAAAAAATGGCATTAAACAAATATTAAATATAGACTTTCTTCATGTTGTTTCTTCATTAATTTGAAGAGTGAATGTAAAAGTATTGCAATATAAATATGAAAAATGTATTGTTAGGTGGGATTAATCGTGATTAATTGCAGAAAAAAAGTGTGATTAATTAGTAAATGTTTTATTATTACATATTATTTATATAAAAACGATTATGTAAAAACAACAACATTTAAATAGCATACAAAATGATCATTAAAAAGGATTACTGATATCTCTACTTCGTAACAACCTACAAGATCAGTAATTAGACTGGGAAAATTGCAATTAGCACAGATTTCGTGGGCATGTTTGCAGTGTTACTTAATATGTATAGTTATCTGAGTGAGTTAAATGGTCAAAGAAAGCCTGTTTCTGAGCATTTGCAGGAATTTACTCAATTGTAGCTGCTCTCCATGGGCTCCTAAACTCCTCTGCTAAGATTCTGAGGGCTAACTTTTAAATTTCCACTGCATCAGTGAAACATAGGGAGCATCTGCGTGTCGGCAAACCACACCAGCACCGCAGCAGGCCTTTCGGTGGCCGCAGTTGCCCACAGAGTCCCACATCACAGCAGGGCCAGCCCGCTCCCAGCCCTGCCAAGCCCTGAAGGAGCCCAGCCACAGCCTGCCCCATGATAAGGCCTGTAGATGTGGTGTGCGTGTGTCGGGGCATGGGTGGGTCTCATTCACCGGCTGGCTTTCAGGCCAAGAAAGGCGAGGCGTTTCTGTGACAACTCCATTTTGATTGACAGCCCTGCAAATGATGTCTCTTAAGGCTCAAGCCTAAAAAGGGTGTGTGCATTAAACATAGACTTGTGCTCATGAAATAAAGACACTTTCTGTCCTAGTTTATCTAAATGTTTCTCACAAGGAACTACAGTACATCTCATTTTATTCAGCCAATTCATAGGGTTCTTTCTATTTATTCACTTGTATATAATTTAATAGAAATGTAATATAATCCAAATAAGACAGATTGCTTGCCTAGACTCTGAATGCCCAGCTTGTGGGATTGATTAAAATTGTGTGCAATACCTACTATCCTGCACTGTTTCAAGGCCTGAGTTGTTTATAGTTATAGGGTTTTGTTCTTTCAAGCAGGACCCCCACCCTAAATTTGAAGCACAATAGTCTCTTCTCACAAGCCTGATGATTTGTTTTTTCTTCAGCATTACATACAGTAGAGAATGAACACTAAACACTGGATGATGTCATGCCTGACAAATTCCTCTCCTTCTCTACACAAGAGAGAAGTCTGAGTCATATTTAAGCTCCGGCAAACTGTCTGCCATTCAAGTAGACAACTGTATGGTTTGAACCATGAAACTACAAAAAATAAAAGCGGAAAGATAAGTGAACAGATTGGTCCACAAGGTCAGTGAAAGGGACTTTTTCTTTAAGAAAGACAGGCGTGATGGCCTCATATAAGCTGTATATGAATTCAAACACTGTATTTGGATCTTTAAATGTTTGGGAAGACAGCTCTTAAAATGTTTGGGAAAAGAGTGCCGTCTGACGCAGAGCATGAGATTTAAACTCTGAGTAATGAGTTCCAGTCTAAACCCTCTTTGAACTAAACTACCTGAGATCCTAAAAAACTACAGACTTGCCCAATACTAAAAGAAGAGAAGATGACCACACACAGGCACGCATAACTTAAACCCTACAAATAAGTAAGTAAGTAAATAAAAATATTAAAAATAAAATATATTCATCAAGTCACACCAACACACAGGCAGCTCAAAGAAGCGCTACAGTTCTGGAGTCACAGAGCAAGAAGCCAATTCCCTCACGTGAGCTCTAACACAAACACTCAGCCTTGAGAGCAAACATGTCAACCCATAAAAACAATTCTGAGTCTGAGAGAAAGCAAAGGATTTACAGACAGAGAAAGACAGCAGGAATGCGAGAAAGGAAGTGTATTAAGCCGCTAATTCCACAGGAACACCATGGCTGTAAGTGTGTTCGGGCTGTGCTGATAGTTTATCTGTAATGAGATATGGACAAGGCTGAACACACCACTGATCCACACAAACAGCATACGCTGGAGTCAGACTGCAAAGTTTGCCAAGAGTAAACCATTCAAATGTAAACTCTTCACTTTTACTCAAATGCAAACTAAAACATGCTCAAATACATTACATTTTCCAATCAGAATTAACTTAACAGACTTAACAGCCCACACAAAAATTCTAATTATGTCATAATATACTCGCCCTCATTTTAATCTGAGCCCATTTAAATTTCTTTTTTGTGAGAAACACCATTTAATTTTTTTTGCAGAATATCCAGGCTGGTCTTTTCCATTTAATGACATTGGTTATAAATGGCTCCAAAAATAACAAAAAAGCACCATCATAAAAAAAGTAAAAATAAAAAATAAAAAACAATACACCAGTGATAAATCATAAACGTGAACATTATTATTTAGAAAGGATTCTGAGGAGGATTCTCAAAGAATTGTGAAAATTCTGGTTTTCACAAGCAGCACAAACGTTTGCAACAATGATAATAATTAGAAATGTTCGTTGAACACCAAACCAGCAGTGATAATAAACATCTCATTTTTTTACGTCAACATCCAGATGGAACAAAAGCAGTTGGGATTGGATTGAGATGAAGGTGGTAAATGATAATAGAGTTTTTGGGTGACCTATTTCTTTACTATAGTCTCCAAAAGTAAATTAGGAATTCGTCTATCTCAAAAATGAACATAAAACGTTCAAAACTTTTCCTGACTGTAAATCCCGCAATTTTCCAGTACTCTCATTAAAACATAATAATCTGCAATGATCTAAATTACGCAAGTTCATTGTATGTACGATCAAAATTGAAGTTAACAGTCTACGTCAGTCTGCTACAAAAATTTAAGATGTACTTTTACATTTACAAAAACAAACAAACTGGTGAGAAGGAAACATTCCTCCACTAAAGAAGGATAAGCTATCAGAATATTTGCCAATATCTGACATTAATCAGCTGATAACTCAAACAGCTTAAAATAGCAGTTGTTTAATACAAAATGCTTGCCAATATGTGACAGTTAGTGCTGTCCAGATGTAAAAGAAAGCATTTGACAGGATCACCTTAATGTAAGTTGCCTCTCATAAGGGTTGGATACTGACACCATTTAGAAAAACCAGTGCATCTTATGGCCAGCAAGTTCTTTTTCACAGTACTCCAACACAAACTGGTCCATGCCTTCCTTCTCTTTCTCTCTGGAGAGGTAAGCTGAGCTGGATGGAAGCTTGATGGGAACAAAACCCAAATAAAACCAGTTTTCTGGGAAGCCATTTCACATTCCAGTGAGACCAGAGAGGCTTCCCACCTTCCAGCAAGAGTGTGTGTACAGACCTGTCTATGGCTGCACCTATTTGCGTGTCTGTGTGTGTTGTGACACTAAGAGACAGAATGTGTAGGCCTG
Organism: Carassius carassius; assembly: GCF_963082965.1. Classification (NCBI taxonomy): domain Eukaryota; kingdom Metazoa; phylum Chordata; class Actinopteri; order Cypriniformes; family Cyprinidae; genus Carassius; species Carassius carassius. Next base: position 19,540,073 of record NC_081756.1, on the reverse strand, counting down.
TGTGCGCGTGACGCTTTCCCAGTTCATCTCACTCAGTATACCCTTCTGTTTATCGTTCGGCCCATCTTTCTCCCTCTATTTCTCTGTCCATCCTTCCCCTTCATTTCTTTCCACTGATCCTCATCCTGTCATTTGTCTGGTGTCCATTGGAAAAAGACGATGTGATGGGAGACAGGCGTTTCTAATGCAGCAGATGGCCTTCTTCGAGGCTCCACCAGGAAGCTCACATTAAACAAACCCATTAACTGCCAAGGCAACCTCCCTGCATCCCAACAACACTATTGACCAGACATGGGGACTTGTGACTTGGACTCGAGTCGACTCGAGACGCTATTTTTATGACTTGTGACTTGACTTGACAAAAAATAAAATACTTGAGACTTGACTCGGACTTGGAAGTTAAAGACTCGGGACTTGACTTGACTTGAGACACGATGACTTGAATGACTTGAGTGTTAATCACATCATGTTTTCAGTTTGAATATAAAATATATAAATTATTTTTAAAAATAAAATTGATTACTCAGCTGGAGCGCAGGCTGAGAATCGCATTGTCATGACTGGACCAGGACACTACATCAGTCATGCCCTCTCTACCTTACGCACACCACGCCCACTTAGATCAGATATCACATCAGATCAACATCTCAGCTTGAGGGGTACAGAGGGTCATCGCTTTTGTCGTCAATAATTCGCGCCTAAAAATGCGTGGAAATCGCTAGGCGCGCCGCTTTCTCCTTGTTTCCAGAGCGCTCGGGCAGTTGCGGCCCTGAGGCGTCTGCCGTTGCTAAGCAACCATGACGCGCTCTCTCCATGAAGACGCGGGAATTTCAGCAAAGGATAAATGGATTTGCAGCACTAAAAATCGCTTGCAGAAGCTCTGCTACCAAATTTATTTCAAAATGGCAATCCATATACAGCTATGATCAGCTGTTCCTTCATCTTGGCTGAGCTTTCAACGTTGTTAGGGGAAAGGATGAAGCTGATTGGTTGGTTCTTGTCACATGACCAGCGGTGCGCTTACGGCTCTCTGAAAAGTTGAGATGTTTTTAACTCGATGCGGTGCGGACGCGATTGGAAAAAACGATAGCGCGCATACCGGTGGCGCATACATGGTGGGATAGGCCACATCGTGCTCGGCTTGCAGACAAGACTCTCTCGAATCTTATATTTGCAAGTGCAATACCTTGTAATAGAGGTAATGACTTACTGATATACTCTGAGAGAGAGTGTGTGTGTGTGTGTGTGTGTGTGTGTGTGTGTGTGTGTGTGTGTGTGTGTGTGAGTGAGTGAAACACACTCGTGCTTCACCTGATGAAGGAAACCCAAACTGATTCTGACTCCAATCACAACCCCAACATTCAGAAACTAATTGACAAAAAGCTGAAGTATAATTATGATGAAAAATGAAAAAATGAATTTGAGCTCCAAACCAAACTCCAGTGTTATTCGGCCCTAAACAGAACCACAAAACTGGCAAATTACTTATCACACAAGCAATTAAAAGAAAGACAAATCCTTTTAAAATATCGACTCAGTGATCATGATTTGGAAATAGAGATTGGTAGACATAAAAGATCCTGGCTACCGAGAGAAGAGAGACTGTGCAAACACTGTGAGCTGAATCAAACAGAGGATGAGAAACACTTCCTTCTTGTCTGTCCCAAATACAGCACTACAAGAGAAACATTCTTCCCACAGTTTGAAGCTTTGAATCGTTCATTCTTGTCTCTAAATGACTCAGAGAAACTACTCTATATACTTGGAGAGAATGAGACGGCAGTCACACTAGCTGCTAAATATTTATACACCATACACACCATACGAAAGGGATAATTTATTGTATTCAACTGTTTTATTTGATATTCTTAATTTTATATAATTACTATTATTAATATTAGAAATAGTATCTGCTGTTGCTATTTTTATTGTATTGTATTTTATTGTAATCATATTTTATATTTTATTCTGTATCTAAATGCTTTGGCAATACTATAACTCAAATGGCATGCCAATAAAGCAACTTGAACTTGAGAGAGAGAGAGAGAGAGAGAGAGAGAGAGAGAGAGAGAGAGAGAGAGAGAGGAGAAATGTAAGAAAGTTTAATGTTGTATGTAAACTGTGTTTGAGGGGAAGTTGTGGCCTAATGGTTAGAGAGTCGGACTCCCAATTGAAGGGTTGTGAGTTCGAGTCTCGGGCCGGCAGGAATTGTAGGTGGGGGGAGTGCATGTACAGTTCTCTCTCCACCTCAGTACCAAGACTTAGGTGCCCTTGAGCAAGACATCGAACCCCCAACTGCTCCCCGGGCGCTGCAGCATAAATGGCTGCCCACTGCTCCGGGTGTGTGTTCACAGTGTGTGTGTGTGTGTGTGTTCACTGCTCTGTGTGTGTGCACTTTGGATGGGTTAAATGCAGAGCACAAATTCTGAGTATGGGTCACCATACTTAGCCGAATGTCATGTCACGTCACGTCGTTTGAGAGAGAGAGAGAGAGAGAGAGAGAGAGAGAGAGAGAGGTGTTCAGAGAGGAGTCTGTTGGATGTTTAGCTGTTATTTGCTTTATGGACTCAATGTTGAAAATGTAAAACATTTCAAACACTGTTGGAAGAAGTGAAAAATAAATAATTTTATGAAGTTACAATTTTGTTTGATTCCATGATGTATTTTACTGAACATGAGTATTTACAATGCAAATCCAAATTATTTTATTTTTTATTTACTGACAGTTACTTATATCTTGTCTTTTAACTTTATTAAGATCAGATTCTGCAGGTAAAATTACAATAATAAGGTGACTTGACTTGGACTTGACTTGACTTGACTTACTACAGGACTTGACTTGACTTGACTTGACATAACTTGTGACTTGACTTGACTTGACTTGCCCAAGAAAAAAATACTTGGGACTTACTTGAGACTTGAAGGTTAAGACTTGAGACTTACTTGAGACTTGCACATGTTTGACTTGGTCCCATCTCTGCTATCGACCATGAATGATCTCTAAATAATCACATGACCATCTCTCCGAACACCTACAACCTTTCATTTCTGGAAGAGGGAGATGAATTCAAGCGTGTGAATGGAGTGAGTCGGAGGAAGTGTCCGGCTGTCCTTGCAAGTCTCTCAGCTGGTTTAGACCAAACACAGTGAATCAGACTGGCTTTGACTAGAATTCAGCACTTCAATAAATTAGAGGGGCCTCTTCACTGCCTTGCTACATGCTCTGTCCTGCCTTCTCTACACATACTCTCCAGGACCCTTTTACAAGTCTAAAACTATTAAACTAAGTGATGAAAGTTAAAATTACTAAGTAGCTTAATAAATATTCATGAGCCACCACATATCATTAGTTAAAATGCATTCAAATTATAAATGCCTTGAAAATTTCATTAATGTATTTGATTTTTTTATAAACCACCTATGTTAAGCATTACAAAGGTTTTTTTTTAATGACAAATCAAAGTTTCATAAAATGTTACCAATATACACTATCCTTCTAAAATATTTTTTTTAAAAGGAATTAATGCTTTAATTTAGCAAGAATGTATTACACTGATTGGGTGAAAGACATTTACAATTGAAAATTATTTTTTTTTTTCAAATAAATTATGTTTTTTGAACAGAAGAATCTTGAAAAAATATATCAAGGTTTCTGTAAAAAAGGTTTTCAAATTTATGTTTTGCAGCATTGAAGAATGATTTCATGTGACAGCAGCGTAATGGCTGCTGAAAATTCAGCTTTACCATCGCAGAAATAAATTATATTTTACAATTTATAAAAAATGGAAAATAGATATTTTTGTTGTACTAACATTCTAAAATATTACTGTTTTTGATAGAAAATTCTAAATCAAAATTGTACTGATTTAAGACTTCTGAATGGACTTGTATTTTTACTTTTCTTAGTTGCTCAAAATGTAATTATAAAGAGCTGCTGAATGGACATGGTCAACTGAAAATGAAAAAAAAATAAAATCTGTGAAACATTGACTGTGCCCACAGTTTTTTTATTTTTGAAGAAAATATATTTTCTGTGTGTAGCTGATATAATTCTTGCAGTAGTATGCTCCTCATCTCCCCCTCCGTGTGGTGTGTAGATTTGCAACTTAAATCTCATACAAAATAATGACTGTTTTATCATTGCACGCTGTTGTCAATGTGAACATACCTTAAGCGTTTTAAACTCTGACAAAAAAGTTTTAAAGTCCTGACATAACTCTCTCTCTCTCTCTCACACACACACACACACACACACACACACACACACACAAACAAACACACACACACACACACACACACACACAAACAAAATATTGCAAACTCTTAAAAATAGCAACACAAAATGAAACATGACTGGCTTAAATATGACATGCCACACAGACAAGGAGACAGCAGAGGTTTTTGAAATGAGGAAGAAAATGATTAACTGGGAATAAATGTTTATTTTACTGCCCTCTAGAAATAATGTATCATCAGCTCAGTTTAAATAAATTCAACACATTCTGCTTTTCTGTCTCTCTCACACTCATAAACACACACAAATCATTGGCAGGGGCAGCGTGTGGACAGATGCAGGGGACCCGAGGGGGTCATCTACAGGTCAGGAAGTGTGCGGCTATAGAGCAATGATGGACCCTGTGACTCAAGATCACTGTGGGTCATGCACAGGGCAAAGAGGAAATGCCAGCCAAGTGGCACTGCGTAGGACCACGCACATTCAAACTTTCGGCGAGGAGGAGAGGTGCCATGTTAACTACTCCTTGGAATAGCTGGAAAGAAAAGACATCCACACTTCTTCAGCTGCTGGACTCTTCTCAAGGAGTCTAACCACCGGCGAACACAACACATGCAAACCTTGGATTAGAGCTCATCTCCGGTCTGACTCCTACTGGGGACTACTTTAGAGCTGAAACAACGAATCGATTTAATCGATAAAAATCGATTATTAAAATAGTTGCCAACTAATTTAGTCATCGATTCGTTGCTAAATAACTTTTATTTGCCATAAGCGGCTCATTTCGTGCATATTTCAAATCTGCGGTGACCAAAGTGTGGCAGTAATGAGCCACCGGAGGTTTTACTCAGCCAGCACAGCAGGAGAAGTAGCGAATAGCCAATAGCTGGCCTCGTTTTATGTCACGTGCTTCCCGAACAGCGTCTCTGCAGCATTTAGCGGAATATGGGAGACTGGGAGTACTTTACTTTGAGCCTTCAAAAAAGAAGAGTAACCTGTAAACTCTGCACTACTGAACTGTTTAAGGGGACGTTCACATATCGCGTCTTTTGCGCGCTCAAGTTCGTTATTTCCAACACCGCACCGCATCGAGTTAAAAACATCTCAACTTTTCAGAATGCTGCAAGTGCACCGCGGGTCATGTGACAAGAACTAACCAATCGGCTTCATCCTTCCCTGTAACAACGTTAAAAGCTCAGTCAAGATGAAAGGAACAGCTGATCATAGTTGTATATGGATTTCCATTTTGAAATAAATTTAGTAGCAGAGCTACTGCAAGCGATTTTTTGAGCTGCAAATCCATTTATCCTTTGCTGAAATTTCCGCGTCTTCAAGGAGAGAGCACGTCATGGTTGCTTAGCAAAGGCAGACGCCTCAGGGGATCTTCTGCACGAGCGCTTTGGAAAGGAGGAGAAAGCGGCGCGCCTAGCGTTTTCCACGCGTTTTTAGGCACGATATGTGAACGGCCCCTAAGACTTTTATTTTTATTTATTTACATTGCTTTTTAACAGTTAACATTTAAAGCTTTACAAACATGTTCTGTGATCAGTTTGTCGTTTAACAGTTCAAAATTCAGTCGTGCAGCCTAATTATGACTGAATGAGAGAGGTAAATGTTTAAAGATATTTGAAATGCACTTTTTTTCTAAGTATTCACTGCTCTTTTTCACACAGCAGGTTTTTTGTGTGTGACTGTCCAATTTTTTTTTTCTGTTCAACCTTCTGATGGATTTTACTTTAAATTGTGAGTTCCATTCAGGTTTCATGCCACTGGCACTTTATTCGAAGGATTGTTTACAATTTCACAGCAAAAGCTATAAAGCTGTTTCCCAGTAAATAATAAAATACAACGCACTGCAATTTTATTCTGTTTTATCCTTATTCTTCGTGAAAATATGTTCTGAAAGATTCCTTAATAAGCTTCGTTCGGGATGTTAAACTACTTTAGGAGCTCTAAGGACTGCCATGGTGAAAACATTATTTTAAATCTCCTTGTGAAATTTGCTAGAGTATGGGTCAGTGTTCTGATTGCAGAAGAGTTCGACAAAGGATTACTAACACAATAAAACAACTCCAGGTATATTTTTGATTAGGATATGACAGTGCAAAATGGTTAAAATCTCTTAAAAATCTATGCTGAAGGATAAAGACCATTTATTAATAATTTACTTGGGGAAAAAATGGGAAAAACTAAAATATAAGTACATAAACCGATTAATCGATTAATCGTAAAAATAATCGACAGATTAATCGATTATCAAAATAATCGTTAGTTGCAGCCCTAGACTACTTGTCAGTCCACTAATCCAGTCTTCATGATTCCTCACAGCAGAGCGGACATTTGGTGGATATTTTCTCCACATGGGACGAAATCCACGGAACAAGGGCATGGCCAATAAGGCCTGATTTGAGGTCTGAGTGCTGCATGTGTAAACATCCCCAATGCTTTAAGAAATTCTGGCAGCCTAACAGTCTCTCTCTTTGTCCCACACCCACCGTTTCTGAGTGAGAGAAAAGCACTAACGAGTCTCTCTAATCATCATAAGTCATCATTCATGCTCATCAAAAATAGAGGGAAGAGAAAGAAAACCACCAAGCCACCAAGAAGGAAAAGACAGAGCGACAGATTTTATTAGGTATGTGAATCACAAAGATCTCAACCATTTCAGCTCAATTCCACTTAAAGTTTTCAGTTCTATTAGGGTTCTTTCATGATTTCAATTTTGTTCGCACCTGGGTTTGATTGATGACAGAGTTCGGTACGTTCGGATTATGTGAATGCTGTCTTTCAAACTTGGGAATTATTATACCGGAGTCTGCTTAAAATGGGTGGTCTGGGGTACCTTTTCTGACGAGCGTGACTGACACGGTGCAAGCAGAGAGCTGTACATTTCATTTATATTCACTTTTAGCGTTCTTTAGAGCATTCACTGTACATTCATAAGACAGACATAAATATAAAAGTGAAAAGAGCAAAGCTAGCAATTTTGCCGCCTTCTTCTGCACCGTCATTACTAAGCAATGGGGTTATCACAAAGCTGGCCTTATCACACACAATTCACGATCAACTCTCATTTCCCCTGCTACTGTTTCTGCTTTCGGAGGAGCAGGTGATCCCGATGACACATGGACATATTGAAACATTTCTTCCCTTCTGTCCTACAGTATTCATAACCCTGGACATTTCACACATTTACACTTATTTTGATGTGCTGTCTTTGTCTTGTCTTTATTTTTTATTTATTTATTTATTTGGGGTTAGTCGGCTTTCAGGGTTTAGATGCTGCTCCGGTCAAACTGTCACAGTGTCTGGGTTGTGTTCCCTGGGTTTCCACTAGGTGTCCTCAGTTCCCACGGTGTTTATCATATTATCACTTCCTGTCTCCTTATTTGGTCACCTTTCTCCTTGTTTAGTTAATTGATTGTTCCCCACCTGTCTCCTGTTTCCCCATTATCCTTTTGTGTATTTATACCTGGTCTGTCTGAGTCTTAGTCATGGAGTCTTAGTCATGCTTAGTCTCGTTGTATGTGAGATACAGTTCATGTCTATTGTTTTTCCGTCTTGATCTTGCCTTGTGTTTTGTCTGTTCCTTGTCTATTGGATATTCTGGTTTTGACCCTGCCTGGACTGTTTACCCCTTTGGATTACCCCTTAATAAATATCATACCCGCACTTGGATCTCTCCGTGTTTCTTGTATCACCACACGTGACAGAAGGACTCCATCACAGGATGATCCAGCGGTATGTCTGCTTATATCTCCTCCCCAGCCACAGAGCGGGAGAGGAACGGATTTGAGGGAACTCGCCTGGTGGTTTTCCGGGGGACCAGGGGAGGTCGCCGAGGAGGGAGTGGTCGAGAGGAGATTCAGCACCGCTCTCAACCATGGCCTCCCTTCGACCCGGGGCTCGTGTGGGATGGATCAGAGCCACCGTCTCACCATGGCGGACGGAGAGGGGAGAGGAAGTGCATGTCCACCACGGTGGCGCCACTGCCCATGATTGCCGCGAGTCCAGCGCCACGGTGCAAAATGGCCGCCAGCTCAGCGCCAACTCCCAAGAAGGCCGCTGACTCATTCTTGGATTATTTCGCTACGCTGTCCAAGATCCTAGAGATTCCCAAGACGATTAACGTCATGGCTGGTGAGCCAGCGCCTCAGCACAAGATGGCTGCCAGCCCAGAGCCACAGCACAAGATGGCCGCCAGCCCAGAGCCACAGCACAAGATGGCCGCCAGCCCAGAGCCACAGCACAAGATGGCCGCCAGCCCAGAGCCACAGCACAAGATGGCCGCCAGCCCAGCGCCACAGCACAAGATGGCCGCCAGCCCAGCGCCACAGCACAAGATGGCCGCCAGCCCAGCGCCACAGCACAAAATGGCCGCCAGCTTGGAGCCACAGCACAAGATGGCCGACTCAACGCCTGAGTCTCCAGACAAGGTGTCACTGACTCGCCATCATAGAGGGCGGAGGAGGAGGAGACAGGCGTCTACCGTTCCTCAAAGCCCAGAGGACGTTCCCGAGTCGGTGCCCGATGCTGTTCCGGAGGCCGAGGCGGTGCCCGATGCTGTTCTGGAGGCCGAGGCGGTGCCCGAGGCTGTTCCGGAGGCGGTTCCGGAGGCCGAGGCGGTGCCCGATGCCGTTCCGGTGCCCGATGCCGTTCCGGTGCCCGATGCCGAGGCGGTGCCCGATGCCGAGGCGGTGCAAACTCCGTGCCATCCTGCGTTAAACTGTAAATTCCGTTTTTATGACTGGATTTCGCGATTCCCTCCACGTTTTCTGCATCGCGGAAATCATAGGGCGGCCCTAGTTGTGGTATGCCAGCTCTATCTTGCAATGGACACACGCCACGACATTCTCTTTACGTTTGCCCGCGCCCTCAAATCAAAACACTGCTGACTCCTTGCAGTATGCGACTTCCATAGACAGTAAAAGAAATGGACACAGCGACCCCATTGGATTCAACGGAGAAAAATGAAGTCAATTAGAAGCACGCACTTCCTGGGGGTCAGGCGTACTGCGCAGACTCAAACTGAGTTTGATGACGTAGATGTCACGTGAGCAACCTGTAAGTCTTCTAATCGCTGTGCCAAGAGAAATCTGAATCACCCACCGAATCTTGCAGAGAAGGCGAGCATGAACAAGAGCAAATTTTGGTAAGTATTCTGATTAATTATCGTCCTTGACCTTATGCCTCCACGTCCCCCCGATTGCCTCATAGACTTTAAAAGATTGCCTGCGAGCTTCTCCTCCTGTCCATATGGTAATTTCTCTACTGTGCGACAGAGAGTCGCTGGTTATGACGCAATCGTTAGCCTTTTACAAAAACTGCTTCTACGGGACTATAACGTAAGATACAAGGTAATGGAGCCTTTTATACATTTTCGTGTTTCTTTAGAAATAATTAATGGACAAATGGAGTATTTAAACGCCTCAGATGTTAAGTTATTCGCTGTCAAAGTGAGGCCAAAATGAATGGGAGTCAATGGAATGCTAACAACAGGTCGGGGTCCGCTAGCCAATGGCGGCGCCCAGGGGTGCTTCAAAAAATATGAAACCCTGCCCCCCTGGCGACTTCGGACGCAGCGCTTGTGGCTCCTTCCACTTTGTGGGTGACTTCAATGCGTTGTCACATTAAAAAAATCATTGCGAAAGAACATGACGTGAGATTTAAAATAAATTAAAAGAGTCTTCTAAGGCAGAGGAATTTGCCTCGATCATTTTTTGTAATCGAGTTACTCGAGGAATCGTTTCAGCCCTAGATGATGACATTGGCAGTGGCGAGCGGGGGTGAGGTGTGCCCGAAGCGTGAATCCTAATGATTCCTAAAACCATGTCTACACCAGATGCGAACAGCATGGTGCAATAAAATAATATAGAATCACTGATCTATAATAGAGATTCATTATATATAGATCAGTCAATAGAACTCACTATATAGTCAGTGATGCTGTCTACACTGGATGTGGCACGGCATGACACAAAAAATCCCTGACAATAAACTGCTGCCGCCTTCTATTTATGAGCTGCTGACACAAATTACTAATGATTTTCAACAATCCCTTTGCCAAATGTCCACTCTCTTCCCAACAAAATAAACAAACTTCTTCTGCTCTCTCCGATAAATAATGATTTCTCACACTTTGCTGCTCGGTGTTTCACAGAAACCTGGCTAAATGATGCCATTCTGGACAGCGTGCTCCATCTGCCCAGCTTTCAGCTGTTTAGAGCAGATCCCAACGCAGAATCAGCAGGGAAATTGCACGGCGGCGGGACATGCTTTTACATCAGTGAACGGTGGTGTACAGATGTAACTGTGTTAAAGAAGATGTGCTGTCCTGATGTAGAAGTGCTATTCATTAACTGCAAGCCGTACTATTTTCCGCAGGAGTTTCACTTATTCAGTCTTGTGAGTGTTTACATTCCTCCGCAAGCGCACGTGAGCTCAGCCTTACAGAAACTCGCTGATCAGATCACAGAGACAGAACAACAACACTCAGACTCTGTTTTAATCATTCTTGGGTACTTTAATAAAGCAAATCTTTCCCGTGAACTGCCTAAATACAGACAGCATGGTATATGTCCCACCAGAGACAGTAATATACTGGATCACTGTTACACCACAATAAAGGATGCATATCACTCTGTTCCACGAGCATATTTGGGACTGTCTGATCACTGCCTAGTTCATCTTATACCAACCTACAGGCAAAAACTTAAATCTGCTAAACCTGTAGTAAAGACTGTAAAGAGATGGACCAGCGAAACAGAGCAGGATTTACAAGCTTGTTTTGACCTCACTGATTGGAGTGTTTTTGAAGCTGCTACCACCGATCTGGACAAACTCACAGAGACTGTAACATCCTATATTAGTTTTTGTGAGGATATGCATTCCAACCAGGACTTATTTAACATTCAACAATGATAAGCCATGGTTTACAGCAAAACTCAGACATCTTCGTCAGGCTAAAAAGGATGCCTACAGAAATGGGTATTGTACAATCAGGCCAGGAACACACTGAATAACGAGATCAGAGCTGCTAAAAGGACCTACGCTAAAAAGTTGGAAAAGTTCCAATGACTAAAAAGTCCACTTCCAATGACTCAACTTCAATGTGGAAAGGTCTGAGAACCATCACAAACTACAAGACACCATACCCCTGCACTGAGGCAAATCAACAACTTGCTAACAACCTGAATGAGTTTTATTGTAGATTTGAAACCCCTCACACCCATTCTGACCATCTCTCTACACAACCGTTAACATCTCCTGCAATCCCCCTCTCCCCACCTCTTGCTCTTCAAATCAGTGAGGATGATGTGCGAAAGTTCTTCAGGAAAAACAAAAGAAGAAAGGCACCAGGCCCAGATGGGGTTACACCAGCCTGTCTAGATTTTGCAATATTTATCTCTATATTAACATATTTGTAATTTTTTTTTTTTGTGTGTTGCTGTTGTCTCTGTGTACTGGAATCTTGTGTCACTAAAATAAATTCCTTGTATGTGCAAGCATACTTGGCAATAAAGCTCTTTCTGATTCTGGTTCTGATCTGACAAGAATGGAAACTGTGGGAATCAGTAGAATTAAGTGCAATCCCCCACAATCCCGAAATTCAAGCCCTGGTAGTTAAATGTCTGGGACTCTAAATGGATACACAATGTTGATCTTGAAAAAATGCAGTCACAGACATTCATGAGGCTTCACTTTTAACGGCTGAGGGATCATTTGCCAGAACTCTGAACAGAGGGCCCTCTTCTCCTCCAGAGCTCTTCTCATGACCTGTGTGTGTGTGTGTGTGTGTGTGTGTGTGTGTGTGTGTGTGTGTGTGTGCGCGCAGGTATGACTGAAAGCTGCCTGTGTTCATGTACATAAAACAACCTTTATCCTGAACTATCCCAATTCACCTCATAACATCAGTTCTATAAATCATTTGTGCATTACTGAGGTATACGTCTTCAGATGAAGCATTGCACTGGTTCAACTAAACAATTTTCAACAAATAATTTTATCTGACAGATTCGACGAAACTGTGTGACTTTCTCTGGTGGTGTTCTCAAAAAAAAAAAAAAAAAAACAACGACAAACTTTTATCCTCCGTTTCATATTAAATCTCCCAAAAAAGCTCATTACCTTACAGTCACTTTCTGTCACGTACCCCCTGACTGCACAGAAATTGTATTGTCTTTGGAGGTGAATGTGAAAATAAGCCATCACTAATCGCTCTATACATTCAGACAGGGAAAGGTGTGGAGGAATTGGGCAGCCGGTTCCATCTGACTGAGCTTGTAGACATGCAACCCTTCTCACAGCCTTTAAGATGGAAAAGAACATGGCGTCTCTGTTTTGTTAATGGGACACAAAGGCACATTCCAGCTCCTCAATGCTGAAGGGCTTTACTGAGGCTGAGACAAGAGTGGGCTAATGCCGTGTGGACAGACCTTTAAGGGGGGATATCCCCACTGCACTAAACCAATGCGCGCGCGCGCGCACACACACACACACACACACACACACACACACACACACACACACACACACACACACACACATACACACACACATAAACATACACAATGGAAATTCTTTCAGCCAGGGTGAGGGGACACCAAAAACAGGCAAGGTAGACTGAAAAGTATCAAAGGCCAAAAGTAAAGAACTACAAAGGACATGCCATTGAATCGGAAAAAAAAGACATAGTTTAAACTTACTGGATAAGAACAAGACAAGTAATGGAAGAAGTGAAAAAGCTAGGAAAATGTAAAAATATATATATATATATATTTTTTAAGATAATTTTAGTCAGTAACAAGGTTACTGTATCTTTATGCTGATAAAGTAAATAACAGAAGTCAAAAAACTAACAACAATTACAAAAATTAAGACATTTACAACCTTAGAAATAAAGGTTTCAGAAGGGGTTTTTGCAATGATGCCATATACACTCCTAAAAATAAAGGTTCCTAATTGGCATTGATAGCTCCATGAAGAAACCTTTAAATCTACTGAACCTTTCAGTTCTTAAAAGAACATATTAATAATCTAAAGAACCTTTTCCACTGTAAAATACCTTCTGTAGAATGAAAAGGTTCCATTGATGTTAAAGGTTCCTTAAGGAACCAAAAATAGCAATTAAGAATTTTCATTTTTAAGGGTGTAATAAAATAAAAGACAAAAATTATCAAATAAATTCAAGTAATACGTTTTTAACAACATCAGATACGCATATCTGCTCTCTCCCTATACAACATAACAGACAAATGTTTATGAGGTGCTTGTTAAAACACTATGAAGGTCATTTGATCGAAAGTAGAGTGTAATAAGCTATGAACCACTTGCATTGGGAGTTAAGTATATAGTTACATCCGCCCATACAGCTCAGTCAAGGTCAAAGTTTCCCTGGTGTGGAGCGATACTACAGTGCATATTTGTTTCTTAAGCCGGTGCTAAGTCTCTCGCTTGCCCTGCTTCGATACTCCGCCTAAACATAGTATGATTAACCTGAAGCATTGCGCAACAACCTGTTGAAGTGAGCAAACTACACTAATCCCACAAGACAGAGGGCTGCTATCAGGACTAGGAGAATAATGATCAACCAGACTGTGTCTACTCTCTTTCTCTAACACTTTTATACATTGCCCTCCCTTTCCTTTTCTCTGACCCTTCGAATGCTGATGTACTCCATATTTTTCTTTTTCACTTTACCAGTTTTGAAACTTCAACTCCCTCCCTCTATTGTCCTTTCTCTCGCTAATTCTCCAGTTCTGTTCTTCTCTGCGGGGAGAGACAGTGTGGCGACAGCTGAAAGCAACCCAGAGGACGGGCAGAGAGAACTGCCCTACTATTATCAATTACATAAATAAATACCAGAAATGCAGTTAAGCGTGCAGCAGGCCCATGCAGCCGGATGCAGCTATGTGGCTGGAACGGTGGCAGCACATTTCACAGCTCATGACTATTACTGCATAGACTGACTGACAGATGTCCCGTCATCTGCTCAACATCACCCACGGATTGATCAGCAATGTGCGTTTAATAAAAAACAGGGCTCTGCTAAAACACAAACTGTTCACATACAGACAATGTTCATCACTAAAAGAGATTTCAGAATAAACTCTCATACCAAATCATGATGAATCAGAAGTAGTGACAGATTTTTTTCCACATTATGACACATCTGTGTAACAAATGAATCAAAAAAAAGAAAAAGAAATTAATTTCATGCCAACTCTAAACAATACAATATAATTTATGTGGCCTGCTAGTCATTTTTTTCATATTGGTCAATAAGCACACCAACGTGATTTTTATAATGATAGAACTGCCTAACAAAATGTTTCACATGTTTAAAAAAACAAACCGGAGGGTTAGCATCCTGCTGAAGCCTATTACATGCAGTCCCCATTTGCATATAATTCACTGATATCAAGGATGGCCACTGCCACCACTAGTGTTAACTCTGTGGCTTTATTTCTGGCTTTATCGCTTCTCCAGACTGGACTTAGCTTGGCATTGGGTTACATGCTGCAGCTTGGCAAAGATATTTCAAGAGCCCGGTCAAGCTGTTTTGAAAATGTACGGGCTCCAAGAGAGAGCTGCAGAGTAAACACTTGCCTCCAGACGCGTTTCTTTCTTTGGCAGAAAAGTACCACACTTAATGACAACAGAGTGAAAACACAATAAATGCTGGTAAAGTGTAATGAGGGATGTGATTCACGCATGCCACAGACAGCGGCTCTGGCTTAGCCCAGCAATAAACCAGTCTTTTTTTATAAAGACAGATGAAAAAACTGATAAAAATAATTCTAATAAAAAAGTTCTCAAAGTGAACCAGGGAGACATCAAACTAATAGTGGGCGGTATGACCAAAAATTATTATCAAGGTATTTTTCAAAATTATACCAGTTTCACGGTATATGACGGTATTTATTTATTTTTTTCCGTGCATGACCAGGTGTAAACCACATTTTATACTGACTGAGAGGAAATAGTCTACTGCAGTAGATTTACTTAGAATTTACTTACCCTATTTTACTGTCATGAGTGAATATCATAGAAACATTCCACTCTAAATAGTGACAAAACACGACCCATTATTACATGTTAACCTCATTTATAATCGTGACATCGTCTGACAAAATCAACATGCATATACAGTAGATGCATGTTGAGTGGCTATGCGGTGGTTTTGGCTATATTACTTTTTTGTCTCATGCAGCGCACTGCCTGAGTCTGAGTAACAAAAAAATAAAATAATTTTTTTTGCATAATATTACCAGACAAGCTATGCTCATATTTATAATTCCAAACAGTCAGTCAGTGTTTTGTACTCATTTATTGAGTCGGCTGCAGTACGGCCAGCTGAAAGCGATGCTTCTCTGCTGCTCAATGCACAGAACAGACACAGAGAGACACTGAGCCGGGAGAGTCAGACCTCACGCTCGATGGGCAGCACTGGTGACATCTTCTAACTGAATCATAGATAAGGTTTATCCAAAAAACTCACTAGGTTTGTCAGTATATACATTATATGGAAAAAAGCCACTAAAAGCATCTGAAAGTTTCTAAATCTAGTGAGCTGATGGCAGCAGACAGTGGATATGTGTGGTGGTCAGTGGATATTGTGGACGAGTTCTTCTGTGTCATCACGTTCTACTAGTTCTACAGCTTCAGTTTCGGAACTTTCACACTTAGTGACACATACAGCTGTGTCCTCGCCACAGTGCAACAGTGAAAAGAGACCCCTCTCAAATGCAATCCGAACATTTCTTACACAACACCGATATTGCGGTATTTTACAAATTCACATCATAAGAAAAATAAACACCGGTATTCAGTATGAACCGGTATAACGTCCAGCACTACATCAAACCATGCACAGTTGATGCGAGGGCTCCATTAATACTGACCAAAGGAGTCAGCATCAAGAATTAAGGCCTGTTCACACCAAGGATGATAAATATAATGATAACTACAAAGTTTTAACAATCATTCTAATTCTTTAAGAATAAGGAAGTCAACACTCCAGCTGTAATAATAACAACACAGAAAAACAATGCCACTGAGTTTCATACCAATTTTTTCCTGCTGATGAACACACGACAATCAATCAGAAAGAATCCACCTGAGTTTAATGAGTTTGAGCAATTAATTTGGCAGATGGCACAAATGCTTCTACTATCAAAAAGAAAGTTACCATGCATTTATGTGGACGCTAATACAGTTAGCGTTATAGTTATAGTTCTATGTGTGAATTAACCCTAAAGGCTGATTTATATTTGTGCGTCTGACCTACGCCATAGGCTATGCATCAGTTTTCATTTATACTTCTGCGTCGTTGTCCGCGTCAACGTGCAGTACACATGCAGACTGCTAGTCGTGTTGCTAATGTAACCTGCAGTTCCACGACAAAAGCCAAATAAGAAGCGGCTTGTCAGAGAAACATTATAGCCTTGACGGCGGCAAATAAATATCAAATCATTATTTAAAACTACAAAAAGGAGATTACAATGGAACAAGAGAAGATGGAATTCTTTCAATCTCCACAAGGACTTGTACCACGGCAGATCAACATTGTTAGTCACAGACAAATAGTGATGTATAATGCTGTGTAGTATAATAAATAATAAGACACTTGTTCTTTGCAGTGTTTTATTTTATATAAGAAGGTGTAACATTAAAATATATTAAAGTGCACATAAACTCACACAAAACTCAAGCATATACGGAGGGAGGGGTACTAGCAGACCAAACTCAGAGATTGCGGTCCACGTAGAATTGATGCGCTGTTAAGATTTTTGGAGAGGTGCACGTCAGGCTACGGCGTACTACACATAGCCTACAGCGTAGGTTCGACGCAGAAGTATAAATCAGCCTTTAGTCAGTAATGATGTTACCATGGCAATCATGGTGAGTTGCTTGACAGTAATTATACACACTTTAAATTGAATTACTTCTAGTTTTTAATATAAGAGGCCTAACTTGATTATCTGTGAAATCCAAAGTTATTCAAAAATTAAGAAATTGTAATGGTAAAAAATAATTGAGAAAGATATAATACTAGTGTCTGTTATGCACTAAAACTCAGCAGCAGACTGCTGAGAAAGTCATTTGTGGACAGCACTATTCATAGAAAAGCACCCCAACTCACCTCAAAATATAAATAACTGGCACAATATCTACCGTTTTATATTGCATGGGTATAAAAGCAGGCTGGTGAGGTTTTAAAGGCTGCCTGTAGTTATTAATGGATGAGCAGCCCTCTCTATATCACCAGTCTGGGCCATACCTCATTCAGTCTGCTACACTCACACAAAGTACCCAAAAGCAGCACAAGATGGACTTTGAGCTACAAAGCCAAAAATCTCTCCAATGACTTTCAGTCTGAAAACAAATGCCAGACTTTTTCATATAGAAGACATTTATCTAAATGCAACAATCATACTTCTCGATGTGGATTTCCACCTCTAATCTTTAATATTTGGTTACATTCTTTCTTACAGCTATGCTGTGAATGAAAGGCTATACAGGTGTGTTTCTGAGTTACAGGACTGTTTCTTGTGGTTTGATATTACATGATCAATGATCTTACTTGACTTTGGAAAACAATTTTAGACTTGTTGTAGACCAGTTGTTGTTAGTTTGTGTAACTGCATGAAGTGCATGTGTCATTATTTTGGAGGATTACTACATGGTGTTTCTGCAGTAATTCGTTATAGAAGCGTGTAACATAATGGACACTGAAACCCGTTTTGAAAAGGGAGCCAAACATTTCTAGGCTTATACATACAGAATGCACTTGTTCCCAGCATGCACTTGATTATTAAACGTTACTGTGGTGACTTACAGGTAATATGTGAACGCGCTGAGGCCGGTGGGGAC
The DNA here is from genome assembly GCF_963082965.1 of Carassius carassius. Taxonomy (NCBI): domain Eukaryota; kingdom Metazoa; phylum Chordata; class Actinopteri; order Cypriniformes; family Cyprinidae; genus Carassius; species Carassius carassius. The sequence continues at coordinate 19,521,964 of NC_081756.1, read as the reverse complement.
GGTAGTCAGTCCTCGTCCGGAGCAGTCCGCTCCTCCGTCTTCGTCGCAGCGGCACGGCGGAGAGCATGTGGCCGGAGTGGACGGTCCCTCTCCCGCAGCAGCAGCAGCACAACACCACAACCCCAGCATAAGCATCCGGGCGGCCAGCAATGCCATTACTCTCCTCCTTTCGACCCAAAAGACCCTCGAAACAAATGCGTGGTGTTTGTTTCGCCAGCACACCGAGGTGTTCATAGTTCCTTTTTTACCTAAAAACAAGTACGATATCAGACTCTAGGAAGACTTAGACGTGATGTGGGCGAGCTAACGGACTTAAATGAAGCTACAGCACGTCTTATTGTTGATAGTGCCCCAAAAGAAACGTTATGCTACCTGCTTTTCTTTCAGTCTTGATCGGTGTAAATAAGTGCTCTTACCTAATGCCCGCGAACGATGAGCAGATCGGGCCAGTCAACGGTCATTCTGCGCGGCGTATCGAGCCTCGTGCCTCCAAAAACACACCAAATAAACACCTTTAGCTTGGATTCCCGGGTCTAAACAAACGGGGCCCCAGACTGTCCTGATTCGCTAAGCGTCCGCTTCCAGGAAAACACTCACAAAACCGCGACGAAACACGGCGCTTACAACAGTATTTTCACTCTCTCCCTCTCTGGTTTGTTTCCTGTAGAAAACACGTCTCTCTCTCTCTCTCTCTCTCTCTCTCTCTCTCTCTCTCTCTCTCTCTCTCTCTCTCTCTCTCTCTCTCTCTCACACACACACACACACACACACACACACACACACACACACACACACACACACACACACACACACACACTCTCTGCAGGACAGGACAGTGAGGTGCTGAATATGTTAATACGAACCTATATTAATGATTTTTCAGCTGTATGGTATGAAACTGAAGGCAAGAAAACTTATGACTGTAAAATATTCAAAAGCTTTATTTATATACGGTGACAAGAAACAGATTAAATAATAATAATAATAATAATAATAACAATAATAATAAAAACTTGGGGGGGGGGGGGGCGTAAAACAATGTGTTTACGTTAGTATTAACACACTTTGTTGCAGAATCGCAGATTTGAAATATTGCCATGTTGGACACAATTAAAGTTGTCCTTTGTGAATCAATAAAACTATAAACCATTCATTAAAAGCTAGAAATGTGTGTGAGTGGGGGGGGGGGGGGGTGGACTTGAGGTCATTCAAGAGAAGAGTACACAATCAGAGTGTTCCAGTTCCAATTCCAGTTGGTCTTATTTGTTCTATTTCAGAAAGTTACCATCTCAAGGTAGTTTAACCAAAATACATCTAAAAGGAATAAAGGCTGTACGCAAACACAAACGCAAACAGTAGTTCAGCTGAGAACAGAGTATAGGTAAACTGGCGTTTATGCATTTGGCATATGCTTTTATCCAAAGGGACTTACATTACACTCAAGATACACATTTGATCAGTGCTTGCTTTTCCTGCAAACCCATGACGTTGCTATGGTGGCATGCTCTATTATACTATTTGAGCCACAGAAAGAAAAGATGCACCAATCAACCATACTGAGAGCACTACATAACACTGGCCTGCATAGTTTTGCATGGTTTTGCTTTTCAGAAGCAAAGACGAGTACAAAAGTTAGAGCATGTGTATACAAAAATAGATAAAATATTAGAATTATTATAAAATGTTAAGATATAATAAGAAATCAAAGCTTTATGTGAAAGAGCTTTAAGAGAAGGAGGGATCAGATGCGGAATTCAGAGAAATGAAAAGGGTCTAAATACCTTTGCAAGGTACTGTATATTTAAAACCATCATTTGCAGATATTAACAGTAATATTTCACCACTTGGACTATCCAAAGTGTAGTCTTCTAAGTCGCATTTGAAAAGGCTAAGAGAATACTGTATACACTTTACCCATTCTGCCTGCATAATAGCCCTGTCTGTGATAACATAAGAGAAAAACTTAGTCTGCCAATACTCCTGTATTTCTCCACTTTATAATATAAAGTTTTCATAAATGTCTGCACAGTTACACACATTGCAGCACCACCCATGGGATTACATGGCACTGACTCATAAACTAAAGAGGGTAAAAGGAGAGAAAAAAAAAATAGTTCCATGTTTTGGCCAGAGTGCTTTGTAAGTTCTTCCATGTTACCTCCTTGATACATGCTCCACTGATGTCAGGTTTATCTGAAATCACTAAAGCTTGCTTTTATAGGCAGATATTTGTCCAGACTGTAGCTCTTTATCTTATCTGCCAAACGCTATGCCTTACACCATTATCATCCTATTGCATTTGACTATGTTATTCTGCAGTGTTTTTATCACAATTTCTGTAATGCCCAATATACCTACAGGGACAGAGTTTTCTAAGGAGCTGCATTTATCCTTAGGTTGACCAAAAGTAAACTACAAATGGTCTGAACTGAACTGGCACTCCTCTCAGGGTAAAATTAAATCTTCCCATATTGTTAACATCGTCAAACTTATGACGTTACCCTGGCAAATTAATGTTTTGTTTTTAGTATATTGTTTTGATGTTCTTCTGATTTAGTCACTAATAGAGCTGTGTCTGCTTTGGGTCTGTGAATAATTATAAGGTATGTTGAATTCATATGCTCTGTATGTCAGCAGCCACCATCAAGTTTGCATGTTTGGGAAACAGATGAGCATTGGAGCTCCTCCAGCTCCTTTGTCAAAACCTGTCATCACTTTCTTTAATTGATTGTGTGAGTGTGGAAATATGACATGCATAGTATAATTGATGGCCTGCACCGTCATTTTGATGCAGGGGTTTGATCTGATTGTTGGAATGTGCAGCAGCAGCAGCGGTCTCAGTTCCCAAGGGCAGGAAAGGCCCACGAGGCAATGAGTTTTCATGCAAATACTATTTGCATTAGCAAAAGTGACAACTAACCAGTGAAAGGGCACTTGTGCAGCCTGTTGTGATAGAGGACCCAAAGAGGAAATGACATGGGTGAGAGCACATTTGAATGGAACATATCAAGATCCCACGGCAAATAGACAGTGACTATCAAAACAGGGTTATCAAAGTAGTGAATGGGGAGAGGGATATATAGACACAAAATACAGTATCAACTATTGTTATAACGATTTATTATAAAAAAGAAAACTGATAATGAGGGGGGAAAAGAAAGACAGATTCTGATTTAGTAACAGATAAAAAACGAGATTCCTTGTTCAAAATTAAATGTAGAAAATTTGAGATTAATTTAACGGTACTACATTTGGCATTATATGACCATCATTCTTGTCATAATTTTAAGAGCTTAATGATTAAAAATACATGACATTACAATGCACAAATACATTGAAACAAATCAGAAACTATGTGTTGTGGCAAGAAACCCAAACACTGTAATTAACACAAGTGGTGTTAAAAGAAGGTAGAACCAATAATCACCAAAGATCATACAGAACTAGCAAACAGCAAAGGCCTAAATTTCAGTCTTCTAAAAAGACCACGTTGCACACAATTCCACAGACATATGTGGAATTATAAAATACACATTTTTACTATTATTCATGAAAATTTTTTTTTTTAAAAGTAATCAATAAAGTAAAAAATAAAATAAAATCATAAATTAAATAATTAAAATTCTAAAAGTGAAAGTGACATTCAGCCAAGTATGGTGACCCATACTCAGAATTCGTGCTCTGCATTTAACCCATCCGAAATGCACACACACAGAGCAGTGAACACACACACACACACTGTGAACACACACCCGGAGCAGTGGGCAGCCATTTATGCTGCGGCGCCCAGGGAGCAGTTGGGGGTTCAGTGTCTTGCTCAAGGGCACCTAAGTCGTGGTATTGAAGGTGGAGAGAGAACTGTACATGCACTCCCCCACCTACAATTCCTGCCGGCCCGAGACTCAAACTCACAACCTTTTGTTTGGGAGTCCAACTCTCTAACCATTAGGCCACGACTTCCCAAAGATAATAGTTGAAAAAATTACTTCTGTCCTGACTATTATTCAGACTTCATATTATATAAATTATGAAGATGATAAGTAAACAAGATTCAACATTTATATTTACCTATTAAGCAGAAATCTTTATCCAATGCAAATTGTTAAATAAAATACACAATTCACAACAAGCCCACAAAGCAGAATCGAATCACTAATCTAAATTTCCTAGAAAAAAATATGTGCAATATGGAAATATATATATATATATATATAATTTTTTTAAGGATAATAAGATAGCTCTGAACATACAGTTGAAAGCAAAAATAGGCTAAAACAAATGTCAAAAAAAATTTGACAGTCATTTTCTTTAAAATTTTTATTTTTATTTAAAATTTAGGAAATGTGTAATCAGAAGAATCAGAATGAGCTTTATTGCCAGGTATGTTTACACATACGCGGAATTTGTTTTCGTGATAGAAGCTCCGCAGTGCAACAGAATAACAGTGACAGAACAAAAAAACACATAATAAAATAATAAAAAATCCAATAAAATACAAATAAGTAGGTAAGGAATGACAGTATACTAGTTGACAATTGTATGGCAAGTATATTACAAAAAGCAGTTATGTATGTACAGGTATATTATGTGCAAAATGTAAGTGTACACTAAGTATGTGTGTTAGATAAATAAGTGTATGTGTATATAAATATAAATAGTGTAGTGTGTTCCACAGTTATTATCAAGTGTTCATTAGATGGATTGCCTGAGGGAAGAAACTGTTCCTGTGTCTGGTCGTTCTGGTGCTCAGAGCTTTGTAGCGTTGACCAGATGGCAACAGTTCAAAGAGAGAGTGTACCGGGTGTGAGGGGTCCAGAGTGATTTTGCCAGCCCTTTTGCTCACTCTGGATGAGTACAGTTCACGGAGAGAAGGGAGGGTTGTACCAATGATTTGCTCAGCAGTCCGGACTACCCTCTTTAGTCTTCTGAGGTCAGATTTAGAAGCTGAACCAGAGAGTTACTGAAGTGCAGAGGATGGTTTCAATGATGGTGGAGTAGAACTGTTTCAGAAGCTCCTGTGGCAGGTTAAACTTCCTCAGCTGGCGAAGGAAGTACAGCCTCTGATGGGCCTTTTTCACAATGGAGTCAATGTGAATGTCCCACTTCAGGTCCTAAAAGATAGTGGTGCCCAGGAAAGAACCTGAATGACTCTAATGCAGTCACAGTGCTGTTCATGATGGTGAGTGGGGGAGAGCAGGGTGGTTTCTCCTGAAGTCCACAATCATCTCCACAGTTTTGAGTGTGTTAAGCTGCCCTGGCATTGGTTTGCAACAATAACTGTAGAATGGATCATATTCAAAATATGTGTAATGCTAAGAAACTATGGAAGGCATTTTCTGCCAAATTTAAATAAATAAATGAAATGATTAAAATTAAAACCAGATTAACGATTTCATTACAGAAAACTGTACACAAAATATGTGACAAAATTGAGAATGAAATTAAATGATTTCATTTTCACGGTGACATACCTGTCAAATTGAAAAATAAAATGCAATTGGTGATTTCACATTTCATTTTCAATACAGTCTCGAGGCAAGACTGCCAATATTAAAATGAAAAGCCAAACGTGAAAAAGAAACTACACATAGTTTTTACAAAGCTCTTTATTAACGCTATTGACACAATTCAAATTTAAATGTCAATTTTACTTGTCATTTTAATTCCTCTTTTATTTCACTGTTTTCATTTTCGTTTTCATTTTCAAAGACAACCTGCATGCAAATTATATGTTAATGAGTGGGTGTGGCTCAATTACGTTGTTACGTGGAGGAGCTATAATGGCGGTTATGGCCAGTATAGCAGCAGAATTAAACCAGCTAGCAAACATTTCGGATGATAATGACTTCATTTTGCTACGAGTTTAATCTATCTTGGATACACTTGGACATTTTGCAGCCATCACAAACTCCGATGTCGGTTGTGAGGTTGTGCAGTGCCAGACAGCAGATTTTCCGGGGAGTCTCGTGGAGGCTCAGGCCGAGGAACTGCAGTGGGTCGAGGGTTTGACGCATGCTGGTCAGGCTGGTTGTTTCTTCCACGTTCTAATGCTGTAGCAGCTTCCCGCAAAAGCTCACTAACAGATTCGCCATGTCTCGATTACAATATATTCACATTTTAATGTCGTTTCACACATTGTTTCAACCACCATTCAACTCATGCACACGAGACTTCGACGACTGTCTCTAGCGCCGTTACTTGAATAAGCCACACCCACTCATTAACATATATTTTGCATGCAGGTTGTCTTTGAAAATGAAAACGAAAATGAAAACAGTGAAATAAAAGAGGAATTAAAATGACAAGTAAAATTTACATTACATTGAATTGTGTCACTATTATTGAGTGAGCGTTAATAAAGAGCTTTGTAAAAACTGTATGTGTAGTTTCTTTTTCACGTTTGGCTTTTCATTTTAATATTGGCAGTCTTGCCTCGAGACTGTATTGAAAATGAAATGTGAAATCACCAATTGCATTTTATTTTTCAATTTGACAGGTATGTCACCGTGAAAATGAAATCATTTAATTTCATTCTCAATTTTGTTACATATTTTGCGTGCAGTTTTCTGTAATGAAATCGTTAATCTGGTTTTAATTTTAATTTTAATCATTTCATTTATTTATTTAAATTTGGCAGAAAATGCCTTCCATAAGACACAGACGGCCTAGCTGAAAGTAATGTCACTGATCATTCCATCTAGCAAGCGAAAACTCGAGATCAGGTTATAAAACGATCATTTACCGCCATCTTTTGTGTGAATTCAGAACTGCATCTTGGGCCTGTACAGACGTTTGATTCGTCGTTTAAATGCAGCAGAAGTGGAAACACTGACACTCGGTGGTCTCACAAGACAGGGCTTTTCAAACCTTTTAATGCTAAGGAAAACAGAGATATCAGATGCCCCTCACTTAACTAAAAAGGCAATACCCTTTAATAAACAACTGGTTATTAAATTGTCATTGTTTTAAAGCCAATGACAAGAAGTGAGATTCAAATAATACCTGCATAGTAAGTATTTACATTGTATTAAATTCACATCGTATCTTTTGTCTAGTCAGTATTACAGTAATGTAACAGTAATGACATGCAAACAGGTAAAAAACGTTTTATATTAAATTCAAATTTATTTGTAACTTTTCACTATATATATAAGATATATTTCCCAAAAGAGCTTTACAGAGAATTGTGCCTTGTAACTTATAGGCAAGGTGCAAACATAAACCATCTGAGTATTCTGCCAATTTGAGTAGGAAATGAAAACAAGCCTTAGAGTTCTCTCAACACATTATAATTTGGCTCTGCACATTGTATACACATAATTTTGTTTGTACATGAACACCGTCATGCTTTTCCTACCCACACAAGCAGTTTCTACAAGCACTTAATCAAAATGCAGAAATACCCACCAGTATCAATGAAATTGCAACAGAGTGCATAGTACACCACAACCACTACTCAAATAATAACAAATACATTTCCTAAAACCCAGATCCTCAAAAGGCACAGCAGATGCCCACAGAGCCACCACATAACGTTCTTCTGGCAAACTGGTCATTAACCATACCAACTACTGTAACAAACCACTACATGCTCTGAGCGTCCGGGCAACTACAGATTATAATGAATTTGTGATGAGTTAAAAGTTCTGGCATGTGCTACTGATCACAGACAGTGTACCGCCCATAATTACAGTCAACTGCAAGACACTACATGTCACAGAGACACAAACCCATACTCAGTAGCCACATTTGCCCCCAGTTTCTCAAATGAGGCTTAAGCCTAGTCCCAGATTAAAATGTAAATTTTAGCTATTTAAACTTGGATAAAAGTGACAGCTAAATGAATAAGAATTTACATTGTTCAAGTTATATATTATATTATGTTTATATATTATGTTTAGCTTACAGATCCCAGTTTAAATGGTTCAGTTTGTTTTCTGTTCTATTCAGTTTAATTCTATTAGTTTAAATTTTTCCGTTTTTTTATTTTTATATTATATAATTGTAAAGAATTTAACTGTTCTGAGTGAGATTGTATATATATATATATATATATATATATATATATATATATATATATATATATATATAGATATATATATATATATATCTATATATATATATATATATATATATATATATATATATATATATATATATATATATGAATATAATTTATTGGCAACACAGCACTGTCAAAAAAGTTTGCTCAGGTAATTTAACCTGTGCATCATTTAATAACATCAAGGGTCAAATTAAATATAATTATCACATTAAAGTTAAAAGTTTCACATTTTGTGTGTGCGTTGTACAGGTCTGGCATAAATAATGTTTTTGCTCAGGGGGCCGAAATGTCCACTCAATGGAGAAAAGTTTTGCTTAGCAAGAGTAATAATAATAAAAACAAAATCTAGCACTAAAAGCATGAGCCAGCACCACTGTCAATGACAAAAATAGCTGTCAAATTTAAAATCATTTTAGTATCCTCCTGATAAATTTCTAAGAATAAATTTTAAGTACAGTATATCTACGTTATTAACATATTTAAATTTGAGTGATCTTTTACTTCATCACAATGCATTTAAAGCAAATTATCTTCCCAAAACTGTAGGCAAAAGGTAGATGAGCTACAACTTCTGAGGATATTCTGAAGTGACCTTCCACATTACAGTGAAGCTACAAGAGAGGGTTTGTGAATGGCAGTGAAATGACACAGCTGGTGTTGGGTAGGTCACATGACAATAACAATATGACAAATGTAGAACATTCAGACTGCATTCACACTGCACACATTCATTCTATAGAGAACATACTTCTTTTTAACAGTTATCAAGCAAGTACTTATTCAAAAGAAGTTTCAAGACAAGAATAGGAAGCGAGTGCAAAAGAATTGACTGAATTGCTGAGGAACTGACTGGAAAGTAAGTGACTAATGACAAATCTTAGAATTGTTTATTGCAAATGAAAATCATATGTTATGAAAAACTTAAAACATTTTGTGAACTAAAGTTGCTGTAAAATGGTAGAGTCTTTATGCATATCACTACTGATAAAAACAATGCTGGTTGGCTGGTCTTAGCTAGTTTTAAGCTGGTCTCTCAGTCTGGCCAAGCTGATGTTGAGCTGCTGATTAGACAGCTGATCTCCAGCATGACCAGCTAAGACCAGCCTACCAGCTAAGGCTGGATTCAGTTGTTTTATTTCTTTTTTTTTTCAGCAGGGATTGTATGAAATCCTACATTGCTGACTACTATTTTTTATAATTAGTAATATATCAAGCATGTTAAACTTGATCCTTTCTGTGCTCTAGCACATTAGACCCTCTCTCCTTAAATATGAATTTTGACAAGTTAAATATTAGAAGATAAATATGTGCAAATTAAATACAATGAAATAAACAATCGTCCATCCATCAGTATATTTGATAGGCTACTTATAATTATTATTTTGCTGTAGTATAATATCTCATTTAAGTAAATGCATTTTAACTCAAACACATGATTTGTGTTGGCATGCATGAACTTACATGGATGAGTGTGAGATTTGTATGCATGTCTGGTCTTGCATCTCTCTTTCTCATTTCATCTGTCTCTCAGGCTTTCTCTCTATTATTTTTTCCACAGCTTCTCTGGGCCTGATCAAGTCTCCATTCCGTCTCCATTCCCTGCATTTAATCCCCATCATCCTGCTTCATTCTTCCCTCCTCTAGGCCCATCCATCCTAAATGTCTCAAAACAGCAAAACAAGTGTCTAGAAATGTGACTGACATCTCTAAACTGTTTGAACTGTAAATCCTAAAAATAAAGAGAATTATTGGCCAAAGACAGCAGATGTTTATGATCAAAGCTAGGAAATATGTAATGATGTTTGAAAAGGCAGAACATTTTAATGGAGCATATGAGCATCCGGTGCTAGATGGCGCTCATCCACTTCTAAAATGCAAGTACCCTAGAAACAGCAAGATATTTGACAGACAGTCAGACCATGTCATATCCTCACAGAGCTGTCATTGTCCCCAGCCTGGTGATGGGGAATTTGAGGATGTATCAGAGACAGAGCAAGGCAGAAATGAACAATTACATGTCAGACATAAGAGCCTTTCAAATCACTCTGTTAAAATTTTCAAAAGGAGGAGAGTGGCCATAAAAGTAGCTGACCGCAGAACACTTGTCACATTGCTCAGCAGACATTATGCAAATATACTTCATCAGGCACTGTGGTCGTGTTGGTTCCCACTCTCTCTTCTGTTCTCCTCCAAGAACAAATGAATGAGGCCATTGAACTGCTGTTGGCTGAATGATAAAGAGATGTGACTTTTGTGTTTCTAACGTCACCAATTATATCATTCTTAAGACCATTAGTAAATGTTATTACCCTAAATTGGGTTTCCAAGGGAATAAAACACTGATTGAAATGTCAGAGAACTTTTTGAAGTCAATTAGCTTTGGATAAATAGCTTTTATTGTCACATTTATAACTACATTTTTAACTCGGTCATGGGACTGACACCAAGTGTGGTGCTGTGAGTTATGCCTCTGTTGTCTGAGAGATAAAGCAGCCCTTCATCACCTCTTGTGGTGGACTTGGTGAAACACTCACCGGAATCACTTCAAAGCATGACCACAAAGTCTTTAGAAGTTGTAAACAAGCATCTGGAACACTTGGAGTGGGTATATTTTATATTTTGAGTGTGACTTCAGTGCCCTTAGACTGGCTGTTGGATGATCAGTACAGCATGAAGGCACACTGAAAAAAAAAAATGGAATTGCTAGAAAATTTGAATTAATTCTATATATGTTGTACAGTATATACAACAACAACAAGTAACACTGAATGAAACATATACATATATATATATATATATATATATATATATATATATATATATACAGTACAGACCAAAAGTTTGGACACACCTTCTCATTCAAAGAGTTTTCTTTATTTTCATGACTATGAAAATTGTAGATTCACACTGAAGGCATCAAAACTATGAATTAACACATGTGGAATTATATATGGAATTATATACATAACAAAAAAGTGTGAAACAACTGAAAATATGTCATATTCTAGGTTCTTCAAAGTAGCCACCTTTTGCTTTGATTACTGCTTTGCACACTCTTGGCATTCTCTTGATGAGCTTCAAGAGGTAGTCACCTGAAATGGTCTTCCAACAGTCTTGAAGGAGTTCCCCGAGAGATGCTTAGCACTTGTTGGCCCTTTTGCCTTCTGTCTGCGGTCCAGCTCACCCCTAACCATCTCGATTGGGTTCAGGTCCGGTGACTGTGGAGGCCAGGTCATCTGGCGCAGCACCCCATCTCTCCCCTTTCTTGGTCAAATAGCCCTTGATGCCTTCAGTGTGACTCTACAATTTTCATAGTCATGAAAATAAAGAAAACTCTTTGAATGAGAAGGTGTGTCCAAACCTTTGGTCTGTACTGTGTATATATATATATATATATATTTATGTCACGGATGATACAGGAGGCAGACAAGGTGGTAAGTCTAATAGCTTTATTAGCAGAATGCTCTGAACCAGATGGAGAATATGTGAGCGAACAGGATGATAAGAACCAATGTAGACTTAACTGAAGAGTCTCTGATCACAGGAAGTGGGTGAGGGCTCGCAGAAGGAGGACTGAAGACAGAGGAAGACTGGCCGATCTTTGGGAAATGACTGACGGGTCGCGGATCCTCAGGTGAGTGTAGAAATAGAGTCTGTATGCCATGAAATGACGAGACCAGACGAAGACTGAGGGGTGAGAGTGGGTATATAAGGGTGAGCAGTGATGAGGGATAGCAGATGACGGTGATGAGGATGAAGAGATGCAGGTGATGATAATTAATATTCGGGGGATAACGAGCTAGTGGGAGGAGGGAGTGATGATGAGGACGGTGTTGATGGTGGAATCCTGACAATATATATATATATATATATATACAAAGTTATTTTTCGAAATATTATATAGAGAATATATATAATATTTTGAAAAATAACTTTGTGCACTCATAAATAAAGACTAAGAAATCAGCATTAAATTGAGTGGGTAACAATAAATTCACTTCTGTTCTTTATGTCATTGTACCTCAACCCATGCAAGTTAGTTTTTGCAGTGTATAATATAGTAAACGCGTTGCTATTTTGGGAATACAAAGGATTAAACATTCTAAATAGGTGTGGGAGAATGAACGGATTATCTTTAACTATCACATCCATCAAAATGACCGATCCTTGTGCCAGACTGTGAGAAATCTTTTTAGTGGTGTAAGAGGTGTCCAAAAACCTGAATTTCTGTGTTGCATAATCCTGCATGTATTGTTATTCTCTGTCTGATAATAACTGAAGACTTGAAAGTAGAATGTTAGTAACACACAAGCAGTACTTCATCTTAATGTCATGTTTCCCATAAGTGTTATTCTTTAAGTAGCACACAGGAATGTTCTTAAATTAATGATAACAAAGGACCAACTGTTAGCCTATTAGTTGCAATTTAAACAGATGATTCAATAGATTATCAGAGTAACAGGAATTGCACACTACATAATGGAATGAAAAAAAAAGTTCTATAGCTAGATCATTGGAACACTTTATTTTGATTGGCCGACCACAGCATTAGTGTTTAAATGTCTGATATCATGACTATTTTCTGTGATGATACACTCTAAGTAAACTAACAAAATAATTCAATAATTCATATTTATTTCTCAAAACTGCACCAGGCAGGTGTGTTTTATTTTAATTTATTTTATCAACATTGTTTCATTAATTTAATCAAATTTTTAAATAAAATAAACCTACCTGTTTGGGTGTTTTGCAATAATGACTGACTGCCAGTGTTGGGAAGTAACTAGTTACATGTAACGGCGTTACGTAATTTAATTACAAAATAAATGTAACAGTAATCAGATACAGTTACTCAGAAAAAAATGAGTAATGAAATTACAGTTACTTATGAAAATTGTAACGATTACAAAGAGGATTACATTTGAATATTTACACACATCCACATACAGCTTATTTCTTTCCCAAATTGCACTAAGACATGGCCCATAATCTCCGCGACGCGGAAAACACATATTCGTAGAATCCAGTCATAAAAATGTAATTCAGCCCATAACGCGGACGGAATTATTTGGATGACTAAATCAAAAGTAGGTCAGTACATTTGAATAAAAACGCGATATGGACTGGTGTCTGTGAATATTAAGCCGCAAAAAGACTGAATATGAATCCTGCACGTTCTGCATGTCTGTGGAAATCAGGCGCTGACTGGACATCGGGAGAACCGGGACTATTCCCGGTGGCCTGGAAGACGATTTGGCCCTCTACTTTAATATTGTCATTGTATAATTGCAGGCCGAATATACTTAAGCGATTATGTCCGAATCCGCCATTCGATAATTAAATTTCTAATAAATCATGAATCGGTTAGTCGTGACTGGCAATGGTTGGGCTCTGCGCCTCCGCCGAACGGTTTGGATGAGACTCCGAGTAATCAACAGAGATGGGACCAAGTCAAACATGTGCAAGTCTCAAGTAAGTCTCAAGTCTTAACCTTCAAGTCTCAAGTAAGTCCCAAGTATTTTTTTCTTGGGCAAGTCAAGTCAAGTCAAGTCACAAGTTATGTCAAGTCAAGTCAAGTCCAAGTCAAGTCACCTTATTATTGTAATTTTACCTGCAGAATCTGATCTTAATAAAGTTAAAAGACAAGATATAAGTAACTGTCAGTAAATTAAAATAATTTGGATTTGCATTGTAAATACTCATGTTCAGTAAAATACATCATGGAATCAAACAAAATTGTAACTTCATAAAATTATTTATTTTTCACTTCTTCCAACAGTGTTTGAAATGTTTTACATTTTCAACATTGAGTCCATAAAACAAATAACAGCTAAACATCCAACAGACTCCTCTCTGAACACCTCTCTCTCTCTCTCTCTCTCTCTCTCTCTCTCTCTCTCAAACGACGTGACGTGACATGACATTCGGCTAAGTATGGTGACCCATACTCAAAATTCGTGCTCTGCATTTAACCCATCCAAAGTGCACACACACAGAGCAGTGAACACACACACACACACACTGTGAACACACACCCGGAGCAGTGGGCAGCCATTTATGCTGCAGCGCCCGGGGAGCAGTTGGGGGTTCGATGTCTTGCTCAAGGGCACCTAAGTCGTGGTACTGAGGTGGAGAGAGAACTGTACATGCACTTCCCCCCACCTACAATTCCTGCCGGCCCGAGACTCGAACTCACAACCCTTCAATTGGGAGTCCGACTCTCTAACCATTAGGCCACAACTTCCCCTCAAACACAGTTTACATACAACATTAAACTTTCTTACATTTCTCCTCTCTCTCTCTCTCTCTCTCTCTCTCTCTCTCTCTCTCTCTCTCTCTCTCTCTCAAGTTCAAGTTGCTTTATTGGCATGCCATTTGAGTTACAGTATTGCCAAAGCATTTAGATACAGAATAAAATATAAAATATGATTACAATAAAATACAATACAATAAAAATAGCAACAGAAGATACTATTTCTAATATTAATAATAGTAATTATATAAAATTAAGAATATCAAATAAAACAGTTGAATACAATAAATTATCCCTTTCGTATGGTGTGTATGGTGTATAAATATTTAGCAGCTAGTGTGACTGCCGTCTCATTCTCTCCAAGTATATAGAGTAGTTTCTCTGAGTCATTTAGAGACAAGAATGAACGATTCAAAGCTTCAAACTGTGGGAAGAATGTTTCTCTTGTAGTGCTGTATTTGGGACAGACAAGAAGGAAGTGTTTCTCATCCTCTGTTTGATTCAGCTCACAGTGTTTGCACAGTCTCTCTTCTCTCGGTAGCCAGGATCTTTTATGTCTACCAATCTCTATTTCCAAATCATGATCACTGAGTCGATATTTTAAAAGGATTTGTCTTTCTTTTAATTGCTTGTGTGATAAGTAATTTGCCAGTTTTGTGGTTCTGTTTAGGGCCGAATAACACTGGAGTTTGGTTTGGAGCTCAAATTCATTTTTTCATTTTTCATCATAATTATACTTCAGCTTTTTGTCAATTAGTTTCTGAATGTTGGGGTTGTGATTGGAGTCAGAATCAGTTTGGGTTTCCTTCATCAGGTGAAGCACGAGTGTGTTTCTCTCTTTCTCTCTCTCTCTCTCTCTCTCTCTCTCTCTCTCTCTCTCTCTCTCTCTCTCTCTCACACACACACACACACACACACTCTCTCTCTCTCTCAGAGTATATCCGTAAGTCATTACCTCTATTACAAGGTATTGCACTTGCAAAATATAAGATTCGAGAGAGTCTTGTCTGCAAGCCGAGTACGATGTGGCCTATCCCACCATGTATGCGCCACCGGTATGCGCGCTCATAATGGAAGCAACGCGGTCGCGACGCGCTCGTTTTTTCCAATCGCGTCCGCACCGCATCGAGTTAAAAACATCTCAACTTTTCAGAGAGCCGCAAGCGCACCGCTGGTCATGTGACAAGAACCAACCAATCAGCTTCATCCTTTCCCCTAACAACGTTGAAAGCTCAGCCAAGATGAAGGAACAGCTGATCATAGCTGTATATGGATTGCCATTTTGAAATAAATTTAGTAGCAGAGCTACTGCAAGCGATTTTTAGTGCTGCAGATCCATTTATCCTTTGCTGAAATTCCCGCGTCTTCATGGAGAGAGCGCGTCATGGTTGCTTAGCAACGGCAGACGCCTCAGGGGCGCAACTGCCCGAGCGCTCTGGAAACAAGGAGAAAGCGGCGCCCCTAGCGATTTCCACGCGTTTTTAGGCGCGAATTATTGACGACAAAAGCGATGACCCTCTGTACCCCTCAAGCTGAGATGTTGATCTGATGTGATATCTGATCTAAGTGGGCGTGGTGTGCGTAAGGTAGAGAGGGCATGACTGATGATAGTGTCCTGGTCCAGTCATGACAATGCGATTCTCAGCCTGCGCTCCAGCTGAGTAATCAATTTTATTTTTAAAAATAATTTATATATTTTATATTCAAACTGAAAACATGATGTGATTAACACTCAAGTCATTCAAGTCATCGTGTCTCAAGTCAAGTCAAGTCCCGAGTCTTTAACTTCCAGGTCCGAGTCAAGTATCAAGTATTTTATTTTTTGTCAAGTCAAGTCACAAGTCATAAAAATAGCGACTCGAGTCGACTCGAGTCCAAGTCACCAAGTCACAAGTCCCCATGTCTGGTAATCAATGTGAGAGAGAGAGACCGGAGTGAACTGTGTAAGCGCACAGCTGGAGCAGAGAAGCAGAACTACTGTTCAGGGTTTCAGGTGCATTTCAGTTTCATCTGTAAATATGCTAATGTAATTTTGTCTTTGTTTACTTAGTCAAGCAGCAGCAGCACATTGCTCACACTCACTCAAAATACTGTATAAACGACGTCATTATTATCTATTGTAATGTTACAGTATTAATTTAGCAGACAAATCATCATATTTTGTTTAGGGGGAGCTAGTGCATACAAAAACACAACCCTTAGGAAAATTAATGTAGCCTATGACATGGCACTAACCGTGGTTTAACCATGGAATTTGTAGTCAAATAAATACAAGTGGTAATTCATTTGCCAAAAAAACATAATTGCACTTACAAAACATGGTAAAAGTCAAATAAAAATCTTCAGTATTAAAGTCATGAGAGAGATGGATGGATAATGGAAGTGAAGGTGCAGTTCAGGAGAGAACTTTTAATTACGTTGCAAGTCCCCCAACCTAAGGATTCAAATCTTTTTCATGGTCCATAAAAAAATAGGGTTGTCCATGTTTCAGAATGGGTTGTGGGTGTATGAGTGGGAGATTTCCCAGCCTATTTTTTTTCCCAGTCCGCCCCTCATGGAAATTAATCTCTATAACTGCTCTGAGTCACTTCATGAGCAATTTTTACTTATTTTGAGAAACTATCATCATATCATATACAAAGAGACAGCAGTGTTTCAAAAAGACACCAATGTTTCAGGAGTTTAGTACACAAAATAGGACACATGCTTATTAGATAACCGTATTTGAGTTGATGTATATGCTTTTATTTTTTTATTAACTATTTTTCCTCAAACCATTGTTAGATGCAGTTAGATGCCTGTAGTTATGCAAAGATTTGGTTTCAAAAACAGTATCTATAAACTATTTCTTTTGATTTTAAATCTGCATTGAACTTCAGATCAATCTCAAAGTAAAAGGCAGTACTAAAGTCTAATTGTGTGGTGGATGTGTTCAAATGTTATCATTTTAATTCAAGTGATGAAGGATGGTGAAAGTCTGACAGTATTGAGCACTACTTTAAGGTTAAACCTGCATGGTGTAAATGGTTGAAGATGATTAACAGTTGCAAATAAACATTCATTAGGAATTTGTAAAAGTAATCAAAAAGTACTCAAAAGTAATTAGTTACATTACTTTATTAAAGTAATTAAAAAAGTTACACTACTATTACATTTTAAATAGGGTAACTTGTAATCTGTAACCTATTACATTTGCAAAGTAACCTTCCCAACACTGCTGACTGCACATTATCCATTAATTAATAAAAAGTAAATCAAACTGGATTCAGAAACAGAGTGTTAAGATGAACTCAAAAGCATGATTTGCATTGTCGAAAACCCAGATGTTACAAATTTTTTATATGTCACTTTTGCTTTCACTCTAAACAAGCAAGGGGACAGGACCTATCCTATCTGAGGATTATGTGAGGAAGACGCACTGGAAAACAAATTATTAGCTTGTATCATTTTTTTTTAAAGATGAGAAATGGATGTAAATTACCCTTTTAATAATGTGAAACTATTATGTTGATGACAGAATAACAGCTAGATTGCATTAATCTTTAGAAACAAGCCTAAGGTATTCTGAGTTTGGAAATAGCTGTGCAAGGAGTTTAAATACCAATTATCACAACAAGGGGATTTCATAGGTGTTTGCGGATAATACACTTTTCTTTCTAATGCACTACATCTATAATCATGTCTAAGCTAGCAGAATGTGTGTAAAGCACCATGTCTGGTGTGAGGGTAGAAGAGCACATAGAAATAAAGGGTATTAGAGTGGTGTGGTGACAGTGGGCCTCAGGCACAACTGCATCTCTCAAGTGGAGAGGGAGCAAGAATCCATATGGCCTGTTTGAGCAGGTGCATCGTAATTTCCTGGGGGTCCAATTCATATGAAATGAGCCAGGTGTGCAAAAAGGAGCACTGCATATCCTCATGTGATCACACGAGCAGGGGTGTGTCAAGTTCAGGGCAACGGAGGTTAGACTTTATGTAGATGCTCTGTCTCTTCCCATACTCTCTTAACCTAGCATCATGTTTCAGACATCTAATATCACAAAGTAAAGTCATACAGCTTCCCACTGGAGTCCTTTAGAAGAACCAGCAGACTTTCTTCTGTTGGGAAATGTGTGGCTGCTTTTACGTCTTTATGAGTGACATGAGCTTTTCAGTAAGGTAAGAGTCCTTACTTGGATTGCATTCATCTTCTTTTTGGCTATCTGCGCATATTGCTCTCTCAGAGACTCTCTGACTCTCTATGATGTGGTCTGGCTCCTCTTCTGAAGCTGTTGAACTTCATCGCTAAGGTGTTAAGTGTTGACAATTTCCATGCAGCTGTTCAACGTGACGTTTAAAAAAAAAAAGGTATTTTTACTGCATAAAAGTATTTTCTAATCGAGGTAAGCCACCCTGCAACACTGTACTAGCATATGCACAATTACTTTTAAACAGCAGCTAAAAAAATAAAAAAAAATTTCTTGCTGAGCAAAACTTTTCTCTGTTGAGCAGACACTTCAGCCACCTGATCAAAAACATTCCTTATACCAGACCTGTACAGCGCACAGGCAAATTTTTTTTGCAAACTTTAATTTGATGTAACTAAATTATGCACATTTTAAAATTTCCCAGAGAAAACATTTTCATAGTGCTGTTACCAAGAAATTCTATTAAAATATATTTTTTTAATCTCACAGAACAGTTCAATCCTTTAATAATATAATATAATATAATATAATATAATATAATATAATATAATATAATATAATATAATATAATATAATATAATATAATATAATATAATATAATATAATATAATATAATATAATATAATAACAAAAAACCGAAGCATTTAAACTGATAGAATCGAATATAAACAAATCAAATAGAATAGAACAGAAAAAAAACTAACTGAGATCAGTAAGCTAAATATTTTCTACAAACGTGAGCATGTAAATTCTTATATAGTTATCTTAACATCCAGAGTCACACACATGTACACCTGTGTGTGACTGTAAATGTCTCAGAGTTTTGTTACCGTTATATTTCCACCACTTAACACAAAACACTGTTCTTTAAAACACAATGAAGTTTTATTTCACGTCAGTGCATTTTCGCTGGCTCTCGTGTTGAGCTATTTCGTCCGCAACCATTAAATTATTAGATTTCTACAGGCATTAATTTAGCGCACATCATTCTCTTTCTATAAAACCTTTAAACCACTTTCACTGGTTATAACTGAATTAACTAAATTACAATTGTTTTGCATTTACTGGAATTCAGTCAAATGAATTTGCCAACTAATTATATATTTTTTTTTTGCCTTTGTCCTGTGTGCAGCACATTATTGGTGCATTCAATTTCCTCCGAAGGGCACTTTGGAGTGAAAGCAATCATGGCCACCATATTGAAGGGTAGTTCCAAACCGAAGCGCTCAAAACACAACACAGTCAGTTTGACTGATACACTTGTAAATGTATGTATAGTGTTTTTCTAAACTACTGTAATATTGATACGAGTTAGATTAGGTACATTATTATAGTCTGAATGACATTGTACAAAACAAAAATACTTTGCAGCTACCTTTATCAGTCCATTCAAATGTTTCAAATACATACAAATACATATTAAAATAGATGTAAACTATACATTTACATTACATATAAAAATATATTTGTAAGGTAAAGAAGTCTGGAGGTCAACAGCATAGGCTACAAAATGTGCGATGAAGGCACCTCCTTGATCGTCTTGTTTACGCAGAAGTGCGTTCCAAAACAATTTTTTTCCTCCTACACCCTTGCATTCAGATCCCAACCATTTCCTTTGTGTGCTTGCGTGGCATCGCAGAAAAAAATACCCTGGGTTCCATTCGGGAGTTGGAAATAAAGTTATTGTCTCTCAAAAGAAAGAGTTGACTCTGAAACGAGCCGTTTGCAATTTGAATCCCATGCTCCCCTGAATCATAACCTGTAAATATGATGAATAATTGTTGCTTTAATTAAGACTTAAAAACCGCAAAAGCCCCCCCCCCCCCCCCCCCAGACATAATTAAGGTGATTTCTCGAATGTAATTTATTAACTTGTCCAACTACCGTATTTTTCGGACTATAAGTCGCACCTAAGTATAAGTCGCATCAGTCCAAAAATACGTCATGACAAGGGAAAAAACATATATAAGTTGTACTGGACTATAAGTCACATTTATTTAGAACCAAGAAACAAGAGAAAAAATTACCGTCTACAGCCGCGAGAGGGTGCTCTATGTTTTCAGTGGTAGACTACAGGAGCACTGTGCAGCATAGAGCGCCCTCTCGCGGCTGTAGACGGTAATGTTTTACCTTTAATTTCAATGGTACTCAGGGAGAGTGCAATCAATCGCTTCTGTGTCATTGTCGTCCTGAGCTCATTCTTCACTCGTTTAAAAAAAAACTGATAGTGGTCATGTAATCTTTATTTATTTATCATTTATTATTATTATTATTGTTAAGTTAGTGTTCATAAACGAGTTATGTATGGTCTTTCAGGAATTTCAAGTTAATAATAAAACAATTTACGAAAAATATTTTTAAAGCTTGTGTCATGTGGCGCCCCCCTAGTTGTTGTGAATGGTTGGTGCCCAGGGGACTGGCCCAAATGCCCTTATGGATAATCCGGCTCTGAGTGTCACACAGAGGAGGGGTTTGGAAAGATGAATCTTTGAACAAATGTTTGAGTTTGACTGACATTTTGAGTAAAATGTAATGTATATAATAAAATTTGACCTTGCATAAACCTGTTTTTGGGGACTCCTAGAACCAAATTATGAACCTTTCAAATAGCATAATAGGGGCACTTTAAGAAATACTGTGTGTGGGGGGGGGGGGTAATAAATATTAATAATAAAAATAAAATGAATAAAAACTAATAAATATTAGCTAGTGTAAATGATTTTAAGGCAATCGGTTTCATCAAATGTTGTGAGTTACCTTCACGTATTGGGTTTTACAGTGCAGTGCTCTCTTATTCTTGATGTTCTTCTCTCTAGGCACACACAGTGTTCTGAGTCAAAACCTTAATGATGGCTGGAGAAGACACAGGCAAACAAGACCCTGTGAAGCAACTAATTGGTAGTTCTGCCATGTAACTACCTGAGTCAATGGCTATAGAAAGCCAACACTGAATTCTCATTTTAACAAGGTTAAGTTGAGGGAGTTCACTAGAGACTCGGCATGTCGCCAACCAGGAGAAGATGTCCTTCATGTCACATGTATGGTCTGTAGTAGTCATAACCCATTATGGGCTAAAGAAGAAAGGGCAGCAGCATAACATCTATAATGGTTCTTCATATTTTGAATCTGAAATTTCATTTCCATTTGATTTCTTTCTACTATATTACAGTGCCATATATTGCTTTGTGAGTGAGTGCTGTGACTTTGTAATTTCCCAAGATATCATGGTAATCATTTTGACTAACCAGCAGAAGGGTGAGATCTTTAGGGCTTTGGCCAAATCCTGCTCATTAATGCACAGAGACAGCCAAACAGCTCCTCGACTCAACAGAAACAGAATTAATCTGGACTGACCTCCCCAGTCATTTCACAGCAAAGAGATCACAATTACACCTCACCAACACAGGGCAGAGTAAAATAACAGTGTCTTTGATAAAGTAAAAAATATTTATGTGATTTAAAACACCTAAGCTGAGTTCATATAAATGTATGCTTTGTATTCATGTTGGTTTTGAATATCTACAAGATTTTCAAATGTCAGTCTAATGACTCCAAAAATGTAATGTACAGCGGTAACATCAAGTAAAAAGTATTAAAGTTAAGTAAAAAGTGGAATATATATATTGGATAGAAGTGTTTCATCTGGCCATGAACTCACTCTACCTTTTCTATTTTAACTGTTTTAAATTCATTTTAAATAAGTACATTTTTAATTAATTTCCAAAGTTTTAAAATTGCTTGTTAACATTTTTGTTATTATTTTTCTTCATGATTATTTTACTTTATTTTATGTAACGCACTTTGAAATACCATTGTGTATGAAATGTGCTATATAAATAAACTTGCCTTGCCTTGCCTTAACTGCAAACTTTGCATTGAGCTCATCCCATTGTTTTGCATGACTGGATTTGTCAAGATTCAAGTAAGAAAAATTCCTTACACACACACACACACACACACACACACACACACACACACACACACACACACACACACACACACACACACACACACACATATATATATATATATATATATACGTATTTTTTTTTTCTTTTTTTGTGTGTTTAATACAATGTCTAGAACACAAACATATTTAGTTATTTTGGAAAACATTAATCAAATTTGATTTAGAGCTTGTTAAGTCTATGTTGTAATTTTACAACGTTGGGCCAGAGTGGTAGTCAAAATAGCCTGTGCTCCTTACACATTACATAAGGACACTGCACTTCTCACTTGGTCACAAATTTAAATTTAAACTGTTAGATGATTCATTGTAACTAAGTTCTAAATGTGCTTTTCTGTTAAATTTGTACTTAATTTAGCTTAGACCATAATTAAACACAGGAATCAATTGTATGTGGTATTTGAAACTCCATCATCTAGAGCAGTATCTGAAACTACCTGTATCTTTGTAGTTTTTTGTTTGTTTTTTAACTTCTAAATGATCCTGAGTGTTGCCCAAGTAGCAGTTTATAGCATTAAAAGATAGAAAAACAGGCTCTGAATGTTTTGGATTTTTGGGGGGAAAGCCATACCCATGGGGGTTCAAACTGTGGGTGAGAACTGGAATCTCTGGCATGCTTTGTGACTTTGTTGTGTACCAAGGGTGTGTAGATGGAATACGACAAGCCAAATCTGAACTTGGACTTTCAGCTGATGTTGTGATGATGCCACACTTCCAGTGGGTGAAAACTACAAGATCTACGCAGACAACTACTTCACCGGTGTCCCAGTGGTAGTCAAGCTCCTTGAGCGTGGAATCCATTATGTGGGAGCAGCGAGGCAGGTACACCTACCCAACTGCAACCTTGAAGATGAGAAGAGCTTGAAGAAAAAGGGGAGAGGAAGCTTTGATGTCCGAGTGGAGGGGAACCACAACATCTGCATTGTCAAATGGTATGACAACAAAGCAGTCACACTTGTGTCTTCCTTTGCTGGACCAGAACCTGTGCAGAAGAGTCAGTGTTGGGACAAAGCCACCAAAAGCATCATTGATGTTGAGAGGCCTTACATTGTTGGTACCTACAACAAACACATGGGAGGTGTGGATCTGTTGGACTCATTTGCTGCCAAGTACAAGTTCCCCATGAGATCCCACCGCTGGTACATTTACATCTTCTGGTGCACCATCATCCTTGCTGTGATTAATGCCTGGCTCCTCTACAAGCGGGACTGTAAAGCTCTGAAGATGACTAAGAAAGAGATACTGAACAGGAGACAGTTTCAGGCACAACTTGTAACCTCTCTCATCCTGGTGAACACACACAATACAACACCCAAGAAGGGCGACCATCTTCAGGGAAGGAAGACAAACACATGCACACAGAAGGTGACATCAGGGAGCCCTTTGGATCCTCAGAAGAAACCATCCTCAACAGATGTGAGTCCCCCAGCCAAGAGCTCATATAAATGCTTATTCATAATAAAATATAATTGTTGTGTGATTATTACTCATGATATATACTGTTATGGGGCTAAATGAGCAATCAACCCTGCAAATGTGTGCTTAAATGCTCTGTATATCTGTTTAGACAACGTGAGTACAAATACAGAAATTCTGCTCCTAACTAGGGTCAATGTTGGAATATTACAATATTTCCCCTAAAATTTACTCAAATGTAAAAAATTTGAAAAATCTTTACTTTCTACACCAGAGGCCTCCTAAAACATTATCTGAGAGGTAAAAGAAAATTGCTCATTTTTTCTATATTTGGGTATTACAGGGTTAAATATTATAATTATTGTTTTGGGAGTTGTTTTATCACTTTGAGGTGTGAAGCTTTAAGAGCAGAGGACCAGTTTAGTCAGGGACCCTGGAATGTTATTTTCATGGCCACAGCTGATTCTAGAATAGAGTCTGCACGTCATTCTCATCCACCATGCTGCACTCGTATAAGGCTATTTAGTTTGAGTATGACTCACCTTCCAAATGCTTTATTTCATTCTCTCTCTCCACATCACGCTCACTCTGCTTCCATTCACAACATACACTGTTGAGGTATAATGAAAATGCAGAGGGGAGAATAGAGAGAGAGAACACGAAGATCAGTTCTATACATCATGTTCTGCCACACATATTCCAAGCTGGAATGAGAATGTGGGGCTTTGGGAAATGTGGTTTATATTTCTGATTGAAAGGATACATAGAAGCAAACAGCATCAGCAAAATGCATGAATATTATTGAAACTGTAACCTTTAATAGCCGCTGTGAGACTGTAATTCTCAGTACATTCTGTTTTCCTTATGTGGAAAAAAGCAAGACGACAAAGGTTCTTGATTACTGCCTTGTTGTATATTCTCCCTTCACTGCATTCGAAGCTTGTGGTGTCACTTCCAGCAGAGCCACTTAAAGCTCCCAGGGTTCACTGTTGCTTATGACTTCCTCAGTTACCATTATGTTATGCTACCATTGCTGTCATTGTTATAACAATAATAAAATAATAAAATATTAGTGATATTTAAGTTAAAGATATTTCACATTTCTAATTTAGTTTAATATTATTTATGTACTAATATAGTACACTTTAATTTTTAGATTTCTTTTATCGTCTTTATTAGTATTTTTTAGGGGTGACCCCGAATAGTCGACGAATCGATGCTTTGATTCGAGGAGCCTGATTCCACTACCAATCTAACAGTCGAATATTCGTGTTATTGATTATGCCATTTTGACTATATGAGGGAGCTCAAATGTCTGATTTCACATAGAACTACCGGTTTTATCCCAATAAGTTAATATTGAGCCTATAATGATAAAGCTGTAAGAATCTGAAAAGAAAGAAGCTTTAAATTAATATTTTAAAGTGTGCTTTATGTTTCACTTGCATAATCCGCGACCGACAGAGGAGCATCTTGGCGGCAGGGATTTAAAACTTTACCAAGATTCAAACTAACACAGACAGAGACTGGATTTTTTTGAACAGTTAGGGTACAAGTGATTTCAAAACATTTCAGCCGGTGTAGGCCTATATATATCGTGTATATATTATTTACCTGATATAAGATGCATTTGGTTTTGTGTCAAGCACTTCATTGTAGTACTACAGTGATATCTTCAGCGCGCAGCGCGAGCAGATCAAATTACAATGCAGAATATTAATAACTATGACTGGGACTGTTATATAGATACTATTATAATGAGAAGACAATGCTTCAATGCTGTGAATTTTTAGAGTTTAGCTGCCGTGTTTCTGCACATTGTTTCGTGAAGAACGCGTCCACAAAAAGAAGTTCATGTGCATCCGGGCCCTTTTTGCAAATAGCCTTTAAGTCTTAATATTAACGTTATGTTGTATAAATAATGAAGCATATTCTATATGAAATTATGAGTTGAATCCCATTGATTAAAAACTTGCTATCAAATGCGTCACTCTACTGGCTATATTCAGGGTGCGCAGCTCAAAACAAAAATGCAGAACATTAACTCCTAACGTTTTACACTAACGTTATAATGAGCTCTATTATATATTATTACACTATTGTAAAGAAAAAAAAAACGTTTTCCCGCCATTAAGTGTTAGCTATCTCCCACATAGCAAACGGACTTGGCCCAAATGTGTCCTCAAGGTGGCATTGCTGGCCTCCTGTCGGCAATGGCATGTTCCCTTTCAGCCAGAGCTGGGCCATGTGTGGCAATGACGGCACGGTGGGGATCCGGTAAACAACATGAGGGCCGATTGTTGATGGGAGGAGTGTGGCCCAGATCAGTCAGGTGATATGTGGCCCAAATCAGGCTATGATCTGCCAGCATATTATGTGACCCATGATAAACAAGATATATACAATATTGCATGATAATGGTTAAATGATCACATACATTTTAATGTACAGTATTGTTAAAATGTAGTCTTTGAAATGTCAAGTCAAAACAGAATGAAACATTATCATTTAAAAATTAAGCAAATCAGTCAAGTGCATTAAATTGCACTTAATTATAATTTTATAAAATTTTATATTATTATTCTTGTACAAATAATCTTAGAATCCTTACATGAAAAGATAGAGAGAGAGAGTATTTAACCGTTATCATGTAATATTTATTTGGTTTACTATGGGACACACACTGATCTATAATAGAGAGGGGCACATAATTTTTTATTAGTATGCGGTCATGCACAAGCGTTAAATAAAATGATCATGAAAGTATTTTTATTTAAATCCTGTATCCATTTGATGCTTGGTGTGAGGAACAGATCCAAATTAAAATCTCATTCATTGGCGATATTTATCTCCTTCATCTGTAACTATTTAAAAATGTGCTGTTAAGAAGTTTTACAACAAGTTTTACGGCAGCGATATCAAACGCTCATTTTGGCTCTTGTCGATTTCGTCAGAGATTGCGACATGCCGTGTTTCCGGTGATGCGTGTTTTGAATGAGAAACGCGCGCCTTGAGGGAGTGAATCGGGATAGTATTTTCAGTGTTTAACAACTTAAATTATGCCCTGGTCCTCGCGATTCTATTACTGTATTTTTCGGACTATAAGTCGCACCTGAGTATAAGTCGCATCAGTCCAAAAATACGTCATGATGAGGAAAAAAACATATATAAATCGCACTGGACTATAAGTCGCATTTATTTAGAACCAAGCACCAAGAGAAAACATTACCGTCTACAGCCGCGAGAGGGCGCTCTATGTTCTCAGGGGTAGACTACAGGAGCACTGAGCAGCATAGAGCGCCCTCTCGTGGCTGTAGACGGTAATGTTTTCTCTTGGTTCATTTCTCTCGGTTCATGTCAAATTAATTTTGATAAATAAGTCGCACCTGACTATAAGTCGCAGGACCAGCCAAACTATGAAAAAAAGTGTGACTTATAGTCCGGAAAATACGTTATATTCTGCCTGAGTGGACTGCAACTGCAATGCATCATCATTTGGACTACTGTGGTACTGCTCTTTGTCACATCTGTAATCAATTATTATGTTTAAGTTACATGTGTCTATCTGTTACGTTTCTCTTATAGACTGTATACTTTATACACTCACTCTTTATTGGTTGATTTGTTCTTTATAAAAATAAATAGAAAAACCAATACAATACAATACAATTTTAAGTACTTTATTGGCATAGTTTGTGTCTAAATTAAAGCATGTCACAAAATGAATAATTGCGATCATAGTAATATACAAGGTCATAATATGAAATATTAAAATTCCCAGACAGCAATATAGTGTTGTCACAGTCTTCAGCTGGTGTGCCCGGGAGGGCCACCAGATGACACTGTCTTTTTGTGAGTGTTGTGTGTTATTTGGTGCCATGTGCTCTCTCCTGTCTATTTTCTGACCCCACCCATCTTGTTACATCATTATTGTTTTAGTTGCCACACCTGTGTCTCCCTCGTTAGGTGTCTGTAATCCTGTGCTGATCTGTTGTTTTCCATCGTGGTGTTATGTCTGTTTGTAGTAGAGTTTCTAGTCTGCCTGTTTGTCCCCCTCGGGGTGGTTTTTGTTAGTTTTGTTTCATTTTTGTATTAAAAGGACCATTCTGCCTGCATTTGAGTCTTCACCTCTTTCGCACCGTGACAGAACAAATCAGCCAACTTGAAGACTCAGCGGCAATGGGAATTTTTCTATACCCGGCTGCCAGACAACAGAGGATCCAGACCCTGGCCAATGATTCTCCTTTGTCACTTTATATAGCACATTAGCATTAGCAAATGCCACATTTCTAATTTGTTAAATTTTTAAGCTTAATTTTTTTTTAATCTAATGTTTATATTTTGTTTTATTTTTGCTTTCTTTCAATTCACAATTTTTTTATCAAGTTTAGTTTGTCAGCAATAACAACACTGTATATAATATGGAATTAAACACAATATTGATGAACAGTTTCCATTCACGCAGATGCATGCTGCCTAGTGCCTACATAGAGAACAGTTGCCCGTGTGGTGTTACCAAGATGGACATTGAGTAAAATGACTCACCTTAGAGGGACTTTGAAGGAGTGCAAATAGATTGTCAAAGGCTCAGTTCCTGTGACTGTAAAATCAAAGATGAAATGACAGTTTAGAAATCATTCTAGTCTTTAAAAATGTTTTA
Source organism: Carassius carassius (assembly GCF_963082965.1). Taxonomy (NCBI): domain Eukaryota; kingdom Metazoa; phylum Chordata; class Actinopteri; order Cypriniformes; family Cyprinidae; genus Carassius; species Carassius carassius. The sequence continues at coordinate 19,493,416 of NC_081756.1, read as the reverse complement.
AAAAATGTAACTATCTGCAGTGTGTCAAAATCTAATGGGGATAACAGAAAGAGCAGAACACGTGTTTGTTTTAAATGATTGTGTGTGTGTGTGTGTGTAGGTTTGCAGGGACTTGCTGACACTGTCATTTCTCCAGTGAGACCCTGCCAAAGTGGCAGCCAGGCTGACGTGCATTTGAAATCTTATTTTCATTTAGAGTGCTTGTAAAGGGCTGGAGAGTTATGAGATATTATGAATTTGTTAATATTACGTGCCTATGTGTGGGCTTCAAATGACGTTGGTTAAACTACTGACTGTGAATTGAATGTTTCAGAGCCATTGAAATGTAGAACTCTCTAGTGAATGTAGCTCAGTACTCTATTCAATTATCTATTCCAAGTTATTATTGTTTTCACCGACTATGTGAGCTTGATTTTAACTTCATGTACCCATCATTTTTTTCTGATTTCTCATTTTGCATGTCTTTTATTACTGAATATTTTATATTCTTTATAAGCCAATAAAAACAGCCTTGAACATAGCCTTTGTCAATTATTTTAGTGCTTGTGCATAATTTTAAAAGCAAATTTCTAAAGGTTATGAAAGGAAGGGTGAGCCCTAACATTGAAAGATATATCAGCTAATTTTGAAAGATAAAATATTTAAAGCCACACTTTAAGGTGGATTTATGACTGTTGTTTTGCTTTTTATTCATTTAATTTCATTTATGTGTGAGTCAGAGAAAAAGTTGGAGGTATCAAACTTTTAGTCTATTGAGGGCACATTTTACTTGAGACAGATGAAGGACAATAGATGAAAAGACAGAGCAAAGGAAGGAGATGACCAAAGTGAGGCTGAGAGAGGAAATGCCCCTCTCTTAAGATCCATTCTCACCAAGAACGATAACTATATTAGGATCCACACCAATGGACGATAATGCTTTGTTTATTAAAAGCGCATGGTGCAGTTATGCCACGGGCCACTTTAAATGCTTAAGCTCTGAATGGCCGATGTTTCGATCATTTATCCCTAAAAAAAAAAAAAAAAAAAAAAAAAACCTTTCTGAAAGTGATTCCAATAATATTGTGCCTCTCTGTTATAGCTGTTGTGTTGACTTCACTATTGACATACAATTAGAATGATTATTCTAACTTTATAGTTATAGTTACCTTGGTGTGGTAACTAACAGGCTTTTCGGATGGATATATATTGCTCATCGTTTTCTCTATGCTTTCTCTCATATATCTCTCACTTTGTCTAGCTGACTCTCTTTCTGTCTCCCTCACTTTCCACAGTTTCCCTCTGTGTCTGTGCAGGTTCAGTGACTCATCTATTGACAGATAGCTGAAGAGCAATGTGAATGCTGGAGGTGGGGGATGTATTCAGACTCTCCCAGATCCAATTTTTCAGATAAAAATCCAGAGACTAATTTACTAAAAACAAGGAGGTGTTGTCCAGCATGACAGGGCAAAAAGATGAAAGGGTAAAGCACAAAACAAGCACAGGCTGTGCTTAGATATGGCATTCTAAACAGACTTGAGTGAGGGGTCATGAGAGATTAAATGGCATATAAATATAGACAGAGAAAGAGGCAGACATAGAGATGAGCACCATGCAGTCAAGATGCATTTTTAGGCAATGTTCAATCTGCAATTTAAAATCCATCTGACATTTCAGGTAATGATGATTGAGATGGGAATGTATATAGCTGTTTTAGTAATGTGAGCAAAAAAAGTAAAAAAAAAAATATTGTGAGATGCAATCTCAGACAATTCTGAGAAAAATGTCAGAATTGTGAGAAGTAAACTCAGAATTACCAGTATTTAACTTTTGACACTTTGTCTCAGAATTGTGAGATGTAAACTTAGAATTGCGAGATCCATGTTGGAAACAAGATTTGATAGGATTTGATTTCTCAGAGGATGGCAAAATTATTTAAGTAACTTAGGTAATTTGATAAGTGGTTTGTATTGCGTTTGTGTCTGCCAAGTTTGGCAGAAATTAAATTTTCATAGCATCCATGTTGGTTGGTTTGGTAAAAAAAAGTATCTGCCAAAATTAATTTTTAATGAACAAGAAATGTGAAACACAAAATAAATTGTTACAACAAATAACCACAACATGTTAACTCACACAATCTACACACATAACTTTGGTTTACAAATATAATAAAATAAACAGGTTTACAATACAGTGCTAGAATTTTATGGCGAGTTATTTAGCTAAAGACAACCAATAATAAAACGCTTCCATGCTGACCTTAATAAATATTCATGACCTCTAATATGAACACAGTAAAATATGAACATGGGAAAAATGGAACAAGATGGACCTTAAATCCTACGTCTTAATTTTTCAGTAATTGCATAAATATGCTCTGTCCCGTTTCTTTTCTTTCATATCAGTTGTGGCTGGTATATGTATTTCAACCAGGCTCATGGCTCCCTCTTCTTTCTCTCCTCATCTACCCCTCCTCCCTCTGTTTTACATCCAGCCCCTGAAGAACACATGCACATGAATAGATGGAAAAGACATGCATATCAAATCACACAATATACACATAGCTGTACCTGTGCAAACACAAGTCGAGTGTGTGTGTGTGTGTGTGTGCGAGTGTGCGCTGCATGTTCATTAAAAGTCAATGGCTGATCCCACTCTCTCTGTCTGTCTCTCTAGCTCTATTTATCTTTCTGTCTTTCTTTTCTCACACCTGTGGCCTGTGCGTCATCCTACTAATTCCAGTTTCAAGGTCAGCATTGTGCAGCTCAGAGCTGATCCCGTTGACTCTGTGAGTCCACACTGTGACGCCAACACGCATACAGCACTTATTGCACAGATTCATTAAAAAAGCACATCCGTCTGTCCCTTTTACACTCACATGCAAACATACAGCCTTCTTTTACTTTTGCATTTTCACAAAGAGTGACTTGACTCCTAATTCTATATTCATCCTCAGCTATGTGAGTCTAATTTCAACACATATCATTTTATAATACCTTATCTCCTTTCATCTCTTTTTGTTAATTATGCTTGTTTTTTTTCTGTATCTTTCTCTGTATTGCATACATTTCAAAGTTAAGGAAAATGTTGCATTTGTCATGTAAGCCTTATTGATTATTAATCTAACGATTGGCCAGATGGGAGACCATTACCAAATTAACCATACACTGGCAATATGTTGCATGCTGCACTATTACTCCAAAGAAATGCAGAGAAGGAAAGACAGAGAGAGAAAAGCAGAATAACATAGTTAAGACAAATAAAAATACAGAGACACTTATTAATCTTATTTACAAATAATTAAACATGAACAATAGCAACTATATAAGGTACTTCTTGCATAACGATAAGTAATAACGATAAATAAATGGTAATGTCAAATATCAAATATGGATCAAATAAAATAATAATAAAAAAGTTTAGTATAAAAACTTTTAAAAATAGTTTCACTTAAATATCTATATAAAATGAATGAACATGGCACTTGATCTTTTTTAATATAAATACATATATTCCTTACAGTTAGCAGTGTGTCTTGTGTCTGTCTGCAGCTATTATTCCCTGTAGCCTATTCCTCTGCTGTAGACCCTTTCTCAGTGTTTATTTATTAATTTATTCTGGGTTCTGCAGTCATTTGTCAAACTTGCCACTGGTTGTGACTTCTCTGAAGATTAAAGTTGCATCAGTTTTTCGTATTTTTGGCATTGTGAAACTGAACAGCCTGTCCTCCATCTTCTGTGATTCAGACAATGCTGCTTTCACTTGAAAGTTTTGAAAATCTAGTGTCTTGCAGTTGCTGTGATACTGCTGTCTTGAAAGTTTGTCAAAATGTCGGTAAAACAGTCAATAACACATCACTCATAAGATCCTGTTTTACCTGTATGCCTGTAGGAACAAACCCCAAAGAAATGTAGGTAAGGTAGAGAGTCCAAAAATTGTTCCAAAATTGTTCCCTTTTTTTGTTCCAACAGTGTCTAGGTTACCTGTAGCAATAAAATATTGAAGCTATAGCTTAAAGACTGCCACCCTTTTTGATTCTAAATATAATTTAGGTAGTCCTCTTGTTTAAATTTTATGTTTATTTATTTTTTTTTTATAAAACTGACCTCTAAGAACCTCAACACTTGCCAGTCAAGTCAAACTGCACCTAGCTTCATCCAGTGGTCAATGTAACATTGCCACACTCAGGCAGTGTTGACATGAACTATATAAGCCAACAAAACTTTATTTTTTCCTTTTTTATTGTGGCTTCCACAACCCTCCTCCTTTAGGTTACCTGGGCAAGATGACCCCATAAAGCACAAGTCTGCCTAAGTGCTTAGCTGCACAAGCTTACATAGGTTTTTTGGTTGAACACTTATTCAGAAAGAACAGTAACAACAACAACAAATCCAGAAAGTTTCGTTTACAGTGCTATCCAACTGAAAATTATTTGCATTTGTCTGTCTTACAGATCCCACAAAACGTCTGTTGGATAGGAAATTGATAAGAAGACAATACAGAAAAACAGACTGCATTTGAGTTTTCTTCCCCTAAATTGACTTTTATATTGACTTCCTTCCTTGTCTTATTGCTGTGACATGCTTTTTCAAACTTCTTATATGCTGAGACTTACAGCACTTATTGCATATTCATATAATGCTGATGCAACAGTTTTTCTTATATCTTGGAAAAAGCTGCAACATCTATTTTTTCCCTCTTTATTTATTTTAGGAAATCAATTTGTTTGAATAAACACAAACACATGTGACATGTGAGATATTTCTTGGCCTAGTGAGTGCCTCCTTCTCTGGCCTCTGCTCACTGAGAACCTCTTGAAATCCTGCTCTTCCATCCTCATTTTCCTCTTGACCCTGGTTCTTGCCTGTGAGCAATCATTGAAACTCTTTTGTGTGTGTGTGTGTGTGTGTGTGTGATTTAGACACAAAATACTAAATCACCTTCTCGAGACACAGAAATGAGATGAGATGAAGAAAACATCCATTTGAGATAATTATATTTACGAAGGAATGGAAAATGGGACACAAAAAGTGCTGCTTGTTCAGTTTACATTAAATATTAATATGATCTAATGCAAGTTCACAGTTCATGTTCATAACTCAGTGTAATCCAATTAGATTTGTAAAACAAAGGTTTACTATATCCATTTTTTTGTTTGTGATGCTTTCCTATTGAGGTGCTCTCTACAGTCCACGTAGAAAATAAAGGTTCATTAAGGCTGATTTATACTTACGTTTGTATGCCTTTTTGTTGTTTGTTTGTTTCAAGAGATTAACATATAATTTAAAGTCATTTATAAAATGTGCAAAATTTTGTTTACATTGAGTCCACTTTTTCTTTTGTTTATGGAATTTTCCTAACAAAGTAAACAACTGTATAATATGTTGTTCTTTATCATTCCAGTTTAAAGTACCGTGAGGATTGGGCAAATTTGTTTGGTGACGTAGTACTGCGCGCGACTGCTTCTTTCTGTCAGTGACAGACAGGATCATTCTTGTGCAACACAATAAGCAGTATGGAGGAGATTCATGGTGTGCTGCTTTTACTCATGGTGTATTGGTTTACAAAAGAAATAATTGAACAAAAAGGCGGAAAACAGACAAGCACTGATACAAAAGTGTTTTCAGAAAGCTTGAAAACAAAGCTAAGAAAGCTATGAAACACTACATACTTTAGGGCCAGTGCTAACCAGAAGCAGTTGACCTCTGCATTATGAAGGACCTCCATAACTGTACTACAATATAGGTAATGGCATATGTTTCATGTTTACATTGGAAACTCATGCGTTGTGTTTATATTCTGGGTTCATCTGCTTGCCAGTACAAAGTCTGCATCATCAAAAAGGTTCTAAGGGTGTAACGTCACATGAAAACTAAAAATTGCTAGCTAGAACCAGATAAGTTTGGTTTGAGTAACTCTGACATGCCACATTTTACTTTCTACTATTTACTTTCTCCACTCTTTCTCAAACATAACCATAAATATAAGGCCTTTGTATAAACTGTCTCGTCTAAAGCTTTTTACTGGATATCAGGCTAATGAACTAATGTTAGTTAAAGTAAGGACACAATGACACAATGAAAATGTAGTTTGAACTAAGGCAATGATTCAACCGCTGAATGGAAACCTTTCCACACTTCTATCAGAAACAGAAAAGCAAGTACACATATGACAAACAAGCAAACAAAATGAAAAACAGCACAACACTGACTAAAGCATTATAAGCCTGGCTAAGCTGCTGTCACGAGCTGTCTCTGTGCTCACAGTTGCAATTAATTATGGAAGCAGTATTCTCTCTCCTAAGAAGGTCCATATTAACAGTGTCATTTATTCAGGGTGTAATAATTCAGTACATATTTGCTTAATTTTTTCATGCTTAGAGCTACACCATGACAAATGAGAGTGTAAATTGCAATGAATTGCAGTTTCGTTCATGTCAAACAGGAACTTGTTTAGCCATATTGTGGACATTTCTCTCTCTCTATCTCTCCCTCTCAGTGTGTAAAGGTCTGATTATATTTTGGGAGTTAGATGTTTTAAACGTCTGCACAAATATAGTGATTCCTGTCAAAACCTGAAATTTTAAGTGCTCCTCACTATTTCAAAGGCTCATAATTTTGCTTCAGTTTGGCTGATATCTACTGGTCTGTGTAAGAGTTAGGTTTAAGGTAGAGGTTTAATTTGGCTAGTTTGAGAACCGAGCAAAGATTTTCTGAGCAAAGGTTTCAATGCATCTTCAACCTCAGGCCTAAAGTACTGGGCTGCATTCTCACAGACTACCACTAGTTGGCACTGAAGACTAACATTTGAAGACTGTTCCATTAGTGAGCGTGTGTGGGTGTACTTGAGTAAATGTGAGTGCATTCTTTTCAGTGTGCATGCATTTAAAAGTGTATGTGTGAATTTGAGCGCATATTATATGTACCTTTCACTGCAATATTGTGTTTGTATATGTTTGTCTTTGTGCTGTCAGGAAGTGAACGTCCATGCTGACGTTTTCGACCATTGCAAGTGTACAAAGCTATCTCTAGGACTAACATTAGAGACACAAAATCAATAGATATTAGACGAACCCCCCACCCCCACAGCAACCAATCAACAAACTTGGCCTGTATTGTCTGTGAACCTTAACCCAAGTTAGATTCATTACTGCATTAACGAGATAACATTAAAGCACTTGGAAACATATTGATTGGCTCAAATTAAAGGCATAGATAGTCCCTGACCCTAAACAAGGAAATTATGCTTGTTAACTGGCAAATGTGAATGAACCTTGTATGTTCATGATGTGTGCGTAAAAGAGAGACAAAATCGTTTTGTGGCACTCAGAGATAAAAGAGCCTTTACATAAAACAATCAGTAGAGGACAATTCAAACTACAGCACTAGGAGAAAGTCCCGCGATAAGATCAGAACCATATCGACCTGCTCTGAGATCGCTTACACCGATTATTCACTGAGACACAAGACCGTTTTCTGATACTTCGATGAGTCTTTCAAAGCTCTGTCTGTGTTCCTTGTATAGCACATCTGATATGCTAATAAAATCACATGGTTTTGTTTGCTAAACAGATGTTGCCTTGTCATGCCACAGTCCAAAATAATGTCAAGAGGGTGATTTCCATTTTTACAACATCACCTGCAATCTTAGACACATCATGTATCACTTCCTAGCAACATCTGGTAACTATGGAAGCAAGGCCAAATGCACTCAAGTTGATTTCAAACTAGGAACACTTTGGAACCTCTAAATGATATGCCGGTTCTTTCAGAGTACTTTAAGGGTGGTTTCACACTAGCACTTTTGGTGTGCACCCGAGTTCGATTGACGTCAGAGTTCAGTTCATTTGGATGATGTGAACGCTGTCTTCCGTACTCGGATGCGCACCCACGAACCGTACCCGAGTCCGCTTAAAAACGGTGGTATGGGGTACGCTTCATGTGAACTCTGGTACGGTTCACTGGTTATGTGAACGCAATCGTACCAAATCGTAGAAGTGTACCACTTTTAATGACAAATTATTTGATAAAAATGTGTGTTTGTGTGTGTTTCACTCACTTTCCTGATGAGTGTGACTGATGCGCTGCAAGCAGAGAGCTGTACATCTCATTTATGTTCGCCTTCAACATTCTTTAGAGCATTTACAGTACATTCGTAAGACAGACGCTAGCGCTGTTATGTACCGAAGCTTTATAAACAAAATGAACAGTTTAAAAACGTAATACATACAAGTGCAGAGAGTAATGTTGTACCTTCTCTGCGCTGTCGTTACCAAGCAACGGGGTAAACAGCTGATGGCTTGATGACGCAAGCGAACCGCGGTTCGGACTCAAATATTATAATATGAACACAGTCCAGCGGGGGCAGAGGGAGGGGGGAGCAACCGAACTCGGGTTCAGACCAGGCAAGTAAAAGCACCCTAAAACTGCTCAGCATCAAAGAGCCAATGATAAAAGCCAATAATACAGTAGCATCAGCAGCAGAACATTGGTGAAATTGTAATAATCTGGCTTGTGAGGCCATTCAGGCCACAGAATTACTGTTAGACTCTAATTAACTTGGAATGGGAAGGGAACCAGAAGGAAGACAAGATGCATTGCCCATGACTGAATTCAGACCTGGTGCAGACCATTTTCTGATTGACAGAATTTATTTCTCTCCACATTATTATATACACCTTCTTGAATGTCTGCCAGGAACCAAATGTAAACGTGAGCAACATTTCCCTAGATGCAGCTTTTCAGCAGCTGTCAATCATCCTTCATACCCTTCTCTAAAAGAGATTGCACAGACCCTGGAAGTCAAATTTGGACACAGAGATGATGGCTGATTTTTTTTTTTTAAACTGCAAGATGAGTTTTCAACCCAAGCCAGTCTGTGTGTTATATGAACAGAAAAACACAGAGAGAGAATATAGTGAGATTATAATGGATGTATATGTATAGTATTATTTATAGCAAATCATACTAAATAACTGCTGTTTACTAGATGATGACCAGCAGCTTTGAGAGTTTTGTATCAATAGGTATGTACAGGTGTATCTCAATAAATTAGAATGTCATGGAAAAGTTAATTTATTTCAGTAATTCAACTCAAATTGTGAAACTTGTGTTTTAAATAAATTCAGTGCACATAGACTGAAGTAGTTTAAGTCTTTGGTGCTTTTAACTGTGAATAATACTTCATAAGACCAATAATAATAATAAAAAAAAAATTAGTTAATTGTTTGGCCTTCTGGAAAGTATGATAATTTACTGTACATGTACTCGATACCTGGTAGGGGCTCCTTTTGCTTTAATTTCTGCTTCAATTCAATTCGTGGCATGGAGGTGATCAGTTTGTGGCACTGCTGAGGTGGTATGGAAGCCCAGGTTTCTTTGACAGTGGCCTTCAGCTCATCTGCATTTTTTGGTCTCTTGTTTCTCATTTTCCTCTTGACAATAGCCCATAAATTCTCTATGGGGTTCAGGTCTGGTGAGTTTGCTGGCCAGTCAAGCACACCAACACCATGGCCATTTAACCAACTTTTGGTGCTTTTGGCAGTGTGGGCAGGTGCCAAATCCTGCTGGAAAATGAAATCAGCATCTTCAAAAAGCTGGTCAGCAGAAGGAAGCATGAAATGCTCCAAAATTTCTTGGTAAACGGGTGCAGTGACTTTGGTTTAAAAAAAAAAAACAGAATGGACCAATACCAGCACATGAAATCGCACCCCAAATCATCACAGACTGTGGAAACTTAACACTGGACTTCAAGCAGCTTGGGCTATGACCTTCTCCACCCTTCCTCTAGACTCTAGGACCTTGGTTTCCAAATGAAATACAAAACTTGCTCTCATCTGAAAAGAGGTCTTTGGAAAATTGGGCAACAGTCCAGTTCTTCTTCTCCTTAGCCCAGGTAAGACGCCTCTGACGTTGTCTGTAGTTCAGGAGTGGCTTAACGAGGAATACGACAACTGTAGCCAAATTCCTTGACACATCTGTATGCCTTGACCCCAGCCTCAGTCCATTCCTTCTGAAGTTCACTTGACAATCCTCATAAGGCTGCGGTTCGCTGGTTGTGCATCTTTTTCTTCCACACGTTTTCCTTCCACTCAACTTTCTGTTAACATGCTTTGATACAGCACTCTGTGAACAGTCAGCTTCTTTGGCAATGGATATTTGTGGCTTACCCTCCTTGTGAAAGGTGTCAATGATTGTCTCCTGGACAACTGTCAAATCAGCAGTCGTCCACATGATTGTGTAGCCTAGTGAACCAAATTGAGAGACCATTTTGAAGGCTCAGGAAACCTGTGCAGTTGTTTTATGTTGATTAACTGACTGGCATGTCACCATATTCTAATTTGTTGAGATTGATTTGGTGAGGGTTAGTGGGTTTTTGTTAACTGTGAGCCAAAATCATCACAATTAAAAGAACCATAGACTTAAACTACTTTAGTCTGTGTGCATTTAATTTATTCAATATGAGTTTCACAATTTTAGTTGAATTACTGAAATAAATGAAAAACCTCATCCATTATCTTCACAATACTGACCATAAATATGTGATTCTTCTCCTTGTAGGAATATAGCTTAGTCTTGCCCACATGGGGTTCGGCCTTCTGTGTTGAGTCCCATTACTGATGGCAATGTTTTATTCCCCAGGTTTTTAGGCTGTTCCATTCCAATTCTTTCATTGTAATCCTACAGAGGGCAATGCAAAGACACTAGTAATTCAATTTCAAACCTTCATGTCTATCTGCAGAAACTACATTTTAGAGTTTAAACATAGCCAGAGAGTTAAGCCTGAGTTACAGGATGCTATGTTTCTCAGGGTGCTGTCTTGTCACAGCTGTTTTCATGGTTTTCACTGCCTCTTTTGCTGGAATGCATATAAACAGTGATGTGACATTGTAGAACATCATCTGTCTCATCTGTTTCCATTCTGGGTCCCAGACTTTGTCAACAATGTCCTTGGAATTCTAGATGTGATGGATTTGATTGTACCATTGCCGCTGAAATGCATAATGTACAGTTTATTATAGCGGCTATTGGCCAAAGCAGGGTTCTTCCATGTGTTTTTAAGGGAGTCCATAAAAGCAAGCAGTGGCTTCCCGAGAGTAAAAGTAGTGATGTACTGTTTAGAGAATGGATTTTTCTTGCTTCTGTTGTGGTAGACAGTCCAAAACATTTGATAGCTTTTACTACTGGTAGCTTTTAGTAGAGTATTATTTTAGTTCTGTCAGTTTGTAGATTTGGTACTTTGAAATAATAATGGTATGTGTTTAGCACTGCTGTGTATCTGTCAATCATCAAGCTGCTGATGTTTGGTTTGTTCTTCTATTAAATTATTGTAAGCATATGTGTTGGTTAGGAAAAGTATCATAGTAGAATTTTTCCACTTCACATTTCTCAGCCATTATTGTTGAAGATTTATCATGGTCCTGGACCGATCAGCTTAATAGAACAATAGTAAATCAGCTTAGTAGAATGCTATTTTTTTTTTTTTTTTTTGTAGTCCTGAGATTGCATTATTTGAAACATTTTTCCACAGTGGTCTCCCATCTGTACTGGCAAGGATCAACCCTATTTATCTTCAGCTATTATCCAGACAACCGCCACAGGTCATCAGTCTGCTGGTATGACACATTGCCTTTTGCCTTTTTTGATCTGTGACCACAGAGAAAGGATTTTATTTCTTAATTAGGAGTCATCATCAACTCAATTCTCAAGCTCAAGCAAAGGCAACTTTTCTATTTATGCAGACAAAATCCTACCTCTCTAAACTTCTACCTACACTTCAGGCCACATACCTTTTGAGTTGGTAAAAAGTAGGGATGCACGATACTGAGCTCCTGTACTCGTACACGTTAAAACACGTTAAAAGAGAGAGAGAGCTTCTGTTGTGAGATCTTTGATGTTCACTCACTTAGCACATACATAATTTGGATTTTAACTAAATCCTAAAAATAAGACCATTTATAGGGGCATTCACTATAAAGATCATTTATTTTCAACCTTAGCCATACACGACTTTCTGGCGAAAGTAAATCTAGCGGCTTGTGTGAAATGCACTAGGCTGTTAGTAATGCCGCGTTTCCACCGCAGGAACTTTACCCAGGAACTAGGGACTTTGGCCTGGTACTCTGTGTGTTTCCACTCCAGGAACCAGGAACTAAATAAAGTTCCGGGTAAAAAAATGCCCCTCAGAAAGTCCCTGCTGATGAGGTAGTACTTTTTCAAAGTTTGGAACTTTTGGGGGCGGGACTTGGGCGCTAAACATCCTGATTGGTTGAGGTCACGCAGCATTGGTTGAGTTCAACCACCATTTATTTGGATCATTTTCAAAATATTACTGTTATTGTGTCATGAAATGTAATTTTAAAAGTATTTCAGGCGAGAATGTAGTTGTTTAAAACTCAAATCTGTGGTTTATTTATAAAGACAGCGCCTATTTAAAAATGTGTTTTGCCGATCTGGGAGATGGTGAGCTCCACACGATCAGCGAGAGCTCAGTGCTCATGTATCCACCGAGAGCAGCCTCACCTCGGCTAGACCTTCTGATATGTGCCGCTGGCTCTGATGTCTCTTTAGTGGTTAAACATAAAATATCATTCGTTTTGGGTAAATCTAACAGGTTATCTTTGGTCTGTATTCAATTTATCTATATGTTAAAATGAAAATAAAAAAGGCAAATTTATATAATTTTTTGTTTCATTGTAATGGCTGTATATATACACATATCCCTGAACTAAGTACATTTCTGCAGCTGTTATTATGTTTAAATGAAAATGAAAGGAGGCACATATTTGATATCCTATTTAGTTTTATTGTAAATATACAGAAAGGAAAATTGCAGTAGCCAAGGCGAGCTGACTGAAGTTATCAATTACATTGCTATTTGCAGAATTACCGGATTTGCGTTGTTGCGGACATCCCACTCCCGAGTCGAATGCACAAAATCTGAACTACCGAGGATGCACGTCCAAAATCAGCATACTTTGTATTGGGAAACACGCACAGACCCACGTCACCAGTCTATTTGCCTAATGGGGGGAAAAAAGTTCCTGGGAAAAAAAGTTCCTGGTACAAATGTTCCGGGTAATTTCGGTGGAAACGCAGCATATTTGTCCTTCTCATTCTGCACCAGTACAAATACGTGCACGCATTGCATGTGTTTTGCTTGCTCTAGTGTTACTGCATTATATGAGTGGTTTAGGAATATAAATCGCAGCACGTTTCAGATAAAAAATAAATAAATAAATGCAACTTCTATTTGTGAAAATAACACAGCTAGGAGATTTATAACAAGTGATTCCCTGCATTAAAAGCACGTGATTACAGCACTAAGCCGCTGCAGTGGAGCAGCTCTAACGCTATTAAATTAAAGATAATGAACCATAGAGCTAAAGAATAAACAAAGATAGTAACAAAAACTTGTAAAATTCATTTTAATGGGCATAATTAAGTGTAAAAATAACAGAAGGATATACAGTCAAACCAAAAAAATATTCAGAGATATGTAATTTTAATATATTTTTTTAGTGTTGGGTGCAAGGCACTATAGTTAATTTATGTAAGTGAGGATAGCAAAATAAAGTAAACTGTGACAGATAATACACAAAAATTCTTCACACTAGAGTGGACTACCAGTAAAACTGATACAAATTTGGGACCAAAAATTATTCAGACCGAGTCTGGTAAAAAAAAAAAGAGCAAGAGTGAGACCGCAAAACTGCACAGGACTTGCTCGAGAAGAATGTCTCCAATGAAATGTGTTTTTGAATGTGAGAGAAAGATAACCTTGTTTAGCTTCCCAAAGAACCCAGCGTTAAGGGAACAGTGGATGCAGTTTGTTTTTCCGGGACAGCAACGGAGTTTCGCCTAGGTATGTTTGTTTCCGCCATTTTGGTGATGAATGTTTTATAAACAAGGACCAGTTCGACGCTGGATTTACAGACCGTTTAATACTGAAAGATGTAACGTCCCAGTGATAGAATATCCTGGTCATTAGCTTGAATCGCAGGCAGAGAGTAAAACCCAGCGTAACACACCATTTTTACACAAACATTGATGGAGCTTACATTGCGATCCCCTCCCCGATCTGGGACAGTCTGATCACCTTTCTTTGTTTCTCACACCTAAGTATTCACCCCTCATCAACCGTGTGAAGCCATCAGTGAGGACCATCAAAGTGTGGCCAACTGGAGCAGACTCTTTACTTCAGGACAGATTTCAATACAGACATTGATATCTATACCTCCTCTGTACTGTATTACATAAACATCACCACTGACAGTGTTACAACAGACAAACAGATCACAGCTTACCCTAATCAGAAGCCATGGACGAACAAGGAGGTGCGAGCCGTCAGATCAGATGACGCTCAGGCCTACAGCAAACCCATCAAAAAGTCCAAGTACTGCGACAAGCTAAAGGTAAAGGAACACTTTTCCAACTATGACCCCTGATGCATATGGCAGGGTATCCAGGTCATCAGCAACTACAAGCCAAGCAATTCCACTCCAATGGTCACAGACGTCTCCTTCCTTAACAGGCTAAATTACTTTTATGCTCGTTTCAACTGCACTGAGCCAGATCAATGCACGCAAGCCTGCTGGCCCGGACGGCATTCCTCTACGTATGCTTAGGCTATGTGCAGAGCAGCTTGCAGGGGTCTTCACAGACATGTTCATCCTGTCCCTCACCCAAGCAACTGTGCCAACATGCTTTAAGTCCACATCCATTGTGCCAGTACCGAAACACTCCTCCCTGATGTGCCTGAAAGACTACCGTCCCGTAGCACTCACACCTATTGTTATGAAGTGCTTTGAGCGACTGGTCCTAGCACAGCTCAAGACCCACTGGACCCACACCAATTTGCCTACTATAGCAATAGGAGCACAGAGGATGCAGTATGGACAGTGCTGCACTAGGTACCTGGACAAAAACAACACATATGTAAGGATTTTGTTTGTTGACTTCAGCACAGCATTCCTCACGCCCATTCCTCTACTTCCTCTACACCCACGACTGCAAGCCTGTGCATGGATCCAATTCCATCAATAAGTTTGCAGATGACACCATAGTGATTGGCCTCATCAGAGACAACAATGAGACTGGCTACAGGGAGGAGGTTCAGCACCTGGCTGCATGGTGCACTGACAACAACCTGTTCCTTAACACCAGTAAGACGAAGGAGCTCATTGTGGACTTCAGGAAGAAGACATACAACAATGAAGTAAAACAGTATAAACCTATACACAACTAACCTACTGACATATTTTGATTATAAATATACTATATATATATATGTTTACCTATACATAAACTAAAAAATACAAACTATACAAATGCTACACATAAATACTGTACCTATACACACCTAACCTACTGACAGATTTTTACTATAAATATACTATATATAGATGAATTCATGAACTCAAAAAATACAGACTATATGAATGGTTCACAATAGTACTGTACAATTGCAGAGAGAAACATTGTAAGTCAAGCAGCTGGATGGGGAACAATGCAAGATGATTAGTAGTGCATGAGCATGTAAACATACACATATTACTTAGTCTTTTGTGAGATAATGTTCACACAGCAGTGTATGTAAAAAGTGTCTAGTGCACATAGATGAGAGTGTGTTACTACAGGTGGTTTGTACAGGCCCACTCACCTGTGTGTAGCACACTTCGAATTGCACACAAAAAAAACAGACAGTTTATCTGTGATGTGGTAAGTTTGGGGGGTGTCTCGGGGGTGGAGGAGGTGAGATGGTCCATGTTTCAGGAGGTAGAGGGTTTGTGTGGGGTTTCAGAAGATGGCAGGTTGATTTGAGTTCAGGGTTCTCACAGCCTGGGGAAAAAAGTTGTTGAGCAGTCTGTCAGAGTGGGCTCTGAGGCTCCGGTATGTCATGAAATGTAATTTTAAAAGTATTTCCATAGTAAAGTATTTCCACATAAATACTGTACCTATACACACCTAACCTACTGACAGATTTTTAATATAAATATACTATATATTAGGGGTGTAACGGTACGTCTATTTGTACCAGACCGTTTCGGTACAGGGCTTTCAGTACGGTGCACGTGTGTACCTAATGACCGAATGCAATATTTTGTTTGCGGAACATATACATTTTCGTGTTTCCAAACGAACATATTAAGTGGCGGAAGTCTTCGCGTTCAGCGCAAATCCCGCCCTGCAGCTGATTCTAAGGCCGGTGACACACTGGCTGCGTGGCGTGAGCGTGGCGTTTCTGCTGTTTGTCAGTTGCGTGACACCTGCTTCACGTTTTCTGTGTCTTTACACACCAGAAAGGTGCCTGACACGGCGCTGCCGCGGTGCTGCTACTGTAGGTGACAAAGAGGGAGACCGCCGAGGTGCCGACAGACCAGGCTCTTGTCTTCACTACAACAATATCTGTACTTCATGTTGAGCATAAATATAAAGCCTACTGATAAAGGACACCGTCAACAGTATTGACGGTGTTTGACAGGTGCAATATGCCAGTGTGTCACCGGCCTAAAGTTTTCTAAAGGCATCACGCGAGTGTGAACATCACTACAACTAGGAAAAAAATGATTGCCATTCAAACGCAGCTCCTGTTGGCATTTAAACAGACCTTTGCTCTTAATTCCGATCGGTCCAACGCTATAACGAAATCTGAGCAGGTCTCAAAACTGAAACTGTTCATGCTGTACTTTACACTTTGGAAAAGTTATATATATTTTTTAAATATGAGCAGGCCTACAAGCTGGAATTGGTAATGCTGCACTGTAATCATAGTTATTTATTTATATTTTTCATTATATTTTATTATATGATATTGGTTTGAGACTGAGAGTATTTTATTTACTGGAGAACTTTGCAGCAGTATTTTATTTCTTATTCTTTTTCTATTTTATATATATTTTATTAAAAAGTATTTAAAAAAGTTTATAGTAATAAACAACCTGCAGTTTAATGTTTGCATTTCTTTCCCTTAACTGTACCGAAAATGAACCGAACCGTGACTTTAAAACCGAGGTACGTACCGAACCGTGATTTTTGCGTACCATTACACCCCTACTATATACAGATGTTTACCTATTCATGGACTCAAAAAATACAGACTATATGAATGGTTCACAATAGTACTGTACAATTGCAGAGAGAAACATTGTAAGTCAAGCAGCTGGATGGGGAACAATGCAAGATGATTAGTATTCAATTCAATTCAATTCAATTCAAGTGTATTTGTATAGCGCTTTTTACAATACAAATCGTTACAAAGCAACTTTACAGAAAATTAAAAATAATAATAATAATACAAGACGTAGTCAGCTAGATGATGAACTATCAATATTATTAATTAATAGTAATTATATGATGCAGTCACACATGTAGCAATAATTGTTAGTTCTGTTTGTTGATTCAAGGTTAGGATCATCTGGGGTCCTCTGAGGGTCAGCATCATCTCTTCTCAGGTGTTCTGGATCCAGACTGGAGCTTGTGTAAATCCTAGTTACCACGGGATGTAAATCCCGTGGCAAAACATAGAAACAAGATAGAGACATCATTAGCATAGCTGCTGATCCAACAAAGTAAAATTAGTTTAACCCAAGCTAAAGAATAAAAATGCAGATGCAACTACACTCACAATTTAAGAGATACATTATTCGAATGCTTGGCGAAAGAGATGCGTTTTTAATCTAGATTTAAACAGAGAGAGTGTGTCTGAACCCCGAACATTATCAGGAAGGCTATTCCAGAGTTTGGGAGCCAAATGTGAAAAAGCTCTACCTCCTTTAGTGGACTTTGCTATCCTAGGAACTACCAAAAGTCCAGCGTTTTGTGACCTTAGGGTGCGTGATGGGTTGTAGCGTGGTAGAAGGCTAGTTAGGTACGCAGGAGCTAAACCATTTAGGGCCTTATAGGTAAGTAATGATAATTTGTAACAGATACGGAACTTAATAGGTAGCCAGTGCAGAGACTGTAAAATTGGGGTAATATGATCATATTTTCTTGACCTGGTAAGGACTCTAGCTGCTGCATTTTGGACTACCTGTAGCTTGTTTATTGACGAAGCAGGACAACCACCTAGAAGTGCATTACAATAGTCCAGTCTAGAGGTCATGAATGCATGAACTAGCTTTTCTGCATCAGAAACAGATAACATGTTTCGTAGCTTGGCAATGTTTCTAAGATGGAAGAATGCAGTTTTTGTAACATTGGAAATATGATTTTCAAAAGACAAATTGCTGTCTAATATAACACCCAGATTTCTGACTGTAGAGGAAGTAACAGTACATCCGTCTAGTTGCAGATTGTAATCTACAAGATTCTGTGTGGTGTTTTTTGGTCCAATAATTAATATCTCTGTCTTATCTGAATTTAATTGGAGAAAATTATTTGTCATCCAATCTTTTACATTTTTAACACACTCTGTTAGCTTAGATAATTGGGAAGTTTCATCTGGTCTCGTTGAAATATATAGCTGAGTATCATCAGCATAACAGTGGAAGCTTATTCCGTATTTTCTAATAATATTACCAAGGGGCAACATGTATATTGAAAATAGAAGGGGACCTAGGACGGATCCTTGTGGCACTCCATATTTTACTGATGATAAATGAGATGACACCCCATTTAAGTAAACAAAATGGTAGCGATCGGACAGGTAGGATCTAAACCATCTTAGAGCCTGCCCTTGAATACCTGTATAGTTTTGTAATCGATCTATGAGTATGTCATGATCTATGGTGTCGAACGCAGCACTAAGATCAAGTAAGACTAGAAATGAGATGCAGCCTTGATCTGACGCAAGAAGCAGGTCATTTGTAATTTTAACAAGTGCAGTTTCTGTGCTATGGTGGGGCCTAAAACCTGACTGAAATTCTTCATACAGATCATTTTTATGCAGGAAGGTGCTCAATTGAGCAGACACAACTTTTTCTAAAATTTTAGACATAAATGGAAGATTTGAAATAGGCCTATAATTTGCCAGTACACTAGGATCTAGTTTTGGTTTCTTAATAAGAGGCTTGATAACCGCCAGCTTGAATGGTTTTGGGACGTGACCTAAAGATAACGACGAGTTAATGATATTGAGAAGCGGTTCTTCGGCTACAGGTAACAGCTCTTTTAGTAATTTAGTGGGTACAGGATCTAATAAACATGTTGTTGGTTTAGATACAGTGATAAGTTTATTTAGCTCTTCCTGTCCTATATTTGTAAAGCACTGCAGTTTATCTTTGGGTGCGATGGATGAAACTGAAGTGTTAGACGCTGTAGAATCTACATTCGCTATTGTATTTCTAATGTTATCTATTTTATCAGTGAAGAAATTCATAAAGTCATTACTATTTAACGTTGGTGGAATATTTGAATCAGGTGGCGTCTGGTAATTTGTTAATTTAGCCACTGTGCTAAATAAAAACCTTGGATTGTTTTGGTTATTTTCAATGAGTTTGTGGATATGCTCTGCCCTAGCAGTTTTTAGAGCCTGTCTATAGCTGGACATACTGTTTTTCCATGCAATTTTAAAAACTTCCAAGTTAGTTTTTCTCCATTTGCGTTCAAGACTACGAGTTACTTTCTTGAGAGAGTGAGTATTACTGTTATACCATGGCACAGTACGTTTTTCTCTAACCTTTTTCAATTTGATGGGGGCAACAGCTTCTAATGTATTAGAGAAAATAGTGCCCATGTTGTCAGTAATTTCGTCTAATTCATGTGTATTTTTGGGTACAAATAGCAGTTGAGATAGATCAGGCAGGTTATTTGCGAATCTGTCTTTGGTGGCTGGAACAATAGTTCTGCCCAGACGGTAACGCTGAGACATATAGTTAATATCAGTTATACGCAGCATGCACGATACAAGGAAATGGTCTGTAATATCATCACATTGGGGTACAATATCTATAGCAGTAAGATCGATTCCATGCGATATAATTAGATCTAGTGTATGATTAAAACGATGAGTGGGCCCGGTGACATTTTGCTTGACTCCAAAGGAGTTTATTAGGTCAGTAAACGCAAGTCCTAATGTATCATTTGCATTTTCAACGTGAATATTAAAATCTCCCATGATTAGCGCCTTATCAACTGTAACTAGAAGGTCTGAGAGGAAATCTGCAAATTCTTTTAGGAATTCTGTATACGGCCCTGGTGGTCTATACACAGTAGCCAGAGCAAGAGATACATTAGATTTCTTTTGCATGTCTGACAGTGTAACATTTAGCAAAAGTATTTCAAAAGAGTTAAACCTGTATCCTGTTTTCTGGGTAACATTGAGAATATCACTATATATTGTTGCAACACCTCCTCCCCGACCAGTCTGACGGGGCTCATGCTTATAACAGTAGTTTGGTGGAGTAGACTCATTTAGTAGTCCATGAGCATGTAAACATACACATATTACTTAGTCTTTTGTGGGATAATGTACACACAGCAGTGTGTGTAAAAAGTGTCTAGTGCACATAGATGAGAGTGTGTTACTACAGGTGGTTTGTACAGGCCCACTCACCTGTGTGTAGCACACTTCGAATTGCACAAAAAAAAAACAGACAGTTTATCTGTGATGTGGTAAGTTTGGGGGGTGTCTCGGGGGTGGAGGAGGTGAGATGGTCCATGTTTCAGGAGGTAGAGGGTTTGTCTGGGATTTCAGAAGAGGGCATGTTGATTTGAGTTCAGGGTTCTCACAGCCTGGGGATAAAAGTTGTTGAGCAGTCTGTCAGAGTGGGCTCTGAGGCTTCGGTACCGTCTTCCTGATGGTAGGACCTGGAAAAGACTGTGGGAGGGATGGGTGGGATCCTTTGTGGTACTGTTTGCTTTACTGGAGCATTGTATAAGAAAAATGTCCAGAATGGAGGGGAGAGGGGCAACGATGATCTTTGCAGCTGTGTTCATTGTCCGCTGGAGGGTCTTGCAGTCTGCTTCACTACAGTTCCCATACCAGACAGTGATGCAGCTGGTCAGCACAATCTCAATGGTGCCCCTGTACAATGTGGTGAGGATGGGTGGGGGGGACTTGATCTTTTCATTCGACGGAGAAAGGCGCTGTTGTGACTTTTTGGAGAGTGTCATGGTGTTGGTGGTCTAGATGAGATCCTCTTTGATGTGCACCCCCAGGAATTCAGTGCTGCTGACTCTCTCCACAGTCAAGCTGTCGCTAGTCAGTGGGTGGGTGATCAACAGAGTTTCTCCTGAAGTCCATTAAAACCTCCTTTTTCTTCTTCACATTGAGGGACAGGTTGTTAGTGCCACATCATTCAGCCAGTTGTGCCACTTCCTCTCTGTTGTGTGTTTCATCGCTGTTGCTGATTGGACCTACCACCGTTATGTCATCCGCAAACTTGGTGATGTGGTTGAAGCTGAACTTGGCAGTGCAGCAGCGTTAAGAGCAGTGGGCTGAGCACACAGCCTTGTGGGGCATCTGTGGGGCTTGTAGTCAGTGATAGTCTGAATGGCTTGCCACAGGCTCTTTGTGTCTCTGCTGTCTGTGAAGTGATTGTTGATTACTCAACCCTATTGTTGATTATTGGACTCTTTCGCTCCACCCACAGCATGCCTCCAGAAACTCAGCTGTTTTCAGAGAGAACTGTATCTTCCTTTTAAAAATCTGATAAAAACTAAAGATTTCAGATATATGAAGGATGCATTATTACTGTAAAGGTACTCAAGATTAATATGAGATTGGTGAAAATGTGTGTGTTATGCCCCTTTAAAACTAATTTAATCTGAATCAATTTAACACACTTCTCCTTTATGTAAATGCAAATAGTCACACTTACAAATCAAGTAAACATTGCATTAGAATTAGTCTAAAAATAAACAAAAAATACCTTAATTAAACCATATTTTCCTGGTGCTTACCCAAGCAAAAAATATTTTCTGTGGATCAACAAGAAAGAGCATTTTGTAAACCTAATATACTACTGTTCAAATGTTTGCGGTCAGTAAGAGTTAAGTAAATGTTGTTTATATAGCAAAGATTGTCACGGTTGGTAAACCGTGATCTCGGGGTGTTTGCACTTTGTGGTGAAATCTGTGTGTTTCGCGTCTGCACTGATTAGCTTGTGGGTGTCTCCGTTAATTGTCATCAGCAACAGCTGTCACTCATTACTCATCCACTATATATTGGCTTGTCTCACGTCTTGTGTTTGTGAGATCGTTGTTTAATGTCGGTTACCCTGTTTGTTGGCTTTAGTTTTGTCTATGTTGGATGTCTGTGTTTTTCCCCAGAACCTCATCCACTCTCCGCACATCCACTCAGCCACGGACACTTACCTTCGGCTCTATTCCCCGCAGTTCCTGTGCCATCCTCTCCTGCTGCCTACTCACCGTCATCATACGGACTACTCACCTTCTCTCCGCCATCATCCGGATTCCTCAACGCCTCACCACCGCCACGGAGTATCGTCTTCTCAGCCTCATTGTTCCTTTGTGTCTGTTTGTTCATCTCACTTCATTAAAACTGTTAACTCGCACCTGTTTCCTGACTTTCCTTCACCCCACCGTCACAGAACGATCTCACCATCATGGAAGCAGCGAGCACCAATACCCTCATGGACTTCAGGCACCACAGCGTCAAACGAATGGATCAGCAGCAGGAGAGCATCTCGAACACCGGATGCGCTGTCCAAGCGCTGGTGGCACAGGTGTCCGAGCTCACCCAGCAGATCCATCAACTAACATCTCCCACTGTGCCCATCGCACCGCCTGCGCCGTCCGTCCCCCGGGAGATTTCCCAGGACCACTTCCGGCCAGAGACGCGACTTCCGGCGCCGGAGAATTATTCGGGTGAGCCAGCATTTTGCAGAACTTTCTTAACTAAGTGTTCAATGCATTTCGCTCTACAGCCCCGCACCTTCGCCACAGAGGATTCTAAGGTGGCATTCACACTTACGTTGTTGTCCGGCAAGGCTGCCTTATGGGGGACAGCGGTGTGGGAGAACCAACATCCATGTTGTGCCTCATTCAACGCCATCTCTGAAGAAATGAGGAGAGTATTCGACCGTGCCGCGACCGGCAGGGAAGCCACTCATCAACTCTCGGAACTCCGTCAAGGATCTTTCTCAGTGACTGATTATTCCATCGAGTTCCGCAGCCTGGCGGCCGCGTGCCAGTGGAACGAGGCAGCGCAGTGGGATCGATTCCTGCATGGGTTGGCCGACCGTGTTCAGAAAGAGATCTACCTCCTCGAGCTGCCCCCCATTCTCAACAGACTCATAGAGTTGGCTCTACGGGTCGACGCACGGATTAATCGCCTGGGTCGCCAACCCAGTCCTTCTCGCCCCACCATCTCTCCTGCGAGGGGGCGCTTGAGTCGAGAGAACACGGTTCCGTCGACGACCACGAGCCCATGCGGGTGGGTAGAGCTCGGCTGTCCCGGAGGGAGAGGGAACGGCGGAGGTTCCAAGGACTGTGTCTGTACTGTGGAGGCTCTGCTCATAACACCTACTCATGCCCGGTAAAAAGAGCCAGCCCGATAGTAAATTTGAGGCTACTATCGGGTG
This sequence comes from Carassius carassius, assembly GCF_963082965.1. Classification (NCBI taxonomy): domain Eukaryota; kingdom Metazoa; phylum Chordata; class Actinopteri; order Cypriniformes; family Cyprinidae; genus Carassius; species Carassius carassius. The sequence goes on along the minus strand of NC_081756.1, from coordinate 19,469,952 downwards.
GGATCTCCACTGAGAAGTCCTCATCTACATCATTGACCCTCCTTCCGGTGAAACTGCGGTGGAGGAATCAATATCACGAATGTCACGCCCTTCTGGACTCCGGAGCCGAAGGTAACTTCATTGATTCTTCACTGGCACATCACTTGAACATTCCTGTCCTTCCTGTGTCTCTCCCCATGCATGTCACCGCACTCAACGGTCAGGAACTGCCTCACGTCACACACCATACAGAACCCATCACACTGCTCACGTCTGGAAACCATCACGAAACCATATCCTTTTTCCTCATGGACTCCCCTGTTGCTCCCATTGTTTTAGGTCACCCCTGGTTAACCAAGCATAATCCACGAATGGAATGGGGTTCTAACACTGTCACATTGTGGAGTGAAAGATGTCATGAATCTTGTCTGGTTTCTGCTTGTCCTGTTGTCCCTGTTTCTGTCTTTCAGAAGGAGAACATGGTTTTGCCAAACGTGCCCATTGAGTATCTGGACCTGAAGGAAGTGTTCAGTTAGTCCCGTGCTGCTTCTCTCCCTCCGCATCGTCCCTACGACTGAGCTATAGACTTATTGACAGGTAAGTTTCCGCCTAAGGGCAAGTTATACTGTATGTCTATTCCTGAGAGGGAGGCCATGGAGAAATACATTTCTGATTCTTAGCCTCTGGGTTCATCCGTCCTTCCTCTTCTGCAGCGGGGGCGGGGTTCTTTTTTGTGGGTAAGAAGGATGGTTCTCTGCGACCTTGCATTGATTACCGAGAGCTGAACAACATCACGATAAAGAATACTTATTCGTTACCACTCATGTCTTCAGCTTCCGAGAGGTTGCCGGGAGCATCCATATTCACAAAACTGCATTTACGTAATGCTTATCATTTGGTCCGCATCAGGAAGAGGGATGAATGGAAAACCGCTTTTAATACCCCTAAAGGGCACTTTGAATACTTGGTGATGCTGTTTGGGCTCTCCAACTCACCCGGAGTTTTCCAAGCACTCGTGAATGACGTGTTGAGAGATATGGTAGATCAGTTTATATATGTTTACCTGGATGACATACTGATTTTTTCTTCATCTCTCCAGGAACACATTCAACACGTCAGGCAAGTGCTCCAGAGGTTACTTGAGAATGAGCTTTTTGTCAAGGCGGAGAAATGCGTATTCCATGCACAGTCTGTTCCTTTCCTAGGGTATATCGTCTCGTCCGAGGGAATACGTATGGACCCTGACAAGGTTAGGGCTGTGATAGATTGGCCATCTCCAGACTCCCGTAAGGCCCTACAGCGGTTTCTGGGGTTCGCCAATTTCTATCGACTTTTCATACGTAATTTCAGCCAACTAGCCTCACCTCTGACAGCCTTGACCTCTCCCAGTACTCCGTTCAGGTGGTTGGACGCAGCTGAGGCTGCGTTCGCTAACCTCAAGAACCGCTTCGTTTCGGCTCCCATCCTTGTGGCCCCTGATCCCACATGGCAGTTCGTGGTGGAGGTCGACGCGTCAGAGGTGGGGGTAGGAGCAGTGTTGTCCCAACGTGCTGCTTCGGACGATAAGGTACATCCTTGCGCGTTTTTCTCTCATCGACTATCTCCTGCCGAACGCAATTATGACATTGGCAATAGAGAGTTGTTGGCCGTCAAATTGGCATTGGAGGAATGGCGTCACTGGTTGGAAGGTTCCCTCCGCCCGTCCGGTGACTCCCGAGTGTATTTTACCTGAGAAATTAGTGGTCTCAGCACTCGTATGGGAGGTCGAGTCAAAGGTCAAGACGGCCTTACAAGGGGTAACGCCATCCGGTTGTCCACCGAACCGTTTATTTGTGCCAGAGGAGTTAAGGTCCGAAGTTGTACAGTGGGGTCATTGTTCTAATGTAGCTTGTCACCCAGGGATAAGTAGAACTAATGGGTTAGTTAGACAACGATTCTGGTGGCCACGTATGGCTCGCGACGTCCGCGATTTCTGTTTTGGCTTGCTCAGTTTGTGCCAGTGGTAAGTCATCTAACCGACCTCCTGATGGGCTTCTTCAACCGCTGTCTGTCCCTTCGAGACCCTGGTCCCACATCGCTCTAGATTTTGTTACCGCCCTCCCGCCCTCTAATGGCATGACGGTCGTTTTGACCGTAGTGGACCGGTTCTCGAAGGCGGCACATTTCATTCCCTTGCCCAAATTACCTACAGCCAAGGAGACAGCGGTCACTGTCCTAGATCACGTCTTTCGGCTTCATGGCCTCCCGGCAGATGTGGTTTCGGACAGGGGATCTCAGTTTATATCCAAATTTTGGAAAGAGTTTACCTGGATGACATACTGATCACTGTCAGCCACGGGCCTCTCTCCGTTTCAGTGTAGTGTAGGGGTACCAGCCACCAGTCTTTCCCAGTCTGGAATCTGAAGTCGCGGCCCCCTCCGCTCACGCATTTGTCCAGAGGTGCCACCGCACCTGGACCAGAGCCCGCGAGACTCTGCTCTGGATGAGGGAGTGCACTAAGGCCAAGGCCGATCGCCACCGGTCAAAGCCTCCCATTTACGTCGTGGGTCAAAAGGTGTGGCTTTCTACTAGTAACATTCCTTTGCGTTCCGTTTCTAATAAATTAGCTCCCAAATTTATCGGCCCATTCACTATCACCAAGATCATTAGTCCGGTGACAGTCCGCCTTAAACTACCTCCTGCGTACAAGAGGATACATCCTGCCTTTCATGTGTCCAAAATTAAACCAGTGTTTTATGCACGTATTAATCCGCCTACTCCGGTTCCCCCGCCGCCGCGTCTCGTAGATGGGGAACCGACCTATTCGGTTAATCGTATTCTGGACTCGAGATGGAGGGGATGAGGATTCCAGTATCTGGTGGACTGGGAAGATTACGGTCCAAAAAGGAGTTCTTAGAGGGGGGGGGGGGTACTGTCACGGTTGGTAAACCGTGATCTCAGGATGTTTGCACTTAATGGTGAAATCTGTGTGTTTCGCGTCTGCACTGATTAGCTTGTGGGCGTCTCCGTTAATTGTCATCAGCAACAGCTGTCACTCATTACTCATCCACTATATAATGGCTTGTCTCACGTCTTGTGTTTGTGAGATCGTTGTTTAATGTCGGTTACCCTGTTTGTCGGCTTTAGTGTTGTCTGCATTGGATGTCTGTGGTTTTCCCCAGATCCTCATCCACTCTCCGCACATCCACTCAGCCACGGACACTTACCTTCGGCTCTATTCCCCGCAGTTCCTGTGCCATCCTCTCCTGCTGCCTACTCACCGTCATCATCTGGACTACTCACCTTCTCTCCACCATCATCCGGATTCCTCACCGCCTCACCACCACCACGGAGTATCGTCTTCTCAGCCTCATTGTTCCTTTGTGTCTGTTTGTTCATCTCACTTCATTAAAACTGTTAACTCGCATCTGTTTCCTGACTTTCCTTCACCCCACCGTCACAAAGATGCATTCATTTGATCAAAAGTGACATTAAAGATAATGCTGTTCTTTTAAACTTTTGTTCATTAAAAAGAACTTTGAAACACCACATAAGTGCACATCACATCATAATTGTAGTTTCAAAACTCATAAGCAGGAACTTCCTAAGAGGAGCTGATGACATTAGCACCCCAGCATTCAATACTTAAGTCATACATGCCAACCCTCCCTAATTTTCCGGGAGACTCCCGAATTTCAAAGCCCCTCCCGAAAATCTCCCGGACCGACCTTTCTCCCGAATTTCTCCCGATTTCCACCCGGACAACAATATTGCTACACCATCCGTCACTGGGCGCCGTTTTAGACCAAACTCTTGCGCTCCCATGGCGTCTGTCGTTGCTATGCAACCAAACTGCGCTCTCCATGATGACGACGAAGAAGTATCAGCAAAGGATTAATTGATTTCTAGCCTCACCTCGGCTCGCATTAGCTTTACTACTAGATATATTTCTGGAGATGAGAAGGAAAAACCCGCCTGGAAAAAGTAGCGCACCACGTTGCTTCCATTATGAGCGTGCTCACTGCGGCCGTGCACCTACGGTTGAAATAACGACCTTGAGCGCGAAAAAGATGCGATATGTGAACGGCCTCTAGAAGCAGACGTCTGAAATGAAAGGCAAGAACAGCTATTTATTTAGCTTTAGACTGTTACATGAAAATTTAAAAATGAAATGTCATAATTATAATGTTTTGAGAGTTTACTTATGTAATTGTTGCATTAGGCTATGAATTAATAAATGTTTATTGATAAGATCTAGCTATTTCATATCTCTTCATTTACAATAGCTAACAAATTAGGGTCTAACCTCCTGAGGAGAGGCCTTAAGGCATTGAATTTGTCAAATAAATGAATTACATTTTTCTTTGCGTTTGTGTATGTGATATTATATATGGCGACACATCGTTTGTGTATGTGATATATATGACGACACACAACCCCCCCCGGTCCTTTTTAATATCTCCCTAATTCTGAGGTCTCAAGGTTGGCAAGTATGACTTAAGTGCATCTGTTACTTCAAATTATTACTTGAGTATGACTGTACTTTATTCTATTATACACTAAATATTATGGAGATATAACCAAACAGTGAAACACAAAAGACAAACATCACTGCACAATCACTCCAAATTCTAGCCTGGTAATACCAAACCAAACCAAAGAGTTTAAAAAGAATGGAATAATTTACAAATCTCATGAACTTATATTTTATTCATAATAGAACATATATAACATATCAAATGTTGAAAGTGAGACATTTCGTCCCCTTGGAATTATAAGGTTCTATCTGACATTTTTGTCAAAATCTAGTTATTCCCATATTGTTATTCTGTGACAACTTATTTACATTATGTGATAGATTTTTTTTATGTTGTATACATTATGGGATTTTTAGTTAAAAAACAATAAGGTTCTATCTACACAGTCGAATGGAATGCAAAAACTTTGAAGCTCAATATCTCAAAACTACTAGGAATGCAGATAGAACCTTATAATTCCAAGGGAACGATTTTGAAATGTCATGCCAAATATAGACTCGTTTTGGATTTCATAGAAAAAAAGAAGCTACACATTCCAAAAAAGTTGGGACAGGTAGCAATAAGAGGCCGGAAAAAGTGAAATGTACATAAAAGGAACAGCTGGAGGACAAATTTGCAACTTAATAGGTCAACTGGCAACATGATTGGGTATAAAAAGAGCCTCTCAGAGTGGCAGTGTCTCTCAGAAGTCAAGATGGGCAGAGGATCACCAATTCCCCCAATGCTGCGGCAAAAAATAGTGGAGCAATATCAGAAAGGAGTTTCTCAGAGAAAAATTGCAAAGAGTTTGAAGTTATCATCATCTACAGTGCATAATATCATACAAAGATTCAGAGAATCTGGAACAATCTCTGTGCGTAAGGGTCAAGGCTGGAAAACCATACTGGATACCTGTGGTCTTCGGGCCCTTAGACGGCACTGCATCACATACAGGAATGCTACTGTAATGGAAATTACAACATGGGCTCAGGAATACTTCCAGAAAACATTGTCTGTGAACACAATCACAACGAAACACAACGAACACAATCCACCGTGCCTTTACTTTATCAGTGCTCAGTTCAGAAGCCTGCATCACTGATGGTATTACACATCTGGAAAGGCGCCATCAATGCTGAAAGGTATATCCAAGTTCTAGAACAATGTATGCTCCCATCCAGACATCGTCTCTTTCAGGGAAGACCTTACATTTTTCCAAAAATAACAATGCCAGACCACATAATGCATCAATCACAACATCATGGCTGCGTAGAAGAAGGATCTGGGTACTGAACTGGCCAGCCTGCAGTCCAGATCTTTCACCCATAGAAAACATTTGGCACATCATAAAAAGGAAGATACGACAACGATGACCTAAAACAGTTGAGCAACTAGAAGCCTGTATTAGACAAGAATGGGACAACATTCCTATTCCTAACCTTGAGCCACTTGTCTCATCAGTCCCCAGACGTTTGCAGACTGTTATAAAAAGAAGAGGGGATGCCACACAGTGGTAAACATGGCCTTGTCCCAACTTTTTTAAGATGTGTTGATGCCATGAAATTTAAAATCAACTTATTTATTCCTTAAAATTATACATTTTCTCAGTTTAATCATTTGATATGTCATCTATGTTGTATTTTGAATAAAATATTGACATTTGAAACTTCCACATCATTGCATTCTGTTTTTATTCACAATTTGTACGGTGTTTTTTGGAATCGGGTTTGTATGTGCTGGTAAAGATGTCTGTGTTGATGTAGTGTTCCCATGTCTGTTTCGCTGCCCTCAAGGCAAGGAGCTTATGTTGTGTGTTGTGTAAGTCCACTATGTATTAAAGAGGCTCTGATAAAATCCTCATTTGTCCGTCTGTAACCAACATCAGCCTAAGATAGCTTTTATTAGCATACCTTCTCTCTGTCTCATCTGTCAATCTTATGTGTAATGGAGCTTGAAGGGGAGAGAATGGAGCACTGAAAGAGAGAGAGCACATTATGGTGATTAAAGTTCTTTAATGCATTACTTATATACATCAGCCTTAGGCTTTTATCCTGAAACTAATTAGTCCTCTCTCACACACAGACCTACCTGTGGGGACCTACCTGAATCACTTCAGATGTAAATAAAGGCAGTCATCCATCATTGACTTTATAAACGTGGGACTTTTCACTATTCCTATCACCCAGTTTGTGTATTAGTGGTGGGTATTAATCACAGACTGTAAAAAAAAAAAAAATACACATGAATGTAGTGTTCTTGTCGCCACCCATAGGATTTTGAAAAGCATTTTTTTTTTATCCTAAAGTGGGCAGAGCCAGCCGTTGCCATCTTGGATAATCAAAGACTTCAGGATAATCGGAAATGGGCAAAGAGGCGGGACATGGGTGAAGCAGGTTGCTAGCTAGCAAAACTATGCCAGCTTAGCTCGACAGTGGTGGTGGACAGATGTGGCAATCCACCTGTCACTCAAGTAGCCACGCCCTTAATTATACAAAACTTTAAGGCTTAATATCATTTAAACAGATGAGTTATAAAGAAATTCACCCCCTCACAGTTGTCATCAAGGGCAAGATTAACTATATAGAGCAAAACCACTTTTTGTACCAGGCTTCAAACATTCTTTGCTGCTGTAAAGTTAGCCATTTTAACTTGGGGGGTCTATGGGATTGACTAAGACAGTCTCTAGCAGCCAGTCGATGAATTGAAGTTTAAGTAATTTCTGTGTTGGATTCAAGAGAGAGACCAAAAGGTTGCTGCCTTGTATTAATCTGCAGACACTTTCAGCAGGTTAAATGAGAAGCGATTCATTCAAAATCACAGGTTCATTTAGGAATGTTTTTATGAATAGGTTATTGAATCTTTCACTCAAGCATTTTGTTCAAAAGCTGAATCATACAGGAATGAAATACGTGGCCATAATAAGTCATTTAATCATTCATTCAACTGATTCCTTCAAAAATACTGATTCATTAAAAAAAATAAAAAAAAAGTTCCTTGGTCACTAAAATATTAGCTTTCTAAACTTCAAAATCCAAATATTGCACAGCTTTTTAATTTAAACATTTTCTGACTAAGAGTGGCAATCTCTCAGCACATATTTCAGATTTGTATATATTAGCTGTATATTAGATTTGTATATCTCTGTTATAAGTTGTAAGAGGTTTACCTTTTTTGCCAGAATTAATTGTTGAGTTTCTCAGTGAAGTTATTCATGTATAACGCAACAATACATTTCATCACCAGCTAAAGAACATCCACCCACACAGAACATTTCCAGTCATTTCAGATATTCACATATATATTCCCAGAACCTGGCTTGTAACGCCATTTTTCAAAGATATCATTAAAAAAGCTACATAGGAAATAAAGAGTTTTTTTAACACTTAGTGAATGACTAAGACATCCAGACAAGCACTAAGAAATATGTTATTTTAAGCTTGAACATGCTTTATAATTTGATAAATAGTAAATTTTAACCAGTGTGATTTTACAAACCAATTTTTGATAAATAAAAATTTGAGAGTAAAAAAAACAAAAACAAAAAAAACACTGAATCTAACTGAAAGAAATAGAAAATTATAAATATAAATATGTTAGAAAATCACTTAAAGCAACTGTATGTTCTTTTTTCTTTTATTTCTATTTTTCTAATTTTAAAATCATTCTAATGGCACACTGACTTTTAATAAGGTGAATGGTTTCTGCTTCTTTTACACACTCCCCCAAAACATTTGATGATGTGATCAACATAACAGAGCCGATCTTTCAATCTAGACCAAAACCCAGTAAAAAATGTGGATAAGACTCTGCTGACCATTTTTTATACAGGTAGGTCTTTTGTTGAGTCAGTTGTTACCTTCTCCATAATCTGCTGGTATGGGTCCATCACTGTAAAACAAAAAAAAACTTTCGAGGTTGATTAAGGTGCAGTATCACAGGTTCTACGCAGAAAGGTCTGGAGGACCTTTATCAGAAGTAGATGTTAAGAAGGGTTGAATCTATCCTGCTAGATAATTCTTATCCCTTACAGGATGAATTTCATATGTTGCCATTGGGATTACACTTTAAACTCCCCAAATTCAGAACCAACAGATATAAACACTCTTTTGTGCCTGCAGCTATTCTGCTTCTCAATTCTATAAAGAACCACAGATAACTTAGTGATTTTCTATTTATTGATTGTTTATTGTTTTTATTGTTTTAACTATGCCTGCATGGTAGGCAATGTTTGTAATTGTTATTGTGTGTGTGATGGTGTGTGATTTGTTATACTATCTGTTGCACAACAAATTGCCCCATTAGAGGACAAATAAAGAATTTGAACTATTGAACTTGAACTAAAAGAATGCTGATAAAAGCTTAAATTTGCCTTGATATGTGAATATATTCATTTTAATTAATTCATTTTATGTATTTAGCAGACACTTTTATCCAAAGCGACTTACAGTGCATTCAGGCTATCAATTTTTACCTATCATGTGTTCCCAGGGAATCAAACCCCCAATCTTGCGCTTGATAGCACAATGCTCTACCAATTGAGCTACAGGAACACTATATGAATTGTGAAAATATGACTCACTGAGTGTACTTATGCATGTGAACTTGTTGAATATACGACCCTCATTCAGAAGAGGGATTGGGGAAATGAGTCATGATGTAGTTTTTTATTTGTTTCCATGTACATTTTCCAAAAACATTTTAAATTATTTTCATCAATATTCTCGTCTATTATAAAAGACCTGTTACACCTTAAATAACCAATACAGTATTACACTCCATCTGCAGCACACTGTTTTTTTTCCCTCTTTCTGTTGAAGGTTATCCAGTGACCTGCTGATGCATTATTCTTGTACAGCTCAAATCCAGAGAAGGATTTCTGATGCCCTGACTTGACGTCATAGCTTTCAAAGCTTTGAATCAGTGGCAGGCGGGTCTTGATGGAGAGATACGTGTCTGAGGAAAGAAGCAGTGCTGAGGAAATAAGCGGAGGCCATCCAGACTAGACAATAAAAGGCAGCAGCTGCTGTGAGTTTGGAGTGCACTTCGGTGACCCCTCAAGGATGGTGGCCTGCTCCTGTCTTGTAATTACCTGTGCTCTCTGCAATGCTAGTGTGAATCTGGGCTGCCCCCGTGGGGTGCAGTGAGACTTTTTCATCTGAAGAGAGCATGACTGTGTGAGTGTGTGTGACATCTATTTTCTTTGTTCCAGCTGCCATAGCAGATGGGAGTTGGTGCTGATGCAGAGTTCAGGCGAAGTCTCAGATGTGCTGCCAACTTCTGATCTTAACTTGGTGAATGATAATTTTACCCTCTTGTGATCATTTCCACAACTGTGTTTGATTGTGGAAATGTAGCAGCTGCCTTCAGGGCCAAACTTCAAATGGTTAATTGATTAATAGCTACTCAATAAACATCCTGCATTCCACATTATATGTGAAGTGTGGCGTTACAATGACTGAACACATTTATAAGGAAACATTACACCAGTACCATCAAAGCGAAGTGCGTTGCTGTAAATAAGTGAGGTGCCATAAATAATGTAAAAATTTAAATTGAAAGATTTTGTCATTTACTTACCCTCACATTCTTACAAAATCATAAAGTTTTCTGTGAATTTTCCAGGTCGTTAGTACTATTCTTCTCATTTGTAAGTTGCTTTGAATAAAAGCATCTTCTAAACAAATAAATGTAAATGTAAAATGTAAACATGGGAAGAACAGAACGACTGCACTGAAAATAATCCCCATCCACTCAAAATCCAATTTGTAGTTCATAGTCATTCAAAACATGTCACTTCAAGGTTTGATTCCATTGATGGCCAACACCATAGGCTCTTGCTTGTTTTGTGACACAAAGTTTGAATGTACAGTACAGACCAAAAGTTTGGACACACCTTCTCATTCAAAGAGTTTTCTTTATTTTCATGACTATGAAAATTGTAGAGTCACACTGAAGGCATCAAATCTATGAATTAACACATGTGGAATTATATACATAACAAAAAAGTGTGAAACAACTGAAAATATGTCATATTATAGGTTCTTCAAAGTAGCCACCTTTTGCTTTGATTACTGCTTTGCACATTCTTGGCATTCTCTTGATGAGCTTCAAGAGGTAATCACCTGAAATGGTTTTCACTTCACAGGTGTGCCCTGTCAGGTTTAATAAGTGTGATTTCTTGCCTTATAAATGGGGTTGGGACCATCAGTTGTGTTGTGCAGAAGTCAGGTGGATACACAGCTGATAGTCCTACTGAATAGACTGTTAGAATTTGTATTATGGCAAGAAAAAAAGCAGCTAAGTAAAGAAAAACGAGTGGCCATCATTACTTTAAGAAATGAAGGTCAGTCAGTCCGAAAAATTGGGAAAACTTTGAAAGTGTCCCCAAGTGCAGTCACAAAAACCATCAAGCGCTACAAAGAAACTGGCTCACGTGCGGACCGCCCCAGGAAAGGAAGACCAAGAGTCACCTCTGCTGCGGAGGATAAGTTCATCCGAGTCACCAGCCTCAGAAATCGCAGGTTAACAGCAGCTCAGATTAGAGACCAGGTCAATGGCATACGGAGTTCTAGCAGCAGACACATCTCTAGAACAACTGTTAAGAGGAGACTGTGTGAATCAGGCCTTCATGGTAGAATATCTGCTAGGAAACCACTGCTAAAGAAAGGCAACAAGCAGAAGAGACTTGTGTGGGCTAAAGAACACAAGGAATGGACATTAGACCAGTGGAAATCTGTGCTTTGGTCTGATGTGTCCAAATTTGAGATCTTTGGTTCCAACCACCGCGTCTTTGTACGACGCAGAAAAGGTGAACGGATGGACTCTACATGCCTGGTTCCCACCGTGAAGCATGGAGGAGGAGGTGTGATGGTGTGGGGGTGCTTTGCTGGTGATACTGTTGGGGATTTATTCAAAATTGAAGGCATGCATGGCTACCACAGCATCTTGCAGCGGCATGCTATTCCATCCGGTTTGCATTTAGTTGGACCATCATTTATTTTTCAACAGGACAATGACCCCAAACACACCTCCAGGCTGTGTAAGGGCTATTTGACCAAGAAGGAGAGTGATGGGGTGCTGCGCCAGATGACCTGGCCTCCACAGTCACCGGACCTGAACCCAATCGAGATGGTTTGGGGTGAGCTGGACCGCAGAGTGAAGACAAAAGGGCCAACAAGTGCTAAGCATCTCTGGGAACTCCTTCAAGACTGTTGGAAGACCATTTCAGGTGACTACCTCCTGAAGCTCATCAAGAGAATGCCAAGAGTGTGCAAAGCAGTAATCAAAGCAAAAAGTTGGCTACTTTGAAGAACCTAGAATATGACATATTTTCAGTTGTTTCACACTTTTTTTTATGTATATAATTCCACATGTGTTAATTCATAGTTTTGATGCCTTCAGTGTGAATCTACAATTTTCATAGTCATGAAAATAAAGAAAACTCTTTGAATGAGAAGGTGTGTCCAAACTTTTGGTCTGTACTGTATATTTCTGAATGAGTTATTGAATAAATAACAAATTGATGTCTACAACACGACTGAATAAGTCTTTTGAAACAGTTCTTCTAAAGAAATTGGTTGATTCAGTCTGAATTATTCAGATGGCTTACACATACACTGAATCATTAGGAGCGGATTCAATAATAGGGCAGAGAACAAAACCTTGCTTGATGATGTGGCTATTTAATAATAATAAAATAAAAACAATGAAACTATTCATATGTGTCTGTGTATTTATAAATCTATTCCATCACAATACTTCAAAATGTTTGATTAGCTGTTAATAAGGATGCTTTTTGCAGCCAGACGGTGCAATTATAACATGTAGCAGCAGGGTGTGGGGTGATTATAGATTAAAATAATAATAATAGCATTCTATTATACTTGAGTATTATAATATAAATATAAGTAAAATATATTGTTTAGCATTATTCAAAGATGGTATTACAAAGGATTGTTACTAATTTCACCAACATCACCTTTTAGTGGTGCATTGAAAAAAAGAAAAAAAAATACCTAGAACACCACATTTCCATTATGAGACTGCACTGGTTCATTGCACATCATTTCAATGTGTTTGGTTCTCCACCTTCATACAAGGTCAGTCTGCCCGTAAGCCAAGGTACTTATTTGGCCTATCTCTTCAGAAGCAAGCCAGGCAGCCTATGGAGATCCCCATCATTCCTTCCAAACAGTGACAAAAGGCTTCTGTCCCTGCTGAGAGCATTCTTCTGTCTGCAAACTAACTATTACGTCAGGTTGATAATTTAACCTATAGTAACTTGACTAGCATTGTCCACATTCCATTCTTTGACTAAAAATAGTCACAAATTGGAGGAGAGCCATTTTACTTAAAAAAAAAAAACTGGAGAAAGTTAGCACATGAATCATAGCTGAGCTGCCAGATCATTGCCCAAAAACAGGCATGGAAAAAGGTGTCATAGCTAGTGACTTCAGGGAGATGCATATCGAGCATTCCTTAGCCAGCGATAGCTCTTCCATAGTTAGGAAAAGAAACAGTTGAGGACATTGTGGACCAATACAGGCCTACACTTCCCACTTTCACTCAGTTCTACATCAATACCTCACACTAATGTTGACAGGGGTGCGTGTGTCAGGCCACGAACCACATACCTCACCTTGTTCTCACAATGCTCAACATGCCATAACAAAATGTAATGAGAACACACACACACACACACACACACATACACACACACATTCTCTCTCTATTTCTCATCCACATCCTGTACTTCTCTCCCTCACACACAGACAAAAGCGTAAAAAAAAGTACCTCCACTTTTTAAAGTATGTTCCATACGTAGGCTAGAACATCTCATTAGGAAGAACTGATTGTGAATATATGAGTAAGCTGAAAGAATTCAATAGAAGCAGTTTTTAGGCACGCTTTGCAATCGGGCAGACTGCCTTGTCTACTTTGTTTGATCAAAGAAAGTCTAATAGTGTATGATGCTCCACTACCCAAATCTTAAGTCACATGGTGAGCAGCCAATAGAAATCAAGCGTATGGAGCCACAATCCTTAAAGGAAGAGCACCCAAAAATAAAAGAATGAAAGGAAGCTGAAAGGTAATCATAAAGTTATTGTCTATCTTAAAAAAAAAGAAAATAAGTTGACTCTGAACCGCTGAAACAAGTTGTTTATTTGAATCCCATTTCCACAAAGTTCACACATGACAAGTTACGACATTTGCATAATGCCTGTCTAAGTGGACATCCTGCAAAAACTTTAACCCCCCTCAAATGCTGAAGCTCGTTTGTGTGGATAACATGTCAAAAAGCCACTGTGCTCTGCACTGTGAAAGTAGATTTAGTTTATTTTCACTTCCAAAGGATGAGGCTGTGAAGAATCTTTGGTTAAAATTCATCTTTACTTCGAGACCACAGCAGTATAATCACAACCTTTTGCTGTGTTCTCATCATTTCACTGACGACTGCTTCCCCAATCTCCATGAGTTCAATGTGGGATTCGTAAACCTGTAGTCTTTAAAAGATATTTAATAAAATTCTATTTAAATCATTTTGAATTTTGTTGCTGTCTTTAGTTTGTGTTAAACATCTAACCTATAATTAATTTGGCGTATTTGCACAATAAAATCTTTACTGTTTTAACTGTGTTCATTGAACAGTTTTGAATGTAATTTGTATTGTGATCAGGAACAACTTTATTATGTTATTCACGAGTTCATGCTTACATATAATTAGCTTAGGTATGGTATGCATATTTGGGTGCTGTCCGGGGAAGGGCTCCGAGCTCGGGAATGGCCCGAATATTACTCATTTCACTGAGTAATATTTTATTATTAAATAAAATATTTTTTGGAGGTGTATGGGTGGGGGTCAAGGGGAATGATGATGCCAGCACAACATTGTGATGTCTGTCAGCCATTGGCAATGGATGATGGCATCGTCTGTAGGCCCAACCCTAGAATCCACTCAGTGTGGCTCTGGCTAACTCAAATTATTGTTCTGCTAAACAGCAGCCATGATAAAGGATGGAGCAATACATTGGTTTACAAACTGCAATGAGTTATCCGAACTCATGGTTGTAATTAGTTAACACATATACCACTAATTGTTTGGGTTTTTATTAAAACCAATTAAACCAATCTGTGGGCCCAGTTCACTTACATAAGAGTAAAACAACTTTTTCTCCTCTGATTCTTTATCAGAGTGGAGCACTATTATTATTATAATAGGATATATTATTGATGAGCCATAATCCAGTAATGGTGATGGGCGTTCTGTTTCCGATATGCGCTGAACACAGCAGACCAATGTTTTTCAAAATGGTCCTGTGAGCACCCCCAGACTACAAGACCTGAAATGGGTGTGTCATATATAGGGAGATATACAAAATGTTAGGTGTTGGGGTGCTTGCAGGACAGATTTGAAAACCACTGCAGACTGGGTCACACCAGACTGGGTCCTCCAATCAGAGCAGAGTAGCATCACACAAAGGAGAGGTTTGGAATGAAAATTATTTGAACAAATAGTTTTGGAATCATTGAGAAATAACTTAAAATTAAATGCATATTATAAAAAAGACAGTTTTTTGAGAATGAGGAGAAATGATTGCCAAGCTCCTTTTTAACAACACTTCTCAACTTTGCTCTCACTCCATTTCGCTCAGATACTCTGCTCCCAAAACCAAATTATGATCCTCTCAATTGGCATAATAGGGCCACTTTAAATTCAATTCAATTCTGTAGTCAATAAGTGTGTAATACTAAAGCAATCATATGATGCTATTTTCAAAGCTCATTATTTTGTGTATTGGGTTCAAAATATGCATTATTTTTCATGTACTGTTCATTATTGCAGATCTTCTATGCATAGTCTTTTTAAAATGTGTCAATTTCTACAAAGCCTGTAGGGAAGTTTAAACTAAAGAACAAAAAGAAACACAAGGAAATAAACAGACTTACATTTCCACATGAACGCACACAAAAACAGAGTTCTGGCATGAAACTCTGATGGTGCAGTCTGATAGGTCTAACTCAATCTGTTGTAATGACATCATCACATGGCACAGCTGATTGGTTCTCTCCTGTATTGGTAACCAATGAGCTCGCTGCCCAATATTCAAATATATGACTAGAGCTTGCCGGAGTAGTGCAACTTGTTTCAGAAACCCTTCACCTTCCCCAGCTCCACCTGTACAGATATGCTACGAGGTGATTCATGTATGCTGTGGGGTTATTTCATGTATGTAACAGCATGTTGTGGATGTATTGGCAGTAGCAAGTTTAGGTACTTGCTCTGCTGCAGCAGCGTAGCAGATCTATTCTGCCAAGACCAAATACATTAACATTGTCATGTACATTACCATGCCAATCCCTCCTAGAGTTATCATGACAGAAATACGTAAAATTCCAAGGTTAAGATCAGGAACTGACTGATACACATTCATTCTCTTTTCTCCCCGTACTGACAGGAGATATTGGAACTTTCTAGCTCACCATGCTCTGTGATTGGTTAAATCTCCTTAACATCGCCACCCCCAAATATGCTGGCCATATTTGTTTCTGAATCTAATTTAAGAGCCTGTTGGTTTGATTAATCTCCAGTATGTTAATGAGATGGGAAACAGGCCGTGTATATATTCAACATTTAACATTAACCTCTACAGACCTTACATGACCATCCGCTCCAGGGAAGCTCCTGACTACTCTCCATATCAACCAGAGGGCTCATGGTAGCTGGGAGTCAGCCAAAATTACATCAGATCCAACTGCAACAGTTTTAGTCTCTGCATCCCATTTCTGTCACAACTGGAAGTTAGGCAAGTAGTGTCTTATGAAGCTTGCCCAGAATTGATCGGTGAGGGCTTGGCTCTCCATCTGTGTCGTCCTATGAGCTCATTGACAGGATGTGTCACTTGAGGCAGAGAGCTGTCTGGCTGCCCCATGAGCAGGAGATTTGGGGTAATTGGATCCAAGTTAGCTACGCTGGAGGAGACTTATCCTAGGGGCTTACTACTGAGAATTCACTCTCAATAAGCAATGTCTGAAGCACTTCTTCTGTCACTGTTTGTGCACCTATTACTGTATGGAAAGCACTTTTTAGGGATCAGATCTCCCTTTCCCAAAGTGCCAAAGTGGGGAGCATTAGGAGGGTTGAAGAGGAATGTGATTTTTTTTGTTGGGTGAGATGTTGTAGAAGCTCTTGTCTACAATTTGTTAAGGCCTCTCTCAGCTCTCTCTCTCTCCACCCTGAAAGTTTGTACCCTGGTCAGACAGCAGTTCAGATGGGGTGCCTCTGTGTGCGATAAATATTTTCAGAGCTATAAGGAAGGAATGTCTACAGTGTCTGCAGCTGTGAGGAGCTCGATGTGTACATATCGAGTCGTGAGACACTTGAAGATTACACCCCATCTTTTTTCCAAGCATCTGCCTATGTTTTCAACATTGTTTTAAAAGTTACAATAGAAGGTACAGTGGCAGCTGATTCCAAAGACAAGGGTGGCAACTGAAAAAGCCATATCACCCTTTGTTTTTAAATGTGAATGAGGGACGACTAAGAAAAGCCCTGTGAAAAGATATTAAAAATCTGGAGGATGAAAGAGTAGTAAGAAGATCTGTGAGATAAGATGGGGCTTGACCATTAAGAGCTTTAAAAACAAACAGCTAAATTTTTTTATTTAATTCTATAATGGACGGTGTAACACTATAAACGTTCATAGTCATGGGAAAAAGGAGGCGGGAACCGTTGATATTTCAAATGAAACTTTAATAATTAACTAAACACAAAACTTCGCACAAACAAAATCAAAACACAAAATAAAATCCAGGCCTGGTCCTCTCTCATCCTTCACTGTTGTAACTCCTCACTTTTTATCCTTCCAGAGTAACTCTGTGGGACTCGAGACCGGTGAGTGGTGCAGGTGTCGCTTATTTCCAATTACTCCACCGGCCTCGCTCCGTTCACACTCGTCACAGACAGGCACCTAGTGTATGGAGGCCAAAATTTGTGTAATATCATCAGTTTTCTTTGGCCTTGTCAACAGCCTTGGAGCAGCATTTTGTACCATCTGTAAGCGTGCAATGGATGACTTAGGGAGACCCAAATACAGTGAGTTACAATAATCAAGGTGAAAAGTAATAAAAGTAATAAAAGAATGACTTTCTAAAAGTCATGAAAAGACAAAAATTATTTCAGTCTTGAGATAATTCGTAATTAATAAAAACTACTGGATAACCATTTTTTAAGTCCACAAGGCAGGCTAATAAGGCTTAAATGGTAGGTATCATCAGCATGTAAGTAAAATTAAATATTATGCCTCCTAATAATATCTCCCAAAGGTTGCATATATAAATTAAAAAGATGTGAACCTACGATGGATCCTTGAGGTACTCCACAGATAATAAGAGCAATAGATGAAAGATGATTACAGGCAGCTGTAAGATCGAGAAGCACCAGAACTGCATTTTTACCACCATCAGCAGTGAGTAAAATGTCATTAAACACTTTAAGTAAGGCAGACACAGTATTATTATGGGCAGAGAAGCCAGATTGGAGAGTTTCTGTTAATTTAGCTACTTTCTAAAATGAAATCAATTGTGAGTAAAGCAAGAGATGAATTAATCAATGACTGAATGGCAGTACCAATTTCAGAAAAATATGCATTAATAATCTCTGCAGGAATTACATCAAGAGAAGAGGCAGTTGTCTTAATCTTGCTGACCAAATCACTGAGCTCCTTTAGATAAATGTTTTGAAAGCAAGAAAAGGAAGCCGAACTGGCCAGCAAAAACAGTGACAGATCTGATAACTTCAAGGTAAATGAGGAGTGAATAGCTAACACTTTATCAGAAAAAAAAAATACAAACCTTAACCCTTTTTCAGTTGAGGGTTCCACATGAAACTGACAACCTGGATTAATTATTGAGATTAACTGGAGCTAAACTGGAAACTAAATCCTAGCTCTATGAGAGTGCATAGTTATCAAATCTGAAAAATACTTTGAAATATCTGATTTTGCAGCATTCTGAAAGTTAGTCAAACAGTTTTTAAAAAACTCATAAGATATAGTTAAAGAATCATGCTTTCATTTCCTCTCATTTCCTTTTTCATTTCCTATTTCCAAATATTAGAACAGGATAAATAAAAAAGAGAAGTCAGTTCATCAGGCCTAGTGGAAGACTCAACAGCATTCAAAATGAAAACTTCAACAGCATTAGCAAGATAAATTTCACTAAACTGAGAAGACGTAGACAAATTTATGTAATGAGAATAATCCTGGGTGACATAGTCCTGGGTGACATAGACTATTGTCATTGTTCTTTATGAGCAGTTTGGTGGCTGGCTGGTGTGGATCTAGACCTTTAGCACTATGTAGATGTCCTCTGACCTGTATAAGCTGACTGGATTCATCAAACTCTGGGGCTAAAGTGAGTAAGTGGCTTTTAGTGGATACAGGCTTACTGGCCTTTAGTTGTTCATATTAATCTGGGAAGCTGTCTTGTTGGATATTTTGAAAGATGAGATGTTCTGCTGTCACATAGTCTTTAGTTGTAGGCAAACTGGATTGGTCACTTTGACTGTGCTGGACTGTGGCTTCAACAAGGTTTTTCCAGGAACTGTACTCACTGGGGTCTAAGGGCTTTGACACTCTTGTGACACCACAGAATACACTTTTTCTCTTTTCACTTCATCCTCAGAGGGTTTTAACACTAGAACCTCCACGGGGTCAATTTTACCCGTGGCTATTTTTCAAATGTACATAGCAGATTTAAAATAAAACTGTCAAGTCTCCCAGTCATTGACTTTTACTAAAATGATGTAATTTACAATTCAGTGTTGTTAAAATTATTTAGATAAAACCAGATAAAAAAACGGGGCATTTATACCTATAAGCGCCAGTGGGTCAAATTTTCCCCAGTATTGAATGCACGTATTTTCACGTTGTCATTTACTTGCCGCTTATGTTTTAACATTGTACATTTTTAGGCAATGCCTTTCACTCACTGATTTAGCGGTTATCAGTTTAATAAATTAAGTAAAAATGACACACACAAAAAAGCGATTTATGGAAGGTAGGTATTAGAAACACTAAATGCAATGAATGATGGAGAGTCTGATGGTAAATTGCTTCTTGGTTCAGCTTAGCATCTGACAGTGCTCCAGGCATCATATTTACTATCATATTTACATGTTTTAGCTTAACATTACTCTAATTGGTCAAACTTTGGTTTAATTATAAAATTTTTGTCTTGTCATATCGTTTATTGTTCGCTACTGTGTTGATATTCTAGACTGGCCATTTGCTGAATAAATAAATAAATACAAATCCAATCTACATGATATAATGAATAAAACTTTGTTTTTGATTGCCCAAGTTTAATTGTGTTGTTCTCCTATTCAAACTATAAATGATATAACTAAACAAATTAATAAATATTTAGCTGTGCCATTGAATTTGTCGTTGCATCATCCTATGCAGTGTGGTGAATTATTATTCCTAATTATTGTCTATAGGCTATATTAGTAATTTAAATAGCAAGGGTTATCTTAATATATTGATTAATGACATTGCATTTTTTGTGAAGACAGTGACATAATACAGTGAAATATGTTTTTTAACCATATAAATACAGTTGTAATGTACGTGGGTAAATTTTACCCATTGGCACTTTTAGGTATACAGCGACCTCTGTATAGCTGGCCACTCTGATTTAGCTTGTAGTAAGAATGGTGGGCCTTGACTCCATCTGTTTGGTGATACAAGCTCTATTAGGCTGCACCCTCTTGTGAGATCATCAGCAGGGTTTCTAAAAGAGTCATGTTGATCAGTTAGGTCTTGAATTTCTGCTATCCTAATCCCTACAAAGATTTTGAAGCTGCAAGACTCAGGTCTTATCCATGAAAGAACTGTGGTTGAACCAGACCACGAGACCACTCTGCTGATTTCAATGGTGAGTTCGTTTTCATGCAGCTTTGATAATTGGGCACCAGTAAGAGCTGCACATAGGTCAAGTCTAGGAACAGTTTGTTTGCATTCAGGGGCAATTTTAGAGCTGGCTACAAGGAGTGCAAGCAGAATTTTTCATTTTCTGTTCTCAGGTATGGCACAGAGCTGTATGCTTGCTCTGAAGTCTCACATAATATATACATTTTCCTTGTGACGTTTATTTTGTCCACATCTGCTGAAACATAGCACCGTGAAAGTTTAACTTCAAAAAGCGTGGATAGCTCATTCTACCATTCATTCCAAGCATTTAATAGGTCTTTTGGTAACATGGGGTCGTCCCAATCTCTTTGTTGATTCCACAACTGCTGGATCAGAATTTCCGCATGGGTGGTGAAAGGGAGAATGAATCCCAGAGGGTCATACTGGCTTGCTGTCACAAATGTGCCTCATAGTGGGTGTGATTTTTGGTGCTGGGCTGTGTTTTTAACCAGGTATGTATTTTTCATAATTCCATCTCCAATCGAATCCAAGGGTGGATTCTTAGGTTCGGCTTTGTCATGTGATAGCCAAAGCTTGATGGTATCTGAAAGAGCCTCTTAAGAAAATGATGACATTTGGCATGTTGCAGGCCCACTGACGAATCTCAAACCCACCACTGCTAAGAAGGCCAAGCAAACCACCAAAAGTTTCTTTCAACTGTTGATCTGAGGACGTCATTTGGTTGGGAGTTGTCCAAAGCATGACGCTGTAAGGCATAGATTGGACAGCAGGGACTGCAGGTTGTACCAAAGGGTAACACTTTCCAATTATGAATGCTGGGCGGCTTACTGGGTTCAAGATCACGCCATACAAAGCAGAAGAGATGTTTGTCTTCAGGCAGTAGGCGGACCTGATGAAACATACCCTTTATATCTCCACTTACACTTACACTTGCAACAGTACTACCAAAAAGGAAGAGTAAAAAGGCTGAGTGCAGGTCCAGCTAAGAGGTAGTTGTTCAGGTTTTGACCCTCATGTTCAAAGGAGCATTTGAACATCATTCTGGTGGCTTTAGCTTTTAAAAGGTTCATTGACATTTGATCTTGTTTTGATCATATGGCTGATCTCTGGGGTTTGTGTTGAATGGTATCACCTTGCCAAAGTCTCTCAATGTTCTTGAAAAGTTCTTCCATTTGAAGGGTGACTGGAGACATGCAAACATTGCTGAGGCTGGAGCTGTTGCTGTAGAAAACGTGTTGGGCCTTGTAATGTCTAACCTAGTCTGGTTCTGATTGCTGCTGGACCTCCAAGGGGCCCAAGACGTACAGGCTCAAGGAGGGAAATCAGGTGGGGATGATCTGCTCATAATAGAAGGAGAGAACGTGCATTGTGACTGGGCTGCAAAGGAATGCCTTTAAGGTTTTGATATTTCTGCTGGAGCATTGCAATGGGGTGTGAGTGCTCAGCCAGACTTAAGTGATCAGAGGTAAAGGAGTTCTGGATTTGGTAGCTCCACTGAGTCTGTAATATCAAGCGTACCCTTAAGGAAACAGAGCCCCCATTGCGTTTCTTGACATCCTGTCGAATTATTCTTTGAATTGAATTAGTCTGTCCCTAAAGCCCTAGTTTCTGGACTACAGCTTGGAGTAAAATGTTTCTTACTGATCCATCATCAAGCACTGCATATGTGTTTAGGGTTTGGTTCTTGTGTTGTAGGACAACAGGAATCACTTTCCGCAAAACATGCTTGGAACTTTCAAGCCTGTCCAGGTAAAGGGTTTCATTTGTGGAACTAACTAAGCAGGTACCCTCACCCTAAACTTAATTTTGCACATGAACACACAAATAGTTCAAGTTCCAAGGTTAAGATCAGGATCTCAGGAATACACTTTCATTCTCTTTGCTCCACTTACTGACAGGAGTGATCAGAACTTTCTAGTTCACCACCTATCGTCCTTTCCCAACGTAAAATGCTCTGTGATTGGTTAAATATGCCAATTCCAATCCCCTCCTTCACAAGAGCAGTGCGCTCTGACTGGCCAGCTGACCCAGTGCAAAGTGATTGGCCCAACATTTTAAGCATGTGTCGGAAATGTAACACCCCTTACCATAATCGTGAGCTTTAGCTTCCAAAGTAATTATAAGAACAGGGAACAGAGTATACTACATCTGTAAAGATAAATACATCTGTGTTTGCACTTGTGATCTTAAGAATGAATTATGTGTTACTCTTTATTTCACAAAACTCTGCATTTGAGCAGTTAATAACAAATTATAGAACATATAACAGGCTCTGATTCAGAAATGCCAAATTGTACGAGAAAAGTTGGAATTGCCCCATTGTTTAGAAACAGCCTTTCTGCAAAGCCAGCCTTATACTCTCCCAGGTTCAGGAAACTTTCCTCCTTAAAATGTGCTACACTCTTGAACATTTGGATTGTTCTGTTCTGGGACAGTGTAAATATGTATGGTTTCTGAGGAGGCTAGATTTTTCTTTCTGCTAGGTCTAGCACTGGACGATAGCTATCGTGGTGACTGAAATCTTCCATGGTTTTGTTTCTGACAAGGATAATGAATTTAATGCACAAAAATAGTATGCTGTGGACTTAGTTAGCCATGTTTGGTGAGATAGCTAACGTGATTTTCGTAGGGCTTAAAAAAAGTTAGTTCTGGTGCTCGTCTGAGGATCTGAACTTAGCGCAATACAATCCACTGCAATGCAGACTAAACCCTGTGCATTGCAAATTAAACAGGATTGTATTTTACAATGTCAAGGCATGCTGTCATGTTCAACAAGTAGCTGCCTTTGCCATGCTCATCAAAGCTAGCTGGCTTCTTGCCTCGTTATCATACGTAAACATATCGTATAACTTTTATTCATTTAATTTTTTTGCTGCAACCATGTCTGTGTCCTTCGAAAAAACTCAGATGCAGTTTTCATGCAGATGTCAGATGCAACTTTTATTCAGACCACCTGAAGATCAAAGAGCAGAAATTCAAACACCTCCAAGACCTGAAGGAAGTCATCCCAAAATACTTAAACAGATTTTACGACAATTTGCTTCACTAGCTTAATTTAGGATGCAGTATTAACAAAGTCAATATGATGGCAATGTTATCTGTGTTACACTATGATATAAGTTATTGATGTATTTCAAATATCTACTTAATAATAGGCTTATTATGCATGTGCATTGAAGTTTTAAAATGTATCTAATAGAATTAAATTGGATGTTTTGGATACCATCATTCAATTATTGTTTTTATTATTATTTTACTGACTTTAAGTTCAATTGTTTATTCCTACTTATAGACTATGCCTCTCTTGGCACTGTGCATGTAAAACACCCCAAGTAGCAAGGTTTTTGTTTATGGGAGAAAAGGCTGTCTACTGGAGCCAAGTAAGCCTCTTTGGATAAAATAACGAGTTAAAATAGTTAGGTTAGATACATGCTTCGGTGCAGAAGGAAGCCCTTGAGCCTCCAAGGTAAATTGGCGAGCAGATTAGGCAAATGACCGCCTATTAGACATCTTAATCAGCTCATAATTTTTTTGTATTGCATCACTTATAGCTCTCCAACCTTTAAAATGGAGTTTAGGAAGATGTATGTGACCACAGTCGTTAGCTTTGGTTAACTATTGAAGCCTTTTCTTTTGTAAAAAGGTTCAACGCGATCGCCAATTTTGCGTGCGGATTAATTTCCGCCTATAGACAGCCTAGTCAGTTTATCGTTTTATTTTGGTATTGCGTCACTCATAGCTCTAACCTTTAAAATAGAGTTTAGGAAGATGTACACTGTAAAACCCGACAAGTAAACTTAACTCAAACCATTTGAGTAAACAGATTGCCTTGGTTTAAACCATTTAAGTTTTTAAACTTTGCAATTAAGTAATTACCCAGCCAACATTTCCATGTGGGCCCCATGTGGGTTTTTGGTGGGCTGTCAGTTGGGCCCTGCATGGGCAACCCAAATGGGACCCGTACATTTTTGTCCATCGGCTCCACTTGGGCCCCGTGTGTGTTAACCTATAGGGGCCCACATGGGTCCCAAATGGGTTCTAATAACTGGGGCCAAGGTGGACCACATACAAAACCCTTATGGGGCCCAGATGGGTGATTACACTAGACCCACAAATGGCCCTTAAATGGGGTTTTAGTGGGACCACAGTGGGTCAGAACTGGGCCCCATTTATATTTCTTTATGAATTCCTCTGGATAAAGTTAATGTGCTAATATGCAATAAAACTCTAAATTAAAATGTTTTATTTACCTAAAAAAATGGTGCTTAAAACATTTTAAATCACATGTTAAAATATTTCAAATGTGAAGAAAATGACTTCAACTCAGAACCTCTAAATCACATTTTTATTGGGTAAAACAAAATAAAACAAAACAGGATAAAAACTGGATAAAAATATGGTTACACTTTCTATGAAGCCCATATTTATAATACATTATAAGGGTACTCTTAAGGCATTATAATGAATGCATAATGTATTATAAAAAAACGTATAATATGTTATGTCAACTCATGAATAATCATAATTATAATACATCATAATACAATACATAATATAATTCATCATGGTTATAAGTTTAAGAGTATGATTATTTATAACACAATGAACACCATATTAAATCTACTTAACTACTTAACAATATAATGGACTGTATCATATCTTGACATTGTTTATTTAAGATCTGCACAGTATCTTATTACAGCTTGTGAGTGGTTAGATGTTGAGTGTTACTTGAGTGTTTCCTTTGGAGCTAATGTTAATTGATGTAAGCTTAATACTCTTAACTGAAAAAAAATGCAATCTTTTATATGTTTACATTTTATTTTGATGGTCCCCTTAATCAATCGATTATAAGCAGCTTTGCCACTACATCCCAACTAACTCTCATTAGAGTATTAGTATGCTCAAGAATGGTAGAATTTAGTGTGGTAGAATAAGTTGAAGTACTTGCAAAGACACCTACCGTATGTCAGTTTATCTGTTGGTTGACCATCAAAATAAAGTGTTAGCATATATTTACAGTAGCAGACTTACTCCAATGACCGCTAGTTGATATAGTTGCAGAGTCTAACAGCTGTCTAAGGGGTACCATCAAAATAATCAAACTGATATTACAAAAAAAAAAAAAATAGTTCAAAGCAAATATGTCATATTACAAATTCATCTGATCTGATATATGATCTTATGGCTGTTTGAGTGAAAACTATTTTTGTAATTATTATTACTACTACTACCACTACTTATAAGTGGTCTTTGACCACTTTAAGTAAAGTAGCATCAGAAAAATGGCAAGATATGAGACTTATAATACATTATAACTATGAGAAATATAATCCATTGCAAAAGTGGATGCAACGTGTTCATTGTGTTATAAATAATCATACTCTTAAAAGCTATAACCACAAATAAGTAAATATATTAAACCTGTTCTTATGAATATTCATGAGATGATCCAACATATAAGTTGTATTATAATGCATTCCTTATAATACTTTAAGAATACCCTTATAATGTATAATATGGGCTTCATAGAAAGTATTAATACAAACATACTTGAACAGAACAGGATGAAATGGTATTATTCCTGGGCCTGTGCAGACTTCTCAGCTTCATACCTAAAAAAAACAGTAAAGAAAGAAAAACAGAAAAGGCAATTATTTGAAAATACTACTAAAACATTTACAAAAGCATTAAAAAGCATGCGTAGTTATAATTAAGTTGTGCCAGTAATTCATATTTTTGCTCAAGTTATACTAAATATAAAAATAAAAGTTTGAAGATTTCATGTACTTAATTAGTAAGACTATACAACAATATTGAGAGAACACATATCATCTCAAAACATATAAAATGGTCTTCTTTATGGAGACGACTCTTCCCGTCTGCCTCATGATGGTGAGTCAGCACCACTGCAGGAGGGAAATGTTAGTTAGTACGGCTTAGGCTAATTGATAAAACAAACGAGACGACTTCAGGTGTTTTAAAGTTCACCTACCTGTTACCTGTACCCATTAAACGTACTCATACGACTTTTAGGTCTTCACGAGTCTCCCTTATTGGTCTGCTGGTGCCACTGTGGGAGGAAAATACTAGTGTACTGGGAAATTGAGCAAGTAAAAGGACTATACGACGAATCTCCCCTCTGGTCTGACAGCTGCACTGCGGGAGGAAAAGGCCAGTTAGCACAGCTTGACAGAGTTCGCTCACACTATATTTTTATAAAAAATAATGTAGCTTTATATCTAGCAAACATCATCAGAATAAAAGGTATAAAGTTAAAGTTAACTTACCACACTCTTGTGAGCTTTCATCTTCACAATAAATCTGTCATGGTGTCATGCCATCGCACGGGGAGATGTTTGTTAACACCTAAAAATGACTAACACCTAAAATGCAACTCATTACACTCTCTGTGCTGTCTGTTTTGGGGGGATGGACATTAATAAATCAAACATTATTTTAGTTTATCCTAATTTGATACTTTACTACATGTTAGGTGTGGATAAATTTATTATTCATGCAACAATGCTTATTACTGTAATAACGTTCATTAAAAAGCATTGCTATATGGATGATAAGAACTTGCTCTCATGAATGTTTTATCAGGATTTTTGTAAAAGGTTTACTACCAAACTGAATGAAATAGCATAGCATTCTTCATGACCAGCGTTGGCAAATTTCATTCTGTAACCTATAAATTGTATTCTCTCCAACAAAGACACTTATCTGGATCTGGCAACACGACGGAGAAGCAACTCTCTATCAAGGCCCGTGCGGTGACCAAATAAAGTAACTGTCGTTAAAACACCTGAAGTCGTCTCGTTTGTTTTATCAACTAAGCCGTGCTAACCAGTATTTCCCTCCCGCAGTGGTGCTGACTGACCGGCTGGACCATCGAGAGGCAGACGGGAAATGTTTTGTGACCTCCGGAGCACGCATCCTTCTAAATGAGACACAGCTGATATCCGTTCCCTAATTAAGCACATTAACTCTTCAAACTTTTATATTTACACCATTTATTTTCCACTGGCACATCCGACACGTTTGCCCACAAAGATAGCATTTTTAATCTATTATGAAGCAGACGTGCCTGTATGCGCTCACAATAAAAGCTTTTTTATGGAAGTGAAAATGTTATATGGGCGTTTGCGTTACACGCAGAAACATTCAAAAGCATTGAAACTTGTTTTAAGCCTCTGCCCAATGAATGTATAAATAAAACATCCTACGTTTGCTAAGTAAACCATACTTGGCAACCTTGAGACCTCAGAATTAGGGAGATATTAAAAAGGACCGGGGGGGGGGGGTGTTGTGTGTCGTCATATATATCACATACACAAACGATGTGTCGTCATATATAATATCACATACACAAACGCAAAGAAAAATGTAATTAATTTATTTGACAAATTCAATTCCTTAAGGCCTCTCCTCAGGAGGTTAGACCCTAATTTGTTAGCTACTGTAAATGAAGAGATATGAAATAGCTAGATCTTATCAATAAACATTTATTAATTCATAGCCTAATGCAACAATTACATAAGTAAACTCTCAAAACATTATAATTATGACATTTCATTTTTAAATTTTCATGTAACAGTAAAAATAGGATTATTCATAAAATAAAATAATCTTGTATTGTTACATTATGATATAACCCTAAATGATATAAAACATGAAATACATACAATTAAATAAATTTGTTAGGATTATGTAGCTACCCATAACTGCATAGAAATAAATAATCTGCAAAAAAATAAATAATAATAATTAAATGTATATAACTATAAATATATCCTAATATAGCCCAAATGTGGCCCATCTGGGACCGACAAATAAACAATAATGGGCAGCCTAACTGGGGCCCATAACTGTATCCAAGCTGGGGCCCTCATTCAGCCCATCAAAGTGCCCACTCTGAGCCCATGCCCAGTTGACACCCACATAGCCCAGATAAATCCTATGTGGGGCCCACATGGACATGTTGGCTGGGTAAGTGATTAACTAAGTGCTGATTGAGCATTAGTGATGAACAAACATGTTTTAAAAACACATGGCTATAACAGCCAGAGAAAACACGAAGACTGAAGTCAAGGGTCAAGAGCCCAACTAAAGCAAACACTGATCTCTAACATGGTTACTTCATATGAAACAATAAATCAACATCTAAACCTAAATTCATTCTCAATAAGATCTTCTCTAGACGTCTGACAGAAATAAAGTCATTCTGATTATTAATAAGTGGATGCTGTTTGTGGGGTTATTTAATCAGATCTTGAGAGATTTCATGTATTTTATTTCAATTGATTTAATCTAAGGCCCTGTCCACACGGACACGGGTATTTTTATAACCGTGACTTTTTTTACGCGGTTCGGCCTTTCGTCCACACGAAAACGCAGTTTCAGGGCACCGAAACCGAACATTTTTGAAAACTACGGCCAGGGTGAGCATTTTCAGAAACGCCAGTTGCAGTGTTGTCGTGTGGACAGTATAACCGGGGTTTTTGCCTTGCGATGTCAGAGTGTGCGCTGTTATCCGCTGTGTTTGATGTCAGATTGTGCGCTGCTGACTGCTTCTGATTGGCCAAGTTTACTTTACAATTTGGGTTATATCGCCGCCTGCTGGTGTGGCATGCTCTTGACAGCGCTTGATAGCATGTTTTTGCGTTTTCATGTGGACAGGATTTTTTTTTTAAACACAGGAGGAAAAACTCCGGTTATAAAAATACCCGTGTCCGTGTGGACTAGGCCTAAGGCTGTGTCTGAAGTCATTTGTAGTAGTTCTTGTGTTTCTCTTTTCTTCAGTGATTCTGTTTGTTAACAGCAGCTGTTCGTCACTAATTACTCAATTAATTACTTAATTACTTAATTGCAATGTATAGCTTCTTTTTTTGAACTCAACTGAATTAAGTTCAGAGTACTTATAACTGTTCGTTTTAAAACTTAAATGGTTTAAGGCAATCGGTTTCCTCAAATGGTTTGAGTTAACATAACTTGTCAGGTTTTAGGCCCCGTTTACACGATGGGAAAACGCAGATATTTCCCTGCGTTTTGGCCTGTCATTTACACGAAAACGCCGTTTTTATCCCTGAAAACGATTATTTCTAAAAACTCCGGCCAAAGTGGAGATTTCTGAAAACGCTGGTTATGTGTTGCCGTGCCAACTGGGAGAAACGGGGTTTTAGGTTCTCAAACGTCACATTATGCGCCAGAAAATGCTTAACGTCATGTGAGCGCCCTATGTTTAGAGTTTGTTTGGGTAACGTTACTGTTTGATCATGGATGCTGTTAAGGTGGTACTCATTTTTACGTTTGTGCAAACGCTTTTGGTCTGTTTGCATTTGCAAACACGACTGCTGTATTATATCATGTCTGTGTTGTTTTGAAAGGAACAGGAAGTTGCTCGATTTTGAGGATTCTGATTGGCTTGCATGGCTTTATGCTTCTCCCTACACTGCCGCCCATAGGTTTGGCATAGTTATGATGGCGCTCGATGGCGTATTTATGCGGGTTGATGTAAACGACAACTTTTTTGAAAACGATGTTGTGTGCACGATGTTATTTTTGAAAACGGAGGGGGGGAAATATTCGTTTCTCTAAATACCCGGCTATGTGTAAATGTGGCATTAGTGAGGCTGTGTCTGAAGTCAGTTGTAGTTCCTTTCTCTCTTTTCTTCATTAATTCTGTTTGTTAAAAGCAGGTGTTCATCACTAAGGCTGAATTATCACTCAATTAATCACTTCATTATTTAATTGCAATGTAAATCTTCTTTCAGTGAACTCAACTGAATTAAGTTCAGTGTACTTAAATGGTTTAAGGCAATCGGTTTCCTCTAACGGGCGACGTCTGTGTCCGTATCATTCTTATCAATGATGGCGCAAACTCGTATCTCCCTGCTCCCAAGTCATAAAACTCATACCTGTATCTCCGATAAAACATGATTTTGGGGAAATGTTGTGTTAATGTTGGTACACAACAGTATATGATAGCAATATAAGGTATAATACCAACTTTAACAATACAATGTTGAAAATATGCAGTTTTTTTAATTTCCTGAAAAATTATGATTTTGGAGATACAAGGATTCCACCTGAGAGTGACGATATAATTGAAATTTGTTAGGAAATGGGATGCATTATTTCTTAAATTTCTTCATATAGTTTTTTCTTATAGTTTTTTCTTTGTTCTTGTCTTCTCCTTATGGTACTCTTATCTAGTCCACATCTGCTGTATTGCAATACTACTGAACTGTAGGAGGCATTTTCATCCTGAACTTTTATTAGACTTTCTTTTCTTTTCTTTCTTTCTTTCTTTCTTTCTTTCTTTCTTTCTTTCTTTCTTTCTTTCTTTCTTTCTTTCTTTCTTTCTTTCTTTATTTCCTTCTTTCTTTCTATAATGTTATTTACATCAAAAGTTACATTAAAAATTGCATAAAAAAGCTGGCAATTTAATATTTTTCTTTTTTAACATTTTTCCACTGTTACCCCTATTTTCTCATCCCTCCTCATCTTCCTCTACTTCCTGGCTTACTCCTCTTGTTCGTTCTGTCACTCACCCAGTGTAATTCTCACCTCCAATATCACCCACTGTCTCATTAAGCTCCTGCCAAATCTGAGAGATTAAACTGGAAGGGATGATGAGAGGGAGAACAGAAGGAATGGAGGAATTTATGACAATACACCATTGTTCTTGCAAGTGTTGTAGTTAAAAGTGTTGTTCATAAAGATTAAAAAAAAAAAAAAAATTAAATAAATAAATAGATAAATATTAAATAAACAAAACTTTGTGTTCTATGAGGGAAACAGCAAAAATATATAGCATGTATAATAAATAAACAAGTACACAATTTCCCAAACTATCCCTTTAAAAATGTTAGTCAATTTTTCTTTCTTATTTTATGATTTTACCCTTTGTGCCAGGATTTTTTTATAAGAACAGGCAATACAAAGCAGACTTAACTGTGGGTCACTTTTAACATTCTCATAAGTCTGATAAATTGAGATTTATTTTCTTTTATTATTATTATTATTATTACTACTACTATTATTATTATTATTAAATATATAAAAATCCTCAAACATTATTTATGTCCATTAAGCAATAAACAGAACACTGTGGTAAGATGTGAGATAAATGGCAAATGTAATATATTGCAAGTTGCCATATGACAAAAGTTCAAGCATGATCTTGGTACAATATGTAAGCATGTTTTTTTTTTTTTTAAGCTGTAAGAACAAAGAGAGTTGATACTCTCTCTTCTGCACAACGGCCACATGCACTGACCGTGCACTTTAGAAAAATGTATGTTTCAACTGGAAAATAATATATTTACCTTCTAAACTTTCATCAAATTCATTGCTGGGTTTGAAGTTTATCTTAAGCAATTTGTTCATCTGGTTATCATTTTCCTTGTTCACTGTTTCCCCTCTATTCCATAATGGAAGCATGTGCAGTAAAATCATTAGCATGGCTCCAGGGCTCATAGTGCTCATAGTCTCTCCGGGTCCTTAATAAGGCTGGCTGATGAGTCATCAGCAGGGCCTGAAGGAGGGAGAAATGGGGAGAGGAATGCTGTAATATGCCATTTGAGTATCAGGTACAGATTTAAGCTGTATTGCTCGTACACTTCAGCACAGCTTAATTATGACAAGAGACACAATAGAGCGCATACAGTTGCTCATAAGTGAATGGTGCAAATGGCTGGAAGCATAGCAGCCATATTTCCTCAGACTTTCAAATCATCTTGTTGATGCGGTCAGAACATGCCAAGGAATCTCGAGATTATGCACAAACACTGTCTTTATTGAACACTGATGTGTCATATCTCTAGCTGGGTTCTAGACACATTGCTATTATTTTTACAATTAACTGATTATCAGTAATGATTTTCTGATCTACTGTATGCACTGTAGTGCTAGAAAACAGTACAACCAAATACCAGATATAGCTAGCAGTTAATGGTAAGAAAGAAAATATAAATGATTGAAAGTAAATGACTTTCATTTAGATGGAAGATTGAGAGATTTGACATTTTGGTTACAAATTATTGCAAAAAAATGTAAATAAAACTCGAGGGATGAATTGTTCCCCAAAACATGCATTTAGAAAATGGTGAATTTGCAAAAGTTACAATATCCAAAAACAGTCCTACTGAGTCTGATCCCATCTTGGAAAAAAAAAGAAGAAAAAAAAAATTATTTGGTCAGTCTTCATTAATGGTAGATACAGTATGGTGATTACATTTAGTTTTACAGTTTTATATGGTAGTGTGCTTTGAAGACAAAAATTGAGTAGGATATTTGGTTTATTTACTCTGTAAATGTCTTTGTATTGTTAGAGGTTAGAGTGACAGTCTGTATATTATATGCATATGGGCTTCATTCAAGATACTCGTGCTCGAGTGATTTCATTATGTGTACTAAATTAGCATCCTAAATCGATTCCTGTGTCATTTCAGATAAGTAATAAATATGTCATGCAGCCAAAGTTAACTTTATTTTAAGAAAAACACACCAAAAACATTATTCACACCTGGTTATCTGCAAAGTTCTCATTACACATTTTTCCTATGTGTTAATGTCAATGTTTATGACATGTAGACTGCACAACTTCTTGACACTTAGATAGGTAGATCCCAGCATAACACTTCATACAAAACCTTGTGCATTCAGATTTTTGCATTTTAAGTAACTTATTCCAAAATCATCAGGTACATCATCAATCTAGCTGAATTGCATCCCAATTTAGTTTGACAGACATAGATAGAGAACCACCTTTGAAAATTGGTTTCTATTTTATGGTAAATTCTCATCTGAACAGTTCAGTCACAAACTCTAGCTACTGGGTAACTCCATGAAAATCACATGTCAGCAACACTGGTGGCTTCTACTGGCTGTTAATTGCTGTAAATATTCAATGCAGAGAGATGTATACACATGCCATACACTCGAAAATAGCTTGTGTTTTTTTAGACACATCCCAAAAATGACATTTTCCAGCTGTTATAGTAAATGATCTGTTGGGTATTTTGGGCTGAAACTTCACGGACACATTCTGGGGACACCCAAGATCAATATTACATCCTGTAATCCAATATTACATAATTGGTGCCCTTTAAGTTAAAAAAAAAAAGACATAATTTCACAACACTATTTATATATCTACTGAAATCTCCTAAACATCTGCAAATTAGGGTTTTTGAATTTTAGCTTTAACACACCACTAAACAAATTAGTAATGAAGTGGCTGGGAATCATGAACCCTGCATAGTTAGATTTGGAGTAAAGCATAAACAGTCATTCAGATTCTCCAAATGCATCTTGTACAGTAAAACAATTACTAAAAACTCTCCAGAAACTCTGACATACAGTATGAAGTGCAAAAGTGAATTCTCTCACAAGCAATTTGTGTCACAATGTTAATCAAATTAAGAGCAGTAATATCAGCTGGCTTCCTGCTATCAGGGTTCTGCCCTGACACTCCATTTATCTTGTGTTTGTTTCCTGTGTTTATGTTGTCTTGTGTGTCAGCACTTGGCTTTGTTGATGGTTTTTCTCAGCCAGGTGCTCCTCTAGCCCCTCCCCCTTGTTTCCTCTTTACCACACCCTCTTGTTAGCCCTTGTTGGTTTAATTGTGCTCACCTGTTCCTTGTGGGCCTTCCTCCCAATTTGTAATTCTCCTTGCCCTTTTGTATTTGCTGGTTTGTGGACATTCTTAATTAATAAATTGCGATACTTTATGCAGAGATTGCGAGAAGTCAAAGAAACCTTTCAAATGCAAGTTAAATATTAATAATAATTATATATTAAATATAATTTGGTAGTAAAAAAAGAGCTAAAAATTTTAAAGACAAGTATATTTATTTCAAAGATGAGTATATTTATCTTGTACATCATTTGCAACTGCTTTTTATCACTTAATTAGAAGCAACAGAATTTAAATGGTGTCATCTGTTATAGGGACTACTGAACAGACTTTTAGAAGTTGATTTTAAAATGTAAATTATTGAAAAAAAAATATTGAAAAAAAAAAAAATATTTTTACAACACTATAAGTGTGTCCCATTAGTTTTTAATTGTTGTCTTCATCCTCACTTGAACACTTAGGCCAAATACAGGAAATACATCATATAAGTAGTCAAGTGATCAAGTGCAAAGACTTCCAAGTGTGGGTATTTGGACAAGGCATCTATCTCTGGATGTGGATGTGGCTGTGTTCCTGTATCACCTGTGCACCTCACTACCCTTTTGTACAGGTTTGTTGTCAAACCCTTGTTACTCACACTGCAATTGGGTTCTCCTTCCAGATCCCTGACACCTGCAGCCTCTTGTGTGACTTGGGCCTTTCTGCTCGCTGTATATCAAGTCATGATCCAAGGTCAAAGTTCATGAACA
This sequence comes from Carassius carassius, assembly GCF_963082965.1. NCBI lineage: Eukaryota > Metazoa > Chordata > Actinopteri > Cypriniformes > Cyprinidae > Carassius > Carassius carassius. The sequence goes on along the minus strand of NC_081756.1, from coordinate 19,435,151 downwards.
GAGTAGCTCATTTGCGCACTCTCATCCCCTGCTGCCCTTGCTCGGCACTCCCATGCTGTTGGTGTTTGTTGAATGAATGAGGTGGAGTGCAAAGTAAAGTGTTAAAACAAAGTGTCAGATCAAAGTGCCAATTAGTCCTGCCACATATCCTGAGAGCATTAATTAGCACTTGTCCATACAGTTCAGACTCCATCTCCATGTGTAGGTTGCACTGTGGGCTGCACAATACAGTGCACAGCCTGATTCAAACCTGTCACTGAATGACAGAATATAGAGGTTAATTACAAAAATACTGCTCACTTCAAACAGATTAGGTTTGTGTATCTCTGACATTCAGCGACAACATTTAGAGGCATCACTCCTCTCAAGCCATCCTGAGTGACTGGAGAGAGAGGTTTTTGCTCTGTCCAGTCAGCAGGTGTCAGTCAAACCAGAGTGTTAAAAGGAAGAAGAGAGGAGATGAGGGGACAGAAACATGTGCAGCCTCTCGTCTCTGAAGCCCGTCATCTCATCCAGGAAAAAGCTTAGAGGGGCATGAACCTGAGGTGATGACGCGCAGAAGTTGTACTTGTAATCCTGCCCATGCAGATAAATCGAGGAGAAAAAAACCAACAACAAAGGAAGAGTCATGCCGCTTCCTTTCTGCAAGCACAACTCTCTGCCACTCTCTTTCTATGCTGCCTTTTAAGACAGATACTGGATACAGTGTTCGATCTGGAGGGTGGCTTGAAAGAGCAGAGCATTAGACAGCATTTATTTAGGTATTATCATTCCCCTGTGACAGAACCTCAATATATGAAGCCATCTGATAGGAAGCATATACAAACAACTAATCATTTTGGCATCCATGTCTCCAATTGGTGATCATGTAGTACTTCACACTGGTCACATTTATTAATGGTTAGTTTAAATGCTTCCGTTCTGTCAGCTATTGTATCCTTTATCATGAGAATGTTTTACAGTGATATATGTAAAAACTTCATATATATTTAATATTTTCAGTAACATAATTGTAATATATATAATTAATATAATTAAAATATTATTTTATTATTCAGTATATTAAATTCCAAAGTATTGTTCATAATGAAGCATTGGATTATAACACATATCTGCCTTCACAATCAATTTTTCTCTATTAAAAAATAAGAATAAAAATACTGCAAAGCAAATTTTCAAATGGTGTTTTTTATGTTTGATTTCAGTGCATTACTATGTGCTCAATAAACTGCATGGGAGAGCAATTCAAATATGCTAGAAAAATAATACTATTCTATACTAATAATATCTTACTCACAGAGACAGATGGCAAAAACTATTATTGTTATTCATTTCTGACTTCTCATTTTTCGGAAGAAAAACAATTACCAACCAGATGACCAATTATCCCTGTCTCCTGCTTTTGATAGCAAGCCCTTCCTTGGCTCCATAGTCATCTCCTCATCCAGTGTCCTCTTGAGAAGAGTCACCCAACCCACATGCAGCTCTTGGCACTCTTCTGTGTTTGATTTGCTGAGAAGCAGGGCTTTGAGGCCTAACATAAAAAAGCTAAACAAAATTTGCCACTGATGCTTTATTTACTTCCTGCACAGTTTGTCTCAGTTTGTTTGTTGTGATGTGACGAAATGAGTTAGGAGTCCATACTGTGCATTTTCTGACACTTTGCCATCTGCACATACATCTTAACATGGGCCATGAGTGGCACGAGGACAGGTTTGAGGCAAGAAGAAATAATGCTTTAACTAGCTTAATTGGTGGGCCTTCTGCAACTGATCCAGAATGCAGCAGCGAGAATGGTCTTCAACAAGCTGAAGAAAGCCCATTTTACACCTCTTTTTATGAGATTGCACTGGTTGCCAATAGCCACTTGCATCAAATTCAAGGAACTGATGTTTGTCTAAAAGGGAACCACTGGCATTGCACCAATATACCTAAACTCGCTAGTTCAGACTGCACCCTCCAGAAGCTTGTGTGCTGCTAGTGAATGACGCCTTGTGGTGCCATCCCAAAGAGGCACAAAATCAATCTCATGGATATTTTCCTGGACTGTTGCCAACTGGTGGAATGACATGTTTATCTCAATGTAGCTAAGTCTTTAGCCATTTTCAAAAAAAACATTGCCAGCACCTGACCAGTTCATACTCGCACTTACCTATTCAATTCAATTCAATTAAATTCAATTCAATTCAATTCAATTCAATTCAATTCAATTCAATTCAATTAATTCACAATTCAAAACACCTTGAGGCTTGTCACAGCACTTGCATACTGTTGCTTTCTTGTTGGTCTGATTGCTTCTATGGTCCTCCTCATTTGTAAGTCACTTTGGATAAAAGCATCGGCTAAATTATTAAATGTAATTTTCTTTATTATATTTAAGAAATTACTTCATCATCTGTTTTAATCAGCAAGAATAATGACAATCAGATGAAACACCTAAAACTACACAGCTAAGCTGTAAAAGATCTTCTGAACTTTACACATAAAAAGTGGGTGACTTTTGCAAGTATTTGGGAATTGATGTTTCGGTACCTTGATTTATTAGTTGGTGTAATGGCTGCCCATCAGCAGTCCTGTTGTTACTCCCACTATAATCTAAAATAAAAGTAATGCTGCAGCATCAAGGTCAGAAAACATATACAGCTCATCAAAACATGTCTGACATTTCAGCTCATGATCTACAGAAAAAGGTTCCTCATCAGCGCAAACCACATGAGGTGCTGCAGTAGGAGAAGCATGGAGGTGTTTTGGGAAGAAGACAAGCAAGAAATCATATGTGATGGAATAATGACTGTAAAAGGGTTAATTAAAACAGAATATGAAATAAATGGACAAATAGAGAAGGTTACACTACTGTATGTTTATTAAAAAGTGATTCCATCTTTTGATTACTTTATTGTGACTGATGTATCACACATTAACACTACAATATGCAGAGAATGTATACAGTATATCATCCCCTCTCCCATGACTGTGAACCTTTAATCCATTAATGTTGTTTGGAAATGGAACCAGAAATAACAAGTATTACACATACAGTAAGCCTTCAAGGGTAGCAATGAATGGATTTTTATGGATTACACATCTCCTCGTTTTACTTTCCTCAGGAAATTATTCTAGCACATTTAGAAATTGACTTTTGACTTATATTAGTCTTGCTGTCAGCACCCAGACCACAGTTAATTAATAATTCACACAGTAAGATTAGATTAGAATTAGTGTCTCATATAAGGGAACCAAATCAGTGCACATAAATCTGCAGAGTATTCACTTGGGTGCTGGAGCTTTATAATGGACGGCAGTATAGTCTACCATGTAAATATAGACTTAAATACTGTAAGTAAAATCTGGGACACATTGGTTTTAATTCTAGCCCAGCTCTGGCCCAGATCCACCACCTTGCCCAAGCCCACATACTGTGAAGAATGATGCATTTGGGTGGACCACTCCTGTTTGCTAGATTTGGGCCACAAGCAAGTCAAATGAAGGCCTAATGTCAGCCATGAATAAACCAAATAAAGCTGAACTGGCCTAAATCTGGGCCATAACGATTTTAATTCTGGCCCAGATCCAAAACCTTCTGCCCACATACTGTGAAGAATGATGGCACTTGGGCGATCGGCTCCGCTCCATAGGTAGGCCGCATATCAGCCATGAAAATAAATAAATGAAATAAACCAGAACTTGCCCAAATCTTGCCCACATTTATTTTAATTCTGGCCCAGATCCAACATCTTGCTCCGGCCCACATACTGCATGGAATAATGGCATTTGGACACTCCAGTTTAATTTGCCAGATTTGACCTAAAGTAAACCTTAGCATTGCTTCATGTAAGCCAACCAAATAAACCAAAACTGGCCCTTATGTGGGCCACAGTTTATTTTTATTCTAGTCCTGGTCTTCCCTACATTCCTCATGTGGCCGCATGCTGCATTTTAGATAGAAATGAACCAAATAAACAATAAATATACATTTTCTGAACCATACTAAGCCTTAAGTGAGTTATGCATCAACAATATTCAACATTGTAAAGAGAAATTTAAAAATGTCCTCCAGAAATTTTCTAATAATTTCCAGAAATGTGTCCTACTTGATAAAATCATCACGACCCAAGTTTTGCACAAGCAGCAATCAAAATGTCACAGATAAATATTCAAAGACACATTACAATACTTTAAAAACTGTTCTTCACAAGTTTGAACTTAAATGCTTCTCACTCAGACTTTACCTACAAACTAAGTATGTGTGAAAGAGCACACAATGAAGATGAAAGGTTATATAATTCTTAAATCCAACAAGGGTAAATCCAACAAGTGATAATCCAAACACAATGTAGCATGGCAACATTTAAGACATGTAGAAGTAAGACCAGAAAAACTCAAAGTGAACACACAGGAACACAGGAACAGGAACTACGTACTCAGACCAAACAAGGAAAATTAACTGGGCACAAACTGTACAGAATAATACTATCAACACAACAAGGGGAATGGTGCAAAAGGAAAACAAAGTCCAAATTCATCATTATAGTGCACGTCTGTTTTTATCCTGCACAGTACACATATAAAAAAAAAAACTGCCATTTAAACCATGTTTCAAAAAATTAATTGCAGCATATGTAGCCTGCTTAAGACTCAAATCCAGATCACCCTGCATCAGTTAACTGTGTTGCATCCTACTAAAAGTAGCCAAATTCTATTACGTCATATTTACAATTTAAATCTCCCATTTCAATTGGCCAGTGTCAAGTGTTACATACAAGTAGTGGCCTCACTTTTCAAGTGTTACAACCAGAAGTGGTCCTCATCTGTTTTATAATATATGAGCCATATTTGCCATGTCAAGTGTGGAACAGGTTGGCTTACACACTGATTAGCCAATGCGGACTGTGCCGTATATTTGCCAAAAATAGCCCAAATTGTTATTAATTATTTGGCCAATATTTGTTATTTTATATGGGGACCACATTTGCATTATCATATAAGGGCCACTTCAGGCTCACAGCCACATTAGCCAATGCTCACTGGTCCATATCTTTGCCAAAACTGGCCCAGATATGGTTTAGAATAACTATGCCACATTTGTGTCATCGTATGTGGGCCACTTTAGGTTCATAGACACATTAGCCAGTGTTCACTGTGCCATACCTTTGCCAAAACTGGCCCAGATACAGTTTAGGATAACTGTGCCACATTTGTGGCATCATATGCGGGCCACTTAGGCTCACGGCCACATTAGCCAGTGCTCACCATGCCATATCTTTGCCAAAACTGGCCCAGATATGTTTTTACATGTTTTAGATATGTACACGGAAGCAGCTCCAGGAGGATGACGTATGAGGTTGGCATTGGGCATGCGCTGGTGAGTCTTGTGAAAACCAATGTTTGTTACAAGGAGCAAAGGAAGCAAAGTTTCCTTATTTTAGCAAAGGAAAACCAGTCTTCTCTTGGCCTCTATCGAAATCATCTGACATTCTTCTTTACACATCCTCGTTTTGTACTTCTAATTAGTGTCCGCTCTTTTGTTTTGATTTCTCCTCTGAGCTTCCGGGTTTGTCACTTCTGAGCGGCGCATGCGCAATGCCGACCTCATACTTCATCCACCAGGATCTGCTTCTGTGTACAACAGGGAGTTCAAGCTAGATAAACTGATTATCAGCTCTGGAGCCCTGGAGACACTTTTTTTTTATGGAAGGGTGCTTTTTATTTAACTTCTTTTGGACTGATGCACTGAAACACCCACTGAGTGCCATTAAACAGTACATAAAACATTAAATATCAAAGACAATTTTTAAACAGTGGTGCTTTCATACTGAGATGATTCAGTAGTTTACAGTGTGTTTGGGAAAATTACCCAGCAGTATATGGCAGTATATTAGGATAACATTAGGATAGCAGTATATTAGGATAACTGTGCCACATTTGTGGCATCATATGCGGGCCACTTAGGCTCACGGCCACATTAGCCAGTGCTCACCATGCCATATCTTTGCCAAAACTGGCCCAGATATGTTTTTACATGTTTTAGATATGTACACGGAAGCAGCTCCAGGAGGATGACGTATGAGGTTGGCATTGGGCATGCGCTGGTGAGTCTTGTGAAAACCAATGTTTGTTACAAGGAGCAAAGGAAGCAAAGTTTCCTTATTTTAGCAAAGGAAAACCAGTCTTCTCTTGGCCTCTATCGAAATCATCTGACATTCTTCTTTACACATCCTCGTTTTGTACTTCTAATTAGTGTCCACTCTTTTGTTTTGATCTCTCCTCTGAGCTTCCGGGTTTGTCACTTCTGAGCGGCGCATGCGCAATGCCGACCTCATACTTCATCCACCAGGATCTGCTTCTGTGTACAACAGGGAGTTCAAGCTAGATAAACTGATTATCAGCTCCGGAGCCCTGGAGACACCTTTTTTTTATGGAAGGGTGCTTTTTATTTAACTTCTTTTGGACTGATGCACTGAAACACCCACTGAGTGCCATTAAACAGTACATAAAACATTAAATATCAAAGACAATTTTTAAACAGTGGTGCTTTCATACTGAGATGATTCAGTAGTTTACAGTGTGTTTGGGAAAATTACCCAGCAGTATATGCCTGGTGTCTAAAGAGGATAAGTGGGACACATCAGGTGGATGTTATCACAGCAGGCTAACACCATCTCAGCCATGCACTGTAATCAGTCCATTGATGGGTCATAAAGGGCACCAGGCCCACCGGAAATCTCTATTGGATTACTTCTGACACAGATGTGCCTGTGTTCGCTAAGAGGATTGTCAGATTGTTGATAAAATCTATTGAGTTTTTCTCATGTGATTCCAATCATTCCCACTGATGCTTAACAGCTGTCATTTCAGCAAGATAGATCAGGCTGTGTAACCTCCAAGATCTCGTTTGACATTGTGAAATGTCTCATGAAACATACCCTCATAATATATATTGTTATCTTTGGGATCCGTTCAATTTGACATGCTGTTTCTGGTGTTTAAAAGTATTATAATTTTAAACACCAGGAACAATTATTTTGGGTTATTGACTACATATTATACAATAGCTACACAAATTAGATGTATATTTTAAAGATCTTTATGATTTATCATAAAATCATGAAATCAATTTGAAGTCAAGTCAAGTCTGCTTTATTGTCAATTTCCACATGTACAGTACATACATACAGAGAATCAAAATTGCGTTACTCTCAGACCCCGGTGCATACAGATAAAATTAACTTTAAAGCCTAAAAATCTAGATCAAATATAAAATGTAGATACAACTATACAATAAGGGAATGTAAAAAAAAGGCATATAATAAAATTAAAAATAAAGTTAAATAAAGCAGCGCAAGGCAAATGACAGATATAGTGCAAATCAATGAAGTGAACAACAGTGCAGATAAAAGATCTTTAGTGCAAAAAAATCCCTTATTAAAAATCCCTTATTATGTCTGATTAAAATGACAAGTGACAAAGGGCTCAAGAGCAGTTATTTCATTTAACTGACTGATGAGGTAGTGGAATGACTTCAGTTCCATGCTGAATGAGGTAGTGAGCAGACCAATGCTGCACAAAGTGACTAGTGCATGCCATCATATAATTAGTGTGGGGGGGTGTCTGGGGGGTTCATAGTTCAGTGGTGCCTGGAGCAGAAGAGGGGAGGGGGGGCAAGTTCGGGAGGGAGTTCAGCTTCCTGACAGCTGTGTGTGATGGGTGAGTGGGATCACCTGTGATGCAGGGGGCTTTGCGGGTGAGACGGGTTCCATAAATGTCCTGGAGGGAGGGGAGAGAGACACCAATGATCTTTTCAGCTGCTCTCACTATGCATTGCAGAGTCTTTCGGCAGGACGCGTTGCAGGCGCCATACCACACAGTGATGCAGCTCGTCAGGAGGCTCTCGATGGTGCCTCTGTAGAAGGTGTACATGATGGGGGCTGGGGCTCTGGCTCTCCTCAGTTTGCGGAGGAAGTAGAGACGCTGTTGTGATTTCTTGGCCAGTGCTGCGGTGTTTTCAGTCCAGGAGAGGTCCTCTGTGATGTGCACACCCAGGAACTTGGTGCTGCTCACTCTCTCCACAGTTGCACCACTGATGGTCAGAGGAACGTGCTGAGTGTGTGCTCTCCTGAAGTCTACAACAATCTCCTTTGTCTTCTCCACGTTCAGAGAGAGATTGTTGTCACTGCACCACTTGGCCAGGCGGCTCACCTCACTCCTGTAGTTTGTCTCATCATTGTTGCTAATAAGACCCACCACAGTCGTGTCATCTGCAAACTTAATGAAGAGGTTGGAGTTGTGTGAAGGTGTGCAGTCATGGGTCAGCAGAGTGAAGAGGAGGGGGCTCAGCACAAATCCTTGGGGGGCCCCAGTGTTCAGTGTGATGGTGCTGGATGTGTTGCTGCCGACCCGTACTGCCTGAGGTCTTCCAGTCAGAAAGTCCAACAGCCAGTTGCACAGCGAAGTGTTGAGCCCCAGCTGAATCAGTTTGTAAATGAGCTGTTGAGGGATGATTGTGTTGAATGCTGAACTGAAGTCTATGAACAGCATTCTGACATTTGAGTCCTTTTTGTCCAGATGTGAGTGCTGAGTGGAGGGTAGTGGCGATGGTATCATCGGTCGACCGGTTGGACCGATATGGAAACTGGAAGGGGTCCAGGGAGGGGGGGAGGGCAGACTTGATGTGGTGCATGACTAGCCATTCAAAGCACTTCATGAGGATGGGGGTAAGTGCAACAGGACGGTAGTCATTGAAGCAGGATGGAGATGGCTTCTTCGGAACTGGAATTATGGTTGTAGTTTTGAAGCATGTGGGAACAACAGCCAGACTCAGTGAGATGTTGAAAATGTCTGTGAAGACATCAGTGAGTTCTGCTGCACAGTCTTTCAGTACACTCCCAGGGATGTTGTCAGGACCCGGAGCTTTGTGTGCATTGATCCTGCTGAAGGATCTCCTCACGCTGTCTGAGGTCAGCGTCATCACCTGGTCGCCGGGAGGAGGTGGAGTCTTCTGTGCAGTGGTGCTGTTTTGTTGCTCAAAGCAAGCGAAGAAGATGTTCAGCTCGTTCAGTAGAGAGATGTTGCTGTCACAGGTCCGTGGTGGGGGCTTGTAGTCCGTAATGGTCTGTATCCCCTGCCACAGGTTCCTAGTGTCTCTGCTGTCGCTGAATTGATGAGCTATCCTCCTGGAGTGCTGTCTCTTAGCCTCTCTGATGCCACGGGACAGGTTGGCCATAGCTGTTCTCAGGCCCACCTCATCTCCAGCTCTGAAGGCAGCGTTCCGTGTCTTCAGAAGTCTGTAGACCTCCCCTGCCATTCATGGCTTCTGGTTGGCCCGGAGAGTGATGGTTTTTGTGACCGTTACATCATCAATACACTTGTTGATGTAGGCAGTGTAAGCTCCTCTCTGTGTGGTGTAAACAAAGTCCAAAATGTTATTACCTTGTGGAAAGTTAATGTGTTGGTGTATTTTTGGAAACACACTCTTTAGGTCAGCATGGTTGAAATCCCCAGCTATGATGAGAAAAGCATCGGGGTGTGCTGCTCACTGATGTGCTGGTACAGTTCATTTAGTGCGTCGTTCCTGTTGCTGATGATGTTGACCGGGGGAATATACACCGAAATGAGCAGTATAGCAGTATATTCCCTCGGCAGATAGAACGGCCGGCACTTAATAATCATAAACTCCCTCAGGGGTGAGCATTGTTTGCTGATCACAACAGTATCACGGCACCACACGTCATTGATGTAAACACAAAGCCCGCCGCAGCGGGTTTTTCCTCCCACGACGAGAGCTCTGTCCGCTCAATAGCACGTCAGCTGGTCGAGCTGAATAGCGCAGTCTGGAACGCTGTTGCTGAGCCATGTTTCCATGAACACAAAAACACAACAGTCTCTTACAGTCCTCTGAGTTGAGCGTAGTAATCGAATGTAGTCCAGTTTATTGTCCAACGAGCGTACGTTAGCGAGTACGATAGTGGGGATAGATGGCTTGTGTGGGTTAGCCGTTAGCCTAGCCCGGATACCTCCGCGTTTACCCGTCTTCTGCTTCCTCTCACACCGCTTGTGGCGCCTCAGCTGTGGGGGCGAGATGCAGTAGTGGGGGTCGGTGATGGTAAAGGCCTCCTTAGCAGACCGAGATCCCGCAACTGTTCTGCGTGCGCGGAGTTTAACTGTAAAAATGCGGTTCTGCCGACATCGAGCAGAAACTCGCGACTGTATTTGCGCTTACAGACAGGTAGACACGACGACGGCGTACAAAAACACTGCGACTCACAAGACAAAAAACACGAAAACACCGTTCTGTCAGGACAGAGAGAAGCCGCTATGTGTGGACGCGCCGCCATCTTGGATATGTTTTGAATTGACATTCCTCAATTAAAAATATAGATCTATTATCCTAATGGGTAATTCAGATGTATATGTCTCTTTCATTTTAATTTGTCCCTGCTGAATAAAAGTACAGTATTCATTTGTTAAAAAAAAAGACAAAAACAAGACTGACCCCAAACTGTTAAATGGCTGTGTATACTGTAGACATGTTGATGTAATTTATGTGAAGAAATTAGTAACTGAATAAATTACAATTCAAAAAACAATATCCCAGTCATTCAGTTACTTGTTTCTTCACATAAATTAGATCAAAATGTATATACACCACCATTTACTGGTTGGGGTCAGTCTTGTTCTTTTTTTTCTTTCCTTTCCTTTTTTTATTTTTTTGTTAGAAATGAATACTGTGCTTTTATTCAGCAAGGACACATTATATTGATAAAACATTTACAAAACATTAATACAAAATACATTAAAACAAAATATTTCTATTTCAAATAAATTAATTAATTAAAGAATCATATAAATGAACAAATATCAGCAATGATAATAAGAAATGTTTCTGGAGCACTAAATAAGCATATTGGAATAATTTCTGAAGTATATTGTATTACACTGAAGACTGAAGAAATGTCTTCTGAAAATGTTCATTTTGCCAACACAAGAATAAATTACATATAATAAAATGTAATATATATTAGGAGACTTCTTTAAAACATAAAACATAAAAAAAAGTAGTGAACAGGATTGTATTTTGACCATTGGGCAGCTAACTCTAATAACAGGGAGATATTTTTACTAAAGCACTCCTGCATAATACGAGCTTTTGAGAGAATCAGTAACATAATCATAATCATATACAATTTAATAGCCTGTTTCTATGGCACAGTTGCAGTGTGGACAGATGGTGCTATGAAACCCTGTGCATATTGTAATATATTACCTTGAGGTATATTATTGTTGATGGGTATTAGTCACAGCAGTGGAATATTTTGACGGATGTCTCATTGGATGGTATTGAAGGTGGAGAGAGAACTGTACATGCACTCCCCCCACCCACAATTCCTGCCGGCCCGGGACTCAAACTCACAACCTGGCAATCGAAAGGTTGTGAGTTTGAGTCCCGGGCCGGCAGGAATTGTGGGTGGGGGGAGTGCATGTACAGTTCTCTCTCCACCTTCAATACCACGACTTAGGTGCCCTTGAGCAAGGCACTGAACCCTGGGCGCCGCAGCATAAATGGCTGCCCACTGCTCCGGGTGTGTGTTCATAGTGTGTGTGTGTGTTATCACTGCTCTGTGTGTGTGCACTTCGGATGGGTTAAATGCAGAGCACAAATTCTGAGTATGGGTCACCATACTTGGCTGAATGTCACTTCACTTCACTTCTTCACTTCATTGTCTGAGGGACGATACAGTTAATGTATACAGCAATCATGGTTAGTGACCTGATGTTGGGTGCAGCGATACAACCTACATTTATACATGTTTGATATTACATGTCAATGAATTTTATTACATGCACTGTTAGAAAATCATCAGTTTAGCTTCTGGAGTCTGTATGTTTAAAATGTTTTAATATTGCAATAGAGAATTCATAACCAGAAGAATCAAACATCAGAAGTTCTGCACTGTGATAAATGCCATATGGCCACACAAACATCCCCCTTCTCTCACACTCACACTCAGACACGAAGATATGAGTGGTGCATGATCAAGGATTTCATATTGATTTATATGAGGAAAAACAACTTGAGCTCTGCAGATGCTGGAATTTGCATTCAAAGCTGACATTTCACACCCACTGGTTAAACATACAAACAACACAGAGAAATTGAAAACTTTTCTGTATATATATATCTATAATTAAATCAAGTATGGTTGAATATTTTATTATTTGTGGTAACTTTGCTTTTAATGAGGTAGTGAGGGGGGAACAGAGTGAGTGAGAGAGAAATTAATAATTTATTTCAACTTTACCTTTGGACTATGATGGTCCCCAGAGCCTAAGAATCAGAGTATGACTCATCTTCATTTAGAAAATGCTTCGCATCAGCATTAAGAAATGGGCTTTGTGGAATGAATGTAAGTCTCCAACTAATTACTCTCAAATCTTAGCTTTGCGATACAGCGAAACTGCAATTCACCATTCACGTTACTGTAATTGAGCTTTATAGTGTACTTCTACTTTTTAAAAAGTAATTTTTAAAATCTTGCTAAAATTCATTTAGAACGATCACACAATTGAAGATATGGGGCAGAAAATTTATATATTTAGGTAATTTCATATAGTAAATCAATATCACACAACGAATGCCGTTTCTTTCTACTGCATTAGACACAATTTTGCCTGTTTTTGCTCTATTTCTACAACAAAAAATAATTCCAAACACAGCCACCAAAGCATAGTTTTACATCTCTGAGCATCATGACAGTGTTTCGTTCCCGAATGAATAAATGATTCGGTTCAATCACAATGACTCACTTATTAACAGTGACTTGCTGACACATACTGGCCATTTTAATTTCATATTTATATATATATATATTTTTTTCTTATAATTTCAACATTTTATGTCTTGTATATCAAAACATTATTCATGCATTTTTAACTGCAGCTTAAATGCATTCATGTCCTGGTGTGTAAATACATCTAAATGTCACTTCCGATGAAGCTTCTGCATTTCCTCTGCATTGATAAGATTAATTTTGTTGATACTGATTTGCCTGGTAATAGCCCAAATGTCTTATTATTATAAATATCTGATTCCTTGAATTAAAAACAACTAGTTTGACATTAATAGACATAGTCCCATTTTTGCGTCCCTCCAACTATTAAAATGTAACTAATTTTTACTCTGAGTAAATTTTAAATTAGCTACTTTTTACTTTTACTTGAGTAGATTTTTAGACCTGTACTTTTACTTGTACTTAAGAAAAATTTCATTAATGTAATGGTACTTTTACTTTCCACCCATGTACTGGACAAATGTTTTAAAGAATTTGACACTAGGTGGGTATGGCTTTGTGAAAGAAATAATTTCCCCAGACATTGTTCTTGTAAAGAATAGCAAAGAAAAAAAATTAATCTATATATCATCAATACATATATATATATATATATATATATATATATATATATATATATATATATATATATATATATATATATATATATACAATACAGACCAAAATTTTGGAAACATTACTATTTTTAATGTTTTTGAAAGAAGTTTCTTCTGCTCATCAAGCCTGCATTTATTTGATCAAAAATACAGAAAAAACAGTAATATTGTGAAATATTTAATACAACTTAAAATAATAGTTTTCTATTTGAATATACTTAAAAAAAAATTATTCCTGTGATGCAAAGCTGGATTTTCAGCATCATTACTCCAGCCGTCAGTGTCACATGTAACATCCAGTCTATCACATGATCATTTAGAAATCATTCTAATATTCTGATTTATTATGAGTGTTGGAAACAGTTCTGCTGTCTAATATATTTGATGAATAAAAGGTTAAAAAGAACTGCATTTATTCAAAATAAAAAAAAATTCTAATAATATATATTCTAATAATATATTTTCTTTACTATCACTTTTTATCAATTTAACACATCCTTGCTGAATAAAAGTATTGATTTTATTTAAAAAAAAAATAAAATAAAAAAAATAACTGACCCCAAATTACTGACCAGTAGTGTATATTGTTACTACAAAATATTTATATTTTAAAAACATAGCCTCTTTTTTTTTTTTTACTTTTTATTAAAGTATCCTAAAAAAGTATAACATGTTCAGAAAAAATATTAAGCAGCAGAACTGTTTCCAACTTTGATAATGAATCATCATATTAGAATGATTTCTAAAGGATCATGTGATAATGATCCTAAAAATTCAGCTTTGCATCACAGAAATAAATGATAATTTAAAGTATAATAAATTTAAAAACAATTATTTTAAATTGTAATAATATATCACAACATTACATTTTTTCTGTATTTTTGATCAAATAAATGCAGGCTTGATGAGCAGAAGAAACTTCTTTCAAAAACATTAAAAATAGTAATGTTTCCAAACTTTTGGTCTGTCCTGTATATATATAAATATAAATATAAATATAAATATATATATATATATATATATATATATATATATATATATATATATATATATATATATATATATATATATAAGCAGGGCACGATTGTAGTATTCATGCATGAAGAGAGCCTTTGTGAAATAAACATTTACAGGCATATTTTCTGCTTATAGAATGCAACTTCTGTTTTAATCATAACATGTTGAAATGCTTAAAAAAAAGTGTAACCCCTTAGGCAATTCTGAATGGCTGCTCTCTGGCTTGTGTGCTTAACAGTGTTACTGAATAAAAACTCAATGTGAAGTATTTGCACTGCTAAACTTGCACACTTGTGTTCACTCCTGCTTTTGCTTAGCATTCATACCATAATTTTTAACACCAAATCTAAAGAAACAAAACAAAACACATCCAAAACAATACCATTTGCTGGGGTAAATGTATGGATGTGTACATATGGTGGTATTTATACCTGCTGAACTTAAAAAAACATGTAAAGGAGTCGCCACAAATCCTTCGTTACACACAAATAAAGATACGCTGCATGGAATCGGCAGGTGCCGACAGTGCCTGTACTGGGTTTTTGTTCATATAGCCTGTTGTGTTTATATTTTAGTTGAACCACACTTTATTTTAAATTAAATTAAATTAAATTTATGCATTTAGCAGACGCTTTTATCCAAAGCGACTTACAGTGCATTCAGGCTATCAATTTTTACATATTATTTGGAAGTGAACCAAGACCCCCTGACAAAGTGGGTCTCAGTTTGCTTATTTGCTGTGTATCAAGGTTTGGTTGGCAGCCACCTATTCAACTGCACCCTAAAGAGTCTGAAACTTCACTTAAAAAAAGATATTTAGTGAGATATATAGAAGTATACTGTGGCTCATCCATTATAAAAGTAAATAGGTGACTATAATGCTTTTTATGTGAAATAAACCTAGCACACACTACCATTTAAACATTTGGGATCAATAAGATTTAAAAAAACATTAAATTGATCATAAGTGACAGTAAAAACATTATAATGTTAATAAATATTTATTTATTTTAAATATGTCAATTTTCCCCCCCTTGGGCAGCAATTTCAAAGCACATAACTACACGTCTATTTGAATAGGAAAGTCTGAAAGATCCAAAACAATTGTTCAAGATTATGTTCCAACAAACATATTTCACACTGAGAGTAAATTCTGAAAGCAAAGAATAATAAACATTTTTTTGCGTTCAAATCTAGTTAATGTGCATGCTCTTGCTAGAGTAAATACACAGGCCATTGGTTTACAACTGCAAAGGCCTGTTCACACTAAGAAGAATGTTCAATGTGATAAACATTTTAATTTGAATGAACGGCTGCTCTTGCATCTGTTCAGACCAACACGAACATTTGCATGCCATCAATGTGACAATGTGATTTTTGCACAGAGAGGTGTAATCTTTTTTCCATCATACTGTATAAAAGCAACATAGCAAATACAAAAATCCATTTGGCTGTTTGAAAACATGCAAATACTGTTTGAATTCCTTTCTTCTCCATGACAAGCAGGTGTCAGAAACAGAAAGCTGCACATTGCACACAGTCTTCTAGCATTATTGACAAACTATTTTCCTGTTTGACGCTGTAAAACACTTTTGACTGTATTGATCAGTATTGTATAAAGTGCCAAATAAATAAAGGTGACTTGACTTTTGTCATGTAATTCTCAAAATGTATTTTGCTATATCTTTGCCGAGAGAGATCTGCTTATTAACAGTTAATCCCTCTAACCTTTAACTGCAATGATACTCCAGCAAACTACCAGTTAATAATTGCCTGGGAGAAGTTCAAGTCTCATGCTTATTTGAAATAATCAGATACCATTTTAAGCCTGTGATATTGGTTTGGGTTTTTGCCATGTCCTCAACATTGCGATTAACACCAGAAAAGTATTTCTTCAGTTGAGTGATGAAACAGAATCCTTTGTGAATGTGACTCAGCATGCTTCATGACTTGGGAATCAGATGTCACATTGTTTCCCATGGTTACCTCTCAGGTTTTACCAGAAGTGATGCCTTCATCCAAGCCTAGTTCTTCAGACATGGTCATATCAGTCACAGAATACATACACTATGTATCTACGAGTTGAACTGTGGTCAGAATTTGCTTTGCACTGACTTGTCATATACAGTAGGTGAATCCTTTCTTTTCCATCAAACTGGACTAACCATCCATTTTGACATAATGAGTTGATCTGAGGTGTTTTCATTTGCTTGGCATTTCTGACAATACAGTGTCTTTCAGGATGGTCAACTCACAATAGTTTCCCCTTAT
This sequence comes from Carassius carassius, assembly GCF_963082965.1. NCBI lineage: Eukaryota > Metazoa > Chordata > Actinopteri > Cypriniformes > Cyprinidae > Carassius > Carassius carassius. The sequence goes on along the minus strand of NC_081756.1, from coordinate 19,418,422 downwards.
CTGAATACCTGCCATTGCAGTGTTATCTCTGTTTCAATGTAGGCTAATGTCTAATCTTTGAAGTTGTTTTTGGGTTTGCAGCCATACACATTTACTGCTCAGATTTGACTCTAAACTGTTGATGGGTACAGAAGCTGACTTCTGAATTGCCAATCACCGAGTCTGCTTCATAAAAGAAATAAAAAATAAAAAAATAAGGTCACACGCTATAATAAAGAGAAATGATAAAAAAGTGTGCTACTCACATTCCATACAGCTGCAGCACACAGCAAACTTTTGAACTTATGAACACATATTTTGATTGATGAACATTGCAGTGGAAGAATGAAAACTTGTTTCCTGGCAAAAAAGACACAACACCTAGCTCCTAATAATCAAGAGTGCGTCCTGCCCCTTTTTAATCAGGAGGTGGTGCAGACCATAATTAGTGAGAAGGGTCACAAAAGATGACAACATTAGTCTTTTCAGAAAAACTGAGAAAATGCCTTCACTTCTGGTATAATAAGCCCTTACCAGTTCAAGGTTCAGAAGAAACAATGGCAAGCTTGAAAATAAATACAATTGTGTGTAAATTCCATAAACAAGCTAATAACGTTGTACATTAAAATATATAAAGTAATCTAGCCTAGACTGTACACTTTCCTTTACAGTCTCTTACAGAGATGAATGCATTACTCAAGTACATATTTGTATTACTTTCATAGACTGACACACAAAGTCATGTACCATAACAGAACCCTGTATGCTATGCATGAAGTTCTAACAGTTTAATTTTATATATATATATATATATATATATATATATATAGAGAGAGAGAGAGAGAGAGAGAGAGAGCTCTAAAGTAAAATGAGAAAGTTGTTTGAAAAAAAGGGAAATGTTGCCATTTGGGATCTCTGTTAACACAAAGGAAAATGGTGTGGTTCTCTTAAAGGGCTATGAATATTCATACAATTATTTATCTATCTTGCTATCTACCAGTGCCTCCTGCCCTCAGTTTGTCTATAAAGATCTTATAGAACTGACAGTTATTTATATCCAGTAATAAAAGTATACTGTAAGGCCATCCCTGTTAGTGTATTTCTACCACTAGGTGTCAGAACTGAGTCACCACAAGTTTGTTCTGTTTACACATTCAAAGTGTTCAGGTAGCACTGAACCTATGTCAAGATCAACAGTCTTGTTTGATTTCGCTTTAGCAGACACTACATTATTCTAATCTTTCTGTGTTGAAGACAATGTAGGTGAATAATTCATCCACACGACAGTCTTAGTAGTCCAGATATTACTATAATGTTGTTATTATTATTTAATATTTATTAAAATGACTGTGATCATATTTATTATTCCAGAATCACACAATGACTTATGGATAATTAATTTAATATTAATCAACACTCCCAGTTTCGGTTAATAAAATGTTAAAAACAAGCTTGAAAAACATGTGTGGTCATAATTTGGTTAGGTAGAAACAAACTCAAAATATGGGGTTCAAAAACTGATGGATCCTGGACAGTAGCGGGCCTTTGAGTCAAAAAGGCTGACAACCACTGGTTGCCACTGTTTATATACAGTAAATAATTCATTTTTGTTTGATTTTGTTAAATCGCGCAGCACAAATTTAGTAATTATTCATAATATGATAACAATTCTTCATTTACGATAATTTGTCCATTCAAATGTATACAGAAATGTCACGTTTTTACTCAGCAACACTTGTATATTTCATTGCTATCACCGTTTAGCCAAACACAGTGCAGGAACTTTGCCTCTCTGACCCACTGAACAGGTTTGATTAATTAAAATGCATCGTACTCATTATAATGAGAACAAGCCTCAACATGATTCCAAAGCTTGGCGTGATGTGTTGACGTCAAGCCCAGCCCCTAAACGACAGAAATAGACACACCATTAAATGTGTTCTCACATTAGACGAAATGAGATGGAAACAATATGCTCTCTTTCAGACCACCACACCTCCCTTAAGGTGTATGAAATATTTTAGGAACTCCAGCAGCAAAACACAGAATATAAAGGCAAGAATACGTTCCCCCCAAAAAATCCCTGCTCATTATATAACTCACTCCTTGTGCTCTTAGCACAAGCCATGGCTTGAGGGTCAGTTTTCCTAAATCTCATTAATTTAAAAACATGGCCCAGTTTGGCATAGTTAGATGAAGGCAAGAGCAAGAGGGAAGAGAATGTGTCAAAACAAGTCTAGAAGAAAAATCCTTGTACCAGACATACAAGCATTATATTTTATGATCCAATCAGCATGTCAGATTTTAGTTTATTGTCCATAACTTGCATTTTTTCCAAAGGTAAACAAAGGTGTAGCTAGTGTTTGTGCTGGCATCCCATCTGTGTGTCCTAACATCCCATTTCTGTCCTGTTTTGTAATGGATAATCTTCTCACCCATCCATTCAGTCATGATTTTCACCACACACATTTTCTGAGTGTTTAATGTGCGGATTAATGGAAGTGTGTAACACAACTACCATTAGACACATTTAGAATCACAGGAAATTCCCAACCTAATCGAAGTGATAAAAGTTAATCCATGCTTGAAATATGATTAAAGGCTGATTCACCGGTCAGCTAAACTGAAAGGCAAGGTGGAACAGACCACCCACACGACAGTTGAGCAGGATAACAATCAGGTCAAATCAAATAAAAGCATTACATGGCATTTATTGAATTTATTGCAATGCTACATTATTTCTAAAATTAGACTTTTATGAGACATAGATCTTTCTCACGGATTTTAATAGCGTTACTTTGTGCAAGGCCTGGAGAAATAGCAGCTATGTGTTTACCAAAACAATTTCAATCACAAGCAGCTGAGTGGGTGCACAGATGGCTTTTAAACCTTCCACCTTGAGACACTGTAAGAGCAGTTCACATGTGAGTGCGGACACTACATCATCTGTATCTGGAGATTAAAGAGTCAAACTGATCTTCTAATGCAATCTTTCTCCTGACATTTATTCCAGTGTAACAGCATTAGCCCAGGCTGATCCCTGTGATTATGACATCATATTAATAAATCAGTCTCTGTGAAGAAGCTGCAAAGTTTCTCACACCTGCAATACTGTTAAATTAATATTCTGAATTGTCTCAATATCCATTTTTGACTAATTAATAAGGAATAAAAAATGTGCTTTATTTGTTTAAAACACTCTAAACACGGACAATGGAAATAATTGACTCAATAAATAACTGCTGAAGCATGTAATTTGTGCTGCTCTATCTTTGACCAACCAAAGGCAGATAGGAGAGTATTTGGGAAATCTGTTTTCAGCCTGTTTGGTTATGCTGGCTGCACAGATATGACTCATTTCAGGTTGAAATGTCATGCTCAGCTCCAACACACACTTTTTTAAGTTTTCAAGAGGAAGGAAGGAATGCAGTGTCTACTCTGCAAAGAATCTTGCTGGTAATTGGACTAGCTCTGTTTGATGTAAAAATGTGAAAATTACACAAATAAATGCATCTATGTGGAAAGTTGAAACGGCTTTTTTTCTATCATGTGAGCAATAAATATGTAAGTAATTATGTCGCACAACTGTGGATTCGAAAATCGTTAAAACAGCTTCCAAGTGTAAACAAAGAAATTGCTTGATTAAAAACTGTAATATGACGCCCGATGTTTTTTTTTTTTTTTTTTTTTTAACTAATGAACTGCTATGCATTAATTTGCAAGCTATCAGGAAGGTAGAAAAATGGAGGAAACATTGAATGCTGCACATTCAATTTTTTGCCTTGTTACTTCCAGGATGACACCCTGCCTGCTCCCCACAGGCAGACACGCCTGCTGCTTTCTCAATTTATAATCTGAATGAAAATCTAAAAATACCCACAGCATTTTATGAATGAAACACTAAAAATATAACTCACATCCATCCTTCTTTCGCACCCTCTCTCTCTCCACCCCTCCCCCCTCACTTCCTCTTTTCCTCTAGCACTGAAGTGTCTTAGAATCAGATGGATGACACCACATGCTCACACTCCTAGGCGTATTAATGTCCTGGGCTCAGCCTCCAAATGTCAGTATACATTATCACCTGATCTATAAAGATAAAAAAAAACAACTCAGAGACCTTGATTTGAGTATTAGTACTCCTGGCCTAGGACTGCTGAACATTTTTGATTTTGTTGCCAACCTTCATGTCTGCTACTCATGCTCAGATTTTCAGTGGAGATTGACTTCCAATATTTTACACACACATATATATATTTTTTACACACATTTATTATTGTAAGTGCTTTTGTAAAATTACAAGCGTTTCTGCTTTTAAATCTTCTAAAACCGGTCTTTATTCACTTCCAAGTTTCTCACCATAAATTTTTTTTTTCTTCTTGCAAATGTTTTTTCCTTCTTGTAAAGAAAGCAAGGGAGAAGCTGAAATTATTTTTATGGTAATCAACTTCATGCCACAAATGCTGTCAATTAAATGTTACTTGCATTGAACCTGATATATATTTCTTTAATTGTTCATGTCTTGAACACCAAGAAATTTTAAGGTTGACACATGGAAAGAAATGCAGTAAAGACAGAAGGAATGTAAACCCCCCATTATCAGACTGACCTCGTCACACACTCCCAGCATAACTCACACCATGCTGTGCCAATACACCCATGGCATAGTCTGACAGCAAACCGTCATAATATTTACATGCTGCACCTCTGTCAGAGAGAGAGAGAGAGAGAGAGAGAAAGCTGCAGACTCAACACAAGGCCTGGCAGATGCAGTGAAAAGCAGGCCTCCTCTTAATAAATGAATACAGTTCCTTCCAGACTGTTCATAATTCTTTCCAGACTGTTCAGAAAGTTAAGGAGAACACTATGATGTAATAAAAGTGAAACGTTAGGAATTAAAGGCATTTCCTCGAATGATGGACCACAAATAGTGGATGCTTTGTTTTCTGGAAGTCTCTACAGTAGCTCATATAGTAATTGCTCAAAAGCTAGTCAAAGACACTCAGGCAACACTGTCTAATATGGTAAACTTTTGTAATGGTATGGTTTGTTCCAGAACAGTGGAAACCAAATGCATGCATAAAAAATACACACACACACACACACACACACACACACACACACACACACACACACACACACACACATATATATATATATATACATACATTTTGAACCCGCAAAAAAAAAAAAAAAGTGAATTTATTTTCACTAAATGAATTATGCTTTACACTGGTTGGGCAAGATTAGTTTTATGCAATTATTTCCACAAAGAACAAGCTTATTTTTTTTAGATAAAAAGATTTACTAATTAACCAAATTAACTTCTTCCCTGAATATTTAATGTTTAGCTTGTTTATCTTACTGATCAAACTAATGAATTGCATGCTTGTCCATATGGATGTGACTATACAGTTTGTTTGAACACAATTCCAAACAATTTGTCATGTCTTGTATTTGTAAAGCCATTACAAAATGTTTGTATAGACATCCGTGGCATCTGTTCTTATCACTGCCATCACGGCACAGAGCCTGTGAACTGTTGACCACTCATGTCAGAACAGATGAAGTCATGTTTTCACCAGAGAACACGAGGCCATGTGAGGAAGGGATGTTTCTCATTCTTGTGATAGAAGGCAAGATGAATGGTCAGTTGAGCAACACCAAAGGCATCTGCAGGCCACTGTTCTGCTGCCAAGCTAAAAAAGCTTCTTTTATTCTTTCAGTGTCACTTATAAAAGCCTGAAAAAAATCATGTTTTCTGCTCGAACTTCTACAAGTTTCTTAGAGAACCTTTGTAAACGTTGTAAATGTCAGATTTTTTTTTATCAAAATACAGTATGAGATGCTGTCGATGGCAATACTTCCAAGATACTGACTAAAATGTATGATTTACAGTTGAGAAAAAAAATGTAAATACACAAATAAACATGTACATTAAGCTTTTCACACTACATTAATGGCCTTTTGAACCTTCGGCCAATGAAATGGAGTTCCAGCGAGTAGGTGCTGTGCAGGTAAACCTCACTTAGCCATTAGCCTCCTAGTTAGTAGGTCCGCCTCCCATTCTGGGGACCCAGGTTTGAGGCTTACTTGGAACAAGGACGAGGTGTGGCGGTGAGGACCTGAGAGAGAGGGGTTACAACAGCTTTAACCTTGCAAAATGCTGTGTCAAAGGCATACAATAAAACACAACAATAAAGGCATGCAATACAAAATAGTCCTAAAAAAAGTGAGTTGTATAGCAACAGACAACCAGTCATAAACTTTCTGTGTATAAACATGGGCAAGCAGTTGTTAAATAGGGAATGCTATTGTTGCATGCTGTATTTGTCCAATCCATTATCCAAAGCTATTATCTAATTTAACTAACCTAACCTATATGCAAATAAGAAAGTTAACCAAGAGTTTACAGAAGTTCAGTGTGAAATCTCAAAACTTGACTACCCAGTTTTATCGACTCAGGATAAGCTCAGTTTAAAACGTGGAACAATATTGGTTCAGGAAGAGTGTAAAAATCCCAGACTTTTCTACTTGAGAGTGATTTAGCTTTTCTCTCAATAATTGCCCTACTGTATGTAACTGGAATGATTTTGTAATTGTGAAATTTATAAAACTTTTATGCTGTATTTTTTCACTTGATTAAATAACTATACAGCCTTTGCTCTCTAATGTGTAGCACAGATCCCCAACAATATTATTTAATTTGTAATAGAGTGTTTGCACCAATTCTGGGACTTCCAGGTATTCATAGAATGATAATTATAGTGATTCATTGTCTGAATGCCTGCCAAGGAGGTGAGTGGGCATTTGTGTGTTTGAATGGGCAATTATAAGTGTGTTGGTGTGAATGTGTTTCAGAATGTGTTACTCTGGAAAACTTACAGCAGCTTACACTGCACACACATGCGGTGTGGTTTGAAATTGAAAAGTGAAGCTGGATAAAATAAATGACAGCCTATGCAGAAGGGGCCAAGGGTAGTGCCAAAACACACTGCAAACTCAGCATGTAACAAACAGCAGAGGCAGAAAGTGAGACATGAAGAGACGGAACCATAGAAGTGATGGAGAACTAAAGCCAGAACTAGCCAAGCACACCTCGCTCTGAGGCCAAGAGTCCTAAAGTCAGCATTCAAGCATTCATAATTTCAAAAATTCAAAAATCCTTGCTTAGATAATTTACATCAAAGGTTCAACTCATTTTTATTCTTGCAATTGCTGTTTGGAACCTCAATTCAAATTCAATATAAATTCAAGATTTAAATTGAAATTTATATGGTACTTTTAATTCAATTCTGGTGCACAACCCTGCTTCTAACAGTCTACATACATGTAGCAGGATGGTTTGTAAACCACCAAGTGTATGTGATATTCATTGAAACTTCTAAAGTATCTTTGTCCCGACCTTCAGAGCTGCTCACTCATCAAACATGGACCAACAACATGGTTACTGATGTGTATGTATGCAAAGTCATCAGTTATTTGGCCTATGATAAAGAGAGAGAGAGAGATCTCCTGCAGGCTTTCAAGCAGGTTAAGGTAATATAAGGACTTTCAGAATCTCTGACACTGTGACTGTAATGTCTTACAAAAAAAGGTTGCAGGCAGAACAACGGGTTTTAAACCCTGATGCCATAGAAGAAGCTTTTAAGGTCATGTAAATACTTATAGTTTTCTTCTCTAGTTCTTTAGAAAAAAGAAATTATAATAATAATTTCTGTTATGTGACCTGTATTGTGACATTAACCATTCCATATTTTTAAGTTTTCGCACTATTTTCAGTATTTAAAGGTAAATTTCTGCATCACCAAATACAAAAATGAAAGCAAAAATAATAGTAATAATAATTTCAAACACTTCCCCTGACCTGGACAAACAGGTAGTTCTGCTTAAAATTATGCTATTTATGGTGCTATGAACATAGTGCTATTTTAAAATCAGACTTGTGCTTCCATCTGACACCACTTGTGGTGCAGAAATTACAATCATTTGCTCTTTAGCTCGTAAAAAGATCACATGAACACTGAGCTCCTATATAAGGCTAGAGATCACAACCCTGCCTAATGTACTGTAGTTACAGTGATATTTATGAATATGAATCAAATATTGTTTAACACAGCATTAAAAAAAGATAGATTGGACACCTATGAGGAATTCTTGGAATGTTTCTTTTCACAGCATGGGATGATTGAGCCATGGTTAGAATCACATACTTTCTATTTTAGTTCAAGATGTTTATATTACATCACTTCAGTCTAAACATCATGATCTCAAAGATGTCTCAAGCAACTTAAAAGCCTACTGCCCCAAAGTTTCTTTCCTTTCCGTCATTCTAATTCTGGATCTCTCTCTCTCTTCCAGCATTCCTGAGACAAGAGGGAAATTCCCAGTATCCTCTGTCAAGGAGGGGTTTTTTTTCTGTCTGTGAATGTCATTTAACACTGAAAAAGAAAATACTGGTAGATGTACAAATACTTTACAAAAATGCACTTTTGTACCTTTTCTGACCAGAAGCATGAAATATTATCAATATTCAGGCCTGAAGCTGGAGTTAGTGAAATGGGTTTTTCATTGCAGTTTTTATGTAAAGTCTTGATTGGTTCAATTAGTTAGTGCTCACATTAGTTTTTCTAATTCACTTAAGTATTGAACGAGTCCTTTTCTGGGGTTAATGCCACATAAAGTCATTACAGTGAGCCATGTCCACGTGGCATTAAGTGTGATAATCTGTTTTTAATCCCAATTCCAATCCGTTAACCAATTGAAGACCAAAAAAAAAAAACAACAACAACAACAAAAAAAGACCTTACTGGATTCAGTCTGCGAGGCCAGCGTTCGAGATGTCACTACTAAAGAACTGGCTATGTGTGTTCACAACCCCATAATACATTCACATTATCCTGACGTAAGCCATTGACTGCTATTTAATTACCATGACCTTCAGCATTCACACACCTCCACGCAATCTCAGAACCTTATTATTGCTATTCCTGTTGTAGCAGCAGCTGAATGAGGGACAAGCCTAGATGAATGGTAGTAATATTTACATCCAAAGGACCTCAGAGAATGAAAGACTGACTCATTGATGGTCTGAGGATCAGAAGAACGAGGCCTTATATCTCATCTCACCCCAAAAACATTCCTGTCTCTGTTATGTATACTCCTGGGGGGGTCATGATAAACTGGCCAACTAGTAAAATGTTGTTTGACGTCATCCTCTTATTTCTAGAAGGTAATATTTGGGCATGCAAGTGCCTTTTCATGTCACATTCAAAGTACAAACACTCCACAAAATACACACAGACACTTACAGACACACACACACACACCAACTTGTATAGACGGTTTCAACGGTAACAACATAAACAAATGTTACTACGCATTCGCGCTTTTGCGGACCTAACTTAACTTCCGGTAGACTTCCAAATAGAATCAATAACAACAGCCAAGTCCCTCTAGAGTATATATTTTTTGATAACAAACAAAATATGTTTGCTGCGTGGATCAGGAGGACTTAATGAAAATGTTGTTTGATGAAGATGTTTTAAAGCATAGACATAAAGCGCGAGAAATAGAGGTTTCTCCAGTAACAGCTGTAAACAAAGCAGAGCTGGTACCCTCACACGCTGCTTTATCAGGCATACAACATGCAAGTCTTCCTTCAGAAATACAGCGATATAAAAACACCTGTGCCTCGTTTTGATATTTAAACATATAAATGTACGGAATTATTATTATTAAACGTGCAGTACGTAACGTTACTCATGTTTATTCAACGAAGCCTTTTTGAAAATCGATCAGTTTTAAAATTGTGGCGAGTCTCCAAAAATAAATGTATGGGAAACACATCCCACATCACAACCACCTGAGCCCAACTTCAGTCTACTCATCACCTTGACTTTAACTGCGTTTGTAGACGGCACCGCTAGGCAGACCGATATACACAACACAGACCGGAAGTTAACTTAGGTCCAGGTGCGTGCGCCCGATGAGACCGTCTATAAATGTGATGAGATGTGCTTAGAAGACATGAAGCACAGGTAAAGCAACCAATCTGCATCATATTTAGGGGGCATGGAAATATGAAATGGCCAAGTATGGTGACCCATACTCAGAGTTTGTGTTCTGCATTTAACCCATCCAGGTGCCTACACACAGCAGTGATTAGGGAACACACACCCAGCACAGTGGACAGCCACCCTGGAAGAAGTTGGGGGTTCAGTGCCTTGTTCAAGGGTCTCAACTCAGTCGTTGCATTGAGGGTGGAAGAAAGCACTGGTTATTCACTCCCCCCACTGACAATTCCTGCTGGACCTGAAAATTGAACCTGCAACCTTCAGGTTACAAGTCCTACCATTAGGCCACAACTAAGTGAAAAACTCTTGGACATATTTGAAAGAGATTGTAAATCCCCCAGTTTTGTGTAATTAATTTATTGGGATGTGTTCACTCTATGGCAGAAGGCTCACACTCATACAGAAAATATCAATGTAGAAATAAATACTACAGTATTTCCAGGAAAAAAATAAATAAACTACTGACGTAACTGGACTTGCAGAAAATGCACGCAGATCCTTGTTGGCACATACTTGAACCAAAAAAGTACTACTCAAAAGGTGCTCCCTTTAATGCAGAGGTTAAAGCACTTACATGAAAGTTGTGTTTTTCTGCTTTGCCATGGTGAACTGTTAACATGACTGGAACTACTTATAATTCCTAGGAAGATCTGCTAGTAGTTCATAATGCAACAAGTAAGGGGTCACAGAGAAGTGAGCACAACTGGATGCTCTGCAGAAACATTGAAGGACAATTAACTCTTAATACCATTCCAGAGACGCACATGAAAACACAACTGAACAGCAGATGATGTTTGAAAGTTTCACAACACAAGTTGTTTTTATAGTAATGAGATCAAGGACTGAAATGCATCCTGAAGATAAATGATACCCCATTAGTTTCTCACTAGTATTCTGTTATTGTCTGCTGAACATTCCTCTTCTCTTAACTTGACCGCAGAGATGCCGCATGCATGTGTGTGGCCATGAGTGCACGTTGATCAAATATGAGCAAAGAAGCAGATTGCTTTTAGTCAGTAGGGGGAGGAAACACTTCACCCTTCATTCAGACACATCCTGATCTCTCTCTCACGCTGTGAATGTGGACATCAACATATACAGTACGTGAGTGCTTTCAATGGTTAATGTTACAGGGTGGGGCTCTGTACAGTATATCACCAATAGAGGCAACAGTTGTGATCCACATAACTTCAACGTGAAGGAAAAGCGCTAAAAACATTTCTATCTTATTTTTCCCCACCTATTTTTCTCTTTTTTCTCTCCCTCCCTCCCTCCCTCCCTCCCCGCCTTCTCCCATCAATAAAAAATGAGGATTACGCACATCTTCCCCTCACAGTTCTCTCCTCTCCGTCGTCTTTCTCTCCTTGACAAGATTTGCGCAGGGCAAACTGTTGAGCACATCACACACACAGAAAATGGCATACCAATGCCATGAAAATAGACTTGTAAAGTTCCTCCAAAAAGACTGACAGATACATTCATAGCCTCTCTCAGTGGCAGTCAAAAAGATGGCAGCACACATGCGCACACCACGTACACTCTTGATGATGTCTTGATGTTTTGTTTGATGACTGAGCGTTCCTTGTCTCTTCAGATCCCATTTCCCATTAACTGCATGGTGCTATGCCCTCGCATGTAATCAGTGCGTCAGTCTTGCTAATATGTCCCACTTTAACCGAGGGCTTAGCAAATAGTTTCCTGAAAGTGTGTTCTATCCTTAGGCCCAGGAATTAAACTTTCCTCCTGTGTGGTGGCATTAAAGTGTGGAACTAAATAGACAGTAAGCCTCTAGATATAAATGCATATTATGGTCTGTGGCACAGTGGTAGCTCACATGCAAGATGATGCTGGTTCAAGTCTGTATTGTTTGAGTTCCCAAGTCCAGGTAGTAATGCTTGGGCTGCAGTGTTTTGTCATCGTTTGTATGCTTTCTAACTATGACAATGACAATGCATAACTGAATATTGGAATTATTAAATATACACTGTGCTATCATAAACACTGTTGTTCACCAATAAATAACCTATTAATTCACCTGAACAGTTGTGGTGGTAATTTAGTTTCACCCCAGTGACTTGAGTCTTTTGAATCTACCAAATAAATATTAATTCAGACTTATTCAATGATTAGTTGAGTGGCAACTCTTTACGTAAAAAATAGAAACAGTTGTGGTCAAAATTTTACATACACTTTGTAGTATATGCAAAATGTGAATTATTGTACCAAAATAAGAGGGATCATACAGAATGCATGTTATTTTTTATTAAGTACTGACCTGAATAAGATATTTCACATAAAAGGCGTTTACATTATAGTCCCCATTCAAAAGCTTTCGTACCCTTGATTCTTAATTCTGTTTTTTCTGTTTTTTTTTGTTTTTTGATGATAGTTGTACATGTTTGTCCTAAACAGTTAAATTGCCTGCTGTTCTTTAAAAAAATCCTTCAGGTCCCACAAATTCTTTGGTTTTCCAGCATCTTTTGCATATTTGAACCCTTTTCAACAATGACTGTATGATTTTGAGAGCCATTTTTTCACACTGAGGACAACTGAGGGACTTACATGCAAATATTACAAAAAGTTCAAATGTTCAGTGATGCTTCAGAAGGAAAAATGATGCATTAAGTTTTTGAATTTGAAGATCAGGTTGAATTGAACTTATTTGTCTCCTGGGAAACATGCAAATATCCTCTAAAGCCTCTGGCAAAGAACTGCAGAGAAGGAAATATATATATATATATATATATATATATATATATATATATATATAGGGGTGTAACAGTACGTGTATTCGTACCGGACCGTTTCGGTACAGGGCTTTCGGTACGGTGCACGTGTGTACCGAATGACCGAATGCAATATTTTGTATGCGGAACATAGGTACATTTTTGTGTTTCCAAACAAACATATTAAGTGGCGGAAGTCTCCATGTTCAGCGCAAATCCCGCCCTGCAGCTGATTCTAAGACCGGTGACACACTTGATGCGTTGCGTTTCTGCTGCGTTTCAGTTGCATGACGGCTGCTTCGCGTTTTCTGTGTCTTTACACACCAGAATCGTGCCTGACGCGGCACTGGCGCGCTGCTGCTACTATAGGTAAAATAGAGGGAGGCCGCCGACAGACCAGGTCTAAAAAATGAAACTGTTGATGCTGCATTTTACACTTTGGAAAAGTTATATATACAGGTCCTTCTCAAAAAATTAGCATATTGTGATAAAGTTCACTATTTTCCATAATGTAATGATAAAAATTACACTTTCATATATTTTAGATTAATTGCACACCAACTGAAATATTTCAGGTCTTTTATTGTTTTAATACTGATGATTTTGGCATACAGCTCATGAAAACCCAAAATGCCTGTAACAAAAAAATTGCATATTTCATCCGACCATTAAAAGAAAAGTGTTTTTAATACAAAAAAAGTCAACCTTCAAATAATTATGTTCAGTTATGCACTCAATACTTGGTCGGGAATCCTTTTGCAGAAATGACTGCTTCAATGCGGCGTGGCATGGAGGCAATCAGCCTGTGGCACTGCTGAGGTGTTATGGAGGCCCAGGATGCTTCGATAGCGGCCTTAAGCTCATCCAGAGTGTTGGGTCTTGCGTCTCTCAACTTTCTCTTCACAATATCCCACAGATTCTCTATGGGGTTCAGGTCAGGAGAGTTGGCAGGCCAATTGAGCACAGTAATACCATGGTCAGTAAACCATTTACCAGTGGTTTTGGCACTGTGAGCAGGTGCCAGGTCGTGCTGAAAAACGAAATCTTCATCTCCATAAAGCTTTTCAGCAGATGGAAGCATGAAGTGCTCCAAAATCTCCTGATAGCTAGCTGCATTGACCCTGCCCTTGATAAAACACAGTGGACCAACACCAGCAGCTGACATGGCACCCCAGACCATCACTGACTGTGGGTACTTGACACTGACATTGGCATTTCCTTCTCCCCAGTCTTCCTCCAGATTCTGGCACCTTGATTTCCGAATGACATGCAAAATTTGTCCAAAAGTCCAGTGCTGCTTCTCTGTAGCCCAGGTCAGGCACTTCTGCCGCTGTTTCTGGTTCAAAAGTGGCTTGACCTGGGGAATGCGGCACCTGTAGCCCATTTCCTGCACACGCCTGTGCACGGTGGCTCTGGATGTTTCTACTCCAGACTCAGTCCACTGCTTCCGCAGGTCCCCCAAGGTCTGGAATCGGTCCTTCTCCACAATCTTCCTCAGGGTCCGGTCACCTCTTCTCGTTGTGCAGCATTTTTTGCCACACATTTTCTTTCCCACAGACTTCCCACTGAGGTGCCTTGATACAGCACTCTGGGAACAGCCTGTTCGTTCAGAAATTTCTTTCTGTGTCTTACCCTCTTGCTTGAGGGTGTCAATGATGGCCTTCTGGTCAGCAGTCTTACCCATGATTGCGGTTTTGAGTAATGAACCAGGCTGGGAGTTTTTAAAAGCCTCAGGAATCTTTTGCAGGTGTTTAGAGTTAATTAGTTGATTCAGATGATTAGGTTAATAGCTTGTTTAGAGAACCTTTTCATGATATGCAAATTTTTTGAGATAGGAATTTTGGGTTTTCATGAGCTGTATGCCAAAATCATCAGTATTAAAACAATAAAAGACCTGAAATATTTCAGTTGGTGTGCAATGAATCTAAAATATATGAAAGTTTAATTTTTATCATTACATTATGGAAAATAATGAACTTTATCACAATATGCTAATTTTTTGAGAAGGACCTGTATATATTTTAAATATGAGCAGGCCTACAAGCTGGGATTGGTAATCATAGTTGTTTATTTATATTTTTCATTATATTTTATTATATGATATTGGTTTGAGACTGAGAGTATTTTATTTAGTGGAGAACTTTGCAGCAGTATTTTATTTCTTATTCTTTTTTTATTTTATATAAATTTTATGAAAAAGTATTTTAAAAAAACAAATTGTTAAAAAAAGTGTATAGTAATAAACAACCTGCAGTTTAATGTTTGCATTTCTTTCCCTTACTGTCTTGAAAATGAACCGAACCGTGACTTTAAAACCGGGGTACTTACCGAACCGTGATTTTTGCGTACCGTTACACCCCTAATATATATATATTAGGGGTGTAACGGTATATGTATATGTATATATATGTATATATGTGTATATATATATATATGTATATATATATATATATATATATATATATATATATATATATATATATATATATATATATATATATATATTTATATTAGGGGTGTAACGATACGCGTATTCGTATTGAACCATTCGGTACGAGGCTTTCGGTTCGGTATGCACTACGCATTATGGACCGAACGATTCGTTGGACCAATTAATTATATTTGGAAAATAAATAAAAATTGTGAAATATAATGATATGCGTTCAACAAGGTAGCCCATACCCAAACGACGTAACAGGCAACGCTCCTGACACCCCCGAAGAAGAAAAAAACACCAACTTATATGTTTATGTTAGGCTACTCAGTCAGGCTCTCGCTCACTCAGTAATACACGCTGAAGGCTTGTTGCAAAATGGCCAATGCGTTTAACAGACCAGAAATAGAAGATCCTCCAATAACCAACAGGTCTGGTGTTTGGGTGCACTTTGGATTCCCTGTAAGCTGTAATGGTGATGGCAAGAGAGTGGTGGATAAAAAAACAACAATATGTCGCATCTAGGGTACAACAGCGGGAATACAAAAAAAAAAAAAAAAAAAAACACCAGCGGGAATACTTGAAACATGTCAACTCAATAACGCCGACATCACCTTAGTGTGTCAGTATCTGGGAAAAGACGAAAAAAAGGAAAAACATACACGCAACAAACTATCCCTGCAGCATTTAGACAGACATTTCAAACGGATTCAAACAGGGCAAAAGACATCACCATGGCGATTGGTAGGCTACATTTACGTTATAGCCGCGGATATGAGACCTTACTATTTACCATTCATTCTATCATCACCATTATAGCTTACAGGGAATACAAAGTGCACCCAAACACCAGACCTGTTGGTTATTGGAGGATCTTCTATTTCTGGTCTGTTAAACGCATTAGCCATTTTACAACGAGCCTTCAGCGCGTACTGAGTGAGCGAGCGCCTTACTCTGTAGTGAAAAACGTAGGTTTTAAGAACATGCTTAATGTAATTGAGCCCCGTTACAATATTCCTTCACGAGCCCATTTCAGACAGACTGTAATTCCTGCTTTGTTCCAAAAAACATAAGCCCTTTAGAGAACCAATTGAGTAAAAACACACTCAATATAAAGAGTTATAGAGTTCCATATAAAAAGTTACATCTTTGTATTTGTTCATAACTACTACAATAATATAACATTTTCATTTTTTTTTATAAGGAGCTGTTTTTGTTTTATACAGTATGCTGCTAAGAAAACACCATAGAAGATGTGTAAAGAATAGCTCCATCATTGTTCAATGTAAAAAAATAAATAAAACATACTTTGTTAGTTTTAATAAATAAAACATTTTTTAAAAATCAAGGAAATTTATCTGCCAATTTTTTCTTTTTGCTGTATCTAAAACGTACCGAACCGAACCGTGACACCAGTGTATCGTATCGAACCGAACCGTGAATTTTGTGAACCGTTACACCCCTAATATATATATATATATATATATATATATATATATATATATATATATATATATATATATATATATATATATATGTACTGTATACATACATACACACTCACTGGCCACTTTACCTTGCTAGTACCGGGTTGGACCCCCTTTTGCCTTCAGAACTGCCTTAATTCTTCGTGGCATAGATTCAACAAGGTGCTGCACATCCATGATGCGAATCTCCCGTTCCAACACATCCCAAAGCTGCTCTATTGGATTGAGATCTGGTGACTGTGGAGGCCATTTGAGTATTTGTTTCTAGTCATAAAGGGATGGACCTGGTCAGCAACAATATTCAGGTAGGCTGTGGGATTTAAATTACACCCTTACACCCCCACCGCCAGCAGGAACCCTTGAGACCAGGCAGAATGGATCCATGCTTTCATGTTCTTTATGCCAAATTCTGACCCTTCCATCTGAATGTCGCAGCAGAAATCGAGACTCATCAGACCAGGCAATATTTTTCCAATCTTCAATTGTCCAATTTTGGTGAGCATGTGCAATCTGTAGCCTCCGTTTGCTGTCCTTAACTGACAGGAGTGGTCTTCTGCTGCTGTAGCACATCTGCTTCAGGGTTCGATGTGTTGTTCATTCAGAGATGGTATTCTGCATACCTTGGTTGTAACGAGTGGTTATTTGAGTTACTGTTGCCTTACTATCATCTCTAACCAGCCCATTCTCCTCTGACCTTTTACATAAAAAAGGCATTTCTGTCCACACAACTACTGCTCACTGGATATTTTCTCTTTTTCCCTAGTTGTGCGTGAAAATCCCAGCAGATCAGCAGTTTTTGAAATACTCAGACCAGCCCGTTCTGGCACCAACAACGATTCCACGTTCAAAGTCACTTAAATACTCTTCATCTTCATCATCATATATAAGAAAAAAGTCAAAAGAAATGTATACATGAATAAATTGTTCACAATTAGATCTCTAATATGACTTTAGAAAATCTATGAATTTTCATTTTATGCGACGTAACATTTAGCAGATGCTTAGCAGGTGGGAAAGCCTTCAAAGCAGTCATACTGTACACTTCAAACTTACTCAATGTTCTCAAAAAAAAAAAAATGAAACACTGAATAGCAGTATGTTCTGTTCACTTAAAAGATTCATTCAAAAACACGACTTCTGAACAGCTCTCAGAAAGGTTGCTGGTTCAGCCCCAAAGAGGGTTTTCTCGAAGTGTTACCATTACAAATGTGTAACTGAGCAAAGTGTTTAACCCTTTGTTGCCTAAGGGGAACTTTTCAGTCAGTGAGTTCGCCATAAGTTAATTGGATGAAAAATATCTGCTAAATGGCAGTGCAATGACTACATAGTTAAACCTCTAGCTAGCGTGACTCAAGACAGACTGATGTACTACCCGGTCACACCTTTCTCTTTAGCAATGATTGATGGTGATGGGGCAATTCTCTATACATCACAGCTCTCTCACCCACATTGGTCCAGCCCCTGTTCTCAGCAGCTAAGCAGCAGTTCAGACTCATTAGCACTCAGCCTAATTGACTCTCTGAGATTATTGTTTCCTCACAAACTTTATGGAATGAGTTATGATCAGTTCTCCAGACCTGAGGACAGTGCTTGATTAATCTGTGACACTCATTCATTTGGATGTATGTTTTCATTACCGCTCCCCGCCAAGCAGTCAAGTTCCATCCTGTTTGTCAGTGATAAATCACAGCACAAGCATCTTTCTCCTGCCTAAACAGATTTACAGCTTCTTCACTTCTAAATATTTAGCTATTTATTTCCAGCTGTTAAATTATTTTATGATTGTGATCCATCTGAAAAAAACTGATGAGGTAGAGTGACAAGAGGTCTGTTTAGGTTGAGTCAGTTGTGAAGTTTTGCCATCATTAGTTGAGCAATTTTTGACTGAGGTACATCGTTGTAGATAACAGATAATACTGCACATCACACATATTGTACAGCTAGTCATATGGTCATAAGTATCTGCATCACTGCTAATAACTACTGTACAAATTCATTAAGAAAGGAAGTTTCTTAAGATTTCTGTGGCAGCAATGGTATAGCGTCTTTTTGTGAATATGTGGTGAAATTCCATTTTTCAGGATGACCGCTTGTACTTCAGCTGAAAGTAAAGCCCTCTGCCTTTCTCCAGGTTTCAATTGATTGGCTGTCCACTGCAAGCCTCACACTTATGTGCATGCACTCCAAATAATTAACTATATTTTTTTAAGCCAGACATCTAAACCAGTGTTGAGTGTTGTGATGACACTTTACTCAAACTAAATTGGACTTCACTTGTTTGGCTCTGTCAATCTGAGACTCATAGAATAAAAATGTAATACAAGAACATAAAACCGTACCTCACAATGATACATATGGTTATATGCTATTTATAACCGAGTGACAGAGACGTGAGGCAAGCGGATCCATCTGCAAGCTTTTATTAAGAAACAAGGTGTCATGCAAATCTTCCCACACAGTGTCGTAAACATGTGGGGGCGTGTTTAAACGAGGCATTTAAGGAAGGCGTGGATGAGTCTTAATTTTATAAAGAATATTTCTTTGGGTTTAAGACTTTAGTGAGTTGAGACAACTTTAGGGATCTTATCTATTCACAAACAACTGACAGACCAATCAAGACTGTAATGCGGGTGTCACACCTCCCTCATATATTTCGCTGCTAATTGTCCCTACTTCATTTTCGTTCTCTTCCCTGTGAAGATCCTTATTGGAACCAATCCTCAGCGGATCCTAGTAAGAGTGTCCGCTTAACTGCTCACGGACGAGCCACATTTTAGGTATGTCGCCGAATGCAGCTGCTTTTTGTTTCAGGAGGAAAATATTCTTTGTCAAAGTGTATATTTTCTTTCTGCTATATCTATATCTTTGTTGTGGGGATGAACGCATCAAGTTTGTTTATCATTTTCTTCAGTATGTATTATTATCGAGCAATTCTTTTCTCACAGTTATTCCTTCACATTAAGGGAATAATTGCTGTAAGACCCGATATCAAGAGGCATGTTATGGTGATCTCGTTAATCTCCCAGTGTTCGCATCTTTGTTGTGGCGACTGCATGTTTGGGAGTTAAACACGCATAGGCCCTGCTCGTTCATTGTGAGTGCTGCCCGCTCTGCTCTCAGTTCCCATTAAGGGTTTTGGAGCGCAGATTATGAGTCGCAGCTATGAATAAAGGGGACCCGAGTCTGTCCATGCTTCCCACGGAAATGAAAGCAGTTACTCCACAGGCCCACAGAGATGGGCCCACCTTCGAATCAGACCCTTTGCGGGGGACAAAGAGGAGGAGAAAGATGATGAGATGATTGCACTTCTTTTAGAGGAGTATTTGGAGGAAGACGAAGAGGATGCAATCCTCCCTCCTAATCTTTTTTCCAGGCCTGGCAGTGCTGGGTGAGTCCTGGACCTTACTGAAACGTGTAAGAGGGCAGCTGCTAAACTTTCTATCGACTGACCATCTCAGCAAGAGGGCCAGGGCACAAAGAGGGATTTCTATGAAGGGAAGTGGCTGCCTTTGTGCACAAAAAGACAGGATGATTCATTATAATCCATAATTATGTCTCCAGTGGATGCAACAAATGCCACATTTGTAATGGCTTTTATTGGTTTTGTCTAGTCGCACCAGTACAGTATGATAAGGGGCATAACTTTCCATCGCACGCTTGAGGTATTCGGCCAATCACATAAACACATTGCATTACACCAAATACATAAAATAATGTTCTTTTAGCAATGTCATATGACCCTTTTAAATCATTGGGTGCAGCCCTGTTCCCATGTGCAAAATTACAACATGACTACATAGAAAACGGTGGTTACATGTAACATTCTTGCCACACATTTTTGTATTTTACTTCTGTTTACACAGACACACTCATACAGCCAACAGCACCTTTTGTTTCCTGCATTCTAATTGTTGTAATGTTTGAAGTAACTCAAAGTGAATATTTGATTTGTCAATTGATTTTTCTCCCTTGCAGGCTATGAATGAAGCCTTTTAATTATTGATGTACTGGTGTCAGCAGTCCATTTGAATGTTCTATGTGGTGCAGACCTCTTTGTCGAGGCTTGTTCTTCCCTTCCCCTCCCTCCTTTTTTCTCCCACCCCGAGACATGGTAACAGTGTGATGGATAGACGGAGATGGAGAAAACAAAGACAAAATGAGAATTACAACTGGACAATAAAAGCTATACCGAGAATAAAAAAGAAAATTGGAAAGACAGAGAGAAGCAGATGAAGCGATGAGGAATGGGCTGAGAGCGAAAGAGAGCGAGGATGAGAATGAGAGAGCAAGCCATTAATGGAACTTGGAGTGCTGTGATGTTGCAGTTTGCTTGCAGAGATCTCTCAGCCAATAGGAACACAGCACCTGAAAAATGGGAGGAGCATAGGTCCATTCACAAAGTCAGCAGCAGCTCAAATAAAGGCAGAGGAGTAGAGAGCTATCTGCTGCATTTGGTCTGCTCCGTCCTCTAATGCATCTAATCCACATCGACTCTGAAGGCAGCCTAAAAAGCATTTATATACATGCAGGGAGATTAATAAAGTCTCTTCATACTTTCAATAAGGGAATAAAGGCTGCAGAACAGTATAAAAATATGTGAAGTGATTCCATGTTAAACCAAGACATAAGTACTATTCAATATTATGAAATTATACCTGACCTAAACAATGATATTGAAAAGTAGATATCATTTTCACAATGGAACAGAATTAATTACACACATCTGAAAAAAACTACTAATATTTATAACTTAAACAGAAAAAATATGCATGTCACAGTGTCTGGGTTGTGTTCCCTGGGTTTCCACTAGGTGTCCTCCTTTCTCACGGTGTCTGTCTCCTTATCACTTCCTGTTCCCTTATTTGGTCACCTTCCTCCTGTTTAGTAATTGATTGTTCCCCACCTGTCTCCTGTTCCCTCATTATCCTTCTGTGTATTTATACCCGGTCTGTCTGAGTCTGTGTTACGGAGTCCTTGTTTAATGTTTATAGTTATCCACGTCCGTCGCTTCTTGCCTTGCCTTACCTTGTCTTCGTGTCTTGTTTATGTTCTGTTTGGATATTCTGGTTTTGACCCTGCCTGGACTGTTTACCCCTTTGGATTACCCCTTAAATAAAGGACTTACCCGCACTTGGTTCTATCTTCTGGTTTCCTGTATCAGCGATCGTGACAGAAGGAGTCCGTCACACTAGGAACCAGCGGTATGTCATTTTTCCGTTCCCCAGCCAAGATGGCGGAGCGGCGAACCAAGTACCTTCGGCTGATCGCCCTCCGCCAAGAGGGCAATGAAGTGGGTCAGGTGTTCTGGTCCCTGGCCGAGGGCATGGGTTACAACGATGTGGCCCTAAAGGACTATTTCAATGGCGGGCTGGATGATCCAGTGTCTCAGGAGGAGATGGCGCAGTTAGAGACACTGGAATTCTGGGAATTCGTGCACTACTTGCAGCATCGGCTTCGCTGGGATGCCCCAGCCACTTCTGTCTCTTCCGGCGGGGTGGTCGTCAGCCCAGCACCACTGCCCAGGATGGCTACCAGCCAAGCGCCAAAGCACAAGATGGCCACTAACCCAGCGCCAATGCCCAAATTGGCCACCGTTCCAGCGCCACAGCCCAAGATGGCCGCCAGCCCAGCGCCAATGCCCAAATTGGCCACCGGTCCAGCGCCACAGTACAAGATGGCTGCCGGTCCAGCGCCACAGTACAAGATGGCTGCCAGTCCAGCGCCACAACCCCAGATGGCTGCCAGCCCAGCGCCACAGTACAAGATGGCCACCTGTTCAGAGTCATGGCCCAAGATGGCTGCTTGCCCAGCGCCGCTGCACAGGATGAGAGTCTCAGCTGACCCTCCGGAGTCGATTCAGGTGCCAGTTGACCCTCCAGAGTCGAGTCAGGTGCCTGTGAACTCTCCAGAGTCGAGTCAGGTGCCAGTGAACTCTCCAGAGTCGAGTCAGGTGCCAGTGAACTCTCCAGAGTCGAGTCAGGTGCCAGTGAACTCTCCAGAGTCGAGTCAGGTGCCAGTGAACTCTCCAGAGTCAGGGCTAGTCACCGCTGATCCTCCAGAGTCAGGGCTAGTCACCGCTGATCCTCCAGAGTCAGGGCTAGTCACCGCTGATCCTCCAGAGTCAGGGCTAGATCTTCAAGGACTGAGTCAAGTCACCGGTGATCTTCAAGGACTGAGTCAAGTCACCGGTGATCTTCAAGGACTGAGTCAAGTCACCGGTGATCTTCAAGGACTGAGTCAAGTCACCGGTGATCTTCAAGGACTGAGTCAAGTCACCGGTGATCTTCAAGGACTGAGTCAAGTCACCGGTGATCTTCAAGGACTGAGTCAAGTCACCGGTGATCTTCAAGGACTGAGTCAAGTCACCGGTGATCTTCAAGGACTGAGTCAAGTCACCGGTGATCTTCAAGGACTGAGTCAAGTCACCTCTGATCTTCAAGGACTGAGTCAAGTCACCTCTGATCTTCAAGGACTGAGTCAAGTCACCTCTGATCTTCAAGGACTGAGTCAAGTCACCTCTGATCTTCGGGAACAAAGGCAAGTCACCTCTGATCTTCGGGAACAAAGGCAAGTCACCATTGATCTTCATGAGCAAATGCAAGTCACCATTGATCTTCATGAGCAGTGTCAGGCCAGCACCAATCTTCTGGAGTCCAGTAAGGACACCAGAGAATTACCAGAGTTTCGTCATCCCGTTGGTCCAGCTGCACGGAGGTCTGCTCCGCCTTGGGGGGCTCTGGTCCTGACCACATGGCTGTGGTGGTCTTTTGCTCCGCCCTGGGGGCCTTCCGCCCCGACCACACGGTTGTGGGGGTCTTCCGCTCCGCCCTGGAGGACTCTGGCTTCGTCCACAAGGACGTGGTGGTCCTCTGCTCCGCCCTGGGGGGCTTCCGTCCTGACCACACGGTTGTGGTGGTCTTCTGCTCCGCCCTGGGGGGCTTCCGCCTTGACCACACGGCTGTGGTGGTCTTCTGCTCTGCCCTGGGGGGCGCCACATGATGTCCTTCATGGAATTCTGTTTTGTGTTTCTTGGTTTCTGTTATGTTTCTGTCTGTTCCCCTCAGTGAGTCTGGCCCTCCGTCCCTCCCCCTGAGCCTCCACCTGTCCGCCTCCCTCCTGGTCTGTGTCGTATCTTGTCGTGGAGCGTCTGGGAGCCGCTCCGTAGAGGGGGGGTCCTGTCACAGTGTCTGGGTTGTGTTCCCTGGGTTTCCACTAGGTGTCCTCCTTTCTCACGGTGTCTGTCTCCTTATCACTTCCTGTTCCCTTATTTGGTCACCTTCCTCCTGTTTAGTAATTGATTGTTCCCCACCTGTCTCCTGTTCCCTCATTATCCTTCTGTGTATTTATACCCGGTCTGTCTGAGTCTGTGTTACGGAGTCCTTGTTTAATGTTTATAGTTATTCACGTCCGTCGCTTCTTGCCTGGCTTGCCTTGCCTTACCTTGTCTTCGTGTCTTGTTTATGTTCTGTTTGGATATTCTGGTTTTGACCCTGCCTGGACTGTTTACCCCTTTGGATTACCCCTTAAATAAAGGACTTACCTGCAATTGGTTCCCTCTCCTGTGTTTCCTGTAACACCGAACGTGACAATGCAGCCATGCAGTTATACACAAATATGTGTCCAAGCTTGTGCATTCAGAAAACTTGTGCACATAGAGACTAAATAATTGACAGTTTGAAGAGGGATAAACTGAAATCTTCCAAGATTAGACCATGTTAAAAAAAATCATTGAGTTTGGATTTAGCTTTTAGATGTAAGTCACATCAGGTCAGCAAACAGGGAGGGAGGTGTGTGTGATCCACAGTCACGCATTCCTCCGAACCCACTCATTTAAAACTAAAAGCAAATAGGCCGATGCCAGCTATTCCCAACTCTCTCCCGTCTGCTTGAAAATACACACCATTAAACTATTCCTGGATTCGAGTCACCACCAAATTTATATCCACCTGGGTGAAAATAGATTCTTCAAAAATAGAGTGTCTATTGCGTAGGTTCATTTCCAACTTTGCTTGGTGCAGACACACTCTCTGTCTTTTCCTCTTTTTTGGACTTTCCTTTTTTTTAGTGCTGCAGGGGGAAAATGTGTCAGATCCTCTTCCTGCCAATGAGAGAATCCAACAAAGCTTTGCTCTACTGTCTTTTCATCCTCCCACTAAAAAGATGAATGAGAATGTGATATTTCTGCTCGTCTCATCCTCATGTTAACTATATGTTTCCAAAGGAGGCTCTTAATAATAATCTAACCGTTATCATTCCTGCAACCTCAGTACTGCAGTACTCAGAACTGTTTTTAATCCCAAAATGAATAGCAAACTTTATGCCTCATACATACATTTATGCAAATTTAATCATGCCTTTTTTCCCAACAACGTCACCTATATATATATATACAGTACAGTAGATAACAGTTGGAAAATTAGATTAGATGTTAGATGTTATGTAAAAATTTTTAAATGCACATATACACACAGAAAGGATTTTAGTGGTCTGGGGTATTTCATTCCCAACAAGACACGGACCACTCAGACTGCTTACTGACCACAATGCTGGCAGAATAAGAAGAAGATGGGGGGACAATACTAAACAGAGTTTAGTGTCTTCCAGGTCTGTCCGCATGGCAGAGCCAGAGACATACGGCCATTGGGGGTTCTTCTGAATAATTAAATGGGTGAAACATTAGAATGCAATGTTGCACGATCAGCTCTCCTTGCAAAAGCTAGAAAGACTGAGAAGGGAAAGCAAGAAAAGATCAAGGTGTTAAAAAAGAATCTGTAACTTGCTCTTCAACTTACATTAAAAGTTCTTATAAATCTCAATGCAAAATTTAGTGTTAAAATTGGACAGCTGATTTCTCATGTTACACGTCCCTGTCATTGTATAAAACAACAAATCTAAGTATCTTTCAACAACATTTACAGAAAAAAAAAATTCAAAACACTGTTCCTGTGATTCGTTATGATCTGTATATTTTCTGTTAAGCATTTCCTTCATTATTCATCCTCGCATTCTAGGTTTGGACTTGCAGGGATATCCAACAACCATGTTTCAAATATTTCAGATATTCAAGTGAATGATTGGTGTCTGCATACAGTACATGCCCAACAGCTGGAACATATATATGAGTTATAGTGAGGATCAGAAAAGGCTGTTGGCCAATGGCCAATCCAGATCTCAAATCTGTCAGAAAAATAAAACAGCAGTGTAAAGTTTTCAGCACATAAGTACAAGCAGCATTTACTTAACACAAAGATAGTTCTATTTTGACAAATCAGATATATTGACCCCATCTTTTTATGACTGACTGTCTACATTTATATATTGTAAAGATGGTTATTTTGATCAAGAAGCACAACTGATCTTTCACAGTTGCACACACCCACATACTGTAAGTGCTCTCCACTAAGCATTACCGCCACTGCCAAAAGACTGGTATTTTTACGTATTATTGGCGTAAACATGGTACCAGAGTACCCATTCTATTCATATCACCTCAAAAGACAATGAAATCAAGTCATTGTCAATGGCTATTATAATTATAGCTATGTTATTTAGCTGTGATCATGTAGCATCATTACATACTCTCCTTCAAGCTTTGGACTAACTGCCAGACATTAATAGTGGTGGAGGATAAATCTCCCTGCTAATCATATGCAATTTAACACAGACTACACAGGAAATACCCCGTAGGTTAGCGATTTAGTGCAGCAAGTTTGTCTGCTGGGCCTGGGAATAGCTCTCATAAACAGTCTAATTTGTACCAGTGGTTCTGAGAAAACAAAGAGATTGAGACATCTTAGACACAGTCCATCATTCATCTTTAATACCCTCAAAAAGATGGAACATAAATAAAGAGCGTTTTCACAGATGTAATTCATTTTTACAACAGTATTAGATTAGTGAGAGCAGCCCGTACTATGAAGAGAGAATGTCTGCCACCCCATTTGAAGTCCTTTTATAATTTTACCTAAACTCTGATCTGAAATCTGAAGAGAGTAAAAATATAATGCAGAGAAAAATACTCTAAAAAGGCCACATGGATCTATTGTGCACAGCCTTTGTTGAAATATTTTTGAACAAGGTAATCAGCTCTATTTTGAGTCAAGGTGTTCAATTCAGTGAGTTGGCAGGTGTGTGTTTCCTTTAAACAAACACACATTTTAGATGTCTCCACAGTGGATTAAGCTTTTCACAGACAAGAGATTTCTGTGAAAGTGTTTGATGTTCATGACTTCAGAAACTATGAATTCACCGATAAGCAGATGTTCAACAATGTCCTTTCTCTCATCAAGAATGCTTGTCAATCACTCCTAGAGCAAAGCAAGTAACATTTCAAATGTGAGGCTCTCATGAGTTAACTATGAGAAAAACATTGAACAAGAGTAATGTGAATAGGACGTTGCCTAGTGAGAAATCTTCATTGTGTGCTTTGCCAGTTGTCTTGTTGGCCAAAAGCCGCACAGCTGCTTACAACAGCTATTGGAATAATGTGCTACAGATGTGTGAAATTACAGTGAACGTTTCTAACATTAATTATAAATCTGAAACACATGGTTGTCACTTTATTATTTTCTTATCTACAATCAGTTGCTAGAATTAAAGAGATTTTTGTTGTTTTGAGGAGTCAGGTCAAATTCCTTTCAAAGCCAAATCAAACATCTATTGTGACACAATGCACAATAATGTGAAAGAAAGAGTCAAAATACTGTACTTTCAAGATGCAGTATATGGTCTTCATCATCTAATTATGATCAACGTGCTTTCATCAGAAAGCTTTCAGTAAACAATAGTCATTAAATCCTAATGGACATTAATTGTAAGACTATATACCATGTAGTATTTGTACTAAAAGGAACAACTATTTAATAAATAATAAAATAAAAATAAAAGTGTTTAAAATGGTGAAAAAAGCCACAACAGTACCTACTGTACAGCACAGACTTTACATTTTACATGTCCATTACCATTAATATCTAAAGTAAAAAGTAAATAGTTACATAATAATTCATAGTATTTCTAAAGGGCTTACAAACCAAGAATTCTGTAACAGAACTTTAACTTCTAAAGCTTTAACAAATGCTTTAGAATTATTGGTAATTGTTAGTTCATGTTAATTTCATTATTTTTAAATTTCTTTATTCTTAAATAAAATAAAATAAAGCTTTGTCTGTTAATATTACTTAATGGATCTTAGCTATGATGTATTTTTATTAACTAATGATAACATAAGCTTGAAATACACTGTAAATATTTCAAAGTGTTGCTGTTAGTTAATGTTAGTTTTAGCAGTAACTAAAGAGATTTTTGTTGTTTTGAGGAGTGAAGTCAAATTCCTTTCAATGCCAAATAAAACATCTATTGTGACACAATGCACAATACTGTGAAAGAAAGAGTCAAAATGGGACACTAATTGTGAAGTGTTACATAAAATGTCATGTCATTCTTTGTGCTTCTAGATGTGTTGAACAAAGTTTCATGTACAAAACAGTTCCATCAGTACTAATGTCTTTGAATTGAATGCATTCAGAAGTGCAAATGCTGTTTGATAACTTGAATAGAACATTTCTATAGCTCAGCCGGTACCTAGCGCTGGGTTCAATTTCCAGGCAAAGCATGTAGTGATACTGTAAAGCTGTGCACTGGACTTTACATACAAATGTTTAGAGAAAAAGAGAAAGTCATACAGGTTTGGAACTACATGAAGGTGAGTAAATGATGAAAGGATTCTCATTTTTGGGTGAACTATCCCTTTAATGACCATTATAACACGCTACTAATATACTAAAACCGGAACATTCTCTTGCTAATTACTGTCACTGTTCGGAACAACTCTTTAGCAGAAGGACAGCATTTAATGAATTTAAAAAAGTAGCATATCAAAACATACTTTTTTATTTATTTATTTTTTTATTTTTGTATTGTGTAACCGTTTCTATAAAAGCAATAAGGTACATGAATAAGTAATGTCCGAAGGGGTTGCAGGCACTCCATTACATGTCTTGCCTAACAACGCCCTTCAGCTGTGACTTATTCACAATACAGCATGGACTCTACCTTATTGCATACTTAAAACTGTTACAATCTCCAGTGACAATCCTCAGTCACCAGCCCAGTCATTCTAGAACTAGATTTTCCAGCATCCCTCCTGCACTCAGTCAGCCATCACTACAACTGCCACGGATTATCACCTTATCAAGACTATCATATAAGGCCCAGTCCACACGTACATGGGTATTTTTAGAAACTGAGTTTTTCCTCCTTGTAACATATATAATGTGTACCTGTAGCTCAAGTGGTAGACGCATTGCGTTAGCAAGTGCAAGATTGGGGGTTTGAATCCCAGGAAACACATGTTAAGAGAAAATTGTTAGATTGAATGCAATGTAAGTTGCTTTGGATAAAAGCGTCTGCTAAATGCATAAATGTATTTATTTTAAACCAAAAACATGCCATGAAGCGCTGTCAAGAGCATGCCAAACCAACAGGTGGCGATATAACCCTAACGGTGTAGCCATGCTGGCCAGCAGAAGACTGAAAAAAGATTATCAGCGGTTGTTACCGGCACATCCTCTGACATCACAAGCCAAAATCTCCAGTTTCACCGGTTGCTCAACAACACTGCAACCGGAGTTTATGAAAATCTTCATCCTGGCAAAAGTTTTCAAAAAGGTTAATTTTCAGTGACCTGAAACTGCATTTGTGTGTAGAGGAACAACCAAACTGCATAGAAAAAGCTGTGGTTTTGAAAATACTTGTGTTTGTGTGGATAGAGCAGTAACTCTTCATATATCCATTGTCTGGTCTCATTGTTCCCTACAGAACTGCTTACCCGACTCCTTATCTGTGGAAACTTACAGTGGCTCTCTTCAGTCCATCTGTCAGTTCCTGTCTGCCTGCAGCCGATCCAGTCCTGCAAAACAAAGAACTGTTATTCCCTCAATTCTATCTGCCATTACATTTATATTTAGCAAAGCAACTTACAGTGCATTCAGACTATACTTTTTTATCAGTATATGTGTTCCTTGGGAATTGAACCCACAACCTTTTGTGCTGCTAATGCAATGGTCTACCACTGAGCAACAGGAACAATCACCACTGAGACCATCTCACCTGTTTGGATTGCTCTGAACTTTCAGAGAAAAATCTTTGAAAAATCTTGCACTGTGAAATGTTACCTACTTGTTGATCTTTGTCTATTCTTGTGACAATAGCAAGCTAAAAAATGTTCTAATGTCTCATAAGGTCCACCACCCAACTACATGCTCAAAAGAAATCGGTGCAAGTTTCAAAAGTTATCAATGTTAAGCTAAACCTCATTCTGTTTAGAAGGGTATTTCCCAGATAAGGTAACAAGCATGCTAATTATTCCTCCTCGCCATTCTCTTGCCCTGACAGAGGACATGACATCTCAATCAAAAGACAGATGAGTAGCTAAACGTGGGAATAAGAGAACAGAAAGAGAAAGCAATCCATTCACAAAGCCTCCTTGAAGGACAAATCAGCAAGGAGCTTTGGAAGCAAAACTGTATCTAATCCTGCTTCAGGCCTTTCTCGGTCCTCTTCACCGTTTCACATTCATTATTGATAATCAATGGCTAGTTGGGAGGTCATTGTCTGGGGGCTGTGTGTGAATGTGAGCATGTGCATGTCAGGATGGGAGGGGAGGGGAAATAAGTTGAGGTTTATGTGTCTTCTCTTTGAAACAAGTCTCTTTGAAACAAAATGTTAATGTTAATGATGGGTGAGTCATGATTACCCCATCCTCCCCAATCCAGCCTTAATCAAAAGCTAGACTTAATGAGCTGAGTGTCTGTGCCAAGCAGAGCTCTGGTCAAACCATGGCTTAATTGTTACTTAAAAAACATCATCCACATTATATTTGGCAGAGATGGAAGAGAGAGATCAAGTTCATTCAGACACCCCACATGAGAAAATCAGTGGCTCACAAGCCATTGCTGACGCAGTTTTTTACGTGGGCCTGCGTTGGATCACAGGCCGGAGGGGACTCTAATGGCTCTCACCTTGGTCAATCAGATGGGTTTAATATAACCTTCACAAAGTACAACTGTATTTCTAGGGCAAATCGGCCAACATGGCTATACTTATCCAGGGATGTCATCTCCTTTTATATGAAGGTACAAACACTATGGACTCTTCATTTTAGCTGTTCAAACTAATATTAAGATCAATGACATAGAGCATCTATATCTATATATATATATATCTCTCATTATCTCATTTAAAACAAATGCCAATTTGATACATGATTTTACTGAAACTTTCGTATATAAAGATATAACGTTTTTAAAAAATATTTTTTATTATCATTTTAAGAATATTTTTTTCCTATATGTTGGTTTCACCACATGACATTTTTGCCAAATCAAAGTCAATATGGTGTGACCAACATTTTTGTTTAAATAACTATAACCAAAGTATCTAGGATATATATATATATATATATATATATATATATATACATAAGGGCGTCCCTTTCGCAAAGTGCTCTTCAAGGGCACAAAACATCTGTTTGGAATTTGCCCTCATTCTCTGCCAGTAGGAGGTACTTTTGGAACATCAGAAATATAGTGGTTTCCCTGGAAACGTCTGTAAACAAAGCAGCGCTCTGCTCATAAACGCTTCTTTATCAGATAAAATGAAAATGCCATTTAAACTTTTCTGAACAGTCGGTTCCCTTCAGAGATTCATTCACATAAAAACTTGAATTAGTGAGAATGAGAAAAGTGTGAATAAATAGAGCCTATATTGACAAGAAAAGTCCACAGCTTCAGGTGCATGATATTTTCATTTGCTACAAGCAGTATACACAAGACATTCAACTCAGACACGCAGATGGTTGTCGTTATAATAAACACCATAAACAGTGGAACATTTCACATGTCTGTGCCTAATGCGCATCTCGTAGCCTACTGTATATGAAAAGCATGTTAGGGGGCCCTTGGCTTTTGGGGTCTCATATCTTTGCCTAATGAGTAAGGCCCAATTCCAATTCTATTTTATACCCCTAAGGATTGGGACACCACTACTATGCCGTCACACGCCATCATTCGTCGTCTAGCTCTTACAATACACACATATACTGGTGTGCTGGTGTGCATTAGAGACTTTAATTATTGTTCTGTATTAATAAGCTGCTTACTGACACACACACATATCGGAAATTGCGCAGCTCACACATCCAGGAGAAAACTTGTCAACGCTGCCCCACGACTTTTATTAAATACAGTTTAAATACTGAATCGCTACATTATATTTTCCAGCAACGAGAGGATACAATCGCTGTTTTTAAGTAAACTCACAATAAAAAGAGAAACGCACAGATGCGAATACACGCAACTTCCATTTCTCTCTCTCTCTCTCTCTCTCTCTCTCTCTCTCTCTCGAATAGGCAATATTTGAGAAAATGGTTTAGCGATTTCTAATCATTGGGGGATTAGCCTACGGCAGTTATCGCCCTGATCAGACATATGCTGTGGCACTATCATGCAGTCTGTAATGATATGACGTTAGCAAATATTAGCGATTTTTTGCAAACATGTCTTTGAGTAACATGACCGTTAATATTAACTCAGAATTGAATGTAACATAAAACAAATGATTACTTTTAGTTAAAATCTTTATTTATGCCAAAAAAGCTTACATTTATGTGTTTTTTTGTTTACATTTATGTGTCTTTTGTTTCGACATTTATGTGTCATTTGTTTCCCTTTCGAAAGCTTCAGTCGATGCTCCGTTGCTCAGTGCATTGGGAAACATCTTATTCATGACCAGCTGTGAATAATGTGTGTAACACTTCGATAGAATTGACCAGGTGGTAATATAGCCTCGGTTGATGGCGTCATCGGGGCACGCGCCCGCAACACGAGGCTATGAATAGATATGCCACAGGTGCATCAACAGGTCTTTTGTCTTCAGATCATTCTGTGCATGTGTGTGTCAGGAAGATTCTTCTCGTCGGCTACAGATCTTCGTAGGATGAGTCAACAAAATTGTAATTGTTGTGTTCCTCCATGCTCTCGTCCTATGTATAAGCTGGATACACATGTTTACTGTTTTGTTTGTTTGGGGGAAGAGCACGCGGTTCTGGCTTTAGAGATGGGCGAGTGTCGGGTCTCGGGGGCTAATCACCTGCCTTTTGGTGTGTGTGTGTGTGTGTGTGTTTGTGTGTTTGGATGGTTTGACAGCTCACCGCGTCTGCCTGTTTGAGTTTTCCTTGCCTTCCTTGTTTCACAGTTGTTAACCTTAATTGCTCGCCACCTGTTCTCTATAATAATAATAATAATAATTCATTACATTTATATAGCGCTTTTCTAGGCACTCAAAGCGCTTACATTGTCAGGGGGTATCTCCTCGTCCACCACCAGTGTGCAGCATCCACCTGGATGATGCGACGGCAGCCATAGTGCGCCAGAACGCCCACCACTCACCAGCTTACTGGTGGAGAGGAGACAGAGTGATGAAGCCAATCAGCAGATATGGGGATTGTTAGGAGGCCATGATGGTCAGAGGCCACTGGGCGAATTTAGCCAGGATGCCAAGGTCACACCTCTACTCTTTTCGAAAGACTTCCTGGGATTTTTAATGACCACAGAGAGTCAGGACCTCGGTTTTAACGTCTCATCCGAAGGACGGTGCTTTTGTTTACAGTTTAGTGTCCCCATCACTACACTGGGGCGCTAGGACCCACACAGACCACAGGGTGAGCACCCCCTGCTGGCCTCACTAGCACCTCTTCCAGAAGCAACCTAGTTTTCTCAGGAGGTCTCCCATCCAGGTACTGACCAGGCTCAGCCCTGCTTAGCTTCAGTGGGAAACCGGTCTTGGGCTCCAGGGTAATATGGCTGCCTATGCTATTGGTACGAGTAACAACAGTCCGACAATAAACAGAGAAGCACAGGGAATTATAGAGGAAAAAATTAGAAGAACATAGAGAACAGGTGGTGAGCAATTCAGGTTAACAACAGAGAAACAAGGAAGGCGGGGAAAACTCAAACAGGTTTTGACGCGGTGAGCTGTCAAACCATCCAAACACACACACACACACACCAAAAGGCAGGTGATTAGCCCCGAGACCCGACAGTACCCCTCCTCCCAGGAGCGTCACCTGACGCTCTAGGAAGGGGCCTACCTCGATCCCGACGGAAGTCCTCAATCAACGAGCGGTCCAGAATGTCCCGGGACGGCACCCAG
Organism: Carassius carassius; assembly: GCF_963082965.1. Classification (NCBI taxonomy): domain Eukaryota; kingdom Metazoa; phylum Chordata; class Actinopteri; order Cypriniformes; family Cyprinidae; genus Carassius; species Carassius carassius. Next base: position 19,384,512 of record NC_081756.1, on the reverse strand, counting down.
CACCTCTCCTCTGGACCATACCCCTCCCAGTCCACAAGATACTGAAACCCCCTGCCGCGGCGCCGCTCATCAAGTAATCCCCTACCTATACGGTTAAGAGATTACTCGATGAGCTCACCGCATCTGCCTGTTTGAGTTTTCCCCGCCTTCCTTGTTTCTCAGTTGTTAACCTTAATTGCTCGTCACCTTTTCTCTATATTCTTCTACTTTTTCCCTTTATAATTGCCTGTGTTTATCTGTCTATTGTCAGACCGTTGTTACTCATACCAATAGCTCCGATCTACTAGCTGGTCTTTGTACTCACCTTGTCGTGTCTTGTCCTCAGGCTCCAATGTCTTTAGCTGTTTTCTCTGCCTCCTGTTCTCACAAATGCAGAGCTCCTAGAAGCTTCCAGCTGTCATTCCTCAGGTCTCGGCTGTCATACGAACTAAATTGTGGAACGTTACTCATCTGCTTTGACTCATCTGCTTCGATTTCTCATCCCCTCACTACGAGCTAAACTGTGGAACGTTACTCATCTGCTCTGTCTCCTCTCCTTAAATAAAGCACTGTGTAAACCCGCAACTGAATCCAGCCTGTTTCTCCTGACAGCGAGTGCGAGCATTGTGTACTGCTCTCAGTAAGATGCTTCGTGTTCATCTGAACTATTTTCAGACTGCACCCACCTATTCATCGGAGGGCTCTCGTGCAGATTAGCATGACGAACGAGCGACGGGCTCGTCCCTTTCGCTTGTGGTGTCACCGGATCCGCGCATCCTCTCTCGTGATCTCAAAGTGCGCTCCGGTGCTTCTTTGGTTCACGAGGAGGATGATATATCTCTTGGGTCTTCGGACCATGAGCAGCCCGCCTCTGAGCGTTCCTCTCGCGAGAGGAAATCGGTCGAGGAACTGCTCGAGGTGGTTACTAGCGCGGTGGACAGGTTGCAGTTTGACTGGCCACGCGAACAAGAAACCTCCAAAAAGTTGCGGGGGTATTCGGAGATGCCGCGGGTTGAAGAGATGCTTGCGAGCTATCTCTCGCCCGAGTCTGCATCCTCGGTTATGAAACCTACTCTCCCCACTAAGTCTTGTAAAATAACATCATCGCTAGTGGGTAAAGCTTACCAAGCTGCAGGTCAGGCTGGTGCTGCGGTGCACACTTTGGCAGTGTTACAGGCGTACCAGGCTGACCTTTTGAAGGACTTGAGTGTGGGTGGTACAATCGACGAGGAAGCATTCGCTGAGCTTGTCGGGCCACAGATTTGTCCCTCCGTGCAACCAAGCAGACGGCTCGTGCCATTGGCCGATCGATGTCAGCTTTAGTCAGCACGGAGAGGCATCTGTGGCTTAATTTGACGGGCATTAAGGAGAGGGAACGTTTGTTCTTTTAGACTCTCCTATTTCTCCTTCGGGCCTGTTTGGCGATTCAGTTAATACGGTTGTCAACAGGTTTAGGGAGGTGAAGAAACATGAAGAAGCGTTCGTTCAGTTCCTTCCTCGCTGCACTCAAAGGGAGGGGCCGTCAGCCACCAGCCTCACCCCGGTCCTTCAAAAGCCAGGGAGGTTAAGAAGCAGAGCGTGGCGAACCATGCTCCCCCTCATAGGGATTAGGGACAGGTTCACCATGCTCAGCAACTTCCCAGGCCAGACATCAGGACTGTCCTTGATAAGAAGAGGAAGTCCTGACACTCTGGCGCCCTTGCTGGTGGGGGATAATCCCTCATGGGATGGTGCACACTCGAGAGCTTTTCGCCCCGCCCCGTTACCCTCACAAAACTCCTCCATCCCCGCCACTTTGTGTGATTCGGGGGGAGGTGGTTTCCAGCGAGGTATTAGATAAAAACAGGAGATCGTTCTGCCAACCCTGTCGGTGTTTCAGGGCGCAGCAATCTCCAGCGAGCACTTCTCTCAGTTACCGCCTGGAAACTAGTGGTGCTAAGAGGCTTGCTACCTCTACGGAGGTCTGTAGAGCAGCTAGTACAGTTGTCCCCTGCCGGTCCACCACTTCAAGGCACTGAGCTAGTGGCTCTGGGCACACGAGGAATCGGTCACTGAGCATTCTGCCAACCCTGCCGGTGTTTTAGGGTGCAACGATCTCCAGCGAGCACTTCTCTCAGTTACCGCCTGGAAACTAGCGGTGCTAAGAGGCTCACTACCTCTACGGAGGTCTCTAGAGCAGCTAGTACGGTCTTCCCCTCCCGGTCCGCCGATTCATGGCACTGAGCTAGTGGCTCTAGGCACACAAGGGAGCGTTCGCCCCTTCCCGTTACCCTCACAAAACCCCTCCATCCCCGCCACTTCATGTGCTTCTGGGGGTGGTGGTTTTCCAGCAAGATGATAGATGTTCCCATGTTTCCTGACGTCATTCAGGACACGGAACATCTAACATCCCCTTAAAAGGAAGTGTTAAAATTGGTACCACTCTCAGAGAGTCTGGCAGCTTGGAACTTCTGGCGGGCATGTCTGCGGGGGTATTGAGCACAGTACAGATAGGATACAGGATCCAATATATTCGTCAGCCTCCACGTTTCAACGGCGTGGTCTCCACTTCCGTGAAACCGGAGCTGATGCAGGTACTGTCTTAAGAACTACAGACTCTTCTGGGCAAAGAGGCCATAGAACATTTTCCTCGTCCAAGGAGAGAGTCGGGCTATTATAGCAGATACTTCCTGGTTCCCAAAAAGGGTGGGGGAGCGCGCCCAATCTTGGGTCTTTGAGCAGATGCCTCCCTAAGATGGCTCGCCATGGGCAATTCCGGAGAGGAGGGACCTTCTGTCTCAGGCAGGGGGCACGATATTCCATCCCAGGCCCGACCTGTGGAATCTTCATGTTTGGCCCCTAAAGGGTACCAACTGAGGAACACAGGGCTTTCGCCGGATGTTATTAATACCATTCTTAGTGCTAGGGCTTCCTCCACCAGACAGAGTGCTCGAGGGTCTGGTTGAAACTCCCTTTGAAACGTTAGAATCAGTGTCTGATTAGACTTCTGACTCTAAAATGTTTTTTCTCATGGCAATAAGGGGTGCCCCCTTACAACAGGTTTGTGATGCGGCAGGTTGGTCCTCTCCGCACACATTCATAAGATTTTATAGTTTGGATGTCCATGCTACTCCGGGCTCTCATGTCCTTGAGTCAACATCACAATCTAATGTCTGAGGCCTTCTTGTCGTTTGATAGCACACCTGCACAACCTTAGGGGTCCAGACATTTTTCAAGCACGGCGGCGTGGGTATTCTCGTTCCCAATACGCTGAGCATCGCAGCATCGACTGAAGCTTTCCAAAGGGAACGTTCCCGGTTACTTAACTGTAACCTTGTTCCCTGAGAAAGCGGAACGATATGCTGCGATGCATTGCCGTACTGAATATGTCCCAGGACTGCTCTTCCGACAAAAATTCCTGTTGATGCACCTGTGGCGTATCTATTTATAGCCCCGTGTTGCAGGTGCATGCCCCGATGACATCATCAACCGAGGCTATATTACCACCGGGTCAATTCTATCGACCTGTTACACACGTTATTCACAGCTGGTCACGAATAAGACGTTTCCCAATGCGCTGAGCAGCGCAGCATCTCGCTCCGCTTTCTCAGGGAACAAGGTTACAGTTAAGTAACTGGAACGTTCGCTGTAGCAGCCATGTTGCCGAGATAATTTATACTCCTTCGTTTGAAGTGTGGTTCCAAAAAATCTTCGTTTGAAGGGCTATCTGTCCCTTCCCCTTACCCCTACCCCTCCAACCAAAAGAGAATCGAGACACCCCTACCCCTTCACGTGAATGCGCGAAACGGAGCAAGGGGAAGGGCTAAGGGGTAGAATTGGGATTGGGCCTAAGAGTCTCTAGAACTGCTCTAAAAGACACTTCATGAGCATTTTGCCTTTTCTTTTGAGAAAAAGCTATCTTTATATCATATCCAAACAGAAACTTCAAGGTCTTCACAGTAAACCTTCAAAATAAAATTTTGTTTTAACATAAAGAAACTGTGACAAAAATATATTATTTTAATGATGGTGTCACGCTACACTGCCGGAAGGAATACGGAGTGGAGAATAATCAAGAGAGTCTTTATTAATCCAACACAGGGGTAAATCCAACATGGAACACAGGAGGAAGACACAGGTACTGACTTGTAGACCCGACAAACACAGACTGAACAGATTAGGACCTTTATACATAAGATAACTGGGGAAACACAGGTAAGAGGAATGACTAAATTAACGGGGACATGGTACACATGGGGAAGAAACTAGACACACCTGGAATCAAATTAACCAACCACGGGAGACAGAAAATGGGGCACAGGGGCAAAAACACACATAAGCCCCTCTGCCTTCAAAACACCCAGTAAAAGAGTCGCACGATAACATGCGTTTACATCATTAGTTCTGGCTTTTGTTCACACAGAGCTCATTCCGGGACTGAACCCGGCAATGTTACTAGGTCCCCAACATTGGATAAATCCTGGAATCAATCCCGCGCGACTGAGGACTGAGGTGGAGCCAGGGGATAAAGGAGCCTGACAGATCCAGAGGGACGGAGGGACGAGGTGAAGCCAGAGAAGTGGAGTCCCGAGGCTCAGGATGGTCAACGCCAGACCAAGGCGGAGCTGGAGGGATGAGGGCACCAAGGCGGAGCTTGTGGACTGCCGGACCATTGCGGAGAGTATGGAGCTAGGAGGTGAGAGGAATGACTAAATTAACAGGGACATGGAACACACATGAAAGAAACTAGACACGCCTGGAATCAAATTAACCAACCACGGGAGACAGAAACTGGGTCACAGGGGCAAAAACAGACATAATGAGTCCAGGGGTGTGACAGATAGTACTAACATGAACAATGCAATTATTATGAAAACATAATTTTTAAAGAAATATTTAACAGAAAAATTATTTACCACAATTTATTGAAAAAAAAAAAAAAAAAGAAATAAGACATTATCACTTATTTTGTATAAAATCAATTAATTAGACAAGCTTTTGTTCATTAAAATGTAATGAAACCATTCAAATGGAATAATAAAATTAATGGAAAAACAGAATGTGGTAAAACTAAAACTAAATTTGAGAGAAGGAAAAAAAAACATATTTAATAAGGCCTTAAAATTTATTTTTTTGTTAAACTTTTAATAAATTGTTGTTAAATATTGTAAGTTTCATTATATCAATGAATTACTTATGCTTAAATGTTTATTTAACCATTAAAACAGAGACTACAAAAAAATTAAAATTGTAAAAAACATCAAATGGATTTCATAGGGCCTTACAGAAGAAATACGGTGAAGGCAAAGGCAGCTGAGGCAGGTCTCCGAGGCAGCTGTCGACTCCTGACAGAAAGAGGGTCAGTGACAAAGTCAACATCCATTCACGACAGAAAAAAGTGATTTATATGGTGCTCAGACCTCAGTATAAACCACATGTCAATGACAAATGATGCATAATTTTATGTGGAAACATGAATCATACATTTGTTGCTGAAACAAAGTGGGCTCCGAGTTACAGACTTAACAAATGTAAAGGATAATGACTCTTTCCTAAGGAGCTGGATTTTAAGGGATTCTTTGTAAACAGCTTTACACTTGCAGCAGAAAAACATGCTGTGTGAACACAACGCCATAAGAGCAGGTTGAATGTTTCATTTGCCATTCATAGTCGACACCCCCAGCTGTGAAACAACAGGTGGTCAGTCAAAAATTAAAATGTGATTACTAATGAATTGTGACTCATTCCTCCAAAGCTGCTCGCAAAGTAACTTTTAAACAGTCTCCCACATGAATTTAAACTGTTTCCTCAAATGTTCTCTCCCCAAAAGTCTCACATAATGAACTACACTCTCAGGGAGGAATCACAGGGGTCCAATTTTTAAAGCATGAAATTGGACAACACTGAAATTGTGTGTTTGTGCTTTTGTCATGTGGCTTATTGCAATGGATGTAACCAGTTTTTTCACAGGATTGAATTCCCACAGTAAAGAGATGCTTTGAGTCCCATTTGTCAAGTTTGTTATTTATATTTATATTGTTTGTGTGATTTTTTTCCCCAACCTTTTATCTTCTCTTGTATAGCGGAAAAGGTTGAATGAGCCATTCATGGGCCCTGTCGGCTTTATTGAGAGACCTATTTGTGAGTAATAGCCTCTGTCACAGGGGTGAGAGCCGGTGCGCTGCACTGACAGGATCATTGAGCTGTTGGGGCAATTTGACCCACGATGCTGCACTTTTATCAGGAGACTGTTGGCCATGGTGGGGAGAGAGAAATGAGGGGGAAAGCAAGTGAGAGAGAGAGAGAGAGAGAGAGAGAGAGAGATGAAGCAGAAATGGGTGCTTTCTGGATAAGGCTCTGCACAGCTAGTGCAGGAGGTATAAAATAAAGGATGACATAATATTTTGGATGCCTGGTGAGCCATTACATGTAAAAATCAAATATGTATGAATAGACGCATAATGAGGGACAATGGCTGTCTGCTCAGCTGCTGGATCTGTGCATTTCCATTGCCATATATCACACTTTGGCATGTCAAGAATGGTCTTAGATGGTATTACCTTCTAAAGCACCATTGTGGTGTCCTATCCTGGGCTGAGAGATGTCCTAAAATCTTTTCATAAGAGCTCATTCGCCCCACACTCAGAGCATTTCTATAAGTGCTTTCTTGCCACTCTAGTCTGTGTAACACTAAAGAGGACAAAGCCATTTCTATGGCCTGTCTTAAGGAATTGAGATGGAGATGGTGGTGCTCTTTAGAATGAAAAGTCCTAATGCAGTGCCCAGAAGAGGAGCTGATGAGTGCCACAAGACTGAAAATGAAGGAAAAGTGTGAGGTCTGGACTGGTTTATAAAGGACAGATGCTGCTGGTAAAACAAGATCATTAGTAGTTTGCAGGTGCCTCAAGGTTGCAATTAACACAATGTATTTGGCTTAATGTTTTTAACATTGGTGTGGAAACACCTTTCAGATGTATCCATCCATATATTTTCATGTATAGTCACCATTCTGGTTAGGCTTGCACAATATCGCTTATGATTTTATTGTTTCTGCCATTTGAAGATTTAGTTCATTATCTAGCACTAAAAGGAATGGCGATAGATTATGTCAAAGATTTAAATACTAAAAAAAATATATTAAAAGTTCAACTTTTTAAACTATAAACTAGCTTCGGGCCAACTGTTATACAGGGATTCATGAGACTGTCACGAGTGCTACATCAGCACGCTGTGAAGCTTGATGTACTGTAAACCTGCTGAGAAAATCGAGTAAGAGTGAAAATCAAGTAAAAGTGCTCTGTGCTTGTGCATCACTTCTTGGCTCACATCACACTTACGTAGCACTGCATGATGTTCTCATGCATATGACAGATGACCATAAGTGATAGTTAAAATGTTAAAAAAATGTTTAAAATGTTTAAAATAGTTGTATTTTTCCTACTCAAAGTTATCATTTTGCTTAAGAAGACACAGTTTTATCAATTGGAGTTAAAACCTGTTAACCTGCACCCAAACGCGCGCGTCCTCAACTCCCCATGTTTGCACGTGTCAATATTTAAGAATAGATTAAATGAAACAAATTTAATCTTGACAAACTATATATCATTATGAAGATCTAAGCCTCAAGCATCGACCACAGATCGCTTTTTTTCAATGGAAAGCTTATAAAAGCTGTTATCATTTCATTAAATAAATAATTTAATATTTTAATAGTAATAATAATAAAATTAAGAAAATCAATTATTAAAGTAATAGAATTTATTATAAATTTAGAACAGGGTGCTCAACTTGCAATGTTTCCTAAAGTGTACTGCACAAGTGTACAAAATGTAAGCAGTACACATCAAACATGAAGAATGAAAACGCTGTACATACTGTACCAGATTCGTCATAATAACGAGTCATAAACACATCCGCAAGCTGTAAATCCCGGTTTAGTAAGAAAGGTAACTTAAGGGTCCACTGTTTAGTCCAACGAATCAATAACATTGTAATATGGAGGATAATTCCTTTGTTTATTTTTCAGTTCTTCAGGGACAGAACCGTCTGTGTCAGTTATGGAATAACTCATGCTCAGAAACTGCGTCTTGGTAGTAACAAACCGGCATGGTTTTGTAGCGTACAGTGTCACAAACAGAATAAGACGATCCACAAAAAAAAGTAAAAGATAGGCGAAAGATACTTTATTTGAATTCTGGCGCTCTCTTGTGACGGCTCGTGACACGCTGCTCTGACGCATATCTGATGGAGGTGGAACTTAGCGGTAACCTTTTTCTTTATTTAATTTTTTTTCAACAGTTTTCATATGTGTTTTTTCAATTCAAGTTTATTTGTATAGCGCTTTTTACAATACAAATCGTTACAAAGCAACTTTACAGAAAATTATGTTTCTACAATATTTAGTAGTAGCTAATAGTTTGTGCACGTTTGACAGGATTTTAGAAAAATAAAAATAATAATAATAATACAAGACGTAGTCAGCTAGATGATGAACTATCAATATTATTAATTAATAGTAATTATATGATGCAGTCACACATGTAGCAATAATTGTTAGTTCTGTTTGTTGATTCAAGGTTAGCATCATCTGGGGTCCTCTGAGGGTCAGCATCATCTCTTCTCAGGTGTTCTGGATCCAGACTGGAGCTTGTGTAACTCCTAGTTACCACGGGATGTAAATCCCGTGGCAAAACATAGAAACAAAATAGAGACATCATTAGCATAGCTGCTGAAACTGAAGTAAAATTAGTTTAACCCAAGCTAAAGAATAAAAATGCAGATGCAACTACACTCACAATTTAAGAGATACATTATTCGAATGCTTGGCGAAAGAGATGCGTTTTTAATCTAGATTTAAACAGAGAGAGTGTGTCTGAACCCCGAACATTATCAGGAAGGCTATTCCAGAGTTTGGGAGCCAAATGTGAAAAAGCTCTACCTCCTTTAGTGGACTTTGCTATCCTAGGAACTACCAAAAGTCCAGCGTTTTGTGACCTTAGGGTGCGTGATGGGTTGTAGCGTGGTAGAAGGCTAGTTAGGTACGCAGGAGCTAAACCATTTAGGGCCTTATAGGTAAGTAATGATAATTTGTAACTGATACGGAACTTAATAGGTAGCCAGTGCAGAGACTGTAAAATTGGGGTAATATGATCATATTTTCTTGACCTGGTAAGGACTCTAGCTGCTGCATTTTGGACTACCTGTAGCTTGTTTATTGACGAAGCAGGACAACCACCTAGAAGTGCATTACAATAGTCCAGTCTAGAGGTCATGAATGCATGAACTAGCTTTTCTGCATCAGAAACAGATAACATGTTTCGTAGCTTGGCAATGTTTCTAAGATGGAAGAATGCAGTTTTTGTAACATTGGAAATATGATTTTCAAAAGACAAATTGCTGTCTAATATAACACCCAGATTTCTGACTGTAGAGGAAGTAACAGTACATCCGTCTAGTTGCAGATTGTAATCTACAAGATTCTGTGTGGTGTTTTTTGGTCCAATAATTAATATCTCTGTCTTATCCGAATTTAATTGGAGAAAATTATTTGTCATCCAATCTTTTAAATTTTTAACACACTCTGTTAGCTTAGATAATTGGGAAGTTTCATCTGGTCTCGTTGAGATATATAGCTGAGTATCATCAGCATAACAGTGGAAGCTAATTCCGTATTTTCTAATAATATTACCAAGGGGCAACATGTATATTGAAAATAGAAGGGGACCTAGGACGGATCCTTGTGGCACTCCATATTTTACTGATGATAAATGAGATGACACCCCATTTAAGTAAACAAAATGGTAGCGATCGGACAGGTAGGATCTAAACCATCTTAGAGCCTGCCCTTGAATACCTGTATAGTTTTGTAATCGATCTATGAGTATGTCATGATCTATGGTGTCGAACGCAGCACTAAGATCAAGTAAGACTAGAAATGAGATGCAGCCTTGATCTGACGCAAGAAGCAGGTCATTTGTAATTTTAACAAGTGCAGTTTCTGTGCTATGGTGGGGCCTGAAACCTGACTGAAATTCTTCATACAGATCATTTTTATGCAGGAAGGTGCTCAATTGAGCAGACACAACTTTTTCTAATATTTTAGACATAAATGGAAGATTTGAAATAGGCCTATAATTTGCCAGTACACTAGGATCTAGTTTTGGTTTCTTAATAAGAGGCTTGATAACCTCCAGCTTGAATGGTTTTGGGACGTGACCTAAAGATAACAACGAGTTAATGATATTGAGAAGCGGTTCTTCGGCTACAGGTAACAGCTCTTTTAGTAATTTAGTGGGTACAGGATCTAATAAACATGTTGTTGGTTTAAATACAGTGATAAGTTTATTTAGCTCTTCCTGTCCTATATTTGTAAAGCACTGCAGTTTATCTTTGGGTGCGATGGATGAAACTGAAGTGTTAGACGCTGTAGAATCTACATTCGCTATTGTATTTCTAATGTTATCTATTTTATCAGTGAAGAAATTCATAAAGTCATTACTATTTAACGTTGGTGGAATATTTGAATCAGGTGGCGTCTGGTAATTTGTTAATTTAGCCACTGTGCTAAATAAAAACCTTGGATTGTTTTGGTTATTATCAATGAGTTTGTGGATATGCTCTGCCCTAGCAGTTTTTAGAGCCTGTCAATAGCTGGACATACTGTTTTTCCATGCAATTTTAAAAACTTCCAAGTTAGTTAGTGTTGTCAGTAATTTCGTCTAATTCATGTGTATTTTTGGGTACAAATAGCAGTTGAGATAGATCAGGCAGGTTATTTGCGAATCTGTCTTTGGTGGCTGGAACAATAGTTCTGCCCAGACGGTAACGCTGAGACATATAGTTAATATCAGTTATACGCAGCATGCACGACACAAGGAAATGGTCTGTAATATCATCACTTTGGGGTACAATATCTATAGCAGTAAGATCGATTCCATGCGATATGATTAGATCTAGTGTATGATTAGAACGATGAGTGGGCCCGGTGACATTTTGCTTGACTCCAAAGGAGTTTATTAGGTCAGTAAACGCAAGTCCTAATGTATCATTTGCATTATCAACGTGAATATTAAAATCTCCCATGATTAGCGCCTTATCAACTGTAACTAGAAGGTCTGAGAGGAAATCTGCAAATTCTTTTAGGAATTCTGCGAGTGTGTGTGTGTGTGTGTGTTTTATGTTGAATGTGAATGTATCTGCATGATTACCATCTGTTTGGATGGTAAATCAGCTGGTAAATCAGTGCAAATCAGCTGGCAAATCAGCATCCAGTTTGGATGGTAAATCAGTGCAAATCAGCTGGCTATTATTGTGTAATCACGGCTATAGATAAACGCCATCTAACTTACATGAATAGAGAGTAGTTTATTGTCTTTATGGCGCATTTTGTGTTATTACTATCTCTATAACTGGCCATCAGCACATCAGCACGTATTTTCATTGTAATTATATCTTTTTTATTTTATTTATTTATTTTTCTTACTCAAATTATTCTTATTGTATTTTTCTAGCGCTCAAATAAATCACTTATATGAAGTCTAAGTTTCTGTCTAGTGTTTTATAATTGAAAAAAAAAACTATGCAGTGGAATGTTTAATGACCAAAATAGTTTGTAGAAGCCTTCAATACAGTTTGGGGGTGTGGGGGGGTCTAGACATAGTCTCAGAAAAATATCTGCAGGAATCTCATTTTTCATGGTATCTTCTTCAGATTTGAAATAAAAACTCATGATACATGGGACATTCAACCCATTACTTTTCTAGATTGCTCCAGGACTGATTTCATGTATTTTTATATCAAATAAAAAAAAATCAGTGTGGTAAAAAAAATTTCAAGGCACTTCAGTGTCTATAACTTTTTAAATTTTTGAGCATTATCAAATCAGGGGTGCGTTCTCCGAAACTACCTTAACGCTACGTCGTTCTTAAGTTGTACCTTAAGAAGTACCTTATCGTTAATACGTGGTTTCCGAAACCTTCTTAGTTAAGTATACCTTCTGTAAGTCATGCGTTCGTAAGGTTGGTCTGGAGCGCTCTTAGCTATACCTTATCGCTGCTTACGGTTCATACCGCTAGTGGCCACCACTACGCAAAAAGATTTTTTACATCGCAGTTTAATTACACATAGAAAATTTTATATGAACTTTTAATATAAAATCTGATTTAGAATTAAAATTACATTTTTACTTTACTTTAAAATTATACACATAAAATACTTAAGTTGTTATAGCCTACACCCAGTGTATGGAAGTGTTTTCATTAATAAAGTTTCCATACACTAATGGTTGTTAGCTTTTTTAATTACTATCCTAAGGCACATCAGCTGGCGAACCATTTGACAGAAAAGGCTTAGGAGTCTATATAAAGAAAGATGAGTTTACACAAACTTTATAGCTATGGCAGCGAGACAGCGAGTACTTGTTTTAAATCAAAGACGGCGGCGTCCGCGGAGCCAGTTAGTGTATGTCAACTACTTTATAAGAGAACATTTTAGTCCACTGACTACCATGTCAGAAGAGACCATTGTAAAAAAAAATTGCCTGCCACGGGAGCAAATTCTGCAGCTCTTGCATCTTGTTGGCCCAGATTTGTCAAGACAAACTCGACGGAGCTACCCCCTCAGCCCCGAAATTCAGCTGCTGGCGGCTCTTCGTTTTTATGCTGTGGGGAGTTTTCTGGAGGTTGTTGGGGATGGATATGGGCTGAGTAAGACCTCAGTGTGGCTGGGCGATCTCTTTTTGCGGACTTTTTTCCCCGACATAGTGAATGTCGGTATGTCTCTCATGTTTGCGCTTTTATTGAGGAAATCATCCAATTACACAAATGAGCGATTTACGCCAATAATGTGATACGGCTGGTGGATAATCAGCATACGTTGTGGAGAACATTAACACACTTATGGCCGTGAGGGTTTGGGATTGTACACTTGCTAAATTATAAACACATACTCATATTTATTTCTGCATGTACGTATTTCAATAAGCCCCGATAAATGCAGTTTGTACTATTTCTAAAACGCTTCTTTATAAAGAACATTGTTTTCTCAATACTTTACCTATACCGCTGTGAAGGAAAGAGCGCACAATCGATCATCGAGGCGTCGATATCAACCTATTCAGCGCCTCCACCATGGACAGCAACTGCTAAGGTCGAACTTAAGAAGGTTTACCTTAAGCTACATCCTAAGGTATAGTTCGGAGAACACACGTAGCAAAGGTATACCTGTAGTTAAGGTGTACCTTTTGAGTATTCGTAGCGCGCTAAGAGACAACGTTATCGGAGAACGCACCCCAGGTTGATAAAAAGTAAAGCCCAAAGGGTCTTCTTTCCAAAGACACCAAAATTATATGTGAAACACACGGAAGTAAGGCACTGTTACAATTTTAAGTTAGGCAGGGCACTTTCAGCTGTGAGTCCCATAATGGGGGCTAACAGGTTAACTACTGTACTGGGGTGCGTTCTCCGAAACTACCTTAACGCTACGTCGTTCTTAAGTTGTACCTTAAGAAGTACCTTATCGTTACTACGTGGTTTCCGAAACCTTCTTAGTTAAGTATACCTTCTGTAAGTCATACGTACGTAAGGTTGGTCTGGAGCGCTCTTAGCTATACCTTATCGCTGCTGACGGTTCATACCGCTAGTGGCCACCACTACACAAAAAGCTTTTTTACATCGCAGTTTAATTACACATAGAAAATTGTATATGAACATTTATTATAAAATCTGATTTAGTATTAAAATTACATTTTTACTTTACTTTAAAATTTTACACATAAAATACTTAAGTTGTTATAGCCTACTACACCCAGTGTATGGAAGTGTTTTCATTAATAAAGTTTCCATACACTAATTGTTAGCTTTTTTAATTACTATCCTAAGGCACATCAGCTGGCGAACCATTTGACAGAAAAGGCTTAGGAGTCTATATAAAGAAAGATGAGTTTACACAAACTTTATAGCTATGGTAGCGAGACAGCGAGTAGGCTACTTGTTTTAAATCAAAGACGGCACCGTCCGCGGAGCCAGTTAGTGTATGTCAACTAGCCTACATGGCTGGTGGATAATCAGCAGACGTTGTGGAGAACAGTAACACACTTATGGCCGTGAGGGTTTGGTATTGCACACTTGCTAAATTATAAACACATACTCATATTTATTTCTGCATGTACATATTTCAATGAGCCCCGATAAATGCAGTTTGTACTATTTCTAAAACGCTTCTTTATAAAGAACATTGTTTTCTCAATACTTTACCTATACCACTGTGAAGGAAAGAGCGCACAATCGATCATCGAGGCGTCGATATCAACCTATTCAGCACCTCCACCATGAACAGCGCATGCTAAGGTCGAACTTAAGAAGGTTTACCTTAAGCAACATCCTAAGGTATAGTTCGGAGAACACACGTAGGAAAGGTATACCTGTAGTTAAGGTGTACCTTTTGAGTCTTCGTAGCGCGCTAAGAGACAACGTTATCGGAGAACGCACCCCTGTTCACTTTGTGTGGTTTTTGAACCGTCAACTTTAAGGGAGTCGACTTGCATTATACTGACTCTTTGAAATTTGTATTTTTCTAAAAATTGTTATTTGTGTTCATCTAAAGAGAGTCATATACGGAACAGCATAAGTGTGAATAAATGATTAGTTCATTTTTGGTGGAGTATCTTTTTTAACCCTTTAAAAATAAACCTTAAAGAGTGATTTTCCTTTAATAGTAGCGAACTGCCTTGCACTTTTAACAATAGAAGAGCTGTGTACATTTGCACTGAACATTTAACTAGTATTTGAAATGCACAGTACACTGTTTTTGACCACAAACACAAAACTTTATTGTATTACAAATCATGCACAACCACTGGTGTCAGCCATAACATGAAAATAATTATCGGCTCATCAGTACCAGCCTGAATTTCGATATGTGTGCATCCCTAATTTTGTTCATTGTTACTTACCACATTTACACTTCAGACAAATTAAGCAGAATAATCATTCAATTTACTTGACTAAATCCTGCATCCATATTCATGAATGGAACTATGGAAATATTTATATTTCTTAATTTGCATCCATTGCATGATATTTCTCAGGCACAAAAATAAAAGTTATCAGAACACATATATATCATCAGCAGCCGGCACAGTTCTCAGAGGTAATTCCAGCAGTTATATCTCCCAATTTGCAAAATTCCACACCTTCCTTTCGCTTCCTGTGTCTCTATTTTTGCCCGGTGTTGGGAACTGAATACAGATTTCCCACGAGAATGGCCAATGAGAGAGAGAACAAAATCTAGCAGAGCTCGCCCAGATTGTAGCTCTAATGGCCACTTGGCAACTGCCTGCCTCTGCCTTGCTTCCTCACTTCTTCCTTCCCTATGAGTTGGCACCTATTGAAACAACTGCTTAAATCAGACGGGCTCTTTGACAGATCCTCAGGTACAGCTTACACAAAAGTGTCTAATGACAGTGATGTGAATAATCGCATATTTCCATTGCTTGCTTTTGTGGCCTCTCCACTGAGTCCTTTGTGAGCAAACAATCTCATAACATATTCATAGAGGAAAATATTATATTCCACATTACTCATTTCATTATCTATAAAAAAAGAGGCAAACTAAACTGAGCAGATATAAAGCTGGCCTTGGAGAATAACAATGTGCGAGTATGTGTAGGCAAGGCTTATATCCTTGATGTATTCACTCATATTCTCCATAAAGTAAGTAGGGGATTGAACCTCCTGATTAAAGCACTAATGTAGCATAAAAAGAGACACACAAACAGGCAGACGGGCTGAGCTTTACGGCGGAATGTGAATGTGTGTGTTCGTATGTGTGCGTCTGTGCACGACCCTGGTAAAGCATTGCGGCCGCAGCACTGTCTCTGACTCAGCCTCCTCCCTAGAGACCCCTGTACTGACGTCACTTCAGCTCAGCGCCAGGCCAGGCAAAGCTCTTGCCACCCAGAGATAAACAGGTAGACTAGCGGAAGATTTATGTCAGGAACCAAGCACATCACATCCACACCCCAGATAATAATGGATGTATGTTTGCAGTATATGTTCTGTGCCGTGGATAAAATAAACAAGTCACGAGTTCAACACAGGCTGCAGGTTTATGGCGTCAGAGGAAGTATTTATTTATTAATTTACTTTTCATAACAGACTGAGGGCCCTACTCACGAGACTCAGCCTGACAGATTGTGATAAGCCTATGTTTAAATGAGACTAAATCAGTGCAAAAACACTTTGTGCTCTTTAAACAGATATACAGCCAGACCTGGTGCTACTGACTCACATTATGTGTCAATATCTGGCCTGGGTGATAATGAAGCTGATGCTTTAATGTGAAATATCACAGAATGAAACGGCCTGTCTCAATCCACACAGGGGCAATAATACTTACTTAATACTTGCCTAATGCTAGAAACAATGGAGGAAAGGATAAAGCAGAAGAAACTTCAAGGCTGTGTTTATGCACACTGAATGCAATAACAGTTGTCAACATTACTGGAAAAAAGCTTCTATGCCCACCATTGCTCAGACTTTTCATATTTATTACAAATAGCCGAGCACTTATTTACACTTCGTATGAATATCTACAATATCACTATTTTCACATATTTGCCTTACTTTTAGATATTTAAACTTTGTGAACATAGTATCAACCACTATTTATATTTAAAATAGCTGCTGCAAACTTTAATAGTAACATAGCTTTACATTTTCATATCTTGAACATATCTGTGTTCATGACAGATTTATAACAGAAACAGTAAATATTTCAAAGCATTATAGTGGACACAATGTCAGTTTTGTCTTTATGGCTATTAGCAGTCTGATATATTTATCCTGACTGCTGTCACGAAAGGTGCTAGTAAAGGGCTTGAAACTGCGTTTTTGCAGGGTCATTCTAAAATGACTACTCACGTAGCATTTATAGGTCATTTGATTGGCTAAAAAATGCCTAGAACTGAGAGCTAATGAGCAAAGATAGCAAATTTCAAATCATGTACTTTAGAGGGGTCAGATGCCTGTCTAGCAACTGCCATTGAGATGAATGTGAACACTAATGCATTGCAATTGTAAATTAATTCTCAGTTTATTGCTGTTGCGCAACTTGTTTTTGTGACAAGTACAGTGCAACGGATATATTTACCTCAAAGAAGAAAGCACATAGACTGCATTTCATGTTGCATTTCTATTAATAAAATTTTTTCACAACAAGTCAGAGTGAAATGTGCTAACAGTCTCATGAATGTCATACACAGAGACCAATGGTCATGTCAGGATTTTTGTTAGATAATATGTTAAATTTCCGTTTGCTTCTCACCAAACCTTATCATATACCTGTGTCGCATTGAGATGCTTTTGGTTCTTTTTTAAAAGCTTAATGTTGATTGCCATACACTGCCATTATAAGGATTATTATAAGCACACAGTTTTTCACAGGGGTTAGCAACTTTTTAGCAATCTTTGTTACATTATGTGCCAATGATTACCATTCAAGCACTTTTCAAGTTTTTTCTTCAAAGTTTGCATGTCTGTAACTCAAGAAGTCTTTACAAACTTATGTTTTTGGCATCGACATTTTTAAAGGTGCCATAGAATGCATTAATACTATATTTTAAATTGTTCTCTGATGTCCCCAGAGTGTGTATATTAAGTTTTATCTCAAAATACAACAGAGAATTTTTTTATAGCTTGTTGAAATTGGCACTTTTAGGGTATGAGCCAAAATGTGCTGTTATTTGTGTTTGTCCCCTTTAAATGAAAATTAGCTGGTGCTCCCGCCTACGAGTGCGAGTACAAAGTTTTCTAAAGTCAACAGATTTTACTAAAAGACCTACCAATCTCTGTGTAAAATTAACATAATGGTGTTGCCATCTTTCTGAAGTAATTGCCCCCTGTAATTTGGTACTAAATCTCAGATGAAAATGGTCCTTTTTACCCCCCACACAAAATAGTGGATTAATCAGTAAATATACATTGATGACATTTCACAAGTTCACGCTTACATATAATTAGCTGAGGTATGGTATGCGTATTTTAAACCGTCAGTTGGTAAGTCAGCTATATTTATACTGTGGTATTGATTACTAGATTGTGGTCCACCTGTGTTGATTAGGCTAAGTATCTGACATGCTCCTCCGGAATCTTGTTACGAGAACATAATTTCACAAGTTCACGCGTACATATAATTAGCTGAGGTATGGTATGCGTATTTGGCGTGCTGTCCGGGTAAGGGCTCTGAGCTCGGGAATGGCCCGAACCTAGAGTACCCCCCAAAAAGCAAAAGGACAGCCGCCAGATTAAGAACGCCCCCCAAAATAGCATTGAGTACTGGCGGGGGCTGATTTTATTTTTCAGAGAAGTCATCTCTTTGGCGGGCCGGAAGAGCCTACGTACTCCAGTGGGAGCGACTTAAGCATTGGAAGGCTAGGCCCTACCAGCTGCAGGTACTGGACTATGTGGTTAGAGGCACCCGGTCGTTAGGGTTCAAGCCGATGCTCAATGGGAGCTCACAGCGTTGGAAGGGTGAGTCCTACAGGCCGTTGAGGAGGAGCAGTGTGGTTGTATAGCCCGACCGGGAGGGCCCGAGTTGCCTCAACTGGAATAGGTTACGGTGTTGGCGTAAGGACATCTGGGTCCTCTCGGTTTGGCAGATAAAAAGGTTTTTTGGGCTGACCGACAAGGAGACTCTTGCGACATCCGATGGGAGGTCGATACTCATGGCATCGGATGGATGAGACTCACTTGCGGGCAGCAAGTATGGAACCCGACCGGGAGAACTCTCGCCAACGTCTGACGGGAGCACACGTATCAGACGGGTAAGCCTCACCGGACGGGGAGAGGAAAAGAAAACCCGTGCTGGGAGGCTCTCGCTACATCCGATAGGGTATCAACTCAGAACATCGAATGGGTAAGCCTCGCCAGGCGGGGGGGAAAAGATGTGAGGATAGCGGAGGGAGTTTAGACAGTATTTGACGGGAGATTGAGACTCGTGGTGTCGGATGGTTAGGCCTCACCTACCGTTGGATGGAAAGGTAAAGTTATGTGTCCGGGAGACTCTCGCCGACGTCCGACGGGAGCACACACGATCGAATGGGTAAGTCTCGCAGCATCGGACGGGAAAGCCTCAATGACCGTAGAATGGAAAAGGAGGTTCTTGCCAGCCTATCCCGGGAGCTGGATGGTGCATAATGACAGCTTGGTGGTTGTAAAAAGAAAAGGAAAGGTTGTCTGGCCAGGAGGCTCTTGCCGGCATCCAATGGGAGCACACGCATCGAATGGGTAAGCCTCGCTGGCCAAAGGATGCCATGAATCTGGATCCATGGACATAGCTTAAAGCAGAGGTGATGTCACCCTTTCCCAGCCAAGAGTTTAAGATTTTTTATTTTTTTATTTATTTATTTTTTCCTCTCTCTCCATATTGATTGCATGATCATTGTTCTACGGTTGGGATAGAGAGTTCATCAAGAGCCATCGAGGTGATTATGCTTTTAAACGGCCAATTATATGGATTGATTAACAGTTTCTTATCTCGGATTATTTTCAGATTAACCACTCCAGTGGGCTAATGAGAAACCGAGAAGGCGGGGCATCAAAAGGGTTCGTGATCAGCTTTTGAGGTCACGTTCAAGGACTTATGATTGCTGTAGCATGCCTGTAGTAAAGAATTGTCCAATTTTAAAGATGGTGTACAGTACATTTGAATTAAATGTTTAACAAAACGAGGATTAGGTTGTACAGTGACATGTAGAAACTATTGTCGGGACGTTTGAGCCCTTGAAGACTTTTGATACAATGAGCATGTACATTAGATTGTTAGCGATGCATTACATTAAGCTTGTTCCATGGAACAGTATAATTAATAGTTTTTCGAGAGTAATAGTTTTTTATTTTATTTTTATTTATTTATTTTTTTAAGGCACCTGCGGGAGCGAGAACTGCTACGACAGTAGGGAAGGACGGAAAGGGTTCCTGCGGGAGCAACTACTGCTGCGGCAGTAGGGAAAATACAGAAAAGAGATACGGACACTGCTGCGGTAGTGGAGAAATATAGATAGAGGCTCCTGCGGGAGCAGACACTGCTGCGGCAGTGGAGAAATATAGATAGAGGCTCCTGCGGGAGCAGACACTGCTGCGTCATTGGAGAAATATAGATAGAGGCTCCTGTGGGAGCAGACACTGCTGCGGCAGTGGAGAGATACAGAAAAGGCTCCTGCGGGAGCGGACACTACTTCGGCGATGGGGAGATACAGAAAAGGCTCCTGCAGGAGCAGACACTGCTGCGGCAGTGGGGAGATACAGAAAAGGCTCCTGCAGGAGCAGACACTGCAGCGGCAGTGGGGAGATACAGAAAAGGCTCCTGCGGGAGCAGACACTGCTGCGGCAGTGAGGAAATACGGGAAAAGGCTCCTGCGGGGCGAGCACTGCTGGGATGGCTGGAGTGAGGATTGGCTGTTATAGATGTATATGGGGATGTTAAAGAAGGTTGGCTATGGTATCATTGTTTTGAGTGGACGGTGATGGGCTGGCGTTAGAGGGGTTGGCTTATGAGGGTTCGGTGAGCTTCTTTGATAAGGAATTGGTCTGGCCGCTAATAGGTCTTGAGGATGGTTAGGATGTGGTGGAACATAGAAGTAAATGGGAGCATGAGAGGAGGACGAGAGATAGCTGCTTGAGCCACCTGCGGAGCTTGCTTCGGCTGCTGTAGTTGTTGGCTGTGGGAAAAGTAGAAGTGTTAGTAACAATTGATGGGGCAAGCTAAAAATAAAAAATGCCTGGGTAGCCTACTGTGTTGCCAGCTTAGAAATTGGTTGCCTGGTTTGGCAATTCCTCAAGCTTTGTCTGCATTATTACGTTCCTGCTGGAAAACATGTTTTCCACTCGTTTTGGCCTTCTGGCCTTTTTAAATTGTCTCCAGAGCGGATAAATTTGGAATGCTGTTTTCACGTTGTAGTGTGTACTGTGGAAACAGAGGCTTTTCAAAACGATGAAGCATGTTTAGTCTTGAAAGACATTGTACCAATAGACATGATTATAACAGTAACGATAATTGCAGTTATGTGCTATTCACTTTTTAGCGGTTTCTAAATATATTTACTTTGCATGCTTTTCGTATTACAGTCCTGAAAAGAAAACAGAAATTTTACTCACACTTGCTGTCCTGCTGCAAAACACAATGGTAGTTGTGTTTTAGATAAATTCTGAGTGATCACGCAAGTAAATGGTGAAATATGTCCCTAAATAAATTGGTCCTGCCAGAATAATTGCATGCATCTTATGTCTGTAATCTCAGTGAGGTTTAAACATGCACAGTAAGGCAGATGTAATGTCTTCAGACATTTCAGTGTGGATGACTTGCCTTGAAAAAATGCCTTGGCTTCGTGGTTAAAAATGGCATTGTCATCCGACAGAATTACGTCATAATGTCGTTTAACAAACTTTAGCCACGAAACCTGCATTCTTCACCTGAAAAATTTATTGATTTACGACACGCGGTCTGCATTGCTAGGGGAGGCTGTCTCAAACTGTGCTGCGACCAGAAAAGCCGCAGTGAAAATGCTGAGCCGCGGCGGGAAGCAAGAGAAACTTGCTGCGGTGAGAATTTGGGTGTGGCCCAGGCTGGTTTAAAGCCTGCTGCTGCTGGGATGCCCAATCTTGAGCGGGATGATCGTGGTGTCGAGCTTGGGGCTTTGCATGGTCTATTGGCCACAACGTGTGGCTTGGCAAGAAGAGCAGCTGTCGCGATAATGCTTAATGGTGCTCGGCGAGTGCCATGTCTGGCAAGGTAGGAGTGATCATGGGTCCGACAAAAAGTGGCAGATCTGAAAAAAAAAAATCCCAGATACAGATCTCTTCGTTGGAAGAAAAATTGGGTTTGTGATAAGATGACAGACAGAGCGAACCAAATGCTGATAAACCGTCAATGGATAGAGGAAAGTCAGCAATATTTATACTGTGGTATTGATTACTAGATTGCGGTCCACCTGTGTTGATTAGGCTAAGTATCTGACATGCTCCTCCCGAATCTTGTTACGAGAACATAATTTAATATTTTGGCTTTCTTTTTCATTTAGGTATCTGTTTCATCAGAAAAAAAAATATTAAAGGGATCATATGATGTTGCTGAAAATAACATTATTTTGTGTACGAGATGTAATGAAATGTGTTTAAGTTGTTTAAGGTTAAAAAAAACATATTTTCCACATAATGTACATTATAGTTTCTCCTCTAAGCCCCACCTTTCTGAAAAGTGTCGATTTTTACAATGCTCATTGTTCTAAAAAAAAAGTGAGGTGTGCTCTGATTGGTCAGCTATCCTGAGCATTGTGATTGGCCGAATACTTCAAGCTTGTGATGGAAAAATTATGCCCCTTAAAGGTACAATTTGTAAGATATTTGCAGTAAAATATCCAAAAACCACTAGGCTAGTGTTATATATTTTGTCCAGCTGATTACTAACAATATCTCTAATGTTTTCAACTACTTGTAAATTATGAGAAAATTCCCATTCTAAACAGTGACACGGTGCAGTGCAGTCGCCTGTCAATGACGTTAGTTACCCTTTGTTACCGCCTTTACTAATGTAGAAACCACATGACAACCGTTTCGTGGACAAATACGGAAGTAGTGTCTAACGTCCAGCAAACCCCTAGCTTGCTTCAAGCAGTTCCTTATTTACTTCTTGCACGTTTCATGGTGGATTGTTTTACTTATTTATGGAACATAATGAATGTTTACCGTCTGCTGCTGGTTCTGTCGACAAGGGCAGCTCCCATAAACGTAAGCGTACGGGCCAACCAAACGACCCAAGAAGGGTTTGGGACAAGAGGAGAGTTAGAGCGAGGATCAGTATCGGTGTTGCATTTTCTAGATGGAGAGAGCTTCACTACAAACTTCAACTAGAAAGAGATACAGATCTCGCTTGTGTTTTACTCAACAGGTGAGTTGTTTTGATTCGTATCTTTACAGAAAACATATGCTATTATAACGATCAACAAAATTGGTATTATGGGGCATTCAATCCAAACGCGGGGCATCGCGTCTCTAGTCCCACACGAGCACGCGTCTGATCCATAGTCTGATCGCATCTTTGCATCCATTAAATCCATGATTTTTCATGGTCTGATTGATGGCCGTAAGCGGTTGGGTAGAAGACAACAAATCCCATCATTCCACGCTCCTTCTTAGCATCATCAAACCACGCGATTATTAGTTTTGGTAGTGGGCCCTCTCGTGGCAGGTCCTGCAACCTGTACCTTTAACATACTTTCATGCCGTCTCCCAGCACGAAAAAGCACAAAAACATTAAAACCCAGTGGCGGCTGCTGTTTGCTGTTTGGATGTTTGCTCGATTTATGAGGATGGGTCACCCATTCGTAAGTCGTGGCCTAGTGGTTATAGAGTTTGACTCCTAACCCTAGGGTTGTGGGTTTGAATCTTGGGCTGGCAATAACACGACTTAGGTGCCCTTGAGCAAGGCATCGAACCCCCAACTGCTCCCCGGGCGCCGCAGCAAAAATGACTGCCCACTGCTCCAGTAGTGTGTTCACTGCTCTGTGTGTGTGCACTTTGGATGGGTTAAATGCAGAGCACGAATTCTGAGTATGGGTCACTATATTTGGCTGAATGTCACTTCACTTCACTATAGTATTAATAAAAAATAAACTGACATTAGGAATAAATCTCTTGCTCTCCTTATGTTTCTGCATGTTAACACAATTCAGCAGCAAATGAAGACTGACGCCAGGATGAGGTTTTTCCAAAAAAAACTTTTTACTTTGATTTCAGTCTAATAAGAAATAATTGAAGTCACATAAATCACTGTTTACACAACTCACTTATATTACACTACTCATTTATATCACATTTCTCACTTACATTACACTGCTTACTTAAATTACTCACATATTATACTGCTCCCTAATATCCATATGCACCTTTGCTCTTTCGTGTTTTTTCACCTTTTCCAAGACATTTCGGTGACACCTGTAGTTGTCCATGCGATGTCCGTCATGCTCTCGGGATGGAACAATATGCAGCGGTAAATTAGCACAATACCACATCCTCGAAAATCCTCATGTATACGACTTCCTGTCCTTTGTAGATACTTGTTTGATGTTTAAATTTGGTCTTGGTTGTCCTAATTCTTTAATTGCCAATTTATCCTTATTCCTACGGTGAATGAATGGTATTTCTTTCAATGGCACGATAGAATTAATCTGCACTGAGGTAACGTTCGCCGTGATGTCGATCAAGTTCACCTGACAAAGGCATAGCTGTCCCCATCTGTTTGTTTTTTTATTTATTTATTTATTTATTTATTTCACATTTGATAAAGATATTAAAGTACTTTTTCATTTTTTTCTTGTTGTTAAAATTCAAAATGGTTTTTAAATATTATTGGGTGTCACTGTGCCCACCAGTCGTTGCACAAGTTAAGGTTACGCACGATGACGAAAGCACGTCAGGGCTTGCCCTCCCGGAACTCATTGAGATTGCATTGCAATGCCTGCAGTTCTAAAAAAAATTTCTTTGAATGGAAGTCTATGAGAGCACTCGGGGCGATTCTCAGTTTGACAGAAATCGCCCAAAAAGGGGCGGTACTACACAAAATGTGACTCGACGCTGATTGGACTATTTAGAGGCAGCACAAACAGTCTACAGTAATGAAACCTAGTGTAACACTGTGGTTGAATGTAAAAGGAAAACAAAAACCTCTCTTTCCTTTGGTGGTGTGTCGCCCAGTCGCCCTAATGGAGAAACCGCCACTGTTAAAACCCATTACAAACAAGGCATTTGTTGCATCCAATGAGGAAATAATTACTGATTATCATGACTTATACTGTATTTTACACATTGCATTGCATATCGAACCGCATAAACATAAAACCATGTCTGTATTTGTGATCAGAGAAATGACAAACAACAAGCGCTACTGCACTGCTCAAAACTTGCATTTGGATCATCAGTAGCAAAATACAGTCTGTGAGTCAGAACAGCCGGCACTGTAGTCTACTCTCCCAGGATCAGGAAACAGTCCTCCATAGAATGTGTAGCACACATCTGAATATTTTGGTTTGTACTGTTCTGGAACCGTGTTGTAAATACATCTTTATAACTGATTTCGAGTTGTGTCCTCTTTTGGAAGGCCAAATAAAGTAGTTTCACTTTCACAATGAAACACAGCATCACACACGGCGGACTAAAGTGAGCGGAGACTGGCTTGAGTGAGCGGAGGCTGAGGACTACAGTGAGTGGAGGCCAGCTTAAGTGAGCCGAGGCCGTGGGATTGAGTGAGCGGAGGTCGGCTAGAGTGAGCGGCGTCGGGCAGGACTCTGCTTTGTCCATGGTGAAAGTCGATCTGGCAATCCATGGCGCAAAGTTGATGTATTTCCTCAGTGACCAGCAGCTTCTCCACAACATGGCAGCGGTGGCAACAGCAAGAATAAAAGTTAAGCCTTCTTTCTTTGTGTGAACATTTGGGCGGCGTTATGCAAATCTTAATATATCGTGATGTAGACATGTGGGGGCGTGTTAGAACGAGCCGTTTTAGGGGGGTGTTGGTTGACTCTCAACTTTTATAAAGTGTGACGAGTGGGGCGGGGCCGAGGGACGTGGGAACGAGGAGCGAGGCCGGTGGAGTGATTGGGAAATGAGCGACGCCTTCGACCCACCACCGGTCTCGAGTCCCACGGAGGAGATGGAAGGATATAAAACTGGAGCGATGACGGTGAAGGACGAGAGAGGACCAGGCCTGGGCTTTAGTTTATGTTTGCTTTTTATTTGTGCACATCAGTCGTCCGTGAGGGGCTGATGCGCTGTTTTGTGTTTATTTTTGATTATTAAAGTTTCAGTTGATTGTCCGCCGGTTCCCGCCTCCTTCTTCCCGATGATTATGGAGTTTTATTATTACATAAAGAATATCTCTTTGGATTTGAGACTTTAGTCTTTGCAACTTTACAGATCTTCTTTATGCACCAAGAGCTCGTAACACTCCAAAGAGAATGGCAAATTTGAAATCGCATCATATGACCCCTTTAACAATATAAACAAATTGAGCGGTGGACCTCTGGTTGAGTTGACTCGGAATGGTCAAACAAAAATGAATGAATGAATGAATGAATGAATGAATGAATAAATAAATAAATAGATAGCGATTAAATGTTAAATTATATTACAAGATGAAAGACTAATATGAAAGTTATATAAGAGATGTAATACCACATGGTCATGGGCATGGCTTGTTTGTGTGTGTGTGTGTGTGTGTGTGGGGGGGGGGGGGGGTAACGATTGAAGGATTTTACTAAAGATTTATTTATTACAATAATGCATATAATGTAGATAATAATACATAGTTTTACATTGCATATAATGTAGATAATAATACATAGTTTTTTTTACATTTTAAGTTGTTATTGTAAGTGAAATATTACACTTAATGTCTCCCTCAATCTCATTTGTGTAAGAAATTGTCGTGTGACGAATCTTCATTTTGGTGGATGACTGGTATAATGCTTGCCTGTTGTGCAGCATAAAATTATATTCAGCGTTTTTAACAACGTACATGAACTACAGCGAGATCTGGGGATAACACAAAATCTCTGATGAAGATGTCAATGCTGTGCTTGATGACTCTGGACTGTAAGCGGCTATGATAGTGACAATAGGTCAGATAGATCTGTCAGTTATTTTATCCAAAAGAAAGAAGCAACCACAACATAATTGAATATGGCAGAAAACAATGGATTGGAAGACGTGGACTGTCAGACTCACAAGCCTACTGCTTAAAGAGTTAGAGGTAATTAAAAAGTACAATGAAACTTGGTATTATACAAAATATATACATTTTTGACATTTATTTCTAGTTAGTTGATATGATAAGAATGAAGCCAATATGAAGTCAAAGATCCTGTAGTGTGAGCCTGGCTTTAGACTAGTCTTAAAATGTCGTGTATTTTATATATATATATATATATAAACATTTCACGAGTGCGCACTATATATATATATATATATATATATATATATATATATATATATACACATATGTGTGTGTGTGTGTGTGTGTGTGTGTTTGTGTGTGTTGTACTAGTTAAGCTGATTAACTGAATGCGTTCCACCTGTGCCGAATTGGTTTATCATCTGATCGTGCTGCTCCTAAACCTTATTAATAAAACATAATTTATTTAAATTATTAACAATATATATTAAAATTTCTATAAATGTATGTATGTGTGTGTATACACTTCACATATTTTGTACATACTTGGCTGCCATAACCATACTGAATTGATGTCTCTGGCATAAAATAAATTAGTGCTATATGTTACATTTATCTATAGCGTTCTTCAATAGTGGCTCTCAAATGGTAATCATATCAACGTCAAAATATGATATGCTTTACTGAGTAAAAGATTTAATGCATTTCAGAATGAAACATGCTGATATGGCATGTTTTGTTCCTAATGTCGGGACAGATTGGCTATATTTGAAATGGAAATCTTACTAAAAGCGTTTCCAAACATGCTCCATTAACACAGCAATACGTAGGGAGGGTAGAGGGTGCCTTTTCAGTGGCAGTATTATTATCAAATTCAATAAGTGAGCCCCTTCAGACATGAAAATTGTATATGATTATCTCGCCTGTGCAATTACCCATTGGATGCAATTGGAGTGGCACTTGCAACTTGTCTTCAACATGCCATATGCACAAGGAAATTTTTTTATGTAACAGTAGCTTGTGGTACTAAATAGTTGCACTTGCTGATATGAATGTATTTCAGGATAAAAAAAAGAAACATGAACTGAGAGCTGTGGTTTCACTTTTCGCTGAAAATCAATAAGCTGATGGCGAGTAATTGACTTTCTTACAGAATGGTCAGGCTTAAATCTAAGTATGCATGAAAAAATTATGTTAAATCTTTTAAGATTTAAGTGTTGACCTGAGCTCCATTTTGTGAAGCAGGCTGATTTTTTTACTAGATGTTGCTTTTTTGGACGTTTGCTGGTGCATTGCAGCAAAACCAATCAGTGGGGCTGCTTGGGAGGAAGTCAGATACACCCCATTCACTGGAGGTAAATGAGGCCTAATGGCACTCCAACACTCTGACTCACTCCATGCAATTTCTCCTCACATACCTACAATCCCACTACCTCCATTCCTCACTGCCCTGTCTTTGGCACTCTCCCTGTTTAGAAATGTAAACCATGAGGTAAAATAACTGACTGGCTGACTGGATGGTAATTGTATTGCTTAATAATTGATAGGCTGAGTGTTGATGCTGCTGCTGGGCTGAAAGAAGGAGAGAGAGCACCTTGCTGGCTCTTCACTTCATAGTCAAATTTCTATACAACACTAGTATGACTGCCATTTCACTTCACCTCTTAAACCTGAGTTAAATGCCTTTACTTCACTGTTCATAATAACGAAATTAAAATAAAACACTATTATTTTCAGAAAGGATTAGATGGATGCAAATGGTGATAAGTTGCATGGTGTCATGCACACAAATACTAAACACCATCATAACATACATTACACTAGCATAATGCAATATACAACATAATGCAATTAAACTAAATATATAACCTCAAACCATAATGAAATTACCCATTGGATGATAACTGATGACAAAAACTAAGAAGAAACAATCATAAAAAAACAACAAAAAAAAACAATAAATCTCATGCGTCGAAAGTAAAATTCTGGGAATGTCAATTTATGTTTTTTCACTGTAAATTATAAGTCTACTTCTTTTTCTCACGTCCAATAGATGTAAATTTGATTAATACTATAAATTACATTAAATCTCCTGTTAAATTTTATTCCATATAAAGTATATAGTAAAGAAAATTCTTTCTGTTAACCAATTAACCCTTAAAGACCTTGTATATTTTTGGGGTGTCTTTTTTTTGAAGACCTATTCTAGCAATCAGCATCAACTGTCTTTTATCATTATAAACAGGAGAACATGAAGTCTCAGTCTGGCTAACTTTAAGTCCCAATTTTGCTTTTGTTTATAAGAAAGAATGAATTTCCAGAATTTTAAGAAAGATGCAAACAACAATTTTTTTTTTTTTTTTTTATATATATACTCAAACTGAAACTCCTGAAGTTTGGATTTTTCTTTCTTTAGAAAGTTATATCTGGGTGTTTTTCATTTCCAAATAAAATTGTGTCTACATATAACATTCCCCAAGCAAGTTATAGCTACTGTATTTAGTACAGTATTGTTATAAACGCTTTTCAGTGAAAAACAGGTTTGTTTAGTTTACTAACAATATTAATGTTCCCAAAAAAAAAAAAAAACATTTTGGGAGTAAAGAAAATGGAATCATTTTTATATAATGACAAAACAGTAAAAATGTACTTTTTCAATCTGAGTATGAACAACAGCAAACACAAACCGTGCAGCTATATTTAGTGAAAACAATTGAACAAATTGTCTTCTGCAACAAAAATACAAACCGTCCAAATGATTCACAAACTACACACAACATGAGTGAGAAATATTCAGAGTGCAACAGAAAAAAATAGTGAAAATTATCTTTATGAACTATAGGTATATTTAGCCAGATTTCACTTTTCGCTGAAAATCAATAAGCTGATGGCGAGTAATTGACTTTCTTACAGAATGGTCAGGCTTAAATCTAAGTATGCATGAAAAAATTATGTTAAATCTTTTAAGATTTAAGTGTTGACCTGAGCTCCATTTTGTGAAGCAGGCTGATTTTTTTACTAGATGTTGCTTTTTTGGACGTTTGCTGGTGCATTGCAGCAAAACCAATCAGTGGGGCTGCTTGGGAGGAAGTCAGATACACCCCATTCACTGGAGGTAAATGAGGCCTAATGGCACTCCAACACTCTGACTCACTCCATGCAATTTCTCCTCACATACCTACAATCCCACTACCTCCATTCCTCACTGCCCTGTCTTTGGCACTCTCCCTGTTTAGAAATGTAAACCATGAGGTAAAATAACTGACTGGCTGACTGGATGGTAATTGTATTGCTTAATAATTGATAGGCTGAGTGTTGATGCTGCTGCTGGGCTGAAAGAAGGAGAGAGAGCACCTTGCTGGCTCTTCACTTCATAGTCAAATTTCTATACAACACTAGTATGACTGCCATTTCACTTCACCTCTTAAACCTGAGTTAAATGCCTTTACTTCACTGTTCATAATAACGAAATTAAAATAAAACACTATTATTTTCAGAAAGGATTAGATGGATGCAAATGGTGATAAGTTGCATGGTGTCATGCACACAAATACTAAACACCATCATAACATACATTACACTAGCATAATGCAATATACAACATAATGCAATTAAACTAAATATATAACCTCAAACCATAATGAAATTACCCATTGGATGATAACTGATGACAAAAACTAAGAAGAAACAATCATAAAAAAACAACAAAAAAAAACAATAAATCTCATGCGTCGAAAGTAAAATTCTGGGAATGTCAATTTATGTTTTTTCACTGTAAATTATAAGTCTACTTCTTTTTCTCACGTCCAATAGATGTAAATTTGATTAATACTATAAATTACATTAAATCTCCTGTTAAATTTTATTCCATATAAAGTATATAGTAAAGAAAATTCTTTCTGTTAACCAATTAACCCTTAAAGACCTTGTATATTTTTGGGGTGTCTTTTTTTTGAAGACCTATTCTAGCAATCAGCATCAACTGTCTTTTATCATTATAAACAGGAGAACATGAAGTCTCAGTCTGGCTAACTTTAAGTCCCAATTTTGCTTTTGTTTATAAGAAAGAATGAATTTCCAGAATTTTAAGAAAGATGCAAACAACAATTTTTTTTTTTTTTTTTTATATATATACTCAAACTGAAACTCCTGAAGTTTGGATTTTTCTTTCTTTAGAAAGTTATATCTGGGTGTTTTTCATTTCCAAATAAAATTGTGTCTACATATAACATTCCCCAAGCAAGTTATAGCTACTGTATTTAGTACAGTATTGTTATAAACGCTTTTCAGTGAAAAACAGGTTTGTTTAGTTTACTAACAATATTAATGTTCCCAAAAAAAAAAAAAAACATTTTGGGAGTAAAGAAAATGGAATCATTTTTATATAATGACAAAACAGTAAAAATGTACTTTTTCAATCTGAGTATGAACAACAGCAAACACAAACCGTGCAGCTATATTTAGTGAAAACAATTGAACAAATTGTCTTCTGCAACAAAAATACAAACCGTCCAAATGATTCACAAACTACACACAACATGAGTGAGAAATATTCAGAGTGCAACAGAAAAAAATAGTGAAAATTATCTTTATGAACTATAGGTATATTTAGCCAGATTTTAACAGATTTTTACCTCACCATTTTTTTTACAGTCTTTTACCAATAGGTTCTATTGTGTTTTGTTGTAGCACACCACGCCTTGTCATTCTTCTGCTGAAAAATATGAAGAATGAAATCAAAGAGGCCACGAGTGAAGCTTGCTTTGAGTGAAGTATGCGCAACTTCATGGCAACAGTTCATGGCCAGGTCAGATTACATTAGAGTTTGTTGTCATTTGTTGGAAAATGATTGCACACTGCTCAGACATTTCACCATCCAACAATAGCCAATGGAACATGTTCAGTTGGTGAAAACAAACTCAGACCAACAGCAACAAATGCCAACAAGGTTAACTCACTGATCCAACAAACTCAGACAGTCTTATTTGTTGGTGTTTGTTGGCATTTGTCCGTGCGGTGTGAATTGGACTTAACATAAAATAAGGACTGATTAAAAACTAGGGCAATGTAACTAAACAAGGCAAGAGAACAGGAACAGAGAGAAAAACAACCAAAAGTCCATAACTGTGACAGTAGCTCTCACTTACGCCACAAAGAGTCCAACAGAGGTGAGAAGGAGAAGGCTCTTGAGGAGGATGCGGGGGAAATGCAGGACAGGGAACCAAGGGAGAAGGTGGATGAAGAGACCAGGATGGAGCTGATGGTGGGGTAAGCCATGGAGAAGCCAGGTGAAGATTCAGAGAATAGTCTGACTGAGGGACAATGGTTGAGTCGAGGGAGGAGCCACAGTGGAGAAGGCCTTGACGACACCATAGGGAGGAGCGATGGAGTCGGAGCCACTGGAGGTGAAGACCCAGGTGGAACAGAGCAGACAGAGAACCCGGGTGACACCAGAGGTCCAGGGACCCAAGGCAGAGCAGACGGCTTATGCAAGTGAGGCGAAGATGGGGACCAAGAAGACTGCAGCAGAGCCAGAGCAACCGAGGACAACAGTGGAGCCAGAGGAAAGGATGAGCCAGACAAAGCCAGAGGGATGGAGGGATGAGGCAAAGCCAGAGGAGTTGAATCCCATAGTGAAGTAAGGTTGACGATTGACCGAGGCAGAGCCAGAGAGATGAGGGAGCCCAGTGGAGCCAGTGGGATGACGGGCCACAGTGGAGACGAGGGAGCAAGGAGCCAAGGCAGAGCCGATGAATCAGAGGATCGTGATGGAGTCCAGGATTTGAAGGCTGGAGGTAGGGACGGGGGCCTAAGCAGAACTGGAGACTGGAAGGCTCTAGGCAGATTAGAACATCTGGGTGGCGCTGACTGAGGTTGAGAAGAGGGACTGACATGAACCAATGGAGACAGGGCTATGGAACTGGCTTTTAGGAGAGGAGGCAGGAGAGGGAGGCTGAGTGTGAATTTGGGAGACACAGTAAGCTCAAGTGATGCAGGAGATTCAGGGCTGAGTGGAACCAACAGAGACATTACAACAACATTATAAAGCACCATAACATTTTTGTGCACATATTTTAAATGTACTGAAGCTGCTCCATAGTTCAATGTGAGGTACAGATTAATATTGAAGTCATTAAATTCAAGTTCACATTAACTCTTCTTTCCGTTGCGGCTGTCTGTCATCCTCCATTCAGCAATCAAATTGTGTGTCGTGTTCAGTTACTACAGTCAAAACGATGAAACTCTCTTTAAGAGCGCACATTAACTGAGGTTTAAAACTGTTAAAAGAAAAGGCTCAATAAACTAATGCACACATTTAATACACTACATATTGATATCTTTTCCCTTTTCCCTTTGTACCGGTTCGCGAAAGAATCGTTTGATTTAACTGGTTCTTCTTAGTGAACCGGATGAACCAATTCACCAAATCAGACTGAATCGTTTGAACCAGTTTGCATCTCCAGTAAGCATTAATCCACAAATTACTTAAGTTATTTACTTTTTAACATGGCTAACACTCCCTCTGAGTCGAAATATATACCAATATCCCAGAGTAATTCATTTACTCAAACAGTACACTGACTGAACTGCTGTGAAGAGAGAACTGAAGATGAACACGAGCCGAGCAGCTTGTGTGTTGTCATAACTTTTCTATGTGGACTCGGAGGGCTGCGCAGCCTGCACACTGTGACTCCGTGTTGTTTCAAGCTCATCATTCTGAGCGCGGGATGCGCATTAAGTGCTCTGTGCCGCTCTGTATTGGCGCTTTAATATTAGAATCCTTTACTGTGTAATCAAAAATTATTAATAGTCTTTCTTGTTCTGTAATATATATGATATGTTGCTGCCTTTATTACTGTGCTATACATTTAAAATAAATGTATTTTATATTTCTATATAAATGTATATATTTGTTTTTACATTAATGTATTGTACAACAATACAAAGAGCAATGTGTAACATTTGACCAGATTTTAGACTTATTCACTTTTGTTTAAATAAAATATTACACTAGATTTTATAAAATTATTGTGCACCCGTGATTTTTCCAGAACCTAGAGTATCTTTTGCTGCTGAATTATTCACTAACCTAGTTTATAATAGTATTTTTGGCAGATTATGATTTTATATTTTTTTATTTGTTATTTTTCATTAAAATTAAGTTGTTTATATGTAGTAGATTGTGTTTAACACACAAAAGAGTGATGATCAGGTCAACACAGGGAAGTATAGAAATTCTACATTAATTTAAAAAAATCTGCTGGTATCGGATAGGATCGGTTATCGGCAGATACTCAGAATTTTCTGTATCGGATCGGATCAGTTCTGAAAAAATGGTATCGTTGCATCCCTATAAATTAGTAATAAGTGACACCTGCACCACTCACCGATCTCGAGTCCCAGAGAGGAGCTCTGGAATTATAAAAGAAGCAGTGACGACAGTGAAGGATGAAAGAGGACCAGGCCTGGACTATTCATGTTGTTCTTTTATTATGTTTTATGCGGCAGTCATCCGTGAGGGGCTGTCGCTTTTACTTTCGTTGTGTGTTCGCTTATATGATTATTAAAGTTTTATGGTTAAATGTTCCTGCCTCCTCCTTCCCTGATCTATGGATTTTGTTACAGGCTGGTTATCCTGTAAGGTGTTGTGCTATTTAAAACACACAATGAAGGAATATTACTCAAAAATTTTCTTTTAATTATAAATCCACAAGGAATACACAGGAGAATTAACGGAGCAAATGCAGCACACACAAGAGTAAAGCAAAAAATAACCAGCAATGACTGTACAGAACAGGGAGTATAAATAAGGAGACTAATGAATGAGGGACTGCTGAAAATCATAAGTAACTATAGCAACAAATCAAGACTGATCAGAAAATAGGACAACGGAACTAAACAAGGCAGGAGAACAGGAACAGAGAGAAACACAACCAAAAGTCGATAAATGTCACAATTATAAGTAAATGAATAGATAGACAATTCCATCATTTATTCAAAGAAGCTTTCTGCATCTAAATTCAAGGACTGATCCTGATGTCAGTTCCTCCAAAACTCGCAAAGAGAGACTAGAAATTCAAATGGGTTTCCCATTAAATGAATTATTCATTTACAACGTTATATTTGAATGAGAATTGACCCATGAATTTCCATCTAGCACATGATTGGCCAGAGCCCTGGTAGCTGACTAACTATAGGGATGACTAGTAACACAACATGCAAAGAGGTTAAATATCACAGTAAATAACTATGCATAATGGATGAACATGGTATAGGAGAGACAAGAGCGAGAAGAGAGACAAGGTTGGGAATTAACAAGTGACAAAAATTCCTCTGGGTCCCTCTAGATGAGTGTGTGACTTCAGGCTGGACAGCTGTTTAATTGTGAAAGGACCCAAGGCTCTGATGATCTGAGGTTGGTCGGCCATCTGTCCAAATGAACATGGTATACAGCAGGGAAATGCTGGGTACTGTTTGTTTGTGTCATTTCTCAACCCAAGAAAGTCAGTGAGACCTTTTTTCTTTTAGTATTTAAAAGTGAGAAGTCACTTCCTGTTTGTTGCTGCCGTGTGTTTTGAGTTTGAGCTACATCAAGTTACTTTTATATAGCAAAGTCCACTAAAGGAGGTAGATCTTTTTCACACTTGGCTCCCAGAATTTGGAATAGCCTTCCTGATAACATTTTTGGTTCAGACACACTCTCTCTCTGTTTAAATCTACATTAAAGACACTTCTCTTTGGCCAAGCTTTCAAATAATGGATCTCATAATCTTACACTCCAGTTATATCTGATTAAATGCACATTATTATTCTTTAGCTTTGGTTAAACAAATAAATTTTGCTTGGTTGGAACAGCAGCTATGCTAATTATGTCTTTATTTGTTTCTCTGTTTTTGCCACGGGATGTCACTAGGATTTACACAAGCTTCAATCTGCATCCAAAACACCTGAGAAGAGATGATGCCAACCCCTCAGAGGACATCAGATGATTTCAACCCTGAAACAACATACAGAACTGCCAATTTTGATATAAGTTTGATTGCAATATATAATAATTGCTTTTAATAGTGTTCATCATCTGTCTGATTACATCTTTAATTGATTTTTCCATACATTTCTGTCATATGTACATTAACTGATAGTCACCACTGAAAAACTATTAATAAATATATTGTAAACTTAATTTTCTGTTAAGTTGCTTTGCAACAATTTGTGTCCAGTTTACCCTTCTAGAAAAAAAACAAAAAACCTGATTGCCTGGTCTTAACTTGTTTAAGTTGCTGGTTTTAGGTGGTCACCCAGCCTGGCTAAACTGGTTTTGGCTTGTTGGCCAGCTGGCCCCCCAGCCTGACCAACTAAAGAAATGGTTAGAACCCCTCTAAAACCAGCCTGCTGAACAGCTAAAACCAGCGTTGGTTTTAGTATTTTTTTTTTTTTTTTTTTAGCAGGGTAATTAATTCTGTTGATCTTTTTACCTCATTTTAACATGGATTTCTGTGGATACCGAAACATGACAGCATCTAAATGGAAGTTAGAATACATCATGGCGGCGCTCACTGGTTACTCAGGACAAAGATGGATATACAACCCGAATTCCGGAAAAGTTGGGACGTTTTTTACATTTTAATAAAATGAAAACTAAAAGACTTCCAAATCACATGAGCCAATATTTTATTCACAATAGAACATAGATAACATAGCAAATGTTTAAACTGAGAAAGTTTACAATGTTATGCACAAAATGAGCTCATTTCAATTTTGATTTCTGCTACAGGTCTCAAAATAGTTGGGACGGGGCATGTTTACCATGGTGTAGCATCTCCTTTTCTTTTCAAAACAGTTTGAAGACGTCTGGGCATTGAGGCTATGAGTTGCTGGAGTTTTGCTGTTGGAATTTGGTCCCATTCTTGCCTTATATAGATTTCCAGCTGCAGAAGAGTTCGTGGTCGTCTTTGATGTATTTTTCGTTTAATGATGCGCCAAATGTTCTCTATAGGTGAAAGATCTGGACTGCAGGCAGGCCAGGTTAGCACCCGGACTCTTCTACGACGAAGCCATGCTGTTGTTATAGCTGCAGTATGTGGTTTTGCATTGTCCTGCTGAAATAAACAAGGCCTTCCCTGAAATAGACGTTGTTTGGAGGGAAGCATATGTTGCTCTAAAACCTTTATATACCTTTCAGCATTCACAGAGCCTTCCAAAACATGCAAGCTGCCCATACCGTATGCACTTATGCACCCCCATACCATCAGAGATGCTGGCTTTTGAACTGAATGCTGATAACATGCTGGAAGGTCTCCCTCCTCTTTAGCCCGGAGGACACGGCGTCCGTGATTTCCAACAAGAATGTCAAATTTGGACTCGTCTGACCATAAAACACTATTCCACTTTGAAATAGTCCATTTTAAATGAGCCTTGGCCCACAGGACACGACGGCTCTTCTGGACCATGTTCACATATGGCTTCCTTTTTGCATGATAGAGCTTTAGTTGGCATCTGCTGATGGCACGGCGGATTGTGTTTACCGACAGTGGTTTCTGAAAGTATTCCTGGGCCCATTTAGTAATGTCATTGACACAATCATGCCGATGAGTGATGCAGTGTTGTCTGAGAGCCCGAAGACCACGGGCATCCAATAAAGGTCTCCGGCCTTGTCCCTTACGCACAGAGATTTCTCCAGTTTCTCTGAATCTTTTGATGATGTTATGCACTGTAGATGATGAGATTTGCAAAGCCTTTGCAATTTGACGTTGAGGAACATTGTTTTTAAAGTTTTCCACAATTTTTTTACGCAGTCTTTCACAGATTGGAGAGCCTCTGCCCATCTTTACTTCTGAGAGACTCTGCTTCTCTAAGACAAAGCTTTTATAGCTAATCATGTTACAGACCTGATATCAATTAACTTAATTAATCACTAGATGTTTTCCCAGCTGAATCATTTCAAAACTGCTTGCTTTTTTAGCCATTTGTTGCCCCCGTGCCAACTTTTTTGAGACCTGTAGCAGGCATTACATTTTAAATGAGCTAATTAAGTGGATAAAAGTGTAAAATTTCTCAGTTTAAACATTTGCTATGTTATCTATGTTCTGTTGTGAATAAAATATTGGCAATGCAAAACCACATACTGCAGCTATAACAACAGCATGGCTTCGTCGTAGAAGAGTCCGGGTGCTAACCTGGCCTGCCTGCAGTCCAGATCTTTCACCTATAGAGAACATTTGGCGCATCATTAAACGAAAAATACATCAAAGACGACCACGAACTCTTCTGCAGCTGGAAATCTATATAAGGCAAGAATGGGACCAAATTCCAACAGCAAAACTCCAGCAACTCATAGCCTCAATGCCCAGACGTCTTCAAACTGTTTTGAAAAGAAAAGGAGATGCTACACCATGGTAAACATGCCCCGTCCCAACTATTTTGAGACCTGTAGCAGAAATCAAAATTGAAATGAGCTCATTTTGTGCATAACATTGTAAACTTTCTCAGTTTAAACATTTGCTATGTTATCTATGTTCTATTGTGAATAAAATATTGGCTCATGTGATTTGGAAGTCTTTTAGTTTTCATTTTATTAAAATTTAAAAAACGTCCCAACTTTTCCGGAATTCGGGTTGTATAACAATTCATCTATCTGCCCATCCATTCATTATCCTGGCCCATCACCTTTAAATTACCGATCTGACAAAAGCACTACATTTTCCAATACAGTTCAGGCCCAATGATTGGTCACTGTCATTACCCAGATTAATGTACAGAGCAAAGGAGACAATTGTACACCTATTAAGAGCAATTGATTGGATGTACTTGCACTGCTGACAAGAGCACCATACCTCTTTGAACAACGCAGTGTGGATAGAGAGATGGTCAGGGGTTTAACAGACGATAATGGTCAGCCATTAAAACCCCCTCTGGCCGTCAGCCAGGAGGAATCTGTCGGTTTCCACTTCTGCCCTCCAGTTCTGTCCCTGTCTAGAAAGCTTTAATGTGCTAATGCACAAACGCACAAATGGGCCTCAGGGTGGCACGGTGCGGTTTACCGGATCTAGGAGATGAGTGGATGTGTACTGGAATACCAGTTGGCTGGTTCACAATACACAAACTGGACAGAGCAACTGCTTTTATGTTATCATCGTCCAACAGATTAAGAAAAAAAATAAATGTAAGTATTCTAAATTACTTGATTTTGAAATGGTTGCAACTAAATGAGTTGGGACATATTAAAAAAGTGTTATTTAAACACCTTTGTAAATATAACTTAAAAATGCAATAAACAACAACAAAAATGTACCAACATTTTTAGAGAATGTATGCTGGCAGGGTACAGAAGTCTGATGACATTATTACTTTCTGACTTAAAGGAATCACTGAAGACATTTTTTGATGAAATTGTTTGAAAGAATCATTTCAGCATCAAAAGAGCTTGTTGAGAAAAGAAACAGGATTTTGTTCATAAAAACATTGAGTTTGTTCAGGAGGCACCTAACAAAACTGATTTCGGACAGGCTTCTGAGGCATTGTAAAGTTTTAATGATCTACAACAAACTGAAAATTTTTATTTATAAAATTTGCTATTTTTAAATAGCAACTATGTCTCACTATAACAACATCAAAAGTGGAAAATCAAAAACGTACATTTACACACAAACTGACCACCAACCACAACTTTCAGACCACATCTTTATTTTTTTAGCTCAGCTGTCATGGAATGGAACACAGAGGATTGCAGGATATCAAAAGCAGCAAAGGATACATATATATCATGCCTTAAAAAATCAATCAGAATCTCAAGTACCATTGCAATGCATCCTCTGAAGGCACCATTTTTCAGCTTTTGGAAGTAGCCCAAGTTTCACCTAGAATGTAGCTTTTTTATAATGGAGGTCCCATGATTGGAGCTATATTCACCTTATTTTTCCCATAATAGTGGCCATTCGTAAATTTAATGCATCTGGCTTCCGGTGTCTTTTGCTTCCAGCTATTTTTAGCTGTAAAAAACAGCACGTTTTTGCTGCTTGATATTGCAAACTGGTGTTTCTTACCATATTATTAGAATGTATTGTCTTCTTTATATACACTGGGTTGTAGCACAAACAATTTTACCCTTATTGCACTATAATATTCTTGTCGTTATTACCTTTCTGCAGTTAATGAAGCGGAAGTCTCATTCATTCACAGAAAACAGCTTACTTCCGCATTGAAAAATAAGGTGGACAGATTTATAAATAAATATACGTATACACATATACTGTACACATACACATATAGAGTATATATTGTGACGTGCCTCTGGGCCCGTATTATTATAATGATTGTTGTGGGTGGGGTTTGGAGTAAGTCATGATGTGAAACACCTGCAGAGAGTGATAAAAGGTGATGGATGTCTGACTTAAGTGTTTTTTGGTTACCCCTTTGTCGTCTGTTATTCTGGGTTGCTGCTTTATTCATTTGTTAATCTTTTGCTTTATGTATTAGTTTAAGTTTGGGTAGTTTGCAGGCCTGTATTTTTTGGAGTGTATATTTTGTGGTAATTATGTAGCTTATTCTTTATTTGTGGATTTTCTAAACGGAATGTTTTCCGTAGTGGTTATTTTAAACAAATAAATATTTTTAATTTGCTTTTGTTCTCGTTGCCTCCCTCATTTGTTGCGGCTCAGAGCCGGCCGTGACAATATCAAATTGATATATATCCTAGCCTAATAGATATTGATGATCAACATTTTGGTGTTGCATGTTGTAGGCATAGCCTCTATAGTTTCATCTACAGTGAACTCATATAGGCTCATGGCGAGGTTCATCTGCCGCTGCCCTGGCTGTGTTACAAATAGAGCTGTTAGCCCCCCTCCTTCTCCCCAATTGCATTAGTGCTTGACCAGGCAAACCCTGAGAGGCGGCAGCGATAACCATTACAGACAGTCGACAGGCCCCTGCCTCAGCTCTGTTAGTAAACCACACAAGCAACCTGATAAAACAGCCACGGCTGCTGTCCCCTGCTCCGGCGATGTAAAATACAGCGAGCGACGGAACAGCTTCATTCCGGCGGCCTGTTCTCTTCCTCAGTTGAGTGAGCACAGCAATAGGAGGTGTAATTTACACCCCAGCCAAACCTGTCATTACCCAAGGGCACTTGTTATGGCTGCACCCTATGTTTTTCCAATTCACCTCCAACCCCTGAGACTGTCAATCTCCTGAGTGGATGTAGTTGGGGGGAGAGAGGCAGGGGAGGCGCTGGGAATATTCCAGGCTCAGGCAGACAGCGGACAATTTTCTTCGGAGGGGATAATGGGAGTGGAGAGGCAAGAAAGGCAAGACTGCCACTTGCCATTAAGCAAAAAAATACTGCAAAATGAGTCTGTCTACCGGTAGCATGCTACAGTCCTCCAAACAGGCCAATGCCGGTTTTAAGGGTTATGACATTGCCTAAAAGAACATTGTGTTGTGTATTTGGTGTAATACAATGTGTTTATGCGGTTTAAGGTTCAAAAACACATTGTTTCTACATAATGTATATTATTGTTGAAAAAAACAAAATTACTCACAGACTGTGTGTCAGATGTGCCAGACTGTCCTTGCAAAGTTGGAACTGCCCCACTTTATAGAAACAGCCTTTGTGCACAGACCCATTGTGACCTACTCTGCAGAGTCAGGAGCAATCCCCCATAAAATGTGTCACACAGCATCACACCTGCGAGCTTGAGTGAGGAATGGCCAGCGGACTTGAGAACAGCACGGCTGGCTGATTCAACGAAGGAGTGGCCGGGGGCTTGCGGCAACTACATGTCACGACCACTTCATCCAAGTTGAAAGCCAATCCGGCGATCAACAGTGCAAAGTATATGTATTTCCTAAGCGACCAAATCTTCCCACACAGTGACGTAGACCTGTGGGGGCATGTTTAAATGAGGCCTTTTAGGA
This sequence comes from Carassius carassius, assembly GCF_963082965.1. NCBI lineage: Eukaryota > Metazoa > Chordata > Actinopteri > Cypriniformes > Cyprinidae > Carassius > Carassius carassius. The sequence goes on along the minus strand of NC_081756.1, from coordinate 19,342,917 downwards.
GGGCTAATATAAATCTTATCCACATAGCACACATACATCTCGCAGAAGTCTATTTAATGTCTGCATTTACATCTGCAATATGTATTTTTTAGAGTGTTTGCTTATCTGCAATACATCTATTGGACGTTTCCTATCATATGTCAAACTGGAGTATATTAGATGTCTTTAAGATGTTTATGATCTAGAACGGGTCGTCAACCTACTGACACGTGAGCAATAGGGAAAACCGCATACTGACGTACATTCGGAGGTAATAACTTATCACACAGCCTGTTAGGAGCTATAAATAAATGTGCATCTGCACATGCTACACATGCGCTTGGGACAGAGATATTATACTGAATTTCACTAAAAGTGCGAGATCCAGAACTGTATCGATGTGACAGGGTGTCTCGCGGGGTGCGGTTCGTTGTATTTACCATTTTATGTACAGAAAAACATGTGCACACGTTCTTTCCCCTGTATTACACTACCACCTGGGAAGTGCAGATGGAAGTGAAAATCTCTGTGCGCTGTACTCTGTGCTGCAGCACACACAGAGAGAGAGCTCAACACAGCACAGGTCTTCCTCTCTGACGTCGCTCTGGGACTCCCCGAGGTCTCGTCCTCCAGAGGTGGGTCCAGGCTGTATTCATGTTCCTACTCAAACCTCTCTCTCTCCCTTTCTCTCACTCTCTCTGTGTGTCTTGCTGTTCTGCAGAGGAGGTGCAGCAGCCATCAAAACACACAAAGCTTAAGATGTCATTAGTAGCCCAAAACACCAACATTCCCCAAATTCACAATAGTAATTAAACATTTTAAACAACATAATTCATCCTACATAGTGTCATATATCAGTTGGGTGGTATCTATGTTGAAAAGAGTCCCACCTCCCCATAACTGTTTTATCACTCTAAGAAGAAGCATATAGTGATTGTTTGGTTAGGTGATGAAAACAACATTCAGTTCAATTTGTTGACTTCAACTTCTAATTTTAATCAACTCCATCTATGATAACATTTCAGTAATATAGAATTACTAAACATTTTCACGGAGGAGATATTGATGCTTCTTAACTAGCCATTGCAAAAGTGGCATAAACACTATTGCAAAACCTATTAAAAAGAAAATCAGCACATTTGGTTTTCAGTTTCCAGGAAGTGATGGATCTCAGAGTCGGATGCAAGTTTTTGCTTTTTGTAAATGTTTATTGCCTATAACAAGGTATGCATGGTTTGTACTTAATATGACATTTATAGCTTAAAAAATAGGTTGTACCGATATTAAAATTCTGGCTGCTTATTATTTTTCATGGTTTGGTCTATAATCAAATGGTACAATTGGAAAAAGTACAAATGGTGATAAAACAGAAAAACTTTTAAATTTCTTTACATGCTAATTAAATTTAGGCATCTCAATATACAATGTACAGAATGAAAGATGAATATTAATTTTGAGATTTGCAAAAGGATTACATTTAGCAGTGTTATCAAATTATTAGTGCTTTATAGATTAACTTTAAACAGAAATGAGCATCCAATATAAATATTCAATATCAGTTGATACTGACAAGTAGTATCAGCCCATAACTGATTTATTGTGCATCCCTACTTAAAATTCATAGGTTGTGATGTGCTATGATGCAGAATGATTCAAATTTAGTTCTTAGTGCTGCTAACAATATTTATAAATATTTGTAATATTTATAAAGAGCTCAGGACATTCTGTTCTTTTATATAGATGTGTCTGAGAGGAAGTTGTCTCATAAACCCATACAGACAGTTTGTTCTATAAAAGATCAGAAATATGCTGAGTGAGTCGGCCTTTAGAAGAACACCCCCCAACCCCCCAATCGTCTTCTAAAAGCTTTTTTTTTTTACTTGATTTTCTTCTCTTCATATATTTTCCTCTTTGTTATCAATGTTTTAATTGAAAGTCAGTGAAAGGAGGCAGAGCACCCAGCTGAGCTCTCAACATAGCAGTCTTCTCCTCTGGGTTAGATCTTCTTCCCATGAGGCTACGAGCCCTGCGTCATTCACAAAAATCATTCAAATAGCTTCGACCTCAAAGCTTCGTCTTCATTCAGAAATCTTTTTATAGCACACACTGTGCTGGAGAAAGGGGCGGATGATGGGAAGGGTTGGCCAGAGGGGGAAGAGAGGTGGTTATGAGACTGTGTGTGCGCTGGGCTGTTTGGGGCGGAGGTTGCAGGCATAGCACCTGACGCCAGACCCGCTTCGCTGTCTCACCTGTCTCTCCAACACATGTGTGATTGGAGGAAGTGGGAGCCGGTGCTGTGACGGACTGCTGTGAATGTGTGATCCAGCAGCATGAAAGTTCATTGGCTGAGAGTAAAGACGTCACAGCACCTTGTTAGTGAGCTGTTGCAAACAGAGCAGCTTTGCTGAGGAAACAGATACGACACACCCACCAACAGCTCGAGCCATAAATAACTTCAAATTATGCATAAAGAGCTGCAAAAACACTATGAATTGAACAAAAAGATCAAATCCTGAAACAAAATAGGCTACATGAAAACAATAAATAGTCTCTATATTCATGGCTGTAACCACATTTAGCCCAATATAACATATATGGCCGTTATGACTGTTCCTATATATTTTAAGAGCTCAATCAAGAGATATTTTAAAGGTCCCGTTCTTCGTGATCCCATGTTTTAAACTTTAGTTAGTGTGTAATGTTGTTGTTAGAGTATAAATTATATCTGTTAAATTCTAAAGCTCAAAGTTCAATGCCAAGCGAGATATTTTATTTAACAGAATTCGCCTTAAAAAAAATGACCCGTTTGGACTACATCCCTCTAGTTCCTGCAGTAATGACGTCACTAAAACAGTTTTTTTGACTAACCTCCGCCCACATGAATACACAAAAAGGGGGCGTGGTCTTGTTGCGCTCCGACGGAGAAGAGGAAGAGCTGCGTTTGTGTTTGTCGCCATGTCGTCGAAACGCTGTTATTTTCATCTCAGAGTCCAATCATCTTTGTTTGGGCTTCCCAGGGACACTGTACTTGTAGATTAATGGTTACAATTTATGTTTAACTCGGTTCCCGAAAATTATAATCCACATGTAAAGCTATGTGCAGCACACTTTGCTGAGGACAGCGAGCTTCCTCAGTCTCAATCAGTTTAATGCCGGATTCGCACAAAGATTATTCTTGAAAGATGGACCAGTTCCCTCTTTGTCTGGAGAAGGCGTTGTTTATGGACCACAACCGGTAAGTGTATTTTGTTATTTAGGCTGGTGCGTTTAACAGTTTCTGTAACTTATCACACAAAGGGCAATGCTGTTTAGCTTTGTTAACTAGATGTTAGGGCTGTGCAAAAAAATCGAATGCGATTTCCATGCGCATCTCGTCAGTAAAAACGCTCCTGTGATTATAAGTACATCTCCAGCACGTGCGTTCTTTTACATTCTATGGTTCAGATCAGGATTGCCAGGTTTTCAAAACAAATCCTGCCCACTTGCTTTTCAAAACTAGTCCAAAACTAGTCCAATCGCGTTTCCAGGACGGCCGTGTGCGCTAAGCTGCTGTCGAATCACAACACAGGAACCGCTGGCACAATCAGAATTCGTTACGTATTTCTGAAGGAGGGACTTTATAGAACAAGGAAGTCATCAGCCCATTTTTATGACAGTGAAAACAACGGTATACAGATAGGTGAATTGTGTGAAAAATACTGTTTCTTTACACGCGAAACATGAACACATGTTATATTGCACACTGTAAACACAATCAAAGCTTCAAAAAAGTACGAAAAACGGGACCTTTAAGAAATGTCTCAGTATCTTTATCCATACACAGTGAAAGTAAATGGGGTCCATGTTGGTTTGTTCTTCAAAATATATATTTTTCTGATCTGCAAGAGAAAGAAAGTCATACAGATTTAGAACAACATGAGGTTAGAAAGAGATGTAATTTTACAATCGTTACAATTCCTTGTTCTGGCTAGTCTGAAGACGTCTGCAGAAATAAAAAGGCAAAGGCAAAACGCAGTGACTAAACATTTTCAAAACTGATTTATGGATGAAGCTGAGTCTCTTAGACTATGATCTGCCTTGTGACAGACAAGCTTGGCTCACCATCACTCAGATTCAGAGTAAAATAAATTGATATGAATCTATCAAAATCATATCAAAGTCAATTTCACTGTTGCTATAGTTACTGCATTTTCCCATTTTAGGACACAACACCCTATGAGGAACTCATACTCATTGACAAGCCTTGAATTGAATTGAATTGAATTGATCAGCTGTTACCCATTAGCCTACAGACCTAAGTAGATGGAAACAAGCAGTAGGATGGGCATAAAAACATATTTCTGACATATTCCCACAGAGGAGACTGCTGGGAAATTACTGAGGTGGCACTAATAAGCCCCTGTGTAATTATTAGGGGGCTGGGGGGCAACCGGAGTGCATTAAAAGCCATTAGTTGCCTCTAACATGGCCACACTCACTTATTTTGACAGATTCATACAGCAGACTAATTCTCTGCACAGAGGGTGTATCTGTAGGCACACACACACATGCACCTCCCGATCCTTCACATCCTCGTCAGCGTGTGGCCCATCCAGCCGTGACTGCACACAGTCAAATTTGTTTGGAGTGGGAGGGGGATCTGTGAATAGAAGCTGTTTGTAAAGTCAAAAGCAGCTGGGCAAGTGAGTGATGGGGAGAGAAAGCAGAGGAGAGATGGCGGTATGTGTACCCTTAATAAACAAGGTGATAACAGTGTGCTTAAATTTTTTTTTTTCATATTCTTATATATGGGAAAATTAATTATTTTATTAAAAGAAATCGCAAATATATTACAATGAATGTAAAATTATATTATTATATATATATATTGACTGTAAATATATTAATTTATATTTTATCATATATGTAAAATCAAATATATAAAATGAAAACAGTGCATTTATATGCATATAATTTCACACACACACACACACACACACACACACACATATATATATATATATATATATATATATATATATATATATATATATATATATATATATATATATATATATATATATATATATATATATATATATATATATATATATAATGCTAAAGTTATATTAGATTATACACAATTACATATGTATATAATATAGAAATGTATACTACATTTAATAGAAATAATAATAATAATGAAATATAGCATGCTTTTATAGCTTTTAACAGCCTTGAAATTATGGCAGAAAATGGCATCAGAATAAAATTGCCTTTTTGTAAAACACATTGACTGTGGTCTTTTCCTTCACTATAATTATGTTGGATTTCCACAGAAATCTTCCTCTATCAAGGTGACTCCACCTCCAGAAATAGCCTCTCTCCCTTGCTACCAAAACCTTCCCAGATGTCTTTCAGATAATGGACAAAAAAGGCTAATTAAAGTTAATTAACAGGTGCGTCGTGCCATAATTCTGTTGACTTTTGAGTATTTTTTAATAAAGTACACAGAGAAGAATTCAGTAAGTGGCTGCGTGAGGTATCCCTGCCTTAGGGGAAGTCGTGGCTTAATGGTTACAGATTTGGACTTGCAATCCAAAGGTTGCGAGTTTGGGTCTCAGGCCAGCAGGAAGTGTAGGTGGAAGAAGTGAATGTAAAGTGCTCTCTCCCACCCTCAATACTATGACTTAGGTGCCCTTGAGCAAGGCACCGAACTCCAAACTGCTCCTCGGGTGCCACAGCAGAAATGGCTGCCCACTGCTCTGTGTGTGTGTGTTCACTGCTGTGTGCGTGCACTTTGGATGGGTTAAATACAGAGCATGAAATCCAAGTATGGGTCACCATGCTTGGCTGTATGTCACTTCACTTTCATTTAATTGAGTCAGTATTCAGTAACAGTGAGTCAGTAACAGTATTTGTGTAGTCCTCCTCATTTTCAGTACGGATTGTTCTGGTGGTGATGCTGCTGCTTGAGAGGCAGAAGTCAACATCTACTTGTGCGTTCCCCGAGTATCAGCATGAAATAAACTTACATCACATCCAAGAAATGCTCTCTCTCTCTCTCAGCCAGAAATCCATCATCTTTCACAAACCGCTGGCTTTTGGTTTTGCAAGTGAAAAATGCTAATACATATGATACAGCCTTGATGTCTATATTAACTTAGTTTACTTACTATGAGGCACCATTTTTACAGTTCACACCTGAAAGCATTTGCAGTTTTACTAGTGACTGACATTTATTGTGATTTGGCAAATGCAACTTCATATTTGCAACATTTGTAACTGTAAGCTTTGTTTAATTTTATAACAGTGAGAAATTAATTTGCATGTGAGTAATCAGAAAACTGCCCCGCTTTTTGAAATCTCAGTCTCCCAATCATCACATAACATCTTTCCAACTCTCATCTCACAGCAGGATCAAGGCTTCACAGTTGACACATATTAGTATGCAGGCAGCTTGTGAGAGCGGCTGTGACGTCAGCAGGAGCAGAGAAGGTGGAAAAGGTGTCCGAGGGAGAGCAGAGGCTCTGGCTGATCGCACCATTATTAGAACAGCAAACACGCTTAAACACCATTAAGTTCTATGTTACATGTGCTGTTTAGTTTCCATGGTAACGACAGGGAGGTGTATATTTAGAGCTGACGGAATGAGATCGTGAAGGGGAGGTAGAGATGTGGGTATTTTTTTTGGGGGGGGGGGGTGCAATTAATAAAAAACAAAACGAAAAAAAACTTTTGACATGTTTGAGTCACAAAGTATTTAAAGCCTCTGTGCTGATTCAGGACAGGCTGACCAAACCAAACCAATTAAAAAAGGGCTTTTTTACTTTTTTTTTCTCTCCAACAGTCTCTTCATTAAGGGATTATGAGAAACTCACTGGAGAACAGGAGACCTGCTTCTTGTTTTGTTTGAGAATGTGTACTGGGTCTATAAATCTTGACCAGTTGGAGGCAGCACTGGCTTCAGTCTATGCACTTCAAACCCTGTGATACTTTCCTGAGACCATTTTGCATAATTTCTGGGAAAATAACATTAATGAACCAGCACAAGTTTAAAACATGATATCTGTAGAGTATTTCCCAGTTTCTATTTATTGCATTTATCTAGTGTTTCCAAATCTTTAAATAAAATATTATATTATTTATGCCTTTTAATTTACATTATACACTATAATAAAAATTATTTAATCAATATAAAGTATTTTTATTACTTAATTTGTATTATAATAATTTATAAATAAAATAATATTAAAGAATTCATATTCTAATGAATTGCATTTATCAAGTATTTCCAAAAAGCATATTATAAAATATTATATTTATTAAAAACCATATAAATGATCTAATTATATTTTCAAAGTAACAGAAACTTTTTTATTTATATTATTTACATAATACATATGATATCATAATGTGTTTATCTTGTATTTACAAAAGCATAAATATTATAAAACTAAATATCACATTATATACATATATGTATATATTAATAATAGAAAGACTTAATTATATGATTATTATTGTTATTATATTATGTATATTCTTCATGTCACATAGTTTGCCAAATGAAAAGACATTTTTATATTTACTGAAATTGAACAACTGATTGAAGAGTTTATTCTTATTTAAGACCAAATAGCTGTGTACATTCTCATTGAGTGAAAGGATAAAATGATAAAATAAGGTGGTAAAATCATAGGTTGTGAGCTCAACTTATAGGCAATATTTTGATCCTGAATCATGCTGCTAGTGAGTTGTTGTGGTATATTCATGTGAATCAGATGATTATAGCCAGAGTACAGTACACAAGGCGCTGTGTTTTACCATGGCAGCTGAATCCCACCCGAGTCCTGCAGGTGTGTGAGTCACCCCTACTAGCTCAACAAAGGGAGAGAGGCCGCCGCATAGAGACGCAATCTCTTTGCGTATCTCTCTCTCTCTTTCTCTGTCATATGCTGCATTGCCAACTGACATGTGGGCTCTATGCCCGTCCAACAAATTCGCATACCATACCGCGCCAATGTATACTCATTGATTCTTAAACTTTTTACCTACATGTAGTTTGAGTTTATATGTTTCTCTCTTGAATGCTAAAATTCTCCTGAGATGGTGAAGATTGTTCTGGAAGAACACTGTATTATGGCTGATGATTGTCTTATTCTAGCTGTTAATTGAAAACTCACAGGAGGCTGCTGGACTTCAACACTATAGTCATGAAAACAGCAGAAATGAGTCAGGAAAAGGTGAGAGAAGGGCCGAACCCATGTGTGAAGTGATCATGAATTCTATGAGCTGAGGTCACAGAGCCAGTAATGTGATGGGGTCTGTTTATTGGTGCAATGGGAACGTGGTGACTCAACATGGTAAAAGAAGGATGCCACCTTGAGTGCTCCCAGACACTTATCATCATAAATGAAAACTATGTCTAAAATAATCTTGTTTAAAATAAAAGTAAAAATGAACTGAAACTGAAATGAAAACGTTATGACTCCAAAAAAACTAGAATAAAATTAAAATAAACCCTAATTAAAGTCGCAGTGCAGCTCGCAACTGAATGTAACAAAGGGTTGGTGTTGTTATTTTGTTTTTAGAGAACTTCAGTTACTCAAACTCAAGTTGTTCCAAACCTGTATGAGTAGTTTCTTTCTTCTTTTAAGCACAAAAGAAGATATTTTGCAGAATGTTGGTAACCAAACAGCTGATTGATTGTTTGATTGACTTTGGGCTAGTCAATGGCTACCATCAACTCTGGTTACCATTATTCTTTAAAATATCTTCTTTCCTAACTATCCCTTTGGCAACCATTATCTAGTAAAACTAAAGTAAAAACAAAAATCAAAACTAAGAAACTCTGGGGGGGGGGGATTATAAAGTGAAAATAAAAACTACATTGAAAAGACACACTGAACATACATTAGAAATACAACTTAAATTGAAAGAAAAATATAAATAAACCATAGAAAATTGATAAATAATAATAATTACATGCCTACCCTCACACAAATATGCAAAGTGTATGTGAAATTCATCCAGAATTCACAGAATGGATTTCCACGCGACCAACATTTTTTACAAAAAATAAATAAGTAAATAAATAAATAAATGAAGTTCTGAAGTTCTACTGTTTATTTTGTACTACTTAAAAATGACTGAAACAAACTGATGTCAGTAAAACATGTACACACCCAGAAAAAAGGGACAAAACTGACACTGGTACTTTTTCAAAAGGTATTAATATGTATGTATTAGGTGCTAATATGTACCATTTAGGGGGGGAAAGGGTGCAAAGATGTACTTTTAGCTTTTGTACCTTAGGCTACCGCCCCAGTGACAGCTCTGAACTTTTTTCCTGAAAGCGGAGTTAATTTAGTAACTATCTGTTTGAGTTTGCATTGTTCAGTTTAGATGATTGAGCTCTTGGGTTCTCCTGCACCTCTTTCTCATTTGGCTTTATCACCTTCTTCAGAATGTCCCAATATTTGCTCTCTCGTCCTTGCTGCTCTTCTCCGTTCTCTTCCTCATCCTCGTGCTCCTCTCCCTGTAACCCATGCTGGGCTTTGGCTCACTTAGCGAACGCTGCAGCATGGTGGGGCAGCCAGGTCTTTTTTTTCACAGAGGAAACGCTTGGTCTAAGAAGATGAAGATGACAACACAGATTCGCCCCTTGGGTCAGAGCAGGGTCTGCGCCACACGCAGGCCAGCGTGCAACTCATTGAGCTCATCATTTACAAATATGCGTAATGCCTGGAAGGTTTTGGTGGCAATGTGTGAAGGGCACTGTAGGTGATCACGCCAGGCTTACAGCGCGCTGGCTGGAAACGCTCCTAAAATGAGAGACGCAGAAGAAAGGATTACATTAGATTACATTAAGTTAATCAAACCGTAATTTGAAATGTTCACCTCCACTAGTCTTTGTTTTAGTTTAGTCAGTTATTATTTCAATTTAAAGACATATTAATTGAATCACATATACTTTCCAGATTGGTTCCTACTTAATAGTCCATAGTTTTTGTGTTATGTATCCCAACGACCCCATCAAAAATGCTCAAGTACCCCATCATCAACACCAAACTCATTATAATGAATATCATTTAGACCATTGATCCTCAAATCTGGCTCGCAAGATCCACTTTCCAGCGGAGTTTAACTCCAGATCTAATCAAACAAACCTACCTGTGATTTTCTAATGATCCTGAAGACACTGATTAGCAAACTCAGGTGTGTTTGATTTGAGCTAAACTCTGCAGTAAAAGTGGATCTAGCGAGCCAGACTTGAGGATCACTGATTTAGACGTATCATTAAGTAAAGAATAAATGAAGATGCTGAATTACTAGAATATAGTGCACATTTTTGATGCGACCACGACCCAAAGCAGAGTATTTATTATTTTCTAATAATTCAACAGCTCATTTTCAATTATATGATATGATATACAGTATAATGGGTTTTGTGTGGATGGCAGGCTTTGCGTACATAATAAAATGTAATTTTATGACATCGTAATTTTATTGAAAAAACAGGGAAATAATTTGTCGTTTACTATATTTATTTGTTTGGTCAGTTTTGTTGTGAGTTTGTTTTTTATTTTTTTATTTAATTAATTTTCTACTTTTTTTTTACTGTTGTATGCTGTATGGAGCTTTGAAATAACTGAAATTATTTAGCGAAGTGATATGGACATGTAATGCCGTCAATACCAGCAGGGAACTACTGTACTTTATCCGTGCATTTCCCTGAAAATTATTGCTTATCTTAGAGCGTTCGTTAGCAAATCAAATTCAAGCATTAAACAGCCCCTTAGTATAAATATTTTGAATTTTATTCAAGTCCCTTTAAATTTTTAATTTACAAAAAAAATGAGGAAAAATAAAAAAAAATACTTATTGTGAATAACTGACTCACCAAGTACCATACACACACAATAATAACTGTAAAAAACTGAGATACAGCCATTGCCTTTACACTTGAGACAACAGTATGTGATCTCATGTGCCGGCTCTCTGGCTTTATGAAGTACATTATTCAGTATGATGAAGGGGTGTTTTTCACAAAAACAGTCAAAAAAAAGCTAATTCCTAAGCAAGAAGAAAAAGCTGCAGTGGACTTTAAGGACATATAAGCAAAGAGACAAACACACTGAAAGGATGAACACCATTGGAGACACACAGGAGTTTATTCCAGATCAGTACAAGTGATGACACAGTGCTTTTGAAAATAAACAGGCTGTTCAACAAAGCTCCCAAAGCTCATGGAGAGATAGGTCCATGCTGTATATTGCGCGGAGATGAATTGGCTCAGTCTGAGTAAGAGGAGGTGACGTTGTTCCCTGAACTGACAACATGCAGAGCTTAAAATTGCAGATAGAAAGGTCACACAGAAGTTTTCTTTTTAAAAAGTAGGGAACATAAAAGTATACCACACATACACTATACAGTATATCTACTGTAAATACAACCATGATAATCAATCATATAGTAAAATTAAATAGTAAGCTTATGATAATGCTTCAATGGTTATTTCTGATATCTGTCTATCAAAATAAGCAATGGATATTGTTTAATATTATTACTACATAAATAAAGTTACATTTTATGTTTATAAATAAAAGTCAGGAGATTTCTGAACAATTGTTTTTGAGGAAATACGTGTATAAATTCCTCTGCACAAAATTGCTTGTCCTTTTTTTTTAGCTAAATTTTAGCACGTCAGTGATTAACAATATTTTTTCAACCTCACCCTTCAACACTTTTGATAAGACTAAAAAAAAATAAAAATATATATATACATATATATATATATATATATATATATATATATATATATATATATATATATATATATATATATATATACACATATATACATATATATATACATATATATTAAATTTAAATATTAAATTTAAATATATATATATATATAATTAAATTCATTTTTTTAAATTAAGCAACAAAGCCAGTCAAAAGCTACCTTATTTTCATATATTTTCTTAATAGTTCACTCAAAAATGGAAAACAGCCCTCAAACTGTTCCAAAACAACACTGGAAACCACTGGGTTTAATGAAAAAAATTATGGTTTTTTTTTCTAAATATTTTGTTTCACAAACAAAAATAAAGTCATACAGATTTGCAACAACAAAGTAAACTTTGACAAAATTTTGTGGGAAACTCCCTTTAATGGCCATCTTTAATACTGTATGAAAAAAAAGTATATTTCAGGTTTGGTAACACTTAAAGATCAGTTAAATAATGTTAGTCAATATATTAACTAACATGAATGAACAATACATTTATTAGAGTATTATTATTTGTTAAGTGAAAGTGACATTCATTCAGCCAAGCATGGTGACCCATACTCAGAATTTGTGCTCTGCATTTAACCCATCCAAAGTGCACACACAGCAGTGAACACACACACACACTGTGAACACACACCCGGAGCAGTGGGCAGCCATTTATGCTGTGGCGCCCGGGGAGCTGTTGGGGGTTCAGTGCCTTGCTCAAGGGCACCTAAGTCGTGATATTGCTGGCCCGGGACTCGAACCCACAACCCTAGGGTTAGGAGTCATACTCATATTGTAGTAGAAGTATTGTTCATTATTAGTTCATGTTTACTAAAGTAATTAACCAGTGCTAACTAATGAACCTTATTGTTAAATGTTACCCAGTTGTTTTCTTTACCTTGCCCTTCAGGGCTTCAACATGAAAATGATTTTTGCAAAAAAAAAAAAAAAAAAGTTAACCAATTATAACTATTTAAAGAGAAATTTACCCACTAATGTTCATGCCATAGCTTCACGCTGATGAATGAGTGGAGGAGATGGAGAGTCTAAAGATAAAGAGAGGTGTTGCATCTCTCAAGTCTTGCACTTCTGGGCTTGGAGGAGCGAGACACTGGCCAATCAATAAGACCATATGCCTCTGCCCAACCTCTTAATTTAAAATCAAGATATAAAAGAGCAAGTGAAGAACAGGAAAATACAAAACAGAAAGAAAAAAGCAGATCAGAGAATAAAGAGATGGATACATAGATCAGGTTTAGCAGGCTGTAAAAATTAATCATACAATATGTATTGCAGCAATCTTTTTTTTTTCTTTGCAAAGAAAGCATCAAATGATCAAATCTCAGTCGCCTAACTGATATAAAGTGAATAAATACAGCAACCAGTATATAAATCCTGTTATCTCAATGGGTGTTCTCCTCTCAATCCAAGCAACAATCGCTATAGATTCTCTGTAATTGGCCATGAATAATTACCTAAACATTTAAAATGAAAAACAACGTTTACACAGAAGCCTAATGAGCTGTATATAGTAAATAGACAAAGATTTCTTTAAAAACTATACTATACCCACTATACTAAACATCATTTAAAGATAACATTAAATAATTTAATCAAACTTTAACAATGGAAACATGATAACAATACTCTAATAGGTCATATTTATAGTATACATTTATACAGTATATAACGCCAATATATAAACTATTTAAAAAAATCAAGTCAAATGTAATGAAAATGTCACTTTGTTGAATAGAAATGTAATTGGTTGGCAGTCTTTTATGAGAGTGCAGGATTAGAGGGTAACACCCAGCTGCTCATGGCTCTGATAATTGGTGGTATGCCTTTATTTGGATCAAACTGATTACTGCATGACATCCTTCTGTAATGAAGCCAGAGATCTCTTGAATGAGGCTCTGCACAAGCACATTTCAGCTTGAATAGAGGGCTCACTCTTTGTCTGATCGTGAATTGAATTACGGATTTCCTCTCTATTAACCACAAGCTTGTGTTGCTTTAATGCTTTAAGGAACGAACAAGGGGCAGAACTACCAATTTGAAATGCAAGGCTGTTATTCCAAACATCATTTGACTGATTGATCAAAGAATAAAGACACATGCAAATGCTTAAAAGACAGCATTTATATTGTTCTGATTAACTGAGAAATGACTGGATTTGTCCAGTTATAAGCGCCAAACACTGCTATAGTATTTTCTTAAAACATAATAAATTATTTTTTTTAAATAAATATTTTGATAAAAAAAAACATTTGATTTATTAAAACTTTAGATTTTAATTAAGAGCATTTTTATTTAAATTATAATTAAAATGACATTAATAAAGTACATTTTTAACCATTTATTAATATTTGTCTTGCCTAAACGTTTTCAAAGTTGTCTCTAAAGCAATGTTTCTGTATTTGATAATATAGTCTTGCCAATTGAACTGAGAAAAAAAAAATCTGAAGAAACAAATTATACAAATATTTTGAGACCCTTCTTTAAAAATTTTGATCCTGTTAAAATGCATGGGTCCATAAGTCATGTAAAGCTGAAATAATTAACAGGTGCCTCACTTTTGACTCATCCATCTCTTCCTGTTTTGAAAGGACCAGAGAAATAACGCAGGTCAGGTGAACACAAGGAGCTGGCCAAGACACGCTTAACATTTAAATGTTAGCTTGTACACCCAAGCACTTGATTTATTTTGTATAAACCCTGTTTGAAAATGGCGTGAGACAGAGTTGTGACTCAGTAAATGGTTTATTCCTCATTTATCATGGCACATGGATATGGCTAAAGGGTGAATATGTTTCGTAAAAAGACTGAATCCTGCATACACTATAGCAACACACTGATGACTCATTTCCAGCAAACGTGTCTCGCGGACACTTACATATTTCTCCTTGTTCACCTCTGGGAAAGAAAAGAGCAATAAGTGAAAGAGAGAGAGACAGAACTGAAATTAAAGCCTTCCATCTTCTTGTTTCCCCGGAAGAGTTAACAAAAATTTGCACAACATTTCCCAATCCATGTTGATCACATCAGGTTTCCAGTAAGAACGGAGATGAAGGGTCCTTTATTATTCTGTAGTGTCAATTTGCACTGCTTTCTTTGAAAGCTCAGGAAGGGCCGTTACAAGTGCCTTGTTCCTGGGCGAGGCTGGCAATAGCTGTTATGCACAGAAGTTTCGAAAAATAATGCTTCATTATTACCTAGTAAATCCCCCTCTATATAAGCGACAGGCTGCATAGGGACACATAACCTCGTGAATGTTATCTGAGGCTAAAGGGCAGCATTGCTATTGGCTGCTAGGGACTGTGGTGACTGCAAACATATAGTATAAAATACGGTTTCTATGATATTGATATTTTCTGTACATTTCTGAGGGACACAGGCACATTCACCCTCATACGAGTAAATAATGACTGATTTTTCATTTTTTGTTGCACCATCCTAAAAAGAGCTACTGAACAATATCATGTCAGAATGAAAAATTAAAAAGGTGAAGCAAACATTTGTATCTACAGGACAAGTTTTATCTGACAATGGCTGATTAAAAGATTAACAGGCTATGAAACCATATATCGCAGGATTTCATTAGAAACATTCAGTGAGGGAAAAAGTCAAGTAGATTTATCATGGATTGTACTTGAATGGAAGAACAATGTTTTGTACCAAAGATTTCACATGATCATTGTCACAAATTAGATTTGATTTTGAATCCCTTTTGAACCCCGCTGTATTTATTCCTGTATGACAGAAATATATATTTTTCTTTCATTACCTATTTGTGGTAAACAGTGCAGCCAATTGTATTACTTGTTTCCATCTCTGTATACTTGCCAGTCTCTCACAATGCATAGTGATTCTGTGCATTGTATTTTCATCTCAATGTCTCAATGCCAGAAATAGATTGATGCATGGAGCTCTGGAGTTGAATGAGACACTAAATCCCAAGTTGCTTAAAGACAACAATCGACTGCTTTAAATAAAAAGATTCCACTAAATACTAATTGACTAGATAGATGCTAGGTAAACAAGGAAGCATTATTCCCATTCTGAATGCAGAGGAGGCACAGGGATCATTCAGCCAAAATTATTTTGTCTTACACAGAAGATCAAATTCACTACAGGTTTGGAACAACATGAGTGTGATTAAATTACCTTTTTTTTTTTTTTTTTTTCTCGAGTGAACTATCCCTTTAAGAGGAAATAAAACTTGATCTTGTGTAAAATATCCAGTAAAAAAAACAACTAATTAATCAACAAAGTTAATTTTTTTTTTTAAGTCACTCGCTGTTTTACCAATGAAACTGCCTAAAAAAAGTCTGAGCAGAATGCAGAGTGAACTCCAGCTAACAGAAGTATAGACTTTAAGCACTGCCTTAATTCCAAAACTGTGATGCGGGCCTCAAAAAGCTCGGATGGAGAAAGCGAAAGATACATTTTCATCAGTGCTTCAACAAGTCTGCTCTTCAACCAGTAATCCATATTGGGCTGATTAGTGTCCCTTACAGTGACATTAAAACATGACCAGCAGCTTAAACAACTGTTTAACCATGCTGTCAAAACCTGTGAGCTGCTCCACATAAATCTGAATGTTTTATGGCAAAGCTGGATTGCTGGCCTCTAGGTGTACGAGAGGGGCCAGTGTGGCTGTCTGGTGTCAGTGAGGAAGGGAGTTACTGGCTCTAAGCCCTTTTTATGCTGATGCTCATTATGATTCAAGGTAGTCTGATATGTAGAAAGCTGATCTGTGCATTGGGATCGGGGGACACTTTCCTTAGGGAATGTGGATAATCTTCTGTCACGCCAGCTGGGTTCATTCTGATGAGAATATAAGACTGCCATGACCTCGTCTCTTCTCTAATGTATTTTTCTAAATAGTGCAGACTCCCCATTTTAACATAGTATAAAACCCCAATCAGCGGCAACAAAACTGGTGTAAGATTTACTTTAAAGCAATTTTTTTAAATAAGAGAATTGCTGATAATTTCACAAATAATTGCAAAGAAATGGCAAGTAACACACTGAAATAAACAAAATTTTGAAGTAGAAAGATTAAAATAGTATATTCTTGTAAAGTATACTTTAATAATCTTATTATAAACTTTTCTTTTTTTCTTTTTTTCTTTTTTAGTGTAATAAGTCAGAGAAATAAATTATGCAAGACAAAGCAAACATGTTCATTGAAAGGACTATGACTGGTGAGTATTACGAAACACCGCAATCCAGGCGAAGACTCGTTCACATCTAAAAGAAAGGCAGCGGGGCATTGTGGGGCTTTAGTTGCTCACGTAAGGAAACAAAGAGCTCATAAGAGAGAGGACTCCCATGATGCCTATTGTTATGGTGTCTAAACCCCTCCCATTCCCCCATCATCAGCATTGGTAAATACACACATGTACAAATACACACATATCATCCCTCCTCCTGCACCATCAATTGCTTCCCCTGGCAACGGTAATGCCGACAGCCCACCGCCGACCCCCAGGGATCCTCGGGAGTCAGAAGCTTCCAGATTGATTGGAATAAACATTGTTGCTGTTGACTTGCTCTGCTCTTCAAAGAAGATCAAACAACTGCCCTTAGTCACACCTGTTCTCCTGCTATAATCATCTTCTAAAGAGACTATCTATCTCTTCGCCAGTGTCGGGCTATGGAAACAGCACCGGCAAAAATAAAGCAGCCGATAAATATAAAATCAAAAAGCATCGAGCTGCCGCAATGTGGTGTGTGTTACGCGTGCGTTTGAAGAAGTGTGTTGGTGGGGGTGCAGTGAAGGGCACGAAAAGGGAGGGAGCGAGAATGAGAAACAAATCAAAGGATACAAGGAGGTGGGGGGGGGGGGGGGGGGGGGTTGGGGAAGGAGAAGATGGGACTGTGAGTATAAATATGAATTAAGGAAAGGGGCTAAAAAAAACGCACAGAACCCCACATGTAGCTTCCTCTCTCGTTTTGTTTTTTTATTAATAAGAGCATTGTCAATCGCAAGGGATGTGCTGCTGATGGACACTCAGACAGTGAGAAACAGGCAGCTGAGTTGGGGGGAAGGAGGATGGCAGAAATTTTGGATTAGAAAACGCCATCTTTTCTCCCTTTCTCTTCTTCCAGGACAAATAGGTCCCATAGGGAGAGTTTGCATTAATAGCGCTTGCTCTCTCTCCTCGCCTCCCTTGAGTGTTGGGAATTAATGAGGGGGGGGGGGTACCTGCTACGATGCTGGCCAGTTGCAGGGTCCGACCGATGGGGTAGACACTGCGTGCCTGTGCGATGGCCGCCGCAATTTTCCTGCTGTGCCGCTCCTCCCCGTACATGGCTAGCACGGACGCAAGCGCCTGTTGATCCAAGGCGTTGACCACGTCAGCCGCGCAGGGCATGTCGGGGTACCTACGCACAAAGAGGAGCCCAATTAAGCAGCTTGACGTCACAAGTTCCTGGCTGACAGACGCCAAGCCTGACAGCTCTAAGACACCAGTGAAAACCCCTCCCACCCTTCCCACTCTGGGAGATGTGGGCTCGAGATCTATAAAAAGAGAGAGAGTGTGTGTACATGAGCGAGAACAGGAGGGAGAAATGGTTAGCGACAAATATAAAAATATCAAATCATGAACTGAATTATGCATTCACTTTTTCTTTCTTTAGGAAAATATGTTCGCACACTCCAGGAAGAACAAAGATACCAGGATAAATGAGACCAAGTTACATGACTACATAAAGAGAGGAAATATATTAGCTTACTAATACGAATAAAACTTAATATTTCATGTAGTGAGTTTCAGTCGGCAGCTGTTCAGTACACTTGCACATATGTACTGTGATTCATATACTCCCAGTGATTCATATATTCCCTAAACATCTTGACTCACGTGTTCAAGTCTTTAGATTTGTACTTATGTAATCATTTTCAGAGATTTAGGGATAATACCTTGCATTCTGACTCTTTGCTTATGTACTTACTGAAAGGGAGGGAGACAAAAAAATATTAAAGCACTCAGGTACTCACTGGAACATGTGAGAAGTGAGCATGTACAGAAGCACTTTCAGTCATTCGTCACCTGGAGTCAACTTTATTCATGTAAGGTATGCAACACTAACAAACCTTTCATCATAACCTTTCTTTTGGAATCAACGTCATTCTCACATTAACCTTGAGCATGTCTTCTCCTATTTAGAACGTCATTTGCAGAATGTGGGCACAACTAAGAGCACAGAATGAGTAACACAAACTGATAGACATGCTGATTAATGCAAAGTATGCTCTGTTCTTCTTGAAGGCCAGAGTCTGCTGACTGCATCATGTCATCCTAAAGTTAAATTCTCACATTGATTTTTGTGATGGAACAAAGATAAAGCGTATTCAGATACCGTGGGCAGGACCTGAATCGACCTGCACTATGTCTCACACTTTCTCTTTTTGCTTTGTCTCTCTCTCTCCCTCCTTCTCTTTTTTCAACCATTTCATCTCGCCCCCAGAAAAAAAGTTCATAGTCAGTTACGGTGGGTGGGATTTCAACCTCATTATCACAGTGAAAACTTTGACTAAAACTTCCTAATAAGAGAGGCCTCTCACTCTTCTTTAAGTCAGAGGGAAGCAGTGGTTTGCATGAGAGTCATAAGAGATTTAGGGATGATGGCGATGATAAAACAGCACTGGCTGGGAATAGTGAATAGTCTGTGTGTCTTCCTAAACACACCTGATTCGACTCCTCTGCTCATTAGTAGAGAGTCCATGAATTGAAATGCATGTGTCAGAAGAAAAAAAACATCCAAAAAGACGTGCATTATTGGTAGTACTCCAGACACAGGGTTAGGAAACACTGCTCTAATTTCTTTAAAGGGAAAGGGGCTTGTGGCCAGAAGGGATACAGCTATGGCCAGTAAGTGACTCAAAATCTTAAAAGATTGACAGGACGAAAGTGAAAGGAAATTAAAATAAAAATAAATTAAATGGACACTAAAGACGACGACTAGCAAACTATTCAGACTACATTGTAGCAAAGTCCTTTGAACCAAAATCTCTTAAAATCTTGCTGGACGGACAAGAAAAAATGAAACGGACATTGAAGAGGACAACTAACACTTCCGGCCTTAGCTGTATCCCTTCTAGCAATCAGCATGAAAGAGTGGGAAGGCTTTATTAAAGATAGCAATCAGATCAAACTGACATGTGGTTCCCTAGCCTAAATAGTGAAGAAACACATATTAGTCCCACACCACAGATTATAATAATATGTTATGTTAAATTGTCCATTTAACACAGGGGTGTTCGCAGAACTACTTTTCTATAGCCCCTTTCACACATACAGTCTTTACTGGAAAATTACAGTTAAGAGATCATGTAACATTACCAGTAAATTGCCAGTAATGTGCTCTGTGTGAACGCAGAACGAGATTACCGGTATGAGCATGTACGAGTTCAGAACGTGCTGACATAAGATTTCTACACTCGGAAACTCATACTATTCTGACCCAGTTGACGCATTTACTTCGCACTGTGTAGTTCAGTTTGAAGTTGTCTAACAAGATGTCTCTGGGCCAAAAGTGGCTGCATGAATGTGAAAGTTTCACACAAAAATGAAAACACCAACAAAAACATTGACTGCGTATACTCCTCCATGTTTACAAACACAACAAAGGGAAGCAAAGCAATTTAGAGGTCATTTCCAGTTAATGATGTCACAGAATTTACCGGTATTTTGAAACTGATGTGTGAATGGTGTTTTACCAGTAAAAAGATGGAATGCCATTGCCTGTCTGAACAGCAAAATTTTGTATTTAATGATAATGATAATGATAATGATTTACTGGTATTACTGTGTGAAAGGAGCTTATGTCTTCCTTATCAGTCACACACGTCAGAAAACATTATATAATATTATTACATAATTCTTAGAGCTAAAATCCATCTTCTATTATTATTTTTATTATTATATTTTCATATGGTTAAACTTTATGAATAAAATGTGACTAATCATACTTTTCAGTTTTGAGAATGGAAAAACAGTTAAACATCTGCTGCTTTAATAGAATTATTAATCAACAATTATAAAGAAAAATTTAACCAGAATATGGTTCATAATATTATGATGTTTTAGATGTTTTTTTTTTAAATCCTTTTTGGAACATAAAAATATGTCATACTTTCAGAAAAGAGATGCATAATGTTACTTTGAAAAATAACATTAAAGTTGTATTTTATTTATTTATTTTTGTAACCATTTAGTATAATTTCACTGTTTTACTCCTGCTGCTTAATCAAATATTGTTGAAAGACAAATAATTTTTTTTTTTTATTGTTTTGGTCACGTTTTGAGTATTTGCAGCCTGTTTCTCTATTTGGTCATGTTGTGACTATTTGCCACATTTCTCTGTATTTGGTGGTGTTGTGAGTATTTGCAGCATGTTTCTGTGTTTGGTCATGTTGTGAGTACTTGCAGCATGTTTCAGTACTTGGTCGTGTTGCAAGTACTTGCAGCGTGTTTCAGTATTTGGTCGTGTTGCAAGTACTTGCAGCGTGTTTCTGTATTTGGTCGTGTTGCAAGTACTTGCAGCATGTTTCTGTATTTGGTTGTGTTGTGAGTATTTGCAGCGCATTTCTGTATGGTCGTGTTGTGAGTACTTGCAGCTCGTTTCTGTATTTGGTTGTTGTTGTGAGTATTTGCAGTACATTTCTGTATTTAGTTATGTTGTGAGCATTTGCAGCACATTTCTGTATTTGGTTGTGTTGTGAGTATTTGCAGCGCATTTCTGTATGGTCGTGTTGTGAGTACTTGCAGCTCGTTTCTGTATTTGGTTGTGTTGTGAGTATTTGCAGCACATTTCTGTATTTGGTCACATTTCTGTATTTGGTTGTATTGTGAGTATTTGCAACAAGTTTCTGTATTTCGTTGTGTTGTGAGTATTTGCAGGACGTATTGTCAAACTGATGTCCTTAATTTGCTGGTGCTTCTATTTGCATACGTTTACTTAAGTTGCAGTGTGTTGAGCTCTCTCGGCCACTGCAGGGAAAAAGAAACACAAGCTCACTTCTTGTTCTTTTTCACTACCTAAATGTGTTCCGTATATTGTTTATTCAACCACAGTCTTAATGCAAACATTCCATGTGTCCCTCAAAGCTCTGTCTGTGAATCACCAGGCTCTGCAGTGCTTAGTCATCTTTTTATTGAATTAATCTGTAATTAGGTTATGCCTTACACCTGTTTAGAATTAGTTTTTCAATAGCTATAATAGAGAAGCATGGAGACACTGTAGATATAATCAATAAATGAGTGAGCCAAGAATAATAACTGTGGCCATCAGTATATATCGAGAGTGAATCATGCATTACTAATAGCACAAATGATTCTTGGAACATTCATGATAATGAGAGCTTCTACTGAAAAGAGCTGAGGTATCGTAATAGTTGAACCTGTCTCCATCCATCCTCATGTCTAGCAGTCCATCTTTGCTGAGGGAGAAGCCCCTCTCTGCTGAATCCATCTGAATAGAGGAGCATCCGGCATCCACACCACCTGGACCCAAACTGGGAGTAGGTTTTTCATCTCACTGAACCTCCCTAGTTCTGGCTTCACCCAGCCCCTTAACAAAAGAGAGAATAGAAAATAAGAAGATAGAATTGTTTTGTAACATTGTCTTTCCTGTCACTTTGAACAATTTAATTTGTCTTTGCTGAAAAGAAGTATTAACTTTTCAAAATAAATAAATAATAATAATAAAATTAAATAATAATAAATGTCAAGATTTCCTAACCAAGTTTAGTAATTTAGTTTTCCATGACCATTGTTCATTCTCTCTCTCTGACCCCTAAATAAACAGACTGACCTCTGCTTTTTTTACCTTCTTCACGTGAAATGACTAACAGTGCTTACGGGTTGCATTTGCTTTCTGGTCCAACATAAATTGTGGTGCTGCATCTTTCAGTAAAATTGTTTGCAAAGCCTGCATTCATTGTGATAAAGACCACTGCATTCATGTGCCTCACAAACTGTTCAGGTCAGAATAACATGAGACCTGTTCAGAGACCTTGTTAAAAAATAAACATCAGCCACTCATTTCTAATGCTGGAAGCTAGAAACAACAAAACCCTTGGTGAACTTTCTCAATATCTGACTCTTATCATTAGTTACAAAATAGAAAAACAGCTTCTGGTGTTTAAAATATCAGTATCCATCCCACTTCTGCTTTATAACTTATAATACATTGGGCCAAGCTATTAAAATACCAACTCAGTGGCATATCACAAATACATGAGTGACTGTACTGGAGAAAAAAATTAATACTTTAATACTGATTTTTAAACTGTATGGTGCACTGTTATTATAGTTAACTAAAGCTAAAACTTATTTTCATTAAATTAAACAAACCTGAAAAAGACATAAAATAAAATATTAATGTCTGCAAATAATCGCATTATGCACAAAACTAATAATGTATTCAAAAGTAGTATATTGTGCACTTTTTTTATTTATTTAAAAGTAGGCCTACTGCTATATGAACAAAACTGTAATAACATTTGGTTTGCAAACACTTTAATTAAACAAATAAGGTGCTTTTTACAGCAATGTTCATTTTACATAGTAGCACTTAAAATATTTATTGCAGCCTAAATTTCA